>NW_028242082.1:0-675961 GCF_964263255.1 Lissotriton vulgaris | reverse complement strand
TGACCCCGGACCAGTCGAACGTTGAAAAAATTGTCAATATTGATGAAATTTTAACATTTAATCTTTTGACTTTAAATGAAGGTTGGATGTGAGTTATTACTTTTTCAACTAAAATAAGTGTGTTTAAAGTCATTTCTGTGCCTGAAATTGGTCAAAATTGAAGATTTTGAGTAAGCAAAACTCTGTAAAAATGGCAATTTTGGTCACTGTGAGGGTTTAAAAAGTGGTTATTCAACATGAGGCCCGATCCAAATGACATTTTGAATCATTTTTGGTAGAATCCAAAAAATAAATTTTCTGATGAAAAACGATGACCCCGGACCAGTCGAATGTTGAAAAGATGGTCAATATTGATGAAATTTTAACATTTAATCTTTTGACTTTAAATGACGGTTGGATGTGAATTATTACTTTTTCAACTAAAATAAGTGTGTTTAAAGTCATTTCTGTGCCTGAAATTGGTCAAAATTGATGATTTTGAGTAAGCAAAACTCTGTAAAAATGGCAATTTTGGTCACTGTGAGGGTGTAAAAAGTGGTTATTCAACATGAGGCCCGATCCAAATGACATTTTGAATAATTTTTGATAGAGTCCAAAAAATCAATTTTCTGATAAAAAACGATGACCCCGGACCAGTCGAACGTTGAAAAAATTGTCAATATTGATGAAATTTTAACATTTAATCTTTTGACTTTAAATGAAGGTTGGATGTGAGTTATTACTTTTTCAACTAAAATAAGTGTGTTTAAAGTCATTTCTGTGCCTGAAATTGGTCAAAATTGAAGATTTTGAGTAAGCAAAACTCTGTAAAAATGGCAATTTTGGTCACTGTGAGGGTTTAAAAAGTGGATATTCAACATGAGGCCCAATCCAAATAACATTTTGAATCATTTTTGGTAGAGTCCAAAAAATCAATTTTCTGATGAAAAACGATGACCCCGGACCAGTCGAACGTTGAAAAAATGGTCAATATTGATGAAATTTTAACATTTAATCTTTTGACTTAAAATGACGGTTGGATGTGAATTATTACTTTTTCAACTAAAATAAGTGTGTTTAAAGTCATTTCTGTGCCTGAAATTGGTCAAAATTGAAGATTTTGAGTAAGCAAAACTCTGTAAAAATGGCAATTTTGGTCACTGTGAGGGTTTAAAAAGTGGTTATTCATCATGAGACCCGATCCAAATGACATTTTGAATCATTTTTGGTAGAGTCCAAAAAATCCATTTTCTGATGAAAAACGATGACCCCGGACCAGTCGAACGTTAAAAAAATGGTCAATATTGATGACATTTTAACATTTAATCTTTTGACTTAAAATGACGGTTGGATGTGAATTATTACTTTTTCAACTAAAATAAGTGTGTTTAAAGTCATTTTTGTGCCTGAAATTGGTCAAAATTGAAGATTTTGAGTAAGCAAAACTCTGTAAAAATGGCAATTTTGGTCACTGTGAGGGTTTTAAAAGTGGTTATTCAACATGAGGCCCGATCCAAATGACATTTTGAATCATTTTTGGTAGAGTCCAAAAAATCCATTTTCTGATGAAAAACGATGACCCCGGACCAGTCGAACGTTGAAAAAATGGTCAATATTGATGAAATTTTAACATTTAATCTTTTGACTTAAAATGACGGTTGGATGTGAATTATTACTTTTTCAACTAAAATAAGTGTGTTTAAAGTCATTTCCGTGCCTGAAATTGGTCAAAATTGAAGATTTTGAGTAAGCAAAACTCTGTAAAAATGGCAATTGTGGTCACTGTGAGGGTTTAAGAAGTGGATATTCAACATGAGGCCCAATCCAAATAACATTTTGAATCATTTTTGGTAGAGTCCAAAAAATCAATTTTCTGATGAAAAACGATGACCCCGGACCAGTCGAACGTTGAAAAAATGGTCAATATTGATGAAATTTTAACATTTAATCTTTTGACTTAAAATGACGGTTGGATGTGAATTATTACTTTTTCAACTAAAATAAGTGTGTTTAAAGTCATTTCTGTGCATGAAATTGGTCAAAATTGAAGATTTTGAGTAAGCAAAACTCTGTAAAAATGGCAATTTTGGTCACTGTGAGGGTGTAAAAAGTGGTTATTCAACATGAGGCCCGATCCAAATGACATTTTGAATCATTTTTGGTAGAATCCAAAAAATAAATTTTCTGATGAAAAACGATGACCCCGGACCAGTCGAATGTTGAAAAGATGGTCAATATTGATGAAATTTTAACATTTAATCTTTTGACTTTAAATGACGGTTGGATGTGAATTATTACTTTTTCAACTAAAATAAGTGTGTTTAAAGTCATTTCTGTGCCTGAAATTGGTCAAAATTGATGATTTTGAGTAAGCAAAACTCTGTAAAAATGGCAATTTTGGTCACTGTGAGGGTGTAAAAAGTGGTTATTCAACATGAGGCCCGATCCAAATGACATTTTGAATAATTTTTGATAGAGTCCAAAAAATCAATTTTCTGATAAAAAACGATGACCCCGGACCAGTCGAACGTTGAAAAAATTGTCAATATTGATGAAATTTTAACATTTAATCTTTTGACTTTAAATGAAGGTTGGATGTGAGTTATTACTTTTTCAACTAAAATAAGTGTGTTTAAAGTCATTTCTGTGCCTGAAATTGGTCAAAATTGAAGATTTTGAGTAAGCAAAACTCTGTAAAAATGGCAATTTTGGTCACTGTGAGGGTTTAAAAAGTGGATATTCAACATGAGGCCCAATCCAAATAACATTTTGAATCATTTTTGGTAGAGTCCAAAAAATCAATTTTCTGATGAAAAACGATGACCCCGGACCAGTCGAACGTTGAAAAAATGGTCAATATTGATGAAATTTTAACATTTAATCTTTTGACTTAAAATGACGGTTGGATGTGAATTATTACTTTTTTAACTAAAATAAGTGTGTTTAAAGTCATTTCTGTGCCTGAAATTGGTCAAAATTGAAGATTTTGAGTAAGCAAAACTCTGTAAAAATGGCAATTTTGGTCACTGTGAGGGTTTAAAAAGTGGTTATTCATCATGAGACCCGATCCAAATGACATTTTGAATCATTTTTGGTAGAGTCCAAAAAATCAATTTTCTGATGAAAAACGATGACCCCGGACCAGTCGAACGTTAAAAAAATGGTCAATATTGATGAAATTTTAACATTTAATCTTTTGACTTAAAATGACGGTTGGATGTGAATTATTACTTTTTCAACGAAAATCAGTGTGTTTAAAGTCATTTCTGTGCCTGAAATTGGTCAAAATTGAAGATTTTGAGTAAGCAAAACTCTGTAAAAATGGCAATTTTGGTCACTGTGAGGGTGTAAAAAGTGGTTATTCAACATGAGGCCCGATCCAAATGACATTTTGAATCATTTTTGGTAGAGTTCAAAAATCAATTTCCTGATAAAAAACGATGACCCCGGACCAGTCGAACGTTGAAAAAATGGTCTATATTGATGAAATTTTAACATTTAATCTTTTGACTTAAAATGACGGTTGGATGTGAAATATTACTTTTCAACTAAAATAAGTGTGTTTAAAGTCATTTCTGTGCCTGAAATTGGTCAAAATTGAAGATTTTGAGTAAGCAAAACTCTGTAAAAATGGCAATTTTGGTCACTGTGAGGGTTTAAAAAGTGGTTATTCAACATGAGGCCCGATCCAAATGACATTTTGAATCATTTTTGGTAGAGTCCAAAAAATCATTTTCTGATGGAAAACGATGACCCCGGACCAGTCGAACGTTGAAAAAATGGTCAATATTGATGAAATTTTAACATTTAATCTTTTGACTTTAAATGACGGTTGGATGTGAATTATTACTTTTTCAACGAAACTAAGTGTGTTTAAAGTCATTTCTGTGCCTGAAATTGGTCAAAATTGAAAATTTTGAGTAAGCAAAACTCTGAAAAAATGGCAATTTTGGTCACTGTGAGGGTTTAAAAAGTGGTTATGCAACATGAGGCTCGATCCAAATGACATTTTGAATCATTTTTGGTAGAGTCCAAAAAATCCATTTTCTGATGAAAAACGATGACCCCGGACCAGTCGAACGTTGAAAAAATGGTCAATATTGATGAAATTTTAACATTTAATCTTTTGACTTTAAATTACGGTTGGATGTGAATTATTACTTTTTCAACTAAAATAAGTGTGTTTAAAGTCATTTCTGTGCCTGAAATTGGTCAAAATTGAAGATTTTGAGTAAGCAAAACTCTGTAAAAATGGCAATTTTGGTCACTGTGAGGGTTTAAAAAGTGGTTATTCATCATGAGACCCGATCCAAATGACATTTTGAATCATTTTTGGTAGAGTCCAAAAAATCAATTTTCTGATGAAAAACGATGACCCCGGACCAGTCGAACGTTAAAAAAATGGTCAATATTGATGACATTTTAACATTTAATCTTTTGACTTAAAATGACGGTTGGATGTGAATTATTACTTTTTCAACTAAAATAAGTGTGTTTAAAGTCATTTTTGTGCCTGAAATTGGTCAAAATTGAAGATTTTGAGTAAGCAAAACTCTGTAAAAATGGCAATTTTGGTCACTGTGAGGATTTTAAAAGTGGTTATTCAACATGAGGCCCGATCCAAATGACATTTTGAATCATTTTTGGTAGAGTCCAAAAAATCCATTTTCTGATGAAAAACGATGACCCCGGACCAGTCGAACGTTGAAAAAATGGTCAATATTGATGAAATTTTAACCTTTAATCTTTTGACTTAAAATGACGGTTGGATGTGAATTATTACTTTTTCAACTAAAATAAGTGTGTTTAAAGTCATTTCTGTGCCTGAAATTGGTAAAAATTGAAGCTTTTGAGTAAGCAAAACTCTGTAAAAATGGCAATTTTGGTCACTTTGAGGGTTTAAAAAGTGGTTATTCAACATGAGGCCCGATCCAAATGACATTTTGAATCATTTTTGGTAGAATCCAAAAAATCAATTTTCTGATGAAAAACGATGACCCCAGACCAGTCAAATGTTGAAAAAATGGTCAATATTGATGAAATTTTAACATTTAATCTTTTGACTTTAAATGACGGTTGGATGTGAATTATTACTTTTTCAACTAAAATAAGTGTGTTTAAAGTCATTTCTGTGCCTGAAATTGGTCAAAATTGAAGATTTTGAGTAAGCAAAACTCTGTAAAAATGGCAATTTTGGTCACTGTGAGGGTTTTAAAAGTGGTTATTCAACATGAGGCCCGATCCAAATGACATTTTGAATCATTTTTGGTAGAGTCCAAAAAATCCATTTTCTGATGAAAAACGATGACCCCGGACCAGTCTAACGTTGAAAAAATGGTCAATATTGATGAAATTTTAACATTTAATCTTTTGACTTTAAATTACGGTTGGATGTGAATTATTACTTTTTCAACTAAAATAAGTGTGTTTAAAGTCATTTCTGTGCCTGAAATTGGTCAAAATTGAAGATTTTGAGTAAGCAAAACTCTGTAAAAATGGCAATTTTGGTCACTGTGAGGGTTTAAAAAGTGGTTATTCAACATGAGGCCCGATCCAAATGACATTTTGAATCATTTTTGGTAGAGTCCAAAAAATCATTTTCTGATGGAAAACGATGACCCCGGACCAGTCGAACGTTGAAAAAATGGTCATTATTGATGACATTTTAACATTTAATCTTTTGACTTTAAATGACGGTTGGATGTGAGTTATTACTTTTTCAACTAAAATAAGTGTGTTTAAAGTCATTTCTGTGCCTGAAATTGGTCAAAATTGAAGATTTTGAGTAAGCAAAACTCTGTAAAAATGGCAATTTTGGTCACTGTGAGGGTTAAAAAGTGGATATTCAACATGAGGCCCCAATCCAAATAACATTTTGAATCATTTTTGGTAGAGTCCAAAAAATCAATTTTCTGATGAAAAACGATGACCCCGGACCAGTCGAACGTTGAAAAAATGGTCAATATTGATGAAATTTTAACATTTAATCTTTTGACTTAAAATGACGGTTGGATGTGAATTATTACTTTTTTAACTAAAATAAGTGTGTTTAAAGTCATTTCTGTGCCTGAAATTGGTCAAAAATTGAAGATTTTGAGTAAGCAAAACTCTGTAAAAATGGCAATTTTGGTCACTGTGAGGGTTTAAAAAGTGGTTATTCAACATGAGGCCCGATCCAAATGACATTTTGAATCATTTTTGGTAGAGTCCAAAAAATCATTTTCTGATGGAAAACGATGACCCCGGACCAGTCGAACGTTAAAAAAATGGTCAATATTGATGAAATTTTAACATTTAATCTTTTGACTTAAAATGACGGTTGGATGTGAATTATTACTTTTTCAACGAAAATCAGTGTGTTTAAAGTCATTTCTGTGCCTGAAATTGGTCAAAATTGAAGATTTTGAGTAAGCAAAACTCTGTAAAAATGGCAATTTTGGTCACTGTGAGGGTGTAAAAAGTGGTTATTCAACATGAGGCCCGATCCAAATGACATTTTGAATCATTTTTGGTAGAGTTCAAAAATCAATTTCCTGATAAAAAACGATGACCCCGGACCAGTCGAACGTTGAAAAAATGGTCAATATTGATGAAATTTTAACATTTAATCTTTTGACTTAAAATGACGGTTGGATGTGAAATATTACTTTTCAACTAAAATAAGTGTGTTTAAAGTCATTTCTGTGCCTGAAATTGGTCAAAATTGAAGATTTTGAGTAAGCAAAACTCTGTAAAAATGGCAATTTTGGTCACTGTGAGGGTTTAAAAAGTGGTTATTCAACATGAGGCCCGATCCAAATGACATTTTGAATCATTTTTGGTAGAGTCCAAAAAATCATTTTCTGATGGAAAACGATGACCCCGGACCAGTCGAACGTTGAAAAAATGGTCAATATTGATGAAATTTTAACATTTAATCTTTTGACTTTAAATGACGGTTGGATGTGAATTATTACTTTTTCAACGAAACTAAGTGTGTTTAAAGTCATTTCTGTGCCTGAAATTGGTCAAAATTGAAAATTTTGAGTAAGCAAAACTCTGAAAAAATGGCAATTTTGGTCACTGTGAGGGTTTAAAAAGTGGTTATGCAAACATGAGGCTCGATCCAAATGACATTTTGAATCATTTTTGGTAGAGTCCAAAAAATCCATTTTCTGATGAAAAACGATGACCCCGGACCAGTCGAACGTTGAAAAAATGGTCAATATTGATGAAATTTTAACATTTAATCTTTTGACTTTAAATTACGGTTGGATGTGAATTATTACTTTTTCAACTAAAATAAGTGTGTTTAAAGTCATTTCTGTGCCTGAAATTGGTCAAAATTGAAGATTTTGAGTAAGCAAAACTCTGTAAAAATGGCAATTTTGGTCACTGTGAGGGTTTAAAAAGTGGTTATTCATCATGAGACCCGATCCAAATGACATTTTGAATCATTTTTGGTAGAGTCCAAAAAATCAATTTTCTGATGAAAAACGATGACCCCGGACCAGTCGAACGTTAAAAAAATGGTCAATATTGATGACATTTTAACATTTAATCTTTTGACTTAAAATGACGGTTGGATGTGAATTATTACTTTTTCAACTAAAATAAGTGTGTTTAAAGTCATTTTTGTGCCTGAAATTGGTCAAAATTGAAGATTTTGAGTAAGCAAAACTCTGTAAAAATGGCAATTTTGGTCACTGTGAGGATTTTAAAAGTGGTTATTCAACATGAGGCCCGATCCAAATGACATTTTGAATCATTTTTGGTAGAGTCCAAAAAATCCATTTTCTGATGAAAAACGATGACCCCGGACCAGTCGAACGTTGAAAAAATGGTCAATATTGATGAAATTTTAACATTTAATCTTTTGACTTAAAATGACGGTTGGATGTGAATTATTACTTTTTCAACTAAAATAAGTGTGTTTAAAGTCATTTCTGTGCCTGAAATTGGTAAAAATTGAAGCTTTTGAGTAAGCAAAACTCTGTAAAAATGGCAATTTTGGTCACTTTGAGGGTTTAAAAAGTGGTTATTCAACATGAGGCCCGATCCAAATGACATTTTGAATCATTTTTGGTAGAATCCAAAAAATCAATTTTCTGATGAAAAACGATGACCCCAGACCAGTCAAATGTTGAAAAAATGGTCAATATTGATGAAATTTTAACATTTAATCTTTTGACTTTAAATGACGGTTGGATGTGAATTATTACTTTTTCAACTAAAATAAGTGTGTTTAAAGTCATTTCTGTGCCTGAAATTGGTCAAAATTGAAGATTTTTGAGTAAGCAAAACTCTGTAAAAATGGCAATTTTGGTCACTGTGAGGGTTTTAAAAGTGGTTATTCAACATGAGGCCCGATCCAAATGACATTTTGAATCATTTTTGGTAGAGTCCAAAAAATCCATTTTCTGATGAAAAACGATGACCCCGGACCAGTCTAACGTTGAAAAAATGGTCAATATTGATGAAATTTTAACATTTAATCTTTTGACTTTAAATTACGGTTGGATGTGAATTATTACTTTTTCAACTAAAATAAGTGTGTTTAAAGTCATTTCTGTGCCTGAAATTGGTCAAAATTGAAGATTTTGAGTAAGCAAAACTCTGTAAAAATGGCAATTTTGGTCACTGTGAGGGTTTAAAAAGTGGTTATTCAACATGAGGCCCGATCCAAATGACATTTTGAATCATTTTTGGTAGAGTCCAAAAAATCATTTTCTGATGGAAAACGATGACCCCGGACCAGTCGAACGTTGAAAAAATGGTCATTATTGATGACATTTTAACATTTAATCTTTTGACTTTAAATGACGGTTGGATGTGAATTATTACTTTTTCAACGAAAATAAGTGTGTTTAAAGTCATTTCTGTGCCTGAAATTGGTCAAAATTGAAGATTTTGAGTAAGCAAAACTCTGTAAAAATGGCAATTTTGGTCACTGTGAGGGTGTAAAAAGTGGTTATTCAACATGAGGCCCGATCCAAATGACATTTTGAATCATTTTTGGTAGAGTTCAAAAATCAATTTCCTGATAAAAAACGATGACCCCGGACCAGTCGAACGTTGAAAAAATGGTCAATATTGATGAAATTTTAACATTTAATCTTTTGACTTAAAATGACGGTTGGATGTGAAATATTACTTTTCAACTAAAATAAGTGTGTTTAAAGTCATTTCTGTGCCTGAAATTGGTCAAAATTGAAGATTTTGAGTAAGCAAAACTCTGTAAAAATGGCAATTTTGGTCACTGTGAGGGTTTAAAAAGTGGTTATTCAACATGAGGCCCGATCCAAATGACATTTTGAATCATTTTTGGTAGAGTCCAAAAAATCATTTTCTGATGGAAAACGATGACCCCGGACCAGTCGAACGTTGAAAAAATGGTCAATATTGATGAAATTTTAACATTTAATCTTTTGACTTTAAATGACGGTTGGATGTGAATTATTACTTTTTCAACGAAACTAAGTGTGTTTAAAGTCATTTCTGTGCCTGAAATTGGTCAAAATTGAAAATTTTGAGTAAGCAAAACTCTGAAAAAATGGCAATTTTGGTCACTGTGAGGGTTTAAAAAGTGGTTATGCAACATGAGGCTCGATCCAAATGACATTTTGAATCATTTTTGGTAGAGTCCAAAAAATCCATTTTCTGATGAAAAACGATGACCCCGGACCAGTCGAACGTTGAAAAAATGGTCAATATTGATGAAATTTTAACATTTAATCTTTTGACTTTAAATTACGGTTGGATGTGAATTATTACTTTTTCAACTAAAATAAGTGTGTTTAAAGTCATTTCTGTGCCTGAAATTGGTCAAAATTGAAGATTTTGAGTAAGCAAAACTCTGTAAAAATGGCAATTTTGGTCACTGTGAGGGTTTAAAAAGTGGTTATTCATCATGAGACCCGATCCAAATGACATTTTGAATCATTTTTGGTAGAGTCCAAAAAATCAATTTTCTGATGAAAAACGATGACCCCGGACCAGTCGAACGTTGAAAAAATGGTCAATATTGATGAAATTTTAATATTTAATCTTTTGACTTAAAATGACGGTTGGATGTGAATTATTACTTTTTCAACTAAAATAAGTGTGTTTAAAGTCATTTCTGTGCCTGAAATTGGTCAAAATTGAAGATTTTGAGTAAGCAAAACTCTGTAAAAATGGCAATTTTGGTCACTGTGAGGGTTTTAAAAGTGGTTATTCAACATGAGGCCCGATCCAAATGACATTTTGAATCATTTTTGGTAGAGTCCAAAAAATCCATTTTCTAATGAAAAACGATGACCCGGACCAGTCTAACGTTGAAAAAATGGTCAATATTGATGAAATTTTAACATTTAATCTTTTGACTTTAAATTACGGTTGGATGTGAATTATTACTTTTTCAACTAAAATAAGTGTGTTTAAAAGTCATTTCTGTGCCTGAAATTGGTCAAAATTGAAGATTTTGAGTAAACAAAACTCTGTAAAAATGGCAATTTTGGTCACTGTGAGGGTGTAAAAAGTGGTTATTCAACATGAGGCCCGATCCAAATGACATTTTGAATCATTTTTGGTAGAGTTCAAAAAATCAATTTTCTGATAAAAAACGATGACCCCGGACCAGTCGAACGTTGAAAAAATGGTCAATATTGATGAAATTTTAACATTTAATCTTTTGACTTAAAATGACGGTTGGATGTGAAATATTACTTTTTCAACTAAAATAAGTGTGTTTAAAGTCATTTCTGTGAGTGAAATTGGTCAAAATTGAAGATTTTGAGTAAGCAAAACTCTGTAAAAATGGCAATTTTGGTCACTGTGAGGGTTTAAAAAGTGGTTATTCAACATGAGGCCCGATCCAAATGACATTTTGAATCATTTTTGGTAGAGTCCAAAAAATCATTTTCTGATGGAAAACGATGACCCCGGACCAGTCGAACGTTGAAAAAATGGTCAATATTGATGAAATTTTAACATTTAATCTTTTGACTTAAAATGACGGTTGGATGTGAATTATTACTTTTTCAAATAAAATAAGTGTGTTTAATGTCATTTCTGTGCATGAAATTGGTCAAAATTGAAGATTTTGAGTAAGCAAAACTCTGTAAAAATGGCAATTTTGGTCACTGTGAGGGTGTAAAAAGTGGTTATTCAACATGAGGCCCGATCCAAATGACATTTTGAATCATTTTTGATAGAGTCCAAAAAATCAATTTTCTGATAAAAAACAATGACCCCGGACCAGTCGAACGTTGAAAAAATTGTCAATATTGATGAAATTTTAACATTTAATCTTTTGACTTTAAATGAAGGTTGGATGTGAGTTATTACTTTTTCAACTAAAATAAGTGTGTTTAAAGTCATTTCTGTGCCTGAAATTGGTCAAAATTGAAGATTTTGAGTACGCAAAACTCTGTAAAAATGGCAATTTTGGTCACTGTGAGGGTTTAAAAAGTGGTTATTCAACATGAGGCCCGATCCAAATGACATTTTGAATCATTTTTGGTAGAATCCAAAAAATAAATTTTCTGATGAAAAACGATGACCCCGGACCAGTCGAATGTTGAAAAAATGGTCAATATTGATGAAATTTTAACATTTAATATTTTGACTTTAAATGACGGTTGGATGTGAATTATTACTTTTTCAACTAAAATAAGTGTGTTTAAAGTCATTTCTGTGCCTGAAATTGGTCAAAATTGAAGATTTTGAGTAAGCAAAACTCTGTAAAAATGGCAATTTTGGTCACTGTGAGGGTGTAAAAAGTGGTTATTCAACATGAGGCCCGATCCAAATGACATTTTGAATCATTTTTGGTAGAGTTCAAAAAATCAATTTCCTGATAAAAAACGATGACCCCGGACCAGTCGAACGTTGAAAAAATGGTCAATATTGATGAAATTTTAACATTTAATCTTTTGACTTAAAATGACGGTTGGATGTGAAATATTACTTTTTCAACTAAAATAAGTGTGTTTAAAGTCATTTCTGTGCCTGAAATTGGTCAAAATTGAAGATTTTGAGTAAGCAAAACTCTGTAAAAATGGCAATTTTGGTCACTGTGAGGGTGTAAAAAGTGGTTATTCAACATGAGGCCCGATCCAAATGACATTTTGAATCATTTTTGATAGAGTCCAAAAAATCAATTTTCTGATAAAAAACAATGACCCCGGACCAGTCGAACGTTGAAAAAATTGTCAATATTGATGAAATTTTAACATTTAATCTTTTGACTTTAAATGAAGGTTGGATGTGAGTTATTACTTTTTCAACTAAAATAAGTGTGTTTAAAGTCATTTCTGTGCCTGAAATTGGTCAAAATTGAAGATTTTGAGTACGCAAAACTCTGTAAAAATGGCAATTTTGGTCACTGTGAGGGTTTAAAAAGTGGTTATTCAACATGAGGCCCGATCCAAATGACATTTTGAATCATTTTTGGTAGAATCCAAAAAATAAATTTTCTGATGAAAAACGATGACCCCGGACCAGTCGAATGTTGAAAAAATGGTCAATATTGATGAAATTTTAACATTTAATATTTTGACTTTAAATGACGGTTGGATGTGAATTATTACTTTTTCAACTAAAATAAGTGTGTTTAAAGTCATTTCTGTGCCTGAAATTGGTCAAAATTGAAGATTTTGAGTAAGCAAAACTCTGTAAAAATGGCAATTTTGGTCACTGTGAGGGTGTAAAAAGTGGTTATTCAACATGAGGCCCGATCCAAATGACATTTTGAATCATTTTTGGTAGAGTTCAAAAAATCAATTTCCTGATAAAAAACGATGACCCCGGACCAGTCGAACGTTGAAAAAATGGTCAATATTGATGAAATTTTAACATTTAATCTTTTGACTTAAAATGACGGTTGGATGTGAAATATTACTTTTTCAACTAAAATAAGTGTGTTTAAAGTCATTTCTGTGCCTGAAATTGGTCAAAATTGAAGATTTTGAGTAAGCAAAACTCTGTAAAAATGGCAATTTTGGTCACTGTGAGGGTTTTAAAAGTGGTTATTCAACACGAGGCCCGATCCAAATGACATTTTGAATCATTTTTGGTAGAGTCCAAAAAATCCATTTTCTGATGAAAAACGATGACTCCGGACCAGTCGAACGTTGAAAAAATGGTCAATATTGATGAAATTTTAACATTTAATCTTTTGACTTTAAATTACGGTTGGATGTGAATTATTACTTTTTCAACTAAAATAAGTGTGTTTAAAGTCATTTCTGTGCCTGAAATTGGTCAAAATTGAAGATTTTGAGTAAGCAAAACTCTGTAAAAATGGCAATTTTGGTCACTGTGAGGGTGTAAAAAGTGGTTATTCAACATGAGGCCCGATCCAAATGACATTTTGAATCATTTTTGGTAGAGTTCAAAAAATCAATTTTCTGATAAAAAACGATGACCCCGGACCAGTCGAACGTTGAAAAAATGGTCAATATTGATGAAATTTTAACATTTAATCTTTTGACTTAAAATGACGGTTGGATGTGAAATATTACTTTTTCAACTAAGATAAGTGTGTTTAAAGTCATTTCTGTGAGTGAAATTGGTCAAAATTGAAGATTTTGAGTAAGCAAAACTCTGTAAAAATGGCAATTTTGGTCACTGTGAGGGTTTAAAAAGTGGTTATTCAACATGAGGCCCGATCCAAATGACATTTTGAATCATTTTTGGTAGAGTCCAAAAAATCATTTTCTGATGGAAAACGATGACCCCGGACCAGTCGAACGTTGAAAAAATGGTCAATATTGATGAAATTTTAACATTTAATCTTTTGACTTTAAATGACGGTTGGATGTGAATTATTACTTTTTCAACGAAAATAAGTGTGTTTAAAGTCATTTCTGTGCCTGAAATTGGTCAAAATTGAAGATTTTGAGTAAGCAAAACTCTGTAAAAATGGCAATTTTGGTCACTGTGAGGGTTTAAAAAGTGGATATTCAACATGAGGCCCAATCCAAATGACATTTTGAATCATTTTTGATAGAGTCCAAAAAATCAATTTTCTGATGAAAAACGATGACCCCGGACCAGTCGAACGTTGAAAAAATTGTCAATATTGATGAAATTTTAACATTTAATCTTTTGACTTTAAATGAAGGTTGGATGTGAGTTATTACTTTTTCAACTAAAATAAGTGTGTTTAAAGTCATTTCTGTGCCTGAAATTGGTCAAAATTGAAGATTTTGAGTAAGCAAAACTCTGTAAAAATGGCAATTTTGGTCACTGTGAGGGTTTAAAAAGTGGTTATTCAACATGAGGCCCGATCCAAATTTCATTTTGAATCATTTTCGGTAGAGTCCAAAAAATCAATTTTCTGATGAAAAACGATGACCCCGGACCAGTCGAACGTTGAAAAAATGGTCAATATTGATGAAATTTTAACATTTAATCTTTTGACTTAAAATGACGGTTGGATGTGAATTATTACTTTTTCAAATAAAATAAGTGTGTTTAATGTCATTTCTGTGCATGAAATTGGTCAAAATTGAAGATTTTGAGTAAGCAAAACTCTGTAAAAATGGCAATTTTGGTCACTGTGAGGGTGTAAAAAGTGGTTATTCAACATGAGGCCCGATCCAAATGACATTTTGAATCATTTTTGATAGAGTCCAAAAAATCAATTTTCTGATAAAAAACAATGACCCCGGACCAGTCGAACGTTGAAAAAATTGTCAATATTGATGAAATTTTACCATTTAATCTTTTGACTTTAAATGACGGTTGGATGTGAATTATTACTTTTTCAACGAAACTAAGTGTGTTTAAAGTCATTTCTGTGCCTGAAATTGGTCAAAATTGAAAATTTTGAGTAAGCAAAACTCTGAAAAAATGGCAATTTTGGTCACTGTGAGGGTTTAAAAAGTGGTTATGCAACATGAGGCCCGATCCAAATGACATTTTGAATCATTTTTGGTAGAGTCCAAAAAATCCATTTTCTGATGAAAAACGATGACCCCGGACCAGTCGAACGTTGAAAAAATGGTCAATATTGATGAAATTTTAACATTTAATCTTTTGACTTTAAATGAAGGTTGGATGTGAGTTATTACTTTTTCAACTAAAATAAGTGTGTTTAAAGTCATTTCTGTGCCTGAAATTGGTAAAAATTGAAGATTTTGAGTAAGCAAAACTCTGTAAAAATGGCAATTTTGGTCACTGTGAGGGTTTAAAAAGTGGATATTCAACATGAGGCCCAATCCAAATGACATTTTGAATCATTTTTGGTAGAGTCCAAAAAATCAATTTTCTGATGAAAAACGATGACCCCGGACCAGTCGAACGTTGAGAAAATGGTCAATATTGATGAAATTTTAAGATTTAATCTTTTGACTTAAAATGACGGTTGGATGTGAATTATTACTTTTTCAACTAAAATAAGTGTGTTTAAAGTCATTTTTGTGCCTGAAATTGGTCAAAATTGAAGATTTTGAGTAAGCAAAACTCTGTAAAAATGGCAATTTTGGTCACTGTGAGGGTTTTAAAAGTGGTTATTCAACATGAGGCCCGATCCAAATGACATTTTGAATCATTTTTGGTAGAGTCCAAAAAATCAATTTTCTGATGAAAAACGATGACCCCGGACCAGTCGAACGTTGAAAAAATGGTCAATATTGATGAAATTTTAACATTTAATCTTTTGACTTAAAATGACGGTTGGATGTGAATTATTACTTTTTCAACTAAAATAAGTGTGTTTAAAGTCATTTCTGTGCCTGAAATTGGTCAAAATTGAAGATTTTGAGTAAGCAAAACTCTGTAAAAATGGCAATTTTGGTCACTGTGAGGGTGTAAAAAGTGGTTATTCAACATGAGGCCCGATCCAAATGACATTTTGAATCATTTTTGGTAGAGTCCAAAAAATCATTTTCTGATGGAAAACGATGACCCCGGACCAGTCGAACGTTGAAAAAATGGTCAATATTGATGAAATTTTAACATTTAATCTTTTGACTTTAAATGACGGTTGGATGTGAATTATTACTTTTTCAACGAAAATAAGTGTGTTTAAAGTCATTTCTGTGCCTGAAATTGGTCAAAATTGAAGATTTTGAGTAAGCAAAACTCTGTAAAAATGGCAATTTTGGTCACTGTGAGGGTTTAAAAAGTGGAAATTCAACATGAGGCCCAACCCAAATGACATTTTGAATCATTTTTGATAGAGTCCAAAAAATCAATTTTCTGATGAAAAACGATGACCCCGGACCAGTCGAACGTTGAAAAAATTGTCAATATTGATGAAATTTTAACATTTAATCTTTTGACTTTAAATGACGGTTGGATGTGAATTATTACTTTTTCAACTAAAATAAGTGTGTTTAAAGTCATTTCTGTGCCTGAAATTGGTCAAAATTGAAGATTTTGAGTAAGCAAAACTCTGTAAAAATGGCAATTTTGGTCACTGTGAGGGTTTTAAAAGTGGTTATTCAACATGAGGCCCGATCCAAATGACATTTTGAATCATTTTTGGTAGAGTCCAAAAAATAATTTTCTGATGGAAAACGATGACCCCGGACCAGTCGAACGTTGAAAAAATGGTCATTATTGATGAAATTTTAACATTTAATCTTTTGACTTTAAATGACGGTTGGATGTGAATTATTACTTTTTCAACGAAAATAAGTGTGTTTAAAGTCATTTCTGTGCCTGAAATTGGTCAAAATTGAAGATTTTGAGTAAGCAAAACTCTGTAAAAATGGCAATTTTGGTCACTGTGAGGGTTTAAAAAGTGGATATTCAACATGAGGCCCAATCCAAATGACATTTTGAATCATTTTTGATAGAGTCCAAAAAATCAATTTTCTGATGAAAAACGATGACCCCGGACCAGTCGAACGTTGAAAAAATTGTCAATATTGATGAAATTTTAACATTTAATCTTTTGACTTTAAATGAAGGTTGGAAGTGAGGTATTACTTTTTCAACTAAAATAAGTGTGTTTAAAGTCATTTCTGTGCCTGAAATTGGTCAAAATTGAAGATTTTGAGTAAGCAAAACTCTGTAAAAATGGCAATTTTGGTCACTGTGAGGGTTTAAAAAGTGGTTATTCAACATGAGGCCCGATCCAAATTTCATTTTGAATCATTTTTGGTAGAGTCCAAAAAATCAATTTTCTGATAAAAAACAATGACCCCGGACCAGTCGAACGTTGAAAAAATGGTCAATATTGATGAAATTTTAACATTTAATCTTTTGACTTAAAATGACGGTTGGATGTGAATTATTACTTTTTCAAATAAAATAAGTGTGTTTAATGTCATTTCTGTGCATGAAATTGGTCAAAATTGAAGATTTTGAGTAAGCAAAACTCTGTGAAAATGGCAATTTTGGTCACTGTGAGGGTGTAAAAAGTGGTTATTCAACATGAGGCCCGATCCAAATGACATTTTGAATCATTTTTGATAGAGTCCAAAAAATCAATTTTCTGATAAAAAACAATGACCCCGGACCAGTCGAACGTTGAAAAAATTGTCAATATGGATGAAATTTTAACATTTAATCTTTTGACTTTAAATGAAGGTTGGATGTGAGTTATTACTTTTTCAACTAAAATAAGTGTGTTTAAAGTCATTTCTGTGCCTGAAATTGGTCAAAATTGAAGATTTTGAGTAAGCAAAACTCTGTAAAAATGGCAATTTTGGTCACTGTGAGGGTTTAAAAAGTGGTTATTCAACATGAGGCCCGATCCAAATGACATTTTGAATCATTTTTGGTAGAATCCAAAAAATAAATTTTCTGATGAAAAACGATGACCCCGGACCAGTCGAATGTTGAAAAGATGGTCAATATTGATGAAATTTTAACATTTCATCTTTTGACTTTAAATGACGGTTGGATGTGAATTATTACTTTTTCAACTAAAATAAGTGTGTTTAAAGTCATTTCTGTGCCTGAAATTGGTCAAAATTGATGATTTTGAGTAAGCAAAACTCTGTAAAAATGGCAATTTTGGTCACTGTGAGGGTGTAAAAAGTGGTTATTCAACATGAGGCCCGATCCAAATGACATTTTGAATAATTTTTGATAGAGTCCAAAAAATCAATTTTCTGATAAAAAACGATGACCCCGGACCAGTCGAACGTTGAAAAAATGGTCAATATTGATGAAATTTTAACATTTAATCTTTTGACTTAAAATGACGGTTGGATGTGAATTATTACTTTTTCAACTAAAATAAGTGTGTTTAAAGTCATTTCTGTGCCTGAAATTGGTCAAAATTGAAGATTTTGAGTAAGCAAAACTCTGTAAAAATGGCAATTTTGGTCACTGTGAGGGTTTAAAAAGTGGTTATTCATCATGAGACCCGATCCAAATGACATTTTGAATCATTTTTGG
This sequence comes from Lissotriton vulgaris, assembly GCF_964263255.1. Lineage (NCBI taxonomy): Eukaryota > Metazoa > Chordata > Amphibia > Caudata > Salamandridae > Lissotriton > Lissotriton vulgaris. The sequence goes on along the minus strand of NW_028242082.1, from coordinate 657,661 downwards.
TAGAGTCCAAAAAATCCATTTTCTGATGAAAAACGATGACCCCGGACCAGTCGAACGTTAAAAAAATGGTCAATATTGATGACATTTTAACATTTAATCTTTTGACTTAAAATGACGGTTGGATGTGAATTATTACTTTTTCAACTAAAATAAGTGTGTTTAAAGTCATTTTTGTGCCTGAAATTGGTCAAAATTGAAGATTTTGAGTAAGCAAAACTCTGTAAAAATGGCAATTTTGGTCACTGTGAGGGTTTTAAAAGTGGTTATTCAACATGAGGCCCGATCCAAATGACATTTTGAATCATTTTTGGTAGAGTCCAAAAAATCCATTTTCTGATGAAAAACGATGACCCCGGACCAGTCGAACGTTGAAAAAATGGTCAATATTGATGAAATTTTAACATTTAATCTTTTGACTTAAAATGACGGTTGGATGTGAATTATTACTTTTTCAACTAAAATAAGTGTGTTTAAAGTCATTTCCGTGCCTGAAATTGGTCAAAATTGAAGATTTTGAGTAAGCAAAACTCTGTAAAAATGGCAATTGTGGTCACTGTGAGGGTTTAAGAAGTGGATATTCAACATGAGGCCCAATCCAAATAACATTTTGAATCATTTTTGGTAGAGTCCAAAAAATCAATTTTCTGATGAAAAACGATGACCCCGGACCAGTCGAACGTTGAAAAAATGGTCAATATTGATGAAATTTTAACATTTAATCTTTTGACTTAAAATGACGGTTGGATGTGAATTATTACTTTTTCAACTAAAATAAGTGTGTTTAAAGTCATTTCTGTGCATGAAATTGGTCAAAATTGAAGATTTTGAGTAAGCAAAACTCTGTAAAAATGGCAATTTTGGTCACTGTGAGGGTGTAAAAAGTGGTTATTCAACATGAGGCCCGATCCAAATGACATTTTGAATCATTTTTGGTAGAATCCAAAAAATAAATTTTCTGATGAAAAACGATGACCCAGGACCAGTCGAATGTTGAAAAGATGGTCAATATTGATGAAATTTTAACATTTAATCTTTTGACTTTAAATGACGGTTGGATGTGAATTATTACTTTTTCAACTAAAATAAGTGTGTTTAAAGTCATTTCTGTGCCTGAAATTGGTCAAAATTGATGATTTTGAGTAAGCAAAACTCTGTAAAAATGGCAATTTTGGTCACTGTGAGGGTGTAAAAAGTGGTTATTCAACATGAGGCCCGATCCAAATGACATTTTGAATAATTTTTTATAGAGTCCAAAAAATCAATTTTCTGATAAAAAACGATGACCCCGGACCAGTCGAACGTTGAAAAAATTGTCAATATTGATGAAATTTTAACATTTAATCTTTTGACTTTAAATGAAGGTTGGATGTGAGTTATTACTTTTTCAACTAAAATAAGTGTGTTTAAAGTCATTTCTGTGCCTGAAATTGGTCAAAATTGAAGATTTTGAGTAAGCAAAACTCTGTAAAAATGGCAATTTTGGTCACTGTGAGGGTTTAAAAAGTGGTTATTCAACATGAGGCCCGATCCAAATGACATTTTGAATCATTTTTGGTAGAATCCAAAAAATAAATTTTCTGATGAAAAACGATGACCCCGGACCAGTCGAATGTTGAAAAAATGGTCAATATTGATGAAATTTTAACATTTAATCTTTTGACTTTAAATGACGGTTGGATGTGAATTATTACTTTTTCAACTAAAATAAGTGTGTTTAAAGTCATTTCTGTGCCTGAAATTGGTCAAAATTGAAGATTTTGAGTAAGCAAAACTCTGTAAAAATGGCAATTTTGGTCACTGTGAGGGTGTAAAAAGTGGTTATTCAACATGAGGCCCGATCCAAATGACATTTTGAATAATTTTCGATAGAGTCCAAAAAATCAATTTTCTGATAAAAAACGATGACCCCGGACCAGTCGAACGTTGAAAAAATTGTCAATATTGATGAAATTTTAACATTTAATCTTTTGACTTTAAATGAAGGTTGGATGTGAGTTATTACTTTTTCAACTAAAATAAGTGTGTTTAAAGTCATTTCTGTGCCTGAAATTGGTCAAAATTGAAGATTTTGAGTAAGCAAAACTCTGTAAAAATGGCAATTTTGGTCACTGTGAGGGTTTAAAAAGTGGATATTAAACATGAGGCCCAATCCAAAAACCATTTTGAATCATTTTTGGTAGAGTCCAAAAAATCAATTTTCTGATGAAAAACGATGACCCCGGACCAGTCGAACGTTGAAAAAATGGTCAATATTGATGAAATTTTAACATTTAATCTTTTGACTTAAAATGACGGTTGGATGTGAATTATTACTTTTTCAACTAAAATAAGTGTGTTTAAAGTCATTTCTGTGCCTGAAATTGGTCAAAATTGAAGATTTTGAGTAAGCAAAACTCTGTAAAAATGGCAATTTTGGTCACTGTGAGGGTTTAAAAAGTGGTTATTCATCATGAGACCCGATCCAAATGACATTTTGAATCATTTTTGGTAGAGTCCAAAAAATCAATTTTCTGATGAAAAACGATGACCCCGGACCAGTCGAACGTTAAAAAAATGGTCAATATTGATGACATTTTAACATTTAATCTTTTGACTTAAAATGACGGTTGGATGTGAATTATTACTTTTTCAACTAAAATAAGTGTGTTTAAAGTCATTTTGGTGCCTGAAATTGGTCAAAATTGAAGATTTTGAGTAAGCAAAACTCTGTAAAAATGGCAATTTTGGTCACTGTGAGGATTTTAAAAGTGGTTATTCAACATGAGGCCCGATCCAAATGACATTTTGAATCATTTTTGGTAGAGTCCAAAAAATCCATTTTCTGATGAAAAACGATGACCCCGGACCAGTCGAACGTTGAAAAAATGGTCAATATTGATGAAATTTTAACATTTAATCTTTTGACTTTAAATTACGGTTGGATGTGAATTATTACTTTTTCAACTAAAATAAGTGTGTTTAAAGTCATTTCTGTGCCTGAAATTGGTCAAAATTGAAGATTTTGAGTAAGCAAAACTCTGTAAAAATGGCAATTTTGGTCACTGTGAGGGTTTAAAAAGTGGTTATTCAACATGAGGCCCGATCCAAATGACATTTTGAATCATTTTTGGTAGAGTCCAAAAAATCCATTTTCTGATGAAAAACGATGACCCCGGACCAGTCGAACGTTGAAAAAATGGTCAATATTGATGAAATTTTAACATTTAATCTTTTGACTTAAAATGACGGTTGGATGTGAATTATTACTTTTTCAACTAAAATAAGTGTGTTTAAAGTCATTTCCGTGCCTGAAATTGGTCAAAATTGAAGATTTTGAGTAAGCAAAACTCTGTAAAAATGGCAATTTTGGTCACTGTGAGGGTTTAAAAAGTGGATATTCAACATGAGGCCCAATCCAAATGACATTTTGAATCATTTTTGATAGAGTCCAAAAAATCAATTTTCTGATGAAAAACGATGACCCCGGACCAGTCGAACGTTGAAAAAATTGTCAATATTGATGAAATTTTAACATTTAATCTTTTGACTTTAAATGAAGGTTGGAAGTGAGTTATTACTTTTTCAACTAAAATAAGTGTGTTTAAAGTCATTTCTGTGCCTGAAATTGGTCAAAATTGAAGATTTTGAGTAAGCAAAACTCTGTAAAAATTGCAATTTTGGTCACTGTGAGGGTTTAAAAAGTGGTTATTCAACATGAGGCCCGATCCAAATTTCATTTTGAATCATTTTTGGTAGAGTCCAAAAAATCAATTTTCTGATGAAAAACGATGACCCCGGACCAGTCGAACGTTGAAAAAATGGTCAATATTGATGACATTTTAACATTTAATCTTTTGACTTAAAATGACGGTTGGATGTGAATTATTACTTTTTCAAATAAAATAAGTGTGTTTAATGTCATTTCTGTGCATGAAATTGGTCAAAATTGAAGATTTTGAGTAAGCAAAACTCTGTAAAAATGGCAATTTTGGTCACTTTGAGGGTTTAAAAAGTGGTTATTCAACATGAGGCCCGATCCAAATGACATTTTGAATCATTTTTGGTAGAATCCAAAAAATAATTTTCTGATGGAAAACGATGACCCCGGACCAGTCGAACGTTGAAAAAATGGTCATTATTGATGAAATTTTAACATTTAATCTTTTGACTTTAAATGACGGTTGGATGTGAATTATTACTCTTTCAACGAAAATAAGTGTGTTTAAAGTCCTTTCTGTGCCTGAAATTGGTCAAAATTGAAGATTTTGAGTAAGCAAAACTCTGTAAAAATGGCAATTTTGGTCACTGTGAGGGTTTAAAAAGTGGATATTCAACATGAGGCCCAATCCAAATGACATTTTGAATCATTTTTGATAGAGTCCAAAAAATCAATTTTCTGATGAAAAACGATGACCCCGGACCAGTCGAACGTTGAAAAAATTGTCAATATTGATGAAATTTTAACATTTAATCTTTTGACTTTAAATGAAGGTTGGAAGTGAGTTATTACTTTTTCAACTAAAATAAGTGTGTTTAAAGTCATTTCTGTGCCTGAAAACGGTCAAAATTGAAGATTTTGAGTAAGCAAAACTCTGTAAAAATGGCAATTTTGGTCACTGTGAGGGTTTAAAAAGTGGTTATTCAACATGAGGCCCGATCCAAATGACATTTTGAATCATTTTTGGTAGAATCCAAAAAATAAATTTTCTGATGAAAAACGATGACCCCGGACCAGTCGAACGTTGAAAAGATGGTCAATATTGATGAAATTTTAACATTTAATCTTTTGACTTTAAATGACGGTTGGATGTGAATTATTACTTTTTCAACTAAAATAAGTGTGTTTAAAGTCATTTCTGTGCCTGAAATTGGTCAAAATTGAAGATTTTGAGTAAGCAAAACTCTGTAAAAATGGCAATTTTGGTCACTGTGAGGGTGTAAAAAGTGGTTATTCAACATGAGGCCCCATCCAAATGACATTTTGAATCATTTTTGATAGAATCCAAAAAATAAATTTTCTGATAAAAAACGATGACCCCGGACCAGTCGAACGTTGAAAAAATTGTCAATATTGATGAAATTTTAACATTTAATCTTTTGACTTTAAATGAAGGTTGGATGTGAGTTATTACTTTTTCAACTAAAATAAGTGTGTTTAAAGTCATTTCTGTGCCTGAAATTGGTCAAAATTGAAGATTTTGAGTAAGCAAAACTCTGTAAAAATGGCAATTTTGGTCACTGTGAGGGTTTAAAAAGTGGATATTCAACATGAGGCCCAATCCAAATAACATTTTGAATCATTTTTGATAGAGTCCAAAAAATCAATTTTCTGATAAAAAACGATGACCCCGGACCAGTCGAACGTTGAAAAAATGGTCAATATTGATGAAATTTTAATATTTAATCTTTTGACTTAAAATGACGGTTGGATGTGAATTATTACTTTTTCAACTAAAATAAGTGTGTTTAAAGTCATTTCTGTGCCTGAAATTGGTCAAAATTGAAGATTTTGAGTAAGCAAAACTCTGTAAAAATGGCAATTTTGGTCACTGTGAGGGTTTAAAAAGTGGATATTCATCATGAGACCCGATCCAAATGACATTTTGAATCATTTTTGGTAGAGTCCAAAAAATCAATTTTCTGATGAAAAACGATGACCCCGGACCAGTCGAACGTTGAAAAAATGGTCAATATTGATGAAATTTTAACATTTAATCTTTTGACTTAAAATGACGGTTGGATGTGAATTATTACTTTTTCAACTAAAATAAGTGTGTTTAAAGTCATTTCTGTGCCTGAAATTGGTCAAAATTGAAGATTTTGAGTAAGCAAAACTCTGTAAAAATGGCAATTTTGGTCACTGTGAGGGTTTTAAAAGTGGTTATTCAACATGAGGCCCGATCCAAATGACATTTTGAATCATTTTTGGTAGAGTCCAAAAAATCCATTTTCTGATGAAAAACGATGACCCCGGACCAGTCGAACGTTGAAAAAATGGTCAATATTGATGAAATTTTAACATTTAATCTTTTGACTTAAAATGACGGTTGGATGTGAATTATTACTTTTTCAACTAAAATAAGTGTGTTTAAAGTCATTTCTGTGCCTGAAATTGGTCAAAATTGAAGATTTTGAGTAAGCAAAACTCTGTAAAAATGGCAATTTTGGTCACTTTGAGGGTTTAAAAAGTGGTTATTCAACATGAGGCCCGATCCAAATGACATTTTGAATCATTTTTGGTAGAATCCAAAAAATCAATTTTCTGATGAAAAACGATGACCCCAGACCAGTCAAATGTTGAAAAAATGGTCAATATTGATGAAATTTTAACATTTAATCTTTTGACTTAAAATGACGGTTGGATGTGAATTATTACTTTTTCAACTAAAATAAGTGTGTTTAAAGTCATTTCTGTGCCTGAAATTGGTCAAAATTGAAGATTTTGAGTAAGCAAAACTCTGTAAAAATGGCAATTTTGGTCACTGTGAGGGTTTAAAAAGTGGATATTCAACATGAGGCCCGATCCAAATGACATTTTGAATCATTTTTGATAGAGTCCAAAAAAATCAATTTTCTGATGAAAAACGATGACCCCAGACCAGTCGAATGTTGAAAAAATGGTCAATATTGATGAAATTTTAACATTTAATCTTTTGACTTTAAATGAAGGTTGGAAGTGAATTATTACTTTTTCAACTAAAATAAGTGTGTTTAAAGTCATTTCTGTGCCTGAAATTGGTCAAAATTGAAGATTTTGAGTAAGCAAAACTCTGTAAAAATGGCAATTTTGGTCACTGTGAGGGTTTAAAAAGTGGAAATTCAACATGAGGCCCAACCCAAATGACATTTTGAATCATTTTTGATAGAGTCCAAAAAATCAATTTTCTGATGAAAAACGATGACCCCGGACCAGTCGAACGTTGAAAAAATTGTCAATATTGATGAAATTTTAACATTTAATCTTTTGACTTTAAATGACGGTTGGATGTGAATTATTACTTTTTCAACTAAAATAAGTGTGTTTAAAGTCATTTCTGTGCCTGAAATTGGTCAAAATTGAAGATTTTGAGTAAGCAAAACTCTGTAAAAATGGCAATTTTGGTCACTGTGAGGGTTTAAAAAGTGGATATTCAACATGAGGCCCAATCCAAATGACATTTTGAATCATTTTTGATAGAGTCCAAAAAATCAATTTTCTGATGAAAAACGATGACCCCGGACCAGTCGAACGTTGAAAAAATTGTCAATATTGATGAAATTTTAACATTTAATCTTTTGACTTTAAATGAAGGTTGGAAGTGAGGTATTACTTTTTCAACTAAAATAAGTGTGTTTAAAGTCATTTCTGTGCCTGAAATTGGTCAAAATTGAAGATTTTGAGTAAGCAAAACTCTGTAAAAATGGCAATTTTGGTCACTGTGAGGGTTTAAAAAGTGGTTATTCAACATGAGGCCCGATCCAAATTTCATTTTGAATCATTTTTGGTAGAGTCCAAAAAATCAATTTTCTGATGAAAAACGATGACCCCGGACCAGTCGAACGTTGAAAAAATGGTCAATATTGATGAAATTTTAACATTTAATCTTTTGACTTAAAATGACGGTTGGATGTGAATTATTACTTTTTCAAATAAAATAAGTGTGTTTAATGTCATTTCTGTGCATGAAATTGGTCAAAATTGAAGATTTTGAGTAAGCAAAACTCTGTAAAAATGGCAATTTTGGTCACTGTGAGGGTGTAAAAAGTGGTTATTCAACATGAGGCCCGATCCAAATGACATTTTGAATCATTTTTGATAGAGTCCAAAAAATCAATTTTCTGATAAAAAACAATGACCCCGGACCAGTCGAACGTTGAAAAAATTGTCAATATGGATGAAATTTTAACATTTAATCTTTTGACTTTAAATGAAGGTTGGATGTGAGTTATTACTTTTTCAACTAAAATAAGTGTGTTTAAAGTCATTTCTGTGCCTGAAATTGGTCAAAATTGAAGATTTTGAGTAAGCAAAACTCTGTAAAAATGGCAATTTTGGTCACTGTGAGGGTTTAAAAAGTGGTTATTCAACATGAGGCCCGATCCAAATGACATTTTGAATCATTTTTGGTAGAATCCAAAAAATAAATTTTCTGATGAAAAACGATGACCCCGGACCAGTCGAATGTTGAAAAGATGGTCAATATTGATGAAATTTTAACATTTCATCTTTTGACTTTAAATGACGGTTGGATGTGAATTATTACTTTTTCAACTAAAATAAGTGTGTTTAAAGTCATTTCTGTGCCTGAAATTGGTCAAAATTGATGATTTTGAGTAAGCAAAACTCTGTAAAAATGGCAATTTTGGTCACTGTGAGGGTGTAAAAAGTGGTTATTCAACATGAGGCCCGATCCAAATGACATTTTGAATAATTTTTGATAGAGTCCAAAAAATCAATTTTCTGATAAAAAACGATGACCCCGGACCAGTCGAACGTTGAAAAAATGGTCAATATTGATGAAATTTTAACATTTAATCTTTTGACTTAAAATGACGGTTGGATGTGAATTATTACTTTTTCAACTAAAATAAGTGTGTTTAAAGTCATTTCTGTGCCTGAAATTGGTCAAAATTGAAGATTTTGAGTAAGCAAAACTCTGTAAAAATGGCAATTTTGGTCACTGTGAGGGTTTAAAAAGTGGTTATTCATCATGAGACCCGATCCAAATGACATTTTGAATCATTTTTGGTAGAGTCCAAAAAATCCATTTTCTGATGAAAAACGATGACCCCGGACCAGTCGAACGTTAAAAAAATGGTCAATATTGATGACATTTTAACATTTAATCTTTTGACTTAAAATGACGGTTGGATGTGAATTATTACTTTTTCAACTAAAATAAGTGTGTTTAAAGTCATTTTTGTGCCTGAAATTGGTCAAAATTGAAGATTTTGAGTAAGCAAAACTCTGTAAAAATGGCAATTTTGGTCACTGTGAGGGTTTTAAAAGTGGTTATTCAACATGAGGCCCGATCCAAATGACATTTTGAATCATTTTTGGTAGAGTCCAAAAAATCCATTTTCTGATGAAAAACGATGACCCCGGACCAGTCGAACGTTGAAAAAATGGTCAATATTGATGAAATTTTAACATTTAATCTTTTGACTTAAAATGACGGTTGGATGTGAATTATTACTTTTTCAACTAAAATAAGTGTGTTTAAAGTCATTTCCGTGCCTGAAATTGGTCAAAATTGAAGATTTTGAGTAAGCAAAACTCTGTAAAAATGGCAATTGTGGTCACTGTGAGGGTTTAAGAAGTGGATATTCAACATGAGGCCCAATCCAAATAACATTTTGAATCATTTTTGGTAGAGTCCAAAAAATCAATTTTCTGATGAAAAACGATGACCCCGGACCAGTCGAACGTTGAAAAAATGGTCAATATTGATGAAATTTTAACATTTAATCTTTTGACTTAAAATGACGGTTGGATGTGAATTATTACTTTTTCAACTAAAATAAGTGTGTTTAAAGTCATTTCTGTGCATGAAATTGGTCAAAATTGAAGATTTTGAGTAAGCAAAACTCTGTAAAAATGGCAATTTTGGTCACTGTGAGGGTGTAAAAAGTGGTTATTCAACATGAGGCCCGATCCAAATGACATTTTGAATCATTTTTGGTAGAATCCAAAAAATAAATTTTCTGATGAAAAACGATGACCCAGGACCAGTCGAATGTTGAAAAGATGGTCAATATTGATGAAATTTTAACATTTAATCTTTTGACTTTAAATGACGGTTGGATGTGAATTATTACTTTTTCAACTAAAATAAGTGTGTTTAAAGTCATTTCTGTGCCTGAAATTGGTCAAAATTGATGATTTTGAGTAAGCAAAACTCTGTAAAAATGGCAATTTTGGTCACTGTGAGGGTGTAAAAAGTGGTTATTCAACATGAGGCCCGATCCAAATGACATTTTGAATAATTTTTGATAGAGTCCAAAAAATCAATTTTCTGATAAAAAACGATGACCCCGGACCAGTCGAACGTTGAAAAAATTGTCAATATTGATGAAATTTTAACATTTAATCTTTTGACTTTAAATGAAGGTTGGATGTGAGTTATTACTTTTTCAACTAAAATAAGTGTGTTTAAAGTCATTTCTGTGCCTGAAATTGGTCAAAATTGAAGATTTTGAGTAAGCAAAACTCTGTAAAAATGGCAATTTTGGTCACTGTGAGGGTTTAAAAAGTGGTTATTCAACATGAGGCCCGATCCAAATGACATTTTGAATCATTTTTGGTAGAATCCAAAAAATAAATTTTCTGATGAAAAACGATGACCCCGGACCAGTCGAATGTTGAAAAAATGGTCAATATTGATGAAATTTTAACATTTAATCTTTTGACTTTAAATGACGGTTGGATGTGAATTATTACTTTTTCAACTAAAATAAGTGTGTTTAAAGTCATTTCTGTGCCTGAAATTGGTCAAAATTGAAGATTTTGAGTAAGCAAAACTCTGTAAAAATGGCAATTTTGGTCACTGTGAGGGTGTAAAAAGTGGTTATTCAACATGAGGCCCGATCCAAATGACATTTTGAATAATTTTCGATAGAGTCCAAAAAATCAATTTTCTGATAAAAAACGATGACCCCGGACCAGTCGAACGTTGAAAAAATTGTCAATATTGATGAAATTTTAACATTTAATCTTTTGACTTTAAATGAAGGTTGGATGTGAGTTATTACTTTTTCAACTAAAATAAGTGTGTTTAAAGTCATTTCTGTGCCTGAAATTGGTCAAAATTGAAGATTTTGAGTAAGCAAAACTCTGTAAAAATGGCAATTTTGGTCACTGTGAGGGTTTAAAAAGTGGATATTCAACATGAGGCCCAATCCAAAAACCATTTTGAATCATTTTTGGTAGAGTCCAAAAAATCAATTTTCTGATGAAAAACGATGACCCCGGACCAGTCGAACGTTGAAAAAATGGTCAATATTGATGAAATTTTAACATTTAATCTTTTGACTTAAAATGACGGTTGGATGTGAATTATTACTTTTTCAACTAAAATAAGTGTGTTTAAAGTCATTTCTGTGCCTGAAATTGGTCAAAATTGAAGATTTTGAGTAAGCAAAACTCTGTAAAAATGGCAATTTTGGTCACTGTGAGGGTTTAAAAAGTGGTTATTCATCATGAGACCCGATCCAAATGACATTTTGAATCATTTTTGGTAGAGTCCAAAAAATCAATTTTCTGATGAAAAACGATGACCCCGGACCAGTCGAACGTTAAAAAAATGGTCAATATTGATGACATTTTAACATTTAATCTTTTGACTTAAAATGACGGTTGGATGTGAATTATTACTTTTTCAACTAAAATAAGTGTGTTTAAAGTCATTTTTGTGCCTGAAATTGGTCAAAATTGAAGATTTTGAGTAAGCAAAACTCTGTAAAAATGGCAATTTTGGTCACTGTGAGGATTTTAAAAGTGGTTATTCAACATGAGGCCCGATCCAAATGACATTTTGAATCATTTTTGGTAGAGTCCAAAAAATCCATTTTCTGATGAAAAACGATGACCCCGGACCAGTCGAACGTTGAAAAAATGGTCAATATTGATGAAATTTTAACATTTAATCTTTTGACTTTAAATTACGGTTGGATGTGAATTATTACTTTTTCAACTAAAATAAGTGTGTTTAAAGTCATTTCTGTGCCTGAAATTGGTCAAAATTGAAGATTTTGAGTAAGCAAAACTCTGTAAAAATGGCAATTTTGGTCACTGTGAGGGTTTAAAAAGTGGTTATTCAACATGAGGCCCGATCCAAATGACATTTTGAATCATTTTTGGTAGAGTCCAAAAAATCCATTTTCTGATGAAAAACGATGACCCCGGACCAGTCGAACGTTGAAAAAATGGTCAATATTGATGAAATTTTAACATTTAATCTTTTGACTTAAAATGACGGTTGGATGTGAATTATTACTTTTTCAACTAAAATAAGTGTGTTTAAAGTCATTTCTGTGCCTGAAATTGGTCAAAATTGAAGATTTTGAGTAAGCAAAACTCTGTAAAAATGGCAATTTTGGTCACTGTGAGGGTTTAAAAAGTGGTTATTCAACATGAGGCCCGATCCAAATTTCATTTTGAATCATTTTCGGTAGAGTCCAAAAAATCAATTTTCTGATGAAAAACGATGACCCCGGACCAGTCGAACGTTGAAAAAATGGTCAATATTGATGAAATTTTAACATTTAATCTTTTGACTTAAAATGACGGTTGGATGTGAATTATTACTTTTTCAAATAAAATAAGTGTGTTTAATGTCATTTCTGTGCATGAAATTGGTCAAAATTGAAGATTTTGAGTAAGCAAAACTCTGTAAAAATGGCAATTTTGGTCACTGTGAGGGTGTAAAAAGTGGTTATTCAACATGAGGCCCGATCCAAATGACATTTTGAATCATTTTTGATAGAGTCCAAAAAATCAATTTTCTGATAAAAAACAATGACCCCGGACCAGTCGAACGTTGAAAAAATTGTCAATATTGATGAAATTTTACCATTTAATCTTTTGACTTTAAATGACGGTTGGATGTGAATTATTACTTTTTCAACGAAACTAAGTGTGTTTAAAGTCATTTCTGTGCCTGAAATTGGTCAAAATTGAAAATTTTGAGTAAGCAAAACTCTGAAAAAATGGCAATTTTGGTCACTGTGAGGGTTTAAAAAGTGGTTATGCAACATGAGGCCCGATCCAAATGACATTTTGAATCATTTTTGGTAGAGTCCAAAAAATCCATTTTCTGATGAAAAACGATGACCCCGGACCAGTCGAACGTTGAAAAAATGGTCAATATTGATGAAATTTTAACATTTAATCTTTTGACTTTAAATGAAGGTTGGATGTGAGTTATTACTTTTTCAACTAAAATAAGTGTGTTTAAAGTCATTTCTGTGCCTGAAATTGGTAAAAATTGAAGATTTTGAGTAAGCAAAACTCTGTAAAAATGGCAATTTTGGTCACTGTGAGGGTTTAAAAAGTGGATATTCAACATGAGGCCCAATCCAAATGACATTTTGAATCATTTTTGGTAGAGTCCAAAAAATCAATTTTCTGATGAAAAACGATGACCCCGGACCAGTCGAACGTTGAGAAAATGGTCAATATTGATGAAATTTTAAGATTTAATCTTTTGACTTAAAATGACGGTTGGATGTGAATTATTACTTTTTCAACTAAAATAAGTGTGTTTAAAGTCATTTTTGTGCCTGAAATTGGTCAAAATTGAAGATTTTGAGTAAGCAAAACTCTGTAAAAATGGCAATTTTGGTCACTGTGAGGGTTTTAAAAGTGGTTATTCAACATGAGGCCCGATCCAAATGACATTTTGAATCATTTTTGGTAGAGTCCAAAAAATCAATTTTCTGATGAAAAACGATGACCCCAGACCAGTCGAACGTTGAAAAAATGGTCAATATTGATGAAATTTTAACATTTAATCTTTTGACTTAAAATGACGGTTGGATGTGAATTATTACTTTTTCAACTAAAATAAGTGTGTTTAAAGTCATTTCTGTGCCTGAAATTGGTCAAAATTGAAGATTTTGAGTAAGCAAAACTCTGTAAAAATGGCAATTTTGGTCACTGTGAGGGTGTAAAAAGTGGTTATTCAACATGAGGCCCGATCCAAATGACATTTTGAATCATTTTTGGTAGAGTCCAAAAAATCATTTTCTGATGGAAAACGATGACCCCGGACCAGTCGAACGTTGAAAAAATGGTCAATATTGATGAAATTTTAACATTTAATCTTTTGACTTTAAATGACGGTTGGATGTGAATTATTACTTTTTCAACGAAAATAAGTGTGTTTAAAGTCATTTCTGTGCCTGAAATTGGTCAAAATTGAAGATTTTGAGTAAGCAAAACTCTGTAAAAATGGCAATTTTGGTCACTGTGAGGGTTTAAAAAGTGGAAATTCAACATGAGGCCCAACCCAAATGACATTTTGAATCATTTTTGATAGAGTCCAAAAAATCAATTTTCTGATGAAAAACGATGACCCCGGACCAGTCGAACGTTGAAAAAATTGTCAATATTGATGAAATTTTAACATTTAATCTTTTGACTTTAAATGACGGTTGGATGTGAATTATTACTTTTTCAACTAAAATAAGTGTGTTTAAAGTCATTTCTGTGCCTGAAATTGGTCAAAATTGAAGATTTTGAGTAAGCAAAACTCTGTAAAAATGGCAATTTTGGTCACTGTGAGGGTTTTAAAAGTGGTTATTCAACATGAGGCCCGATCCAAATGACATTTTGAATCATTTTTGGTAGAGTCCAAAAAATAATTTTCTGATGGAAAACGATGACCCCGGACCAGTCGAACGTTGAAAAAATGGTCATTATTGATGAAATTTTAACATTTAATCTTTTGACTTTAAATGACGGTTGGATGTGAATTATTACTTTTTCAACGAAAATAAGTGTGTTTAAAGTCATTTCTGTGCCTGAAATTGGTCAAAATTGAAGATTTTGAGTAAGCAAAACTCTGTAAAAATGGCAATTTTGGTCACTGTGAGGGTTTAAAAAGTGGATATTCAACATGAGGCCCAATCCAAATGACATTTTGAATCATTTTTGATAGAGTCCAAAAAATCAATTTTCTGATGAAAAACGATGACCCCGGACCAGTCGAACGTTGAAAAAATTGTCAATATTGATGAAATTTTAACATTTAATCTTTTGACTTTAAATGAAGGTTGGAAGTGAGGTATTACTTTTTCAACTAAAATAAGTGTGTTTAAAGTCATTTCTGTGCCTGAAATTGGTCAAAATTGAAGATTTTGAGTAAGCAAAACTCTGTAAAAATGGCAATTTTGGTCACTGTGAGGGTTTAAAAAGTGGTTATTCAACATGAGGCCCGATCCAAATTTCATTTTGAATCATTTTTGGTAGAGTCCAAAAAATCAATTTTCTGATAAAAAACAATGACCCCGGACCAGTCGAACGTTGAAAAAATGGTCAATATTGATGAAATTTTAACATTTAATCTTTTGACTTAAAATGACGGTTGGATGTGAATTATTACTTTTTCAAATAAAATAAGTGTGTTTAATGTCATTTCTGTGCATGAAATTGGTCAAAATTGAAGATTTTGAGTAAGCAAAACTCTGTAAAAATGGCAATTTTGGTCACTGTGAGGGTGTAAAAAGTGGTTATTCAACATGAGGCCCGATCCAAATGACATTTTGAATCATTTTTGATAGAGTCCAAAAAATCAATTTTCTGATAAAAAACAATGACCCCGGACCAGTCGAACGTTGAAAAAATTGTCAATATGGATGAAATTTTAACATTTAATCTTTTGACTTTAAATGAAGGTTGGATGTGAGTTATTACTTTTTCAACTAAAATAAGTGTGTTTAAAGTCATTTCTGTGCCTGAAATTGGTCAAAATTGAAGATTTTGAGTAAGCAAAACTCTGTAAAAATGGCAATTTTGGTCACTGTGAGGGTTTAAAAAGTGGTTATTCAACATGAGGCCCGATCCAAATGACATTTTGAATCATTTTTGGTAGAATCCAAAAAATAAATTTTCTGATGAAAAACGATGACCCCGGACCAGTCGAATGTTGAAAAGATGGTCAATATTGATGAAATTTTAACATTTCATCTTTTGACTTTAAATGACGGTTGGATGTGAATTATTACTTTTTCAACTAAAATAAGTGTGTTTAAAGTCATTTCTGTGCCTGAAATTGGTCAAAATTGATGATTTTGAGTAAGCAAAACTCTGTAAAAATGGCAATTTTGGTCACTGTGAGGGTGTAAAAAGTGGTTATTCAACATGAGGCCCGATCCAAATGACATTTTGAATAATTTTTGATAGAGTCCAAAAAATCAATTTTCTGATAAAAAACGATGACCCCGGACCAGTCGAACGTTGAAAAAATGGTCAATATTGATGAAATTTTAACATTTAATCTTTTGACTTAAAATGACGGTTGGATGTGAATTATTACTTTTTCAACTAAAATAAGTGTGTTTAAAGTCATTTCTGTGCCTGAAATTGGTCAAAATTGAAGATTTTGAGTAAGCAAAACTCTGTAAAAATGGCAATTTTGGTCACTGTGAGGGTTTAAAAAGTGGTTATTCATCATGAGACCCGATCCAAATGACATTTTGAATCATTTTTGGTAGAGTCCAAAAAATCCATTTTCTGATGAAAAACGATGACCCCGGACCAGTCGAACGTTAAAAAAATGGTCAATATTGATGACATTTTAACATTTAATCTTTTGACTTAAAATGACGGTTGGATGTGAATTATTACTTTTTCAACTAAAATAAGTGTGTTTAAAGTCATTTTTGTGCCTGAAATTGGTCAAAATTGAAGATTTTGAGTAAGCAAAACTCTGTAAAAATGGCAATTTTGGTCACTGTGAGGGTTTTAAAAGTGGTTATTCAACATGAGGCCCGATCCAAATGACATTTTGAATCATTTTTGGTAGAGTCCAAAAAATCCATTTTCTGATGAAAAACGATGACCCCGGACCAGTCGAACGTTGAAAAAATGGTCAATATTGATGAAATTTTAACATTTAATCTTTTGACTTAAAATGACGGTTGGATGTGAATTATTACTTTTTCAACTAAAATAAGTGTGTTTAAAGTCATTTCCGTGCCTGAAATTGGTCAAAATTGAAGATTTTGAGTAAGCAAAACTCTGTAAAAATGGCAATTGTGGTCACTGTGAGGGTTTAAGAAGTGGATATTCAACATGAGGCCCAATCCAAATAACATTTTGAATCATTTTTGGAAGAGTCCAAAAAATCAATTTTCTGATGAAAAACGATGACCCCGGACCAGTCGAACGTTGAAAAAATGGTCAATATTGATGAAATTTTAACATTTAATCTTTTGACTTAAAATGACGGTTGGATGTGAATTATTACTTTTTCAACTAAAATAAGTGTGTTTAAAGTCATTTCTGTGCATGAAATTGGTCAAAATTGAAGATTTTGAGTAAGCAAAACTCTGTAAAAATGGCAATTTTGGTCACTGTGAGGGTGTAAAAAGTGGTTATTCAACATGAGGCCCGATCCAAATGACATTTTGAATCATTTTTGGTAGAATCCAAAAAATAAATTTTCTGATGAAAAACGATGACCCAGGACCAGTCGAATGTTGAAAAGATGGTCAATATTGATGAAATTTTAACATTTAATCTTTTGACTTTAAATGACGGTTGGATGTGAATTATTACTTTTTCAACTAAAATAAGTGTGTTTAAAGTCATTTCTGTGCCTGAAATTGGTCAAAATTGATGATTTTGAGTAAGCAAAACTCTGTAAAAATGGCAATTTTGGTCACTGTGAGGGTGTAAAAAGTGGTTATTCAACATGAGGCCCGATCCAAATGACATTTTGAATAATTTTTTATAGAGTCCAAAAAATCAATTTTCTGATAAAAAACGATGACCCCGGACCAGTCGAACGTTGAAAAAATTGTCAATATTGATGAAATTTTAACATTTAATCTTTTGACTTTAAATGAAGGTTGGATGTGAGTTATTACTTTTTCAACTAAAATAAGTGTGTTTAAAGTCATTTCTGTGCCTGAAATTGGTCAAAATTGAAGATTTTGAGTAAGCAAAACTCTGTAAAAATGGCAATTTTGGTCACTGTGAGGGTTTAAAAAGTGGTTATTCAACATGAGGCCCGATCCAAATGACATTTTGAATCATTTTTGGTAGAATCCAAAAAATAAATTTTCTGATGAAAAACGATGACCCCGGACCAGTCGAATGTTGAAAAAATGGTCAATATTGATGAAATTTTAACATTTAATCTTTTGACTTTAAATGACGGTTGGATGTGAATTATTACTTTTTCAACTAAAATAAGTGTGTTTAAAGTCATTTCTGTGCCTGAAATTGGTCAAAATTGAAGATTTTGAGTAAGCAAAACTCTGTAAAAATGGCAATTTTGGTCACTGTGAGGGTGTAAAAAGTGGTTATTCAACATGAGGCCCGATCCAAATGACATTTTGAATAATTTTCGATAGAGTCCAAAAAATCAATTTTCTGATAAAAAACGATGACCCCGGACCAGTCGAACGTTGAAAAAATTGTCAATATTGATGAAATTTTAACATTTAATCTTTTGACTTTAAATGAAGGTTGGATGTGAGTTATTACTTTTTCAACTAAAATAAGTGTGTTTAAAGTCATTTCTGTGCCTGAAATTGGTCAAAATTGAAGATTTTGAGTAAGCAAAACTCTGTAAAAATGGCAATTTTGGTCACTGTGAGGGTTTAAAAAGTGGATATTCAACATGAGGCCCAATCCAAAAACCATTTTGAATCATTTTTGGTAGAGTCCAAAAAATCAATTTTCTGATGAAAAACGATGACCCCGGACCAGTCGAACGTTGAAAAAATGGTCAATATTGATGAAATTTTAACATTTAATCTTTTGACTTAAAATGACGGTTGGATGTGAATTATTACTTTTTCAACTAAAATAAGTGTGTTTAAAGTCATTTCTGTGCCTGAAATTGGTCAAAATTGAAGATTTTGAGTAAGCAAAACTCTGTAAAAATGGCAATTTTGGTCACTGTGAGGGTTTAAAAAGTGGTTATTCATCATGAGACCCGATCCAAATGACATTTTGAATCATTTTTGGTAGAGTCCAAAAAATCAATTTTCTGATGAAAAACGATGACCCCGGACCAGTCGAACGTTAAAAAAATGGTCAATATTGATGACATTTTAACATTTAATCTTTTGACTTAAAATGACGGTTGGATGTGAATTATTACTTTTTCAACTAAAATAAGTGTGTTTAAAGTCATTTTTGTGCCTGAAATTGGTCAAAATTGAAGATTTTGAGTAAGCAAAACTCTGTAAAAATGGCAATTTTGGTCACTGTGAGGATTTTAAAAGTGGTTATTCAACATGAGGCCCGATCCAAATGACATTTTGAATCATTTTTGGTAGAGTCCAAAAAATCCATTTTCTGATGAAAAACGATGACCCCGGACCAGTCGAACGTTGAAAAAATGGTCAATATTGATGAAATTTTAACATTTAATCTTTTGACTTTAAATTACGGTTGGATGTGAATTATTACTTTTTCAACTAAAATAAGTGTGTTTAAAGTCATTTCTGTGCCTGAAATTGGTCAAAATTGAAGATTTTGAGTAAGCAAAACTCTGTAAAAATGGCAATTTTGGTCACTGTGAGGGTTTAAAAAGTGGTTATTCAACATGAGGCCCGATCCAAATGACATTTTGAATCATTTTTGGTAGAGTCCAAAAAATCCATTTTCTGATGAAAAACGATGACCCCGGACCAGTCGAACGTTGAAAAAATGGTCAATATTGATGAAATTTTAACATTTAATCTTTTGACTTAAAATGACGGTTGGATGTGAATTATTACTTTTTCAACTAAAATAAGTGTGTTTAAAGTCATTTCCGTGCCTGAAATTGGTCAAAATTGAAGATTTTGAGTAAGCAAAACTCTGTAAAAATGGCAATTTTGGTCACTGTGAGGGTTTAAAAAGTGGATATTCAACATGAGGCCCAATCCAAATGACATTTTGAATCATTTTTGATAGAGTCCAAAAAATCAATTTTCTGATGAAAAACGATGACCCCGGACCAGTCGAACGTTGAAAAAATTGTCAATATTGATGAAATTTTAACATTTAATCTTTTGACTTTAAATGAAGGTTGGAAGTGAGTTATTACTTTTTCAACTAAAATAAGTGTGTTTAAAGTCATTTCTGTGCCTGAAATTGGTCAAAATTGAAGATTTTGAGTAAGCAAAACTCTGTAAAAATTGCAATTTTGGTCACTGTGAGGGTTTAAAAAGTGGTTATTCAACATGAGGCCCGATCCAAATTTCATTTTGAATCATTTTTGGTAGAGTCCAAAAAATCAATTTTCTGATGAAAAACGATGACCCCGGACCAGTCGAACGTTGAAAAAATGGTCAATATTGATGACATTTTAACATTTAATCTTTTGACTTAAAATGACGGTTGGATGTGAATTATTACTTTTTCAAATAAAATAAGTGTGTTTAATGTCATTTCTGTGCATGAAATTGGTCAAAATTGAAGATTTTGAGTAAGCAAAACTCTGTAAAAATGGCAATTTTGGTCACTTTGAGGGTTTAAAAAGTGGTTATTCAACATGAGGCCCGATCCAAATGACATTTTGAATCATTTTTGGTAGAGTCCAAAAAATCCATTTTCTGATGAAAAACGATGACCCCGGACCAGTCGAACGTTGAAAAAATGGTCAATATTGATGAAATTTTAACATTTAATCTTTTGACTTTAAATTACGGTTGGATGTGAATTATTACTTTTTCAACTAAAATAAGTGTGTTTAAAGTCATTTCTGTGCCTGAAATTGGTCAAAATTGAAGATTTTGAGTAAGCAAAACTCTGTAAAAATGGCAATTTTGGTCACTGTGAGGGTTTAAAAAGTGGTTATTCAACATGAGGCCCGATCCAAATGACATTTTGAATCATTTTTGGTAGAGTCCAAAAAATCCATTTTCTGATGAAAAACGATGACCCCGGACCAGTCGAACGTTGAAAAAATGGTCAATATTGATGAAATTTTAACATTTAATCTTTTGACTTAAAATGACGGTTGGATGTGAATTATTACTTTTTCAACTAAAATAAGTGTGTTTAAAGTCATTTCTGTGCCTGAAATTGGTCAAAATTGAAGATTTTGAGTAAGCAAAACTCTGTAAAAATGGCAATTTTGGTCACTGTGAGGGTTTAAAAAGTGGTTATTCAACATGAGGCCCGATCCAAATTTCATTTTGAATCATTTTCGGTAGAGTCCAAAAAATCAATTTTCTGATGAAAAACGATGACCCCGGACCAGTCGAACGTTGAAAAAATGGTCAATATTGATGAAATTTTAACATTTAATCTTTTGACTTAAAATGACGGTTGGATGTGAATTATTACTTTTTCAAATAAAATAAGTGTGTTTAATGTCATTTCTGTGCATGAAATTGGTCAAAATTGAAGATTTTGAGTAAGCAAAACTCTGTAAAAATGGCAATTTTGGTCACTGTGAGGGTGTAAAAAGTGGTTATTCAACATGAGGCCCGATCCAAATGACATTTTGAATCATTTTTGATAGAGTCCAAAAAATCAATTTTCTGATAAAAAACAATGACCCCGGACCAGTCGAACGTTGAAAAAATTGTCAATATTGATGAAATTTTACCATTTAATCTTTTGACTTTAAATGACGGTTGGATGTGAATTATTACTTTTTCAACGAAACTAAGTGTGTTTAAAGTCATTTCTGTGCCTGAAATTGGTCAAAATTGAAAATTTTGAGTAAGCAAAACTCTGAAAAAATGGCAATTTTGGTCACTGTGAGGGTTTAAAAAGTGGTTATGCAACATGAGGCCCGATCCAAATGACATTTTGAATCATTTTTGGTAGAGTCCAAAAAATCCATTTTCTGATGAAAAACGATGACCCCGGACCAGTCGAACGTTGAGAAAATGGTCAATATTGATGAAATTTTAAGATTTAATCTTTTGACTTTAAATGAAGGTTGGATGTGAGTTATTACTTTTTCAACTAAAATAAGTGTGTTTAAAGTCATTTCTGTGCCTGAAATTGGTAAAAATTGAAGATTTTGAGTAAGCAAAACTCTGTAAAAATGGCAATTTTGGTCACTGTGAGGGTTTAAAAAGTGGATATTCAACATGAGGCCCAATCCAAATGACATTTTGAATCATTTTTGGTAGAGTCCAAAAAATCAATTTTCTGATGAAAAACGATGACCCCGGACCAGTCGAACGTTGAGAAAATGGTCAATATTGATGAAATTTTAAGATTTAATCTTTTGACTTAAAATGACGGTTGGATGTGAATTATTACTTTTTCAACTAAAATAAGTGTGTTTAAAGTCATTTTTGTGCCTGAAATTGGTCAAAATTGAAGATTTTGAGTAAGCAAAACTCTGTAAAAATGGCAATTTTGGTCACTGTGAGGGTTTTAAAAGTGGTTATTCAACATGAGGCCCGATCCAAATGACATTTTGAATCATTTTTGGTAGAGTCCAAAAAATCAATTTTCTGATGAAAAACGATGACCCCGGACCAGTCGAACGTTGAAAAAATGGTCAATATTGATGAAATTTTAACATTTAATCTTTTGACTTAAAATGACGGTTGGATGTGAATTATTACTTTTTCAACTAAAATAAGTGTGTTTAAAGTCATTTCTGTGCCTGAAATTGGTCAAAATTGAAGATTTTGAGTAAGCAAAACTCTGTAAAAATGGCAATTTTGGTCACTGTGAGGGTGTAAAAAGTGGTTATTCAACATGAGGCCCGATCCAAATGACATTTTGAATCATTTTTGGTAGAGTCCAAAAAATCATTTTCTGATGGAAAACGATGACCCCGGACCAGTCGAACGTTGAAAAAATGGTCAATATTGATGAAATTTTAACATTTAATCTTTTGACTTTAAATGACGGTTGGATGTGAATTATTACTTTTTCAACGAAAATAAGTGTGTTTAAAGTCATTTCTGTGCCTGAAATTGGTCAAAATTGAAGATTTTGAGTAAGCAAAACTCTGTAAAAATGGCAATTTTGGTCACTGTGAGGGTTTAAAAAGTGGAAATTCAACATGAGGCCCAACCCAAATGACATTTTGAATCATTTTTGATAGAGTCCAAAAAATCAATTTTCTGATGAAAAACGATGACCCCGGACCAGTCGAACGTTGAAAAAATTGTCAATATTGATGAAATTTTAACATTTAATCTTTTGACTTTAAATGACGGTTGGATGTGAATTATTACTTTTTCAACTAAAATAAGTGTGTTTAAAGTCATTTCTGTGCCTGAAATTGGTCAAAATTGAAGATTTTGAGTAAGCAAAACTCTGTAAAAATGGCAATTTTGGTCACTGTGAGGGTTTTAAAAGTGGTTATTCAACATGAGGCCCGATCCAAATGACATTTTGAATCATTTTTGGTAGAGTCCAAAAAATAATTTTCTGATGGAAAACGATGACCCCGGACCAGTCGAACGTTGAAAAAATGGTCATTATTGATGAAATTTTAACATTTAATCTTTTGACTTTAAATGACGGTTGGATGTGAATTATTACTTTTTCAACGAAAATAAGTGTGTTTAAAGTCATTTCTGTGCCTGAAATTGGTCAAAATTGAAGATTTTGAGTAAGCAAAACTCTGTAAAAATGGCAATTTTGGTCACTGTGAGGGTTTAAAAAGTGGATATTCAACATGAGGCCCAATCCAAATGACATTTTGAATCATTTTTGATAGAGTCCAAAAAATCAATTTTCTGATGAAAAACGATGACCCCGGACCAGTCGAACGTTGAAAAAATTGTCAATATTGATGAAATTTTAACATTTAATCTTTTGACTTTAAATGAAGGTTGGAAGTGAGGTATTACTTTTTCAACTAAAATAAGTGTGTTTAAAGTCATTTCTGTGCCTGAAATTGGTCAAAATTGAAGATTTTGAGTAAGCAAAACTCTGTAAAAATGGCAATTTTGGTCACTGTGAGGGTTTAAAAAGTGGTTATTCAACATGAGGCCCGATCCAAATTTCATTTTGAATCATTTTTGGTAGAGTCCAAAAAATCAATTTTCTGATAAAAAACAATGACCCCGGACCAGTCGAACGTTGAAAAAATGGTCAATATTGATGAAATTTTAACATTTAATCTTTTGACTTAAAATGACGGTTGGATGTGAATTATTACTTTTTCAAATAAAATAAGTGTGTTTAATGTCATTTCTGTGCATGAAATTGGTCAAAATTGAAGATTTTGAGTAAGCAAAACTCTGTAAAAATGGCAATTTTGGTCACTGTGAGGGTGTAAAAAGTGGTTATTCAACATGAGGCCCGATCCAAATGACATTTTGAATCATTTTTGATAGAGTCCAAAAAATCAATTTTCTGATAAAAAACAATGACCCCGGACCAGTCGAACGTTGAAAAAATTGTCAATATGGATGAAATTTTAACATTTAATCTTTTGACTTTAAATGAAGGTTGGATGTGAGTTATTACTTTTTCAACTAAAATAAGTGTGTTTAAAGTCATTTCTGTGCCTGAAATTGGTCAAAATTGAAGATTTTGAGTAAGCAAAACTCTGTAAAAATGGCAATTTTGGTCACTGTGAGGGTTTAAAAAGTGGTTATTCAACATGAGGCCCGATCCAAATGACATTTTGAATCATTTTTGGTAGAATCCAAAAAATAAATTTTCTGATGAAAAACGATGACCCCGGACCAGTCGAATGTTGAAAAGATGGTCAATATTGATGAAATTTTAACATTTCATCTTTTGACTTTAAATGACGGTTGGATGTGAATTATTACTTTTTCAACTAAAATAAGTGTGTTTAAAGTCATTTCTGTGCCTGAAATTGGTCAAAATTGATGATTTTGAGTAAGCAAAACTCTGTAAAAATGGCAATTTTGGTCACTGTGAGGGTGTAAAAAGTGGTTATTCAACATGAGGCCCGATCCAAATGACATTTTGAATAATTTTTGATAGAGTCCAAAAAATCAATTTTCTGATAAAAAACGATGACCCCGGACCAGTCGAACGTTGAAAAAATGGTCAATATTGATGAAATTTTAACATTTAATCTTTTGACTTAAAATGACGGTTGGATGTGAATTATTACTTTTTCAACTAAAATAAGTGTGTTTAAAGTCATTTCTGTGCCTGAAATTGGTCAAAATTGAAGATTTTGAGTAAGCAAAACTCTGTAAAAATGGCAATTTTGGTCACTGTGAGGGTTTAAAAAGTGGTTATTCATCATGAGACCCGATCCAAATGACATTTTGAATCATTTTTGGTAGAGTCCAAAAAATCAATTTTCTGATGAAAAACGATGACCCCGGACCAGTCGAACGTTAAAAAAATGGTCAATATTGATGACATTTTAACATTTAATCTTTTGACTTAAAATGACGGTTGGATGTGAATTATTACTTTTTCAACTAAAATAAGTGTGTTTAAAGTCATTTTTGTGCCTGAAATTGGTCAAAATTGAAGATTTTGAGTAAGCAAAACTCTGTAAAAATGGCAATTTTGGTCACTGTGAGGGTTTTAAAAGTGGTTATTCAACATGAGGCCCGATCCAAATGACATTTTGAATCATTTTTGGTAGAGTCCAAAAAATCCATTTTCTGATGAAAAACGATGACCCCGGACCAGTCGAACGTTGAAAAAATGGTCAATATTGATGAAATTTTAACATTTAATCTTTTGACTTAAAATGACGGTTGGATGTGAATTATTACTTTTTCAACTAAAATAAGTGTGTTTAAAGTCATTTCCGTGCCTGAAATTGGTCAAAATTGAAGATTTTGAGTAAGCAAAACTCTGTAAAAATGGCAATTGTGGTCACTGTGAGGGTTTAAGAAGTGGATATTCAACATGAGGCCCAATCCAAATAACATTTTGAATCATTTTTGGTAGAGTCCAAAAAATCAATTTTCTGATGAAAAACGATGACCCCGGACCAGTCGAACGTTGAAAAAATGGTCAATATTGATGAAATTTTAACATTTAATCTTTTGACTTAAAATGACGGTTGGATGTGAATTATTACTTTTTCAACTAAAATAAGTGTGTTTAAAGTCATTTCTGTGCATGAAATTGGTCAAAATTGAAGATTTTGAGTAAGCAAAACTCTGTAAAAATGGCAATTTTGGTCACTGTGAGGGTGTAAAAAGTGGTTATTCAACATGAGGCCCGATCCAAATGACATTTTGAATCATTTTTGGTAGAATCCAAAAAATAAATTTTCTGATGAAAAACGATGACCCAGGACCAGTCGAATGTTGAAAAGATGGTCAATATTGATGAAATTTTAACATTTAATCTTTTGACTTTAAATGACGGTTGGATGTGAATTATTACTTTTTCAACTAAAATAAGTGTGTTTAAAGTCATTTCTGTGCCTGAAATTGGTCAAAATTGATGATTTTGAGTAAGCAAAACTCTGTAAAAATGGCAATTTTGGTCACTGTGAGGGTGTAAAAAGTGGTTATTCAACATGAGGCCCGATCCAAATGACATTTTGAATAATTTTTTATAGAGTCCAAAAAATCAATTTTCTGATAAAAAACGATGACCCCGGACCAGTCGAACGTTGAAAAAATTGTCAATATTGATGAAATTTTAACATTTAATCTTTTGACTTTAAATGAAGGTTGGATGTGAGTTATTACTTTTTCAACTAAAATAAGTGTGTTTAAAGTCATTTCTGTGCCTGAAATTGGTCAAAATTGAAGATTTTGAGTAAGCAAAACTCTGTAAAAATGGCAATTTTGTTCACTGTGAGGGTTTAAAAAGTGGTTATTCAACATGAGGCCCGATCCAAATGACATTTTGAATCATTTTTGGTAGAATCCAAAAAATAAATTTTCTGATGAAAAACGATGACCCCGGACCAGTCGAATGTTGAAAAAATGGTCAATATTGATGAAATTTTAACATTTAATCTTTTGACTTTAAATGACGGTTGGATGTGAATTATTACTTTTTCAACTAAAATAAGTGTGTTTAAAGTCATTTCTGTGCCTGAAATTGGTCAAAATTGAAGATTTTGAGTAAGCAAAACTCTGTAAAAATGGCAATTTTGGTCACTGTGAGGGTGTAAAAAGTGGTTATTCAACATGAGGCCCGATCCAAATGACATTTTGAATAATTTTCGATAGAGTCCAAAAAATCAATTTTCTGATAAAAAACGATGACCCCGGACCAGTCGAACGTTGAAAAAATTGTCAATATTGATGAAATTTTAACATTTAATCTTTTGACGTTAAATGAAGGTTGGATGTGAGTTATTACTTTTTCAACTAAAATAAGTGTGTTTAAAGTCATTTCTGTGCCTGAAATTGGTCAAAATTGAAGATTTTGAGTAAGCAAAACTCTGTAAAAATGGCAATTTTGGTCACTGTGAGGGTTTAAAAAGTGGATATTCAACATGAGGCCCAATCCAAAAACCATTTTGAATCATTTTTGGTAGAGTCCAAAAAATCAATTTTCTGATGAAAAACGATGACCCCGGACCAGTCGAACGTTGAAAAAATGGTCAATATTGATGAAATTTTAACATTTAATCTTTTGACTTAAAATGACGGTTGGATGTGAATTATTACTTTTTCAACTAAAATAAGTGTGTTTAAAGTCATTTCTGTGCCTGAAATTGGTCAAAATTGAAGATTTTGAGTAAGCAAAACTCTGTAAAAATGGCAATTTTGGTCACTGTGAGGGTTTAAAAAGTGGTTATTCATCATGAGACCCGATCCAAATGACATTTTGAATCATTTTTGGTAGAGTCCAAAAAATCAATTTTCTGATGAAAAACGATGACCCCGGACCAGTCGAACGTTAAAAAAATGGTCAATATTGATGACATTTTAACATTTAATCTTTTGACTTAAAATGACGGTTGGATGTGAATTATTACTTTTTCAACTAAAATAAGTGTGTTTAAAGTCATTTTTGTGCCTGAAATTGGTCAAAATTGAAGATTTTGAGTAAGCAAAACTCTGTAAAAATGGCAATTTTGGTCACTGTGAGGATTTTAAAAGTGGTTATTCAACATGAGGCCCGATCCAAATGACATTTTGAATCATTTTTGGTAGAGTCCAAAAAATCCATTTTCTGATGAAAAACGATGACCCCGGACCAGTCGAACGTTGAAAAAATGGTCAATATTGATGAAATTTTAACATTTAATCTTTTGACTTTAAATTACGGTTGGATGTGAATTATTACTTTTTCAACTAAAATAAGTGTGTTTAAAGTCATTTCTGTGCCTGAAATTGGTCAAAATTGAAGATTTTGAGTAAGCAAAACTCTGTAAAAATGGCAATTTTGGTCACTGTGAGGGTTTAAAAAGTGGTTATTCAACATGAGGCCCGATCCAAATGACATTTTGAATCATTTTTGGTAGAGTCCAAAAAATCCATTTTCTGATGAAAAACGATGACCCCGGACCAGTCGAACGTTGAAAAAATGGTCAATATTGATGAAATTTTAACATTTAATCTTTTGACTTAAAATGACGGTTGGATGTGAATTATTACTTTTTCAACTAAAATAAGTGTGTTTAAAGTCATTTCCGTGCCTGAAATTGGTCAAAATTGAAGATTTTGAGTAAGCAAAACTCTGTAAAAATGGCAATTTTGGTCACTGTGAGGGTTTAAAAAGTGGATATTCAACATGAGGCCCAATCCAAATGACATTTTGAATCATTTTTGATAGAGTCCAAAAAATCAATTTTCTGATGAAAAACGATGACCCCGGACCAGTCGAACGTTGAAAAAATTGTCAATATTGATGAAATTTTAACATTTAATCTTTTGACTTTAAATGAAGGTTGGAAGTGAGTTATTACTTTTTCAACTAAAATAAGTGTGTTTAAAGTCATTTCTGTGCCTGAAATTGGTCAAAATTGAAGATTTTGAGTAAGCAAAACTCTGTAAAAATTGCAATTTTGGTCACTGTGAGGGTTTAAAAAGTGGTTATTCAACATGAGGCCCGATCCAAATTTCATTTTGAATCATTTTTGGTAGAGTCCAAAAAATCAATTTTCTGATGAAAAACGATGACCCCGGACCAGTCGAACGTTGAAAAAATGGTCAATATTGATGACATTTTAACATTTAATCTTTTGACTTAAAATGACGGTTGGATGTGAATTATTACTTTTTCAAATAAAATAAGTGTGTTTAATGTCATTTCTGTGCATGAAATTGGTCAAAATTGAAGATTTTGAGTAAGCAAAACTCTGTAAAAATGGCAATTTTGGTCACTTTGAGGGTTTAAAAAGTGGTTATTCAACATGAGGCCCGATCCAAATGACATTTTGAATCATTTTTGGTAGAATCCAAAAAATAATTTTCTGATGGAAAACGATGACCCCGGACCAGTCGAACGTTGAAAAAATGGTCATTATTGATGAAATTTTAACATTTAATCTTTTGACTTTAAATGACGGTTGGATGTGAATTATTACTCTTTCAACGAAAATAAGTGTGTTTAAAGTCCTTTCTGTGCCTGAAATTGGTCAAAATTGAAGATTTTGAGTAAGCAAAACTCTGTAAAAATGGCAATTTTGGTCACTGTGAGGGTTTAAAAAGTGGATATTCAACATGAGGCCCAATCCAAATGACATTTTGAATCATTTTTGATAGAGTCCAAAAAATCAATTTTCTGATGAAAAACGATGACCCCGGACCAGTCGAACGTTGAAAAAATTGTCAATATTGATGAAATTTTAACATTTAATCTTTTGACTTTAAATGAAGGTTGGAAGTGAGTTATTACTTTTTCAACTAAAATAAGTGTGTTTAAAGTCATTTCTGTGCCTGAAAACGGTCAAAATTGAAGATTTTGAGTAAGCAAAACTCTGTAAAAATGGCAATTTTGGTCACTGTGAGGGTTTAAAAAGTGGTTATTCAACATGAGGCCCGATCCAAATGACATTTTGAATCATTTTTGGTAGAATCCAAAAAATAAATTTTCTGATGAAAAACGATGACCCCGGACCAGTCGAACGTTGAAAAGATGGTCAATATTGATGAAATTTTAACATTTAATCTTTTGACTTTAAATGACGGTTGGATGTGAATTATTACTTTTTCAACTAAAATAAGTGTGTTTAAAGTCATTTCTGTGCCTGAAATTGGTCAAAATTGAAGATTTTGAGTAAGCAAAACTCTGTAAAAATGGCAATTTTGGTCACTGTGAGGGTGTAAAAAGTGGTTATTCAACATGAGGCCCCATCCAAATGACATTTTGAATCATTTTTGATAGAATCCAAAAAATAAATTTTCTGATAAAAAACGATGACCCCGGACCAGTCGAACGTTGAAAAAATTGTCAATATTGATGAAATTTTAACATTTAATCTTTTGACTTTAAATGAAGGTTGGATGTGAGTTATTACTTTTTCAACTAAAATAAGTGTGTTTAAAGTCATTTCTGTGCCTGAAATTGGTCAAAATTGAAGATTTTGAGTAAGCAAAACTCTGTAAAAATGGCAATTTTGGTCACTGTGAGGGTTTAAAAAGTGGATATTCAACATGAGGCCCAATCCAAATAACATTTTGAATCATTTTTGATAGAGTCCAAAAAATCAATTTTCTGATAAAAAACGATGACCCCGGACCAGTCGAACGTTGAAAAAATGGTCAATATTGATGAAATTTTAACATTTAATCTTTTGACTTAAAATGACGGTTGGATGTGAATTATTACTTTTTCAACTAAAATAAGTGTGTTTAAAGTCATTTCTGTGCCTGAAATTGGTCAAAATTGAAGATTTTGAGTAAGCAAAACTCTGTAAAAATGGCAATTTTGGTCACTGTGAGGGTTTAAAAAGTGGATATTCATCATGAGACCCGATCCAAATGACATTTTGAATCATTTTTGGTAGAGTCCAAAAAATCAATTTTCTGATGAAAAACGATGACCCCGGACCAGTCGAACGTTGAAAAAATGGTCAATATTGATGAAATTTTAACATTTAATCTTTTGACTTAAAATGACGGTTGGATGTGAATTATTACTTTTTCAACTAAAATAAGTGTGTTTAAAGTCATTTCTGTGCCTGAAATTGGTCAAAATTGAAGATTTTGAGTAAGCAAAACTCTGTAAAAATGGCAATTTTGGTCACTGTGAGGGTTTTAAAAGTGGTTATTCAACATGAGGCCCGATCCAAATGACATTTTGAATCATTTTTGGTAGAGTCCAAAAAATCCATTTTCTGATGAAAAACGATGACCCCGGACCAGTCGAACGTTGAAAAAATGGTCAATATTGATGAAATTTTAACATTTAATCTTTTGACTTAAAATGACGGTTGGATGTGAATTATTACTTTTTCAACTAAAATAAGTGTGTTTAAAGTCATTTCTGTGCCTGAAATTGGTCAAAATTGAAGATTTTGAGTAAGCAAAACTCTGTAAAAATGGCAATTTTGGTCACTTTGAGGGTTTAAAAAGTGGTTATTCAACATGAGGCCCGATTCAAATGACATTTTGAATCATTTTTGGTAGAATCCAAAAAATCAATTTTCTGATGAAAAACGATGACCCCAGACCAGTCAAATGTTGAAAAAATGGTCAATATTGATGAAATTTTAACATTTAATCTTTTGACTTAAAATGACGG
This sequence comes from Lissotriton vulgaris, assembly GCF_964263255.1. Classification (NCBI taxonomy): domain Eukaryota; kingdom Metazoa; phylum Chordata; class Amphibia; order Caudata; family Salamandridae; genus Lissotriton; species Lissotriton vulgaris. The sequence continues at coordinate 626,448 of NW_028242082.1, read as the reverse complement.
TTGGATGTGAATTATTACTTTTTCAACTAAAATAAGTGTGTTTAAAGTCATTTCTGTGCCTGAAATTGGTCAAAATTGAAGATTTTGAGTAAGCAAAACTCTGTAAAAATGGCAATTTTGGTCACTGTGAGGGTTTAAAAAGTGGATATTCAACATGAGGCCCGATCCAAATGACATTTTGAATCATTTTTGATAGAGTCCAAAAAAATCAATTTTCTGATGAAAAACGATGACCCCAGACCAGTCGAATGTTGAAAAAATGGTCAATATTGATGAAATTTTAACATTTAATCTTTTGACTTTAAATGAAGGTTGGAAGTGAATTATTACTTTTTCAACTAAAATAAGTGTGTTTAAAGTCATTTCTGTGCCTGAAATTGGTCAAAATTGAAGATTTTGAGTAAGCAAAACTCTGTAAAAATGGCAATTTTGGTCACTGTGAGGGTTTAAAAAGTGGAAATTCAACATGAGGCCCAACCCAAATGACATTTTGAATCATTTTTGATAGAGTCCAAAAAATCAATTTTCTGATGAAAAACGATGACCCCGGACCAGTCGAACGTTGAAAAAATTGTCAATATTGATGAAATTTTAACATTTAATCTTTTGACTTTAAATGACGGTTGGATGTGAATTATTACTTTTTCAACTAAAATAAGTGTGTTTAAAGTCATTTCTGTGCCTGAAATTGGTCAAAATTGAAGATTTTGAGTAAGCAAAACTCTGTAAAAATGGCAATTTTGGTCACTGTGAGGGTTTTAAAAGTGGTTATTCAACATGAGGCCCGATCCAAATGACATTTTGAATCATTTTTGGTAGAGTCCAAAAAATAATTTTCTGATGGAAAACGATGACCCCGGACCAGTCGAACGTTGAAAAAATGGTCATTATTGATGAAATTTTAACATTTAATCTTTTGACTTTAAATGACGGTTGGATGTGAATTATTACTTTTTCAACGAAAATAAGTGTGTTTAAAGTCATTTCTGTGCCTGAAATTGGTCAAAATTGAAGATTTTGAGTAAGCAAAACTCTGTAAAAATGGCAATTTTGGTCACTGTGAGGGTTTAAAAAGTGGATATTCAACATGAGGCCCAATCCAAATGACATTTTGAATCATTTTTGATAGAGTCCAAAAAATCAATTTTCTGATGAAAAACGATGATCCCGGACCAGTCGAACGTTGAAAAAATTGTCAATATTGATGAAATTTTAACATTTAATCTTTTGACTTTAAATGAAGGTTGGAAGTGAGGTATTACTTTTTCAACTAAAATAAGTGTGTTTAAAGTCATTTCTGTGCCTGAAATTGGTCAAAATTGAAGATTTTGAGTAAGCAAAACTCTGTAAAAATGGCAATTTTGGTCACTGTGAGGGTTTAAAAAGTGGTTATTCAACATGAGGCCCGATCCAAATTTCATTTTGAATCATTTTTGGTAGAGTCCAAAAAATCAATTTTCTGATGAAAAACGATGACCCCGGACCAGTCGAACGTTGAAAAAATGGTCAATATTGATGAAATTTTAACATTTAATCTTTTGACTTAAAATGACGGTTGGATGTGAATTATTACTTTTTCAAATAAAATAAGTGTGTTTAATGTCATTTCTGTGCATGAAATTGGTCAAAATTGAAGATTTTGAGTAAGCAAAACTCTGTAAAAATGGCAATTTTGGTCACTGTGAGGGTGTAAAAAGTGGTTATTCAACATGAGGCCCGATCCAAATGACATTTTGAATCATTTTTGATAGAGTCCAAAAAATCAATTTTCTGATAAAAAACAATGACCCCGGACCAGTCGAACGTTGAAAAAATTGTCAATATGGATGAAATTTTAACATTTAATCTTTTGACTTTAAATGAAGGTTGGATGTGAGTTATTACTTTTTCAACTAAAATAAGTGTGTTTAAAGTCATTTCTGTGCCTGAAATTGGTCAAAATTGAAGATTTTGAGTAAGCAAAACTCTGTAAAAATGGCAATTTTGGTCACTGTGAGGGTTTAAAAAGTGGTTATTCAACATGAGGCCCGATCCAAATGACATTTTGAATCATTTTTGGTAGAATCCAAAAAATAAATTTTCTGATGAAAAACGATGACCCCGGACCAGTCGAATGTTGAAAAGATGGTCAATATTGATGAAATTTTAACATTTCATCTTTTGACTTTAAATGACGGTTGGATGTGAATTATTACTTTTTCAACTAAAATAAGTGTGTTTAAAGTCATTTCTGTGCCTGAAATTGGTCAAAATTGATGATTTTGAGTAAGCAAAACTCTGTAAAAATGGCAATTTTGGTCACTGTGAGGGTGTAAAAAGTGGTTATTCAACATGAGGCCCGATCCAAATGACATTTTGAATAATTTTTGATAGAGTCCAAAAAATCAATTTTCTGATAAAAAACGATGACCCCGGACCAGTCGAACGTTGAAAAAATGGTCAATATTGATGAAATTTTAACATTTAATCTTTTGACTTAAAATGACGGTTGGATGTGAATTATTACTTTTTCAACTAAAATAAGTGTGTTTAAAGTCATTTCTGTGCCTGAAATTGGTCAAAATTGAAGATTTTGAGTAAGCAAAACTCTGTAAAAATGGCAATTTTGGTCACTGTGAGGGTTTAAAAAGTGGTTATTCATCATGAGACCCGATCCAAATGACATTTTGAATCATTTTTGGTAGAGTCCAAAAAATCCATTTTCTGATGAAAAACGATGACCCCGGACCAGTCGAACGTTAAAAAAATGGTCAATATTGATGACATTTTAACATTTAATCTTTTGACTTAAAATGACGGTTGGATGTGAATTATTACTTTTTCAACTAAAATAAGTGTGTTTAAAGTCATTTTTGTGCCTGAAATTGGTCAAAATTGAAGATTTTGAGTAAGCAAAACTCTGTAAAAATGGCAATTTTGGTCACTGTGAGGGTTTTAAAAGTGGTTATTCAACATGAGGCCCGATCCAAATGACATTTTGAATCATTTTTGGTAGAGTCCAAAAAATCCATTTTCTGATGAAAAACGATGACCCCGGACCAGTCGAACGTTGAAAAAATGGTCAATATTGATGAAATTTTAACATTTAATCTTTTGACTTAAAATGACGGTTGGATGTGAATTATTACTTTTTCAACTAAAATAAGTGTGTTTAAAGTCATTTCCGTGCCTGAAATTGGTCAAAATTGAAGATTTTGAGTAAGCAAAACTCTGTAAAAATGGCAATTGTGGTCACTGTGAGGGTTTAAGAAGTGGATATTCAACATGAGGCCCAATCCAAATAACATTTTGAATCATTTTTGGTAGAGTCCAAAAAATCAATTTTCTGATGAAAAACGATGACCCCGGACCAGTCGAACGTTGAAAAAATGGTCAATATTGATGAAATTTTAACATTTAATCTTTTGACTTAAAATGACGGTTGGATGTGAATTATTACTTTTTCAACTAAAATAAGTGTGTTTAAAGTCATTTCTGTGCATGAAATTGGTCAAAATTGAAGATTTTGAGTAAGCAAAACTCTGTAAAAATGGCAATTTTGGTCACTGTGAGGGTGTAAAAAGTGGTTATTCAACATGAGGCCCGATCCAAATGACATTTTGAATCATTTTTGGTAGAATCCAAAAAATAAATTTTCTGATGAAAAACGATGACCCAGGACCAGTCGAATGTTGAAAAGATGGTCAATATTGATGAAATTTTAACATTTAATCTTTTGACTTTAAATGACGGTTGGATGTGAATTATTACTTTTTCAACTAAAATAAGTGTGTTTAAAGTCATTTCTGTGCCTGAAATTGGTCAAAATTGATGATTTTGAGTAAGCAAAACTCTGTAAAAATGGCAATTTTGGTCACTGTGAGGGTGTAAAAAGTGGTTATTCAACATGAGGCCCGATCCAAATGACATTTTGAATAATTTTTGATAGAGTCCAAAAAATCAATTTTCTGATAAAAAACGATGACCCCGGACCAGTCGAACGTTGAAAAAATTGTCAATATTGATGAAATTTTAACATTTAATCTTTTGACTTTAAATGAAGGTTGGATGTGAGTTATTACTTTTTCAACTAAAATAAGTGTGTTTAAAGTCATTTCTGTGCCTGAAATTGGTCAAAATTGAAGATTTTGAGTAAGCAAAACTCTGTAAAAATGGCAATTTTGGTCACTGTGAGGGTTTAAAAAGTGGTTATTCAACATGAGGCCCGATCCAAATGACATTTTGAATCATTTTTGGTAGAATCCAAAAAATAAATTTTCTGATGAAAAACGATGACCCCGGACCAGTCGAATGTTGAAAAAATGGTCAATATTGATGAAATTTTAACATTTAATCTTTTGACTTTAAATGACGGTTGGATGTGAATTATTACTTTTTCAACTAAAATAAGTGTGTTTAAAGTCATTTCTGTGCCTGAAATTGGTCAAAATTGAAGATTTTGAGTAAGCAAAACTCTGTAAAAATGGCAATTTTGGTCACTGTGAGGGTGTAAAAAGTGGTTATTCAACATGAGGCCCGATCCAAATGACATTTTGAATAATTTTCGATAGAGTCCAAAAAATCAATTTTCTGATAAAAAACGATGACCCCGGACCAGTCGAACGTTGAAAAAATTGTCAATATTGATGAAATTTTAACATTTAATCTTTTGACTTTAAATGAAGGTTGGATGTGAGTTATTACTTTTTCAACTAAAATAAGTGTGTTTAAAGTCATTTCTGTGCCTGAAATTGGTCAAAATTGAAGATTTTGAGTAAGCAAAACTCTGTAAAAATGGCAATTTTGGTCACTGTGAGGGTTTAAAAAGTGGATATTCAACATGAGGCCCAATCCAAAAACCATTTTGAATCATTTTTGGTAGAGTCCAAAAAATCAATTTTCTGATGAAAAACGATGACCCCGGACCAGTCGAACGTTGAAAAAATGGTCAATATTGATGAAATTTTAACATTTAATCTTTTGACTTAAAATGACGGTTGGATGTGAATTATTACTTTTTCAACTAAAATAAGTGTGTTTAAAGTCATTTCTGTGCCTGAAATTGGTCAAAATTGAAGATTTTGAGTAAGCAAAACTCTGTAAAAATGGCAATTTTGGTCACTGTGAGGGTTTAAAAAGTGGTTATTCATCATGAGACCCGATCCAAATGACATTTTGAATCATTTTTGGTAGAGTCCAAAAAATCAATTTTCTGATGAAAAACGATGACCCCGGACCAGTCGAACGTTAAAAAAATGGTCAATATTGATGACATTTTAACATTTAATCTTTTGACTTAAAATGACGGTTGGATGTGAATTATTACTTTTTCAACTAAAATAAGTGTGTTTAAAGTCATTTTTGTGCCTGAAATTGGTCAAAATTGAAGATTTTGAGTAAGCAAAACTCTGTAAAAATGGCAATTTTGGTCACTGTGAGGATTTTAAAAGTGGTTATTCAACATGAGGCCCGATCCAAATGACATTTTGAATCATTTTTGGTAGAGTCCAAAAAATCCATTTTCTGATGAAAAACGATGACCCCGGACCAGTCGAACGTTGAAAAAATGGTCAATATTGATGAAATTTTAACATTTAATCTTTTGACTTTAAATTACGGTTGGATGTGAATTATTACTTTTTCAACTAAAATAAGTGTGTTTAAAGTCATTTCTGTGCCTGAAATTGGTCAAAATTGAAGATTTTGAGTAAGCAAAACTCTGTAAAAATGGCAATTTTGGTCACTGTGAGGGTTTAAAAAGTGGTTATTCAACATGAGGCCCGATCCAAATGACATTTTGAATCATTTTTGGTAGAGTCCAAAAAATCCATTTTCTGATGAAAAACGATGACCCCGGACCAGTCGAACGTTGAAAAAATGGTCAATATTGATGAAATTTTAACATTTAATCTTTTGACTTAAAATGACGGTTGGATGTGAATTATTACTTTTTCAACTAAAATAAGTGTGTTTAAAGTCATTTCCGTGCCTGAAATTGGTCAAAATTGAAGATTTTGAGTAAGCAAAACTCTGTAAAAATGGCAATTTTGGTCACTGTGAGGGTTTAAAAAGTGGATATTCAACATGAGGCCCAATCCAAATGACATTTTGAATCATTTTTGATAGAGTCCAAAAAATCAATTTTCTGATGAAAAACGATGACCCCGGACCAGTCGAACGTTGAAAAAATTGTCAATATTGATGAAATTTTAACATTTAATCTTTTGACTTTAAATGAAGGTTGGAAGTGAGTTATTACTTTTTCAACTAAAATAAGTGTGTTTAAAGTCATTTCTGTGCCTGAAATTGGTCAAAATTGAAGATTTTGAGTAAGCAAAACTCTGTAAAAATGGCAATTTTGGTCACTGTGAGGGTTTAAAAAGTGGTTATTCAACATGAGGCCCGATCCAAATTTCATTTTGAATCATTTTTGGTAGAGTCCAAAAAATCAATTTTCTGATGAAAAACGATGACCCCGGACCAGTCGAACGTTGAAAAAATGGTCAATATTGATGACATTTTAACATTTAATCTTTTGACTTAAAATGACGGTTGGATGTGAATTATTACTTTTTCAAATAAAATAAGTGTGTTTAATGTCATTTCTGTGCATGAAATTGGTCAAAATTGAAGATTTTGAGTAAGCAAAACTCTGTAAAAATGGCAATTTTGGTCACTTTGAGGGTTTAAAAAGTGGTTATTCAACATGAGGCCCGATCCAAATGACATTTTGAATCATTTTTGGTAGAATCCAAAAAATCAATTTTCTGATGAAAAACGATGACCCCGGACCAGTCGAACGTTGAAAAAATGGTCAATATTGATGAAATTTTAACATTTAATCTTTTGACTTAAAATGACGGTTGGATGTGAATTATTACTTTTTTAACTAAAATAAGTGTGTTTAAAGTCATTTCTGTGCCTGAAATTGGTCAAAATTGAAGATTTTGAGTAAGCAAAACTCTGTAAAAATGGCAATTTTGGTCACTGTGAGGGTTTAAAAAGTGGTTATTCATCATGAGACCCGATCCAAATGACATTTTGAATCATTTTTGGTAGAGTCCAAAAAATCAATTTTCTGATGAAAAACGATGACCCCGGACCAGTCGAACGTTGAAAAAATTGTCAATATTGATGAAATTTTAACATTTAATCTTTTGACTTTAAATGAAGGTTGGAAGTGAGTTATTACTTTTTCAACTAAAATAAGTGTGTTTAAAGTCATTTCTGTGCCTGAAAACGGTCAAAATTGAAGATTTTGAGTAAGCAAAACTCTGTAAAAATGGCAATTTTGGTCACTGTGAGGGTTTAAAAAGTGGTTATTCAACATGAGGCCCGATCCAAATGACATTTTGAATCATTTTTGGTAGAATCCAAAAAATAAATTTTCTGATGAAAAACGATGACCCCGGACCAGTCGAACGTTGAAAAGATGGTCAATATTGATGAAATTTTAACATTTAATCTTTTGACTTTAAATGACGGTTGGATGTGAATTATTACTTTTTCAACTAAAATAAGTGTGTTTAAAGTCATTTCTGTGCCTGAAATTGGTCAAAATTGAAGATTTTGAGTAAGCAAAACTCTGTAAAAATGGCAATTTTGGTCACTGTGAGGGTGTAAAAAGTGGTTATTCAACATGAGGCCCCATCCAAATGACATTTTGAATCATTTTTGATAGAATCCAAAAAATAAATTTTCTGATAAAAAACGATGACCCCGGACCAGTCGAACGTTGAAAAAATTGTCAATATTGATGAAATTTTAACATTTAATCTTTTGACTTTAAATGAAGGTTGGATGTGAGTTATTACTTTTTCAACTAAAATAAGTGTGTTTAAAGTCATTTCTGTGCCTGAAATTGGTCAAAATTGAAGATTTTGAGTAAGCAAAACTCTGTAAAAATGGCAATTTTGGTCACTGTGAGGGTTTAAAAAGTGGATATTCAACATGAGGCCCAATCCAAATAACATTTTGAATCATTTTTGATAGAGTCCAAAAAATCAATTTTCTGATAAAAAACGATGACCCCGGACCAGTCGAACGTTGAAAAAATGGTCAATATTGATGAAATTTTAACATTTAATCTTTTGACTTAAAATGACGGTTGGATGTGAATTATTACTTTTTCAACTAAAATAAGTGTGTTTAAAGTCATTTCTGTGCCTGAAATTGGTCAAAATTGAAGATTTTGAGTAAGCAAAACTCTGTAAAAATGGCAATTTTGGTCACTGTGAGGGTTTAAAAAGTGGATATTCATCATGAGACCCGATCCAAATGACATTTTGAATCATTTTTGGTAGAGTCCAAAAAATCAATTTTCTGATGAAAAACGATGACCCCGGACCAGTCGAACGTTGAAAAAATGGTCAATATTAATGAAATTTTAACATTTAATCTTTTGACTTAAAATGACGGTTGGATGTGAATTATTACTTTTTCAACTAAAATAAGTGTGTTTAAAGTCATTTCTGTGCCTGAAATTGGTCAAAATTGAAGATTTTGAGTAAGCAAAACTCTGTAAAAATGGCAATTTTGGTCACTGTGAGGGTTTTAAAAGTGGTTATTCAACATGAGGCCCGATCCAAATGACATTTTGAATCATTTTTGGTAGAGTCCAAAAAATCCATTTTCTGATGAAAAACGATGACCCCGGACCAGTCGAACGTTGAAAAAATGGTCAATATTGATGAAATTTTAACATTTAATCTTTTGACTTAAAATGACGGTTGGATGTGAATTATTACTTTTTCAACTAAAATAAGTGTGTTTAAAGTCATTTCTGTGCCTGAAATTGGTCAAAATTGAAGATTTTGAGTAAGCAAAACTCTGTAAAAATGGCAATTTTGGTCACTTTGAGGGTTTAAAAAGTGGTTATTCAACATGAGGCCCGATCCAAATGACATTTTGAATCATTTTTGGTAGAATCCAAAAAATCAATTTTCTGATGAAAAACGATGACCCCAGACCAGTCAAATGTTGAAAAAATGGTCAATATTGATGAAATTTTAACATTTAATCTTTTGACTTAAAATGACGGTTGGATGTGAATTATTACTTTTTCAACTAAAATAAGTGTGTTTAAAGTCATTTCTGTGCCTGAAATTGGTCAAAATTGAAGATTTTGAGTAAGCAAAACTCTGTAAAAATGGCAATTTTGGTCACTGTGAGGGTTTAAAAAGTGGATATTCAACATGAGGCCCGATCCAAATGACATTTTGAATCATTTTTGATAGAGTCCAAAAAAATCAATTTTCTGATGAAAAACGATGACCCCAGACCAGTCGAATGTTGAAAAAATGGTCAATATTGATGAAATTTTAACATTTAATCTTTTGACTTTAAATGAAGGTTGGAAGTGAATTATTACTTTTTCAACTAAAATAAGTGTGTTTAAAGTCATTTCTGTGCCTGAAATTGGTCAAAATTGAAGATTTTGAGTAAGCAAAACTCTGTAAAAATGGCAATTTTGGTCACTGTGAGGGTTTAAAAAGTGGTTATTCAACATGAGGCCCGATCCAAATTTCATTTTGAATCATTTTTGGTAGAGTCCAAAAAATCAATTTTCTGATGAAAAATGATGACCCCAGACCAGTCGAACGTTGAAAAAATTGTCAATATTGATGAAATTTTAACATTTAATCTTTTGACTTAAAATGACGGTTGGATGTGAATTATTACTTTTTCAAATAAAATAAGTGTGTTTAAAGTCATTTCTGTGCCTGAAATTGGTCAAAATTGAAGATTTTGAGTAAGCAAAACTCTGTAAAAATGGCAATTTTGGTCACTGTGAGGGTGTAAAAAGTGGTTATTCAACATGAGGCCCGATCCAAATTTCATTTTGAATCATTTTTGATAGAGTCCAAAAAATCAATTTTCTGATGAAAAATGATGACCCCGGACCAGTCGAACGTTGAAAAAATGGTCAATAATGATGAAATTTTAACATTTAATCTTTTGACTTAAAATGACGGTTGGATGTGAATTATTACTTTTTCAAATAAAATAAGTGTGTTTAATGTCATTTCTGTGCATGAAATTGGTCAAAATTGAAGATTTTGAGTAAGCAAAACTCTGTAAAAATGGCAATTTTGGTCACTGTGAGGGTGTAAAAAGTGGTTATTCAACATGAGGCCCGATCCAAATGACATTTTGAATCATTTTTGATAGAGTCCAAAAAATCAATTTTCTGATAAAAAACAATGACCCCGGACCAGTCGAACGTTGAAAAAATTGTCAATATTGATGAAATTTTAACATTTAATCTTTTGACTTTAAATGAAGGTTGGATGTGAGTTATTACTTTTTCAACTAAAATAAGTGTGTTTAAAGTCATTTCTGTGCCTGAAATTGGTCAAAATTGAAGATTTTGAGTAAGCAAAACTCTGTAAAAATGGCAATTTTGGTCACTGTGAGGGTTTAAAAAGTGGTTATTCAACATGAGGCCCGATCCAAATTTCATTTTGAATCATTTTCGGTAGAGTCCAAAAAATCAATTTTCTGATGAAAAACGATGACCCCGGACCAGTCGAACGTTGAAAAAATGGTCAATATTGATGAAATTTTACCATTTAATCTTTTGACGTTAAATGACGGTTGGATGTGAATTATTACTTTTTCAACGAAACTAAGTGTGTTTAAAGTCATTTCTGTGCCTGAAATTGGTCAAAATTGAAAATTTTGAGTAAGCAAAACTCTGAAAAAATGGCAATTTTGGTCACTGTGAGGGTTTAAAAAGTGGTTATGCAACATGAGGCCCGATCCAAATGACATTTTGAATCATTTTTGGTAGAGTCCAAAAAATCCATTTTCTGATGAAAAACGATGACCCCGGACCAGTCGAACGTTGAAAAAATGGTCAATATTGATGAAATTTTAACATTTAATCTTTTGACTTTAAATGAAGGTTGGATGTGAGTTATTACTTTTTCAACTAAAATAAGTGTGTTTAAAGTCATTTCTGTGCCTGAAATTGGTCAAAATTGAAGATTTTGAGTAAGCAAAACTCTGTAAAAATGGCAATTTTGGTCACTGTGAGGGTTTTAAAAGTGGTTATTCAACATGAGGCCCGATCCAAATGACATTTTGAATCATTTTTGGTAGAGTCCAAAAAATCAATTTTCTGATGAAAAACGATGACCCCGGACCAGTCGAACGTTGAAAAAATGGTCAATATTGATGAAATTTTAACATTTAATCTTTTGACTTAAAATGACGGTTGGATGTGAATTATTACTTTTTCAACTAAAATAAGTGTGTTTAAAGTCATTTCTGTGCCTGAAATTGGTCAAAATTGAAGATTTTGAGTAAGCAAAACTCTGTAAAAATGGCAATTTTGGTCACTGTGAGGGTGTAAAAAGTGGTTATTCAACATGAGGCCCGATCCAAATGACATTTTGAATCATTTTTGGTAGAGTCCAAAAAATCATTTTCTGATGGAAAACGATGACCCCGGACCAGTCGAACGTTGAAAAAATGGTCAATATTGATGAAATTTTAACATTTAATCTTTTGACTTTAAATGACGGTTGGATGTGAATTATTACTTTTTCAACTAAAATAAGTGTGTTTAAAGTCATTTCTGTGCCTGAAATTGGTCAAAATTGAAGATTTTGAGTAAGCAAAACTCTGTAAAAATGGCAATTTTGGTCACTGTGAGGGTGTAAAAAGTGGTTATTCAACATGAGGCCCCATCCAAATGACATTTTGAATCATTTTTGATAGAATCCAAAAAATAAATTTTCTGATAAAAAACGATGACCCCGGACCAGTCGAACGTTGAAAAAATTGTCAATATTGATGAAATTTTAACATTTAATCTTTTGACTTTAAATGAAGGTTGGATGTGAGTTATTACTTTTTCAACTAAAATAAGTGTGTTTAAAGTCATTTCTGTGCCTGAAATTGGTCAAAATTGAAGATTTTGAGTAAGCAAAACTCTGTAAAAATGGCAATTTTGGTCACTGTGAGGGTTTAAAAAGTGGATATTCAACATGAGGCCCAATCCAAATAACATTTTGAATCATTTTTGATAGAGTCCAAAAAATCAATTTTCTGATAAAAAACGATGACCCCGGACCAGTCGAACGTTGAAAAAATGGTCAATATTGATGAAATTTTAACATTTAATCTTTTGACTTAAAATGACGGTTGGATGTGAATTATTACTTTTTCAACTAAAATAAGTGTGTTTAAAGTCATTTCTGTGCCTGAAATTGGTCAAAATTGAAGATTTTGAGTAAGCAAAACTCTGTAAAAATGGCAATTTTGGTCACTGTGAGGGTTTAAAAAGTGGATATTCATCATGAGACCCGATCCAAATGACATTTTGAATCATTTTTGGTAGAGTCCAAAAAATCAATTTTCTGATGAAAAACGATGACCCCGGACCAGTCGAACGTTGAAAAAATGGTCAATATTGATGAAATTTTAACATTTAATCTTTTGACTTAAAATGACGGTTGGATGTGAATTATTACTTTTTCAACTAAAATAAGTGTGTTTAAAGTCATTTCTGTGCCTGAAATTGGTCAAAATTGAAGATTTTGAGTAAGCAAAACTCTGTAAAAATGGCAATTTTGGTCACTGTGAGGGTTTTAAAAGTGGTTATTCAACATGAGGCCCGATCCAAATGACATTTTGAATCATTTTTGGTAGAGTCCAAAAAATCCATTTTCTGATGAAAAACGATGACCCCGGACCAGTCGAACGTTGAAAAAATGGTCAATATTGATGAAATTTTAACATTTAATCTTTTGACTTAAAATGACGGTTGGATGTGAATTATTACTTTTTCAACTAAAATAAGTGTGTTTAAAGTCATTTCCGTGCCTGAAATTGGTCAAAATTGAAGATTTTGAGTAAGCAAAACTCTGTAAAAATGGCAATTTTGGTCACTGTGAGGGTTTAAGAAGTGGATATTCAACATGAGGCCCGATCCAAATGACATTTTGAATCATTTTTGGTAGAGTCCAAAAAATCTATTTTCTGATGAAAAACGATGACCCCGGACCAGTCGAACGTTGAAAAAATGGTCAATATTGATGAAATTTTAACATTTAATCTTTTGACTTAAAATGACGGTTGGATGTGAATTATTACTTTTTCAACTAAAATAAGTGTGTTTAAAGTCATTTCTGTGCCTGAAATTGGTCAAATTGAAGATTTTGAGTAAGCAAAACTCTGTAAAAATGGCAATTTTGGTCACTTTGAGGGTTTAAAAAGTGGTTATTCAACATGAGGCCCGATCCAAATGACATTTTGAATCATTTTTGGTAGAATCCAAAAAATCAATTTTCTGATGAAAAACGATGACCCCAGACCAGTCAAATGTTGAAAAAATGGTCAATATTGATGAAATTTTAACATTTAATCTTTTGACTTAAAATGACGGTTGGATGTGAATTATTACTTTTTCAACTAAAATAAGTGTGTTTAAAGTCATTTCTGTGCCTGAAATTGGTCAAAATTGAAGATTTTGAGTAAGCAAAACTCTGTAAAAATGGCAATTTTGGTCACTGTGAGGGTTTAAAAAGTGGATATTCAACATGAGGCCCGATCCAAATGACATTTTGAATCATTTTTGATAGAGTCCAAAAAAATCAATTTTCTGATGAAAAACGATGACCCCAGACCAGTCGAATGTTGAAAAAATGGTCAATATTGATGAAATTTTAACATTTAATCTTTTGACTTTAAATGAAGGTTGGAAGTGAATTATTACTTTTTCAACTAAAATAAGTGTGTTTAAAGTCATTTCTGTGCCTGAAATTGGTCAAAATTGAAGATTTTGAGTAAGCAAAACTCTGTAAAAATGGCAATTTTGGTCACTGTGAGGGTTTAAAAAGTGGTTATTCAACATGAGGCCCGATCCAAATTTCATTTTGAATCATTTTTGGTAGAGTCCAAAAAATCAATTTTCTGATGAAAAATGATGACCCCAGACCAGTCGAACGTTGAAAAAATTGTCAATATTGATGAAATTTTAACATTTAATCTTTTGACTTAAAATGACGGTTGGATGTGAATTATTACTTTTTCAAATAAAATAAGTGTGTTTAAAGTCATTTCTGTGCCTGAAATTGGTCAAAATTGAAGATTTTGAGTAAGCAAAACTCTGTAAAAATGGCAATTTTGGTCACTGTGAGGGTGTAAAAAGTGGTTATTCAACATGAGGCCCGATCCAAATTTCATTTTGAATCATTTTTGATAGAGTCCAAAAAATCAATTTTCTGATGAAAAATGATGACCCCGGACCAGTCGAACGTTGAAAAAATGGTCAATAATGATGAAATTTTAACATTTAATCTTTTGACTTAAAATGACGGTTGGATGTGAATTATTACTTTTTCAAATAAAATAAGTGTGTTTAATGTCATTTCTGTGCATGAAATTGGTCAAAATTGAAGATTTTGAGTAAGCAAAACTCTGTAAAAATGGCAATTTTGGTCACTGTGAGGGTGTAAAAAGTGGTTATTCAACATGAGGCCCGATCCAAATGACATTTTGAATCATTTTTGATAGAGTCCAAAAAATCAATTTTCTGATAAAAAACAATGACCCCGGACCAGTCGAACGTTGAAAAAATTGTCAATATTGATGAAATTTTAACATTTAATCTTTTGACTTTAAATGAAGGTTGGATGTGAGTTATTACTTTTTCAACTAAAATAAGTGTGTTTAAAGTCATTTCTGTGCCTGAAATTGGTCAAAATTGAAGATTTTGAGTAAGCAAAACTCTGTAAAAATGGCAATTTTGGTCACTGTGAGGGTTTAAAAAGTGGTTATTCAACATGAGGCCCGATCCAAATTTCATTTTGAATCATTTTCGGTAGAGTCCAAAAAATCAATTTTCTGATGAAAAACGATGACCCCGGACCAGTCGAACGTTGAAAAAATGGTCAATATTGATGAAATTTTACCATTTAATCTTTTGACGTTAAATGACGGTTGGATGTGAATTATTACTTTTTCAACGAAACTAAGTGTGTTTAAAGTCATTTCTGTGCCTGAAATTGGTCAAAATTGAAAATTTTGAGTAAGCAAAACTCTGAAAAAATGGCAATTTTGGTCACTGTGAGGGTTTAAAAAGTGGTTATGCAACATGAGGCCCGATCCAAATGACATTTTGAATCATTTTTGGTAGAGTCCAAAAAATCCATTTTCTGATGAAAAACGATGACCCCGGACCAGTCGAACGTTGAAAAAATGGTCAATATTGATGAAATTTTAACATTTAATCTTTTGACTTTAAATGAAGGTTGGATGTGAGTTATTACTTTTTCAACTAAAATAAGTGTGTTTAAAGTCATTTCTGTGCCTGAAATTGGTCAAAATTGAAGATTTTGAGTAAGCAAAACTCTGTAAAAATGGCAATTTTGGTCACTGTGAGGGTTTTAAAAGTGGTTATTCAACATGAGGCCCGATCCAAATGACATTTTGAATCATTTTTGGTAGAGTCCAAAAAATCAATTTTCTGATGAAAAACGATGACCCCGGACCAGTCGAACGTTGAAAAAATGGTCAATATTGATGAAATTTTAACATTTAATCTTTTGACTTAAAATGACGGTTGGATGTGAATTATTACTTTTTCAACTAAAATAAGTGTGTTTAAAGTCATTTCTGTGCCTGAAATTGGTCAAAATTGAAGATTTTGAGTAAGCAAAACTCTGTAAAAATGGCAATTTTGGTCACTGTGAGGGTGTAAAAAGTGGTTATTCAACATGAGGCCCGATCCAAATGACATTTTGAATCATTTTTGGTAGAGTCCAAAAAATCATTTTCTGATGGAAAACGATGACCCCGGACCAGTCGAACGTTGAAAAAATGGTCAATATTGATGAAATTTTAACATTTAATCTTTTGACTTTAAATGACGGTTGGATGTGAATTATTACTTTTTCAACGAAAATAAGTGTGTTTAAAGTCATTTCTGTGCCTGAAATTGGTCAAAATTGAAGATTTTGAGTAAGCAAAACTCTGTAAAAATGGCAATTTTGGTCACTGTGAGGGTTTAAAAAGTGGAAATTCAACATGAGGCCCAACCCAAATGACATTTTGAATCATTTTTGATAGAGTCCAAAAAATCAATTTTCTGATGAAAAACGATGACCCCGGACCAGTCGAACGTTGAAAAAATTGTCAATATTGATGAAATTTTAACATTTAATCTTTTGACTTTAAATGACGGTTGGATGTGAATTATTACTTTTTCAACGAAAATAAGTGTGTTTAAAGTCATTTCTGTGCCTGAAATTGGTCAAAATTGAAGATTTTGAGTAAGCAAAACTCTGTAAAAATGGCAATTTTGGTCACTGTGAGGGTTTAAAAAGTGGATATTCAACATGAGGCCCAATCCAAATGACATTTTGAATCATTTTTGATAGAGTCCAAAAAATCAATTTTCTGATGAAAAACGATGACCCCGGACCAGTCGAACGTTGAAAAAATTGTCAATATTGATGAAATTTTAACATTTAATCTTTTGACTTTAAATGAAGGTTGGAAGTGAGGTATTACTTTTTCAACTAAAATAAGTGTGTTTAAAGTCATTTCTGTGCCTGAAATTGGTCAAAATTGAAGATTTTGAGTAAGCAAAACTCTGTAAAAATGGCAATTTTGGTCACTGTGAGGGTTTAAAAAGTGGTTATTCAACATGAGGCCCGATCCAAATTTCATTTTGAATCATTTTTGGTAGAGTCCAAAAAATCAATTTTCTGATGAAAAACGATGACCCCGGACCAGTCGAACGTTGAAAAAATGGTCAATATTGATGAAATTTTAACATTTAATCTTTTGACTTAAAATGACGGTTGGATGTGAATTATTACTTTTTCAACTAAAATAAGTGTGTTTAAAGTCATTTCTGTGCCTGAAATTGGTCAAAATTGAAGATTTTGAGTAAGCAAAACTCTGTAAAAATGGCAATTTTGGTCACTGTGAGGGTGTAAAAAGTGGTTATTCAACATGAGGCCCGATCCAAATGACATTTTGAATCATTTTTGGTAGAGTCCAAAAAATCATTTTCTGATGGAAAACGATGACCCCGGACCAGTCGAACGTTGAAAAAATGGTCAATATTGATGAAATTTTAACATTTAATCTTTTGACTTTAAATGACGGTTGGATGTGAATTATTACTTTTTCAACGAAAATAAGTGTGTTTAAAGTCATTTCTGTGCCTGAAATTGGTCAAAATTGAAGATTTTGAGTAAGCAAAACTCTGTAAAAATGGCAATTTTGGTCACTGTGAGGGTTTAAAAAGTGGAAATTCAACATGAGGCCCAACCCAAATGACATTTTGAATCATTTTTGATAGAGTCCAAAAAATCAATTTTCTGATGAAAAACGATGACCCCGGACCAGTCGAACGTTGAAAAAATTGTCAATATTGATGAAATTTTAACATTTAATCTTTTGACTTTAAATGACGGTTGGATGTGAATTATTACTTTTTCAACTAAAATAAGTGTGTTTAAAGTCATTTCTGTGCCTGAAATTGGTCAAAATTGAAGATTTTGAGTAAGCAAAACTCTGTAAAAATGGCAATTTTGGTCACTGTGAGGGTTTTAAAAGTGGTTATTCAACATGAGGCCCGATCCAAATGACATTTTGAATCATTTTTGGTAGAGTCCAAAAAATAATTTTCTGATGGAAAACGATGACCCCGGACCAGTCGAACGTTGAAAAAATGGTCATTATTGATGAAATTTTAACATTTAATCTTTTGACTTTAAATGACGGTTGGATGTGAATTATTACTTTTTCAACGAAAATAAGTGTGTTTAAAGTCATTTCTGTGCCTGAAATTGGTCAAAATTGAAGATTTTGAGTAAGCAAAACTCTGTAAAAATGGCAATTTTGGTCACTGTGAGGGTTTAAAAAGTGGATATTCAACATGAGGCCCAATCCAAATGACATTTTGAATCATTTTTGGTAGAGTCCAAAAAATCAATTTTCTGATGAAAAACGATGACCCCGGACCAGTCGAACGTTGAAAAAATTGTCAATATTGATGAAATTTTAACATTTAATCTTTTGACTTTAAATGAAGGTTGGAAGTGAGGTATTACTTTTTCAACTAAAATAAGTGTGTTTAAAGTCATTTCTGTGCCTGAAATTGGTCAAAATTGAAGATTTTGAGTAAGCAAAACTCTGTAAAAATGGCAATTTTGGTCACTGTGAGGGTTTAAAAAGTGGTTATTCAACATGAGGCCCGATCCAAATTTCATTTTGAATCATTTTTGGTAGAGTCCAAAAAATCAATTTTCTGATGAAAAACGATGACCCCGGACCAGTCGAACGTTGAAAAAATGGTCAATATTGATGAAATTTTAACATTTAATCTTTTGACTTTAAATGACGGTTGGATGTGAATTATTACTTTTTCAACTAAAATAAGTGTGTTTAAAGTCATTTCTGTGCCTGAAATTGGTCAAAATTGAAGATTTTGAGTAAGCAAAACTCTGTAAAAATGGCAATTTTGGTCACTGTGAGGGTGTAAAAAGTGGTTATTCAACATGAGGCCCGATCCAAATGACATTTTGAATAATTTTCGATAGAGTCCAAAAAATCAATTTTCTGATAAAAAACGATGACCCCGGACCAGTCGAACGTTGAAAAAATTGTCAATATTGATGAAATTTTAACATTTAATCTTTTGACTTTAAATGAAGGTTGGATGTGAGTTATTACTTTTTCAACTAAAATAAGTGTGTTTAAAGTCATTTCTGTGCCTGAAATTGGTCAAAATTGAAGATTTTGAGTAAGCAAAACTCTGTAAAAATGGCAATTTTGGTCACTGTGAGGGTTTAAAAAGTGGATATTCAACATGAGGCCCAATCCAAATAACATTTTGAATCATTTTTGATAGAGTCCAAAAAATCAATTTTCTGATGAAAAACGATGACCCCGGACCAGTCGAACGTTGAAAAAATGGTCAATATTGATGAAATTTTAACATTTAATCTTTTGACTTAAAATGACGGTTGGATGTGAATTATTACTTTTTCAACTAAAATAAGTGTGTTTAAAGTCATTTCTGTGCCTGAAATTGGTCAAAATTGAAGATTTTGAGTAAGCAAAACTCTGTAAAAATGGCAATTTTGGTCACTGTGAGGGTTTAAAAAGTGGTTATTCATCATGAGACCCGATCCAAATGACATTTTGAATCATTTTTGGTAGAGTCCAAAAAATCAATTTTCTGATGAAAAACGATGACCCCGGACCAGTCGAACGTTAAAAAAATGGTCAATATTGATGACATTTTAACATTTAATCTTTTGACTTACAATGACGGTTGGATGTGAATTATTACTTTTTCAACTAAAATAAGTGTGTTTAAAGTCATTTTTGTGCCTGAAATTGGTCAAAATTGAAGATTTTGAGTAAGCAAAACTCTGTAAAAATGGCAATTTTGGTCACTGTGAGGATTTTAAAAGTGGTTATTCAACATGAGGCCCGATCCAAATGACATTTTGAATCATTTTTGGTAGAGTCCAAAAAATCCATTTTCTGATGAAAAACGATGACCCCGGACCAGTCGAACGTTGAAAAAATGGTCAATATTGATGAAATTTTATCATTTAATCTTTTGACTTTAAATTACGGTTGGATGTGAATTATTACTTTTTCAACTAAAATAAGTGTGTTTAAAGTCATTTCTGTGCCTGAAATTGGTCAAAATTGAAGATTTTGAGTAAGCAAAACTCTGTAAAAATGGCAATTTTGGTCACTGTGAGGGTTTAAAAAGTGGTTATTCATCATGAGACCCGATCCAAATGACATTTTGAATCATTTTTGGTAGAGTCCAAAAAATCCATTTTCTGATGAAAAACGATGACCCCGGACCAGTCGAACGTTAAAAAAATGGTCAATATTGATGACATTTTAACATTTAATCTTTTGACTTAAAATGACGGTTGGATGTGAATTATTACTTTTTCAACTAAAATAAGTGTGTTTAAAGTCATTTTTGTGCCTGAAATTGGTCAAAATTGAAGATTTTGAGTAAGCAAAACTCTGTAAAAATGGCAATTTTGGTCACTGTGAGGGTTTTAAAAGTGGTTATTCAACATGAGGCCCGATCCAAATGACATTTTGAATCATTTTTGGTAGAGTCCAAAAAATCCATTTTCTGATGAAAAACGATGACCCCGGACCAGTCGAACGTTGAAAAAATGGTCAATATTGATGAAATTTTATCATTTAATCTTTTGACTTAAAATGACGGTTGGATGTGAATTATTACTTTTTCAACTAAAATAAGTGTGTTTAAAGTCATTTCCGTGCCTGAAATTGGTCAAAATTGAAGATTTTGAGTAAGCAAAACTCTGTAAAAATGGCAATTGTGGTCACTGTGAGGGTTTAAGAAGTGGATATTCAACATGAGGCCCAATCCAAATAACATTTTGAATCATTTTTGGTAGAGTCCAAAAAATCAATTTTCTGATGAAAAACGATGACCCCGGACCAGTCGAACGTTGAAAAAATGGTCAATATTGATGAAATTTTAACATTTAATCTTTTGACTTAAAATGACGGTTGGATGTGAATTATTACTTTTTCAACTAAAATAAGTGTGTTTAAAGTCATTTCTGTGCATGAAATTGGTCAAAATTGAAGATTTTGAGTAAGCAAAACTCTGTAAAAATGGCAATTTTGGTCACTGTGAGGGTGTAAAAAGTGGTTATTCAACATGAGGCCCGATCCAAATGACATTTTGAATCATTTTTGGTAGAATCCAAAAAATAAATTTTCTGATGAAAAACGATGACCCCGGACCAGTCGAATGTTGAAAAGATGGTCAATATTGATGAAATTTTAACATTTAATCTTTTGACTTTAAATGACGGTTGGATGTGAATTATTACTTTTTCAACTAAAATAAGTGTGTTTAAAGTCATTTCTGTGCCTGAAATTGGTCAAAATTGATGATTTTGAGTAAGCAAAACTCTGTAAAAATGGCAATTTTGGTCACTGTGAGGGTGTAAAAAGTGGTTATTCAACATGAGGCCCGATCCAAATGACATTTTGAATAATTTTTGATAGAGTCCAAAAAATCAATTTTCTGATAAAAAACGATGACCCCGGACCAGTCGAACGTTGAAAAAATTGTCAATATTGATGAAATTTTAACATTTAATCTTTTGACTTTAAATGAAGGTTGGATGTGAGTTATTACTTTTTCAACTAAAATAAGTGTGTTTAAAGTCATTTCTGTGCCTGAAATTGGTCAAAATTGAAGATTTTGAGTAAGCAAAACTCTGTAAAAATTGCAATTTTGGTCACTGTGAGGGTTTAAAAAGTGGTTATTCAACATGAGGCCCGATCCAAATGACATTTTGAATCATTTTTGGTAGAATCCAAAAAATAAATTTTCTGATGAAAAACGATGACCCCGGACCAGTCGAATGTTGAAAAAATGGTCAATATTGATGAAATTTTAACATTTAATCTTTTGACTTTAAATGACGGTTGGATGTGAATTATTACTTTTTCAACTAAAATAAGTGTGTTTAAAGTCATTTCTGTGCCTGAAATTGGTCAAAATTGAAGATTTTGAGTAAGCAAAACTCTGTAAAAATGGCAATTTTGGTCACTGTGAGGGTGTAAAAAGTGGTTATTCAACATGAGGCCCGATCCAAATGACATTTTGAATAATTTTCGATAGAGTCCAAAAAATCAATTTTCTGATAAAAAACGATGACCCCGGACCAGTCGAACGTTGAAAAAATTGTCAATATTGATGAAATTTTAACATTTAATCTTTTGACTTTAAATGAAGGTTGGATGTGAGTTATTACTTTTTCAACTAAAATAAGTGTGTTTAAAGTCATTTCTGTGCCTGAAATTGGTCAAAATTGAAGATTTTGAGTAAGCAAAACTCTGTAAAAATGGCAATTTTGGTCACTGTGAGGGTTTAAAAAGTGGATATTCAACATGAGGCCCAATCCAAATAACATTTTGAATCATTTTTGATAGAGTCCAAAAAATCAATTTTCTGATGAAAAACGATGACCCCGGACCAGTCGAACGTTGAAAAAATGGTCAATATTGATGAAATTTTAACATTTAATCTTTTGACTTAAAATGACGGTTGGATGTGAATTATTACTTTTTCAACTAAAATAAGTGTGTTTAAAGTCATTTCTGTGCCTGAAATTGGTCAAAATTGAAGATTTTGAGTAAGCAAAACTCTGTAAAAATGGCAATTTTGGTCACTGTGAGGGTTTAAAAAGTGGTTATTCATCATGAGACCCGATCCAAATGACATTTTGAATCATTTTTGGTAGAGTCCAAAAAATCAATTTTCTGATGAAAAACGATGACCCCGGACCAGTCGAACGTTAAAAAAAATGGTCAATATTGATGACATTTTAACATTTAATCTTTTGACTTAAAATGACGGTTGGATGTGAATTATTACTTTTTCAACTAAAATAAGTGTGTTTAAAGTCATTTTTGTGCCTGAAATTGGTCAAAATTGAAGATTTTGAGTAAGCAAAACTCTGTAAAAATGGCAATTTTGGTCACTGTGAGGATTTTAAAAGTGGTTATTCAACATGAGGCCCGATCCAAATGACATTTTGAATCATTTTTGGTAGAGTCCAAAAAATCCATTTTCTGATGAAAAACGATGACCCCGGACCAGTCGAACGTTGAAAAAATGGTCAATATTGATGAAATTTTAACATTTAATCTTTTGACTTTAAATTACGGTTGGATGTGAATTATTACTTTTTCAACTAAAATAAGTGTGTTTAAAGTCATTTCTGTGCCTGAAATTGGTCAAAATTGAAGATTTTGAGTAAGCAAAACTCTGTAAAAATGGCAATTTTGGTCACTGTGAGGGTTTAAAAAGTGGTTATTCATCATGAGACCCGATCCAAATGACATTTTGAATCATTTTTGGTAGAGTCCAAAAAATCCATTTTCTGATGAAAAACGATGACCCCGGACCAGTCGAACGTTAAAAAAATGGTCAATATTGATGACATTTTAACATTTAATCTTTTGACTTAAAATGACGGTTGGATGTGAATTATTACTTTTTCAACTAAAATAAGTGTGTTTAAAGTCATTTTTGTGCCTGAAATTGGTCAAAATTGAAGATTTTGAGTAAGCAAAACTCTGTAAAAATGGCAATTTTGGTCACTGTGAGGGTTTTAAAAGTGGTTATTCAACATGAGGCCCGATCCAAATGACATTTTGAATCATTTTTAGTAGAGTCCAAAAAATCCATTTTCTGATGAAAAACGATGACCCCGGACCAGTCGAACGTTGAAAAAATGGTCAATATTGATGAAATTTTAACATTTAATCTTTTGACTTAAAATGACGGTTGGATGTGAATTATTACTTTTTCAACTAAAATAAGTGTGTTTAAAGTCATTTCCGTGCCTGAAATTGGTCAAAATTGAAGATTTTGAGTAAGCAAAACTCTGTAAAAATGGCAATTTTGGTCACTGTGAGGGTTTAAAAAGTGGATATTCAACATGAGGCCCAATCCAAATGACATTTTGAATCATTTTTGATAGAGTCCAAAAAATCAATTTTCTGATGAAAAACGATGACCCCGGACCAGTCGAACGTTGAAAAAATTGTCAATATTGATGAAATTTTAACATTTAATCTTTTGACTTTAAATGAAGGTTGGAAGTGAGTTATTACTTTTTCAACTAAAATAAGTGTGTTTAAAGTCATTTCTGTGCCTGAAATTGGTCAAAATTGAAGATTTTGAGTAAGCAAAACTCTGTAAAAATGGCAATTTTGGTCACTGTGAGGGTTTAAAAAGTGGTTATTCAACATGAGGCCCGATCCAAATTTCATTTTGAATCATTTTTGGTAGAGTCCAAAAAATCAATTTTCTGATGAAAAACGATGACCCCGGACCAGTCGAACGTTGAAAAAATGGTCAATATTGATGACATTTTAACATTTAATCTTTTGACTTAAAATGACGGTTGGATGTGAATTATTACTTTTTCAAATAAAATAAGTGTGTTTAATGTCATTTCTGTGCATGAAATTGGTCAAAATTGAAGATTTTGAGTAAGCAAAACTCTGTAAAAATGGCAATTTTGGTCACTTTGAGGGTTTAAAAAGTGGTTATTCAACATGAGGCCCGATCCAAATGACATTTTGAATCATTTTTGGTAGAATCCAAAAAATAATTTTCTGATGGAAAACGATGACCCCGGACCAGTCGAACGTTGAAAAAATGGTCATTATTGATGAAATTTTAACATTTAATCTTTTGACTTTAAATGACGGTTGGATGTGAATTATTACTCTTTCAACGAAAATAAGTGTGTTTAAAGTCCTTTCTGTGCCTGAAATTGGTCAAAATTGAAGATTTTGAGTAAGCAAAACTCTGTAAAAATGGCAATTTTGGTCACTGTGAGGGTTTAAAAAGTGGATATTCAACATGAGGCCCAATCCAAATGACATTTTGAATCATTTTTGATAGAGTCCAAAAAATCAATTTTCTGATGAAAAACGATGATCCCGGACCAGTCGAACGTTGAAAAAATTGTCAATATTGATGAAATTTTAACATTTAATCTTTTGACTTTAAATGAAGGTTGGAAGTGAGTTATTACTTTTTCAACTAAAATAAGTGTGTTTAAAGTCATTTCTGTGCCTGAAAACGGTCAAAATTGAAGATTTTGAGTAAGCAAAACTCTGTAAAAATGGCAATTTTGGTCACTGTGAGGGTTTAAAAAGTGGTTATTCAACATGAGGCCCGATCCAAATTTTATTTTGAATCATTTTTGGTAGAGTCCAAAAAATCAATTTTCTGATGAAAAACGATGACCCCGGACCAGTCGAACGTTGAAAAAATGGTCAATATTGATGAAATTTTAAGATTTAATCTTTTGACTTAAAATGACGGTTGGATGTGAATTATTACTTTTTCAAATAAAATAAGTGTGTTTAATGTCATTTCTGTGCATGAAATTGGTCAAAATTGAAGATTTTGAGTAAGCAAAACTCTGTAAAAATGGCAATTTTGGTCACTGTGAGGGTGTAAAAAGTGGTTATTCAACATGAGGCCCGATCCAAATGACATTTTGAATCATTTTTGATAGAGTCCAAAAAATCAATTTTCTGATAAAAAACAATGACCCCGGACCAGTCGAACGTTGAAAAAATTGTCAATATTGATGAAATTTTAACATTTAATCTTTTGACTTTAAATGAAGGTTGGATGTGAGTTATTACTTTTTCAACTAAAATAAGTGTGTTTAAAGTCATTTCTGTGCCTGAAATTGGTCAAAATTGAAGATTTTGAGTAAGCAAAACTCTGTAAAAATGGCAATTTTGGTCACTGTGAGGGTTTAAAAAGTGGTTATTCAACATGAGGCCCGATCCAAATGACATTTTGAATCATTTTTGGTAGAATCCAAAAAATAAATTTTCTGATGAAAAACGATGACCCCGGACCAGTCGAATGTTGAAAAGATGGTCAATATTGATGAAATTTTAACATTTAATCTTTTGACTTTAAATGACGGTTGGATGTGAATTATTACTTTTTCAACTAAAATAAGTGTGTTTAAAGTCATTTCTGTGCCTGAAATTGGTCAAAATTGAAGATTTTGAGTAAACAAAACTCTGTAAAAATGGCAATTTTGGTCACTGTGAGGGTGTAAAAAGTGGTTATTCAACATGAGGCCCGATCCAAATGACATTTTGAATAATTTTTGATAGAGTCCAAAAAATCAATTTTCTGATAAAAAACGATGACCCCGGACCAGTCGAACGTTGAAAAAATTGTCAATATTGATGAAATTTTAACATTTAATCTTTTGACTTTAAATGAAGGTTGGATGTGAGTTATTACTTTTTCAACTAAAATAAGTGTGTTTAAAGTCATTTCTGTGCCTGAAATTAGTCAAAATTGAAGATTTTGAGTAAGCAAAACTCTGTAAAAATGGCAATTTTGGTCACTGTGAGGGTTTAAAAAGTGGATATTCAACATGAGGCCCAATCCAAATAACATTTTGAATCATTTTTGGTAGAGTCCAAAAAATCAATTTTCTGATGAAAAACGATGACCCCGGACCAGTCGAACGTTGAAAAAATGGTCAATATTGATGAAATTTTAACATTTAATCTTTTGACTTAAAATGACGGTTGGATGTGAATTATTACTTTTTCAACTAAAATAAGTGTGTTTAAAGTCATTTCTGTGCCTGAAATTGGTCAAAATTGAAGATTTTGAGTAAGCAAAACTCTGTAAAAATGGCAATTTTGGTCACTGTGAGGGTTTAAAAAGTGGTTATTCATCATGAGACCCGATCCAAATGACATTTTGAATCATTTTTGGTAGAGTCCAAAAAATCCATTTTCTGATGAAAAACGATGACCCCGGACCAGTCGAACGTTAAAAAAATGGTCAATATTGATGACATTTTAACATTTAATCTTTTGACTTAAAATGACGGTTGGATGTGAATTATTACTTTTTCAACTAAAATAAGTGTGTTTAAAGTCATTTTTGTGCCTGAAATTGGTCAAAATTGAAGATTTTGAGTAAGCAAAACTCTGTAAAAATGGCAATTTTGGTCACTGTGAGGGTTTTAAAAGTGGTTATTCAACATGAGGCCCGATCCAAATGACATTTTGAATCATTTTTGGTAGAGTCCAAAAAATCCATTTTCTGATGAAAAACGATGACCCCGGACCAGTCGAACGTTGAAAAAATGGTCAATATTGATGAAATTTTAACATTTAATCTTTTGACTTAAAATGACGGTTGGATGTGAATTATTACTTTTTCAACTAAAATAAGTGTGTTTAAAGTCATTTCCGTGCCTGAAATTGGTCAAAATTGAAGATTTTGAGTAAGCAAAACTCTGTAAAAATGGCAATTTTGGTCACTGTGAGGGTTTAAGAAGTGGATATTCAACATGAGGCCCAATCCAAATAACATTTTGAATCATTTTTGGTAGAGTCCAAAAAATCAATTTTCTGATGAAAAACGATGACCCCGGACCAGTCGAACGTTGAAAAAATGGTCAATATTGATGAAATTTTAACATTTAATCTTTTGACTTAAAATGACGGTTGGATGTGAATTATTACTTTTTCAACTAAAATAAGTGTGTTTAAAGTCATTTCTGTGCCTGAAATTGGTCAAAATTGAAGATTTTGAGTAAGCAAAACTCTGTAAAAATGGCAATTTTGGTCACTTTGAGGGTTTAAAAAGTGGTTATTCAACATGAGGCCCGATCCAAATGACATTTTGAATCATTTTTGGTAGAATCCAAAAAATCAATTTTCTGATGAAAAACGATGACCCCAGACCAGTCAAATGTTGAAAAAATGGTCAATATTGATGAAATTTTAACATTTAATCTTTTGACTTTAAATGACGGTTGGATGTGAATTATTACTTTTTCAACTAAAATAAGTGTGTTTAAAGTCATTTCTGTGCCTGAAATTGGTCAAAATTGAAGATTTTGAGTAAGCAAAACTCTGTAAAAATGGCAATTTTGGTCACTGTGAGGGTTTAAAAAGTGGATATTCAACATGAGGCCCAATCCAAATGACATTTTGAATCATTTTTGATAGAGTCCAAAAAATCAATTTTCTGATGAAAAACGATGACCCCAGACCAGTCGAACGTTGAAAAAATTGTCAATATTGATGAAATTTTAACATTTAATCTTTTGACTTTAAATGAAGGTTGGAAGTGAGTTATTACTTTTTCAACTAAAATAAGTGTGTTTAAAGTCATTTCTGTGCCTGAAATTGGTCAAAATTGAAGATTTTGAGTAAGCAAAACTCTGTAAAAATGGCAATTTTGGTCACTGTGAGGGTTTAAAAAGTGGTTATTCAACATGAGGCCCGATCCAAATTTCATTTTGAATCATTTTTGGTAGAGTCCAAAAAATCAATTTTCTGATGAAAAATGATGACCCCGGACCAGTCGAACGTTGAAAAAATGGTCAATAATGATGAAATTTTAACATTTAATCTTTTGACTTAAAATGACGGTTGGATGTGAATTATTACTTTTTCAACTAAAATAAGTGTGTTTAAAGTCATTTCTGTGCATGAAATTGGTCAAAATTGAAGATTTTGAGTAAGCAAAACTCTGTAAAAATGGCAATTTTGGTCACTGTGAGGGTGTAAAAAGTGGTTATTCAACATGAGGCCCGATCCAAATGACATTTTGAATCATTTTTGATAGAGTCCAAAAAATCAATTTTCTGATAAAAAACAATGACCCCGGACCAGTCGAACGTTGAAAAAATTGTCAATATTGATGAAATTTTAACATTTAATCTTTTGACTTTAAATGAAGGTTGGATGTGAGTTATTACTTTTTCAACTAAAATAAGTGTGTTTAAAGTCATTTCTGTGAGTGAAATTGGTCAAAATTGAAGATTTTGAGTAAGCAAAACTCTGTAAAAATGGCAATTTTGGTCACTGTGAGGGTTTAAAAAGTGGTTATTCAACATGAGGCCCGATCCAAATGACATTTTGAATCATTTTTGGTAGAGTCCAAAAAATCATTTTCTGATGGAAAACGATGACCCCGGACCAGTCGAACGTTGAAAAAATGGTCAATATTGATGAAATTTTAACATTTAATCTTTTGACTTAAAATGACGGTTGGATGTGAATTATTACTTTTTCAAATAAAATAAGTGTGTTTAATGTCATTTCTGTGCATGAAATTGGTCAAAATTGAAGATTTTGAGTAAGCAAAACTCTGTAAAAATGGCAATTTTGGTCACTGTGAGGGTGTAAAAAGTGGTTATTCAACATGAGGCCCGATCCAAATGACATTTTGAATCATTTTTGATAGAGTCCAAAAAATCAATTTTCTGATAAAAAACAATGACCCCGGACCAGTCGAACGTTGAAAAAATTGTCAATATTGATGAAATTTTAACATTTAATCTTTTGACTTTAAATGAAGGTTGGATGTGAGTTATTACTTTTTCAACTAAAATAAGTGTGTTTAAAGTCATTTCTGTGCCTGAAATTGGTCAAAATTGAAGATTTTGAGTAAGCAAAACTCTGTAAAAATGGCAATTTTGGTCACTGTGAGGGTTTAAAAAGTGGTTATTCAACATGAGGCCCGATCCAAATGACATTTTGAATCATTTTTGGTAGAATCCAAAAAATAAATTTTCTGATGAAAAACGATGACCCCGGACCAGTCGAATGTTGAAAAAATGGTCAATATTGATGAAATTTTAACATTTAATATTTTGACTTTAAATGACGGTTGGATGTGAATTATTACTTTTTCAACTAAAATAAGTGTGTTTAAAGTCATTTCTGTGCCTGAAATTGGTCAAAATTGAAGATTTTGAGTAAGCAAAACTCTGTAAAAATGGCAATTTTGGTCACTGTGAGGGTGTAAAAAGTGGTTATTCAACATGAGGCCCGATCCAAATGACATTTTGAATCATTTTTGGTAGAGTTCAAAAAATCAATTTCCTGATAAAAAACGATGACCCCGGACCAGTCGAACGTTGAAAAAATGGTCAATATTGATGAAATTTTAACATTTAATCTTTTGACTTAAAATGACGGTTGGATGTGAAATATTACTTTTTCAACTAAAATAAGTGTGTTTAAAGTCATTTCTGTGCCTGAAATTGGTCAAAATTGAAGATTTTGAGTAAGCAAAACTCTGTAAAAATGGCAATTTTGGTCACTGTGAGGGTTTTAAAAGTGGTTATTCAACATGAGGCCCGATCCAAATGACATTTTGAATCATTTTTGGTAGAGTCCAAAAAATCCATTTTCTGATGAAAAACGATGACCCCGGACCAGTCGAACGTTGAAAAAATGGTCAATATTGATGAAATTTTAACATTTAATCTTTTGACTTTAAATTACGGTTGGATGTGAATTATTACTTTTTCAACTAAAATAAGTGTGTTTAAAGTCATTTCTGTGCCTGAAATTGGTCAAAATTGAAGATTTTGAGTAAGCAAAACTCTGTAAAAATGGCAATTTTGGTCACTGTGAGGGTGTAAAAAGTGGTTATTCAACATGAGGCCCGATCCAAATGACATTTTGAATCATTTTTGGTAGAGTTCAAAAAATCAATTTTCTGATAAAAAACGATGACCCCGGACCAGTCGAACGTTGAAAAAATGGTCAATATTGATGAAATTTTAACATTTAATCTTTTGACTTAAAATGACGGTTGGATGTGAAATATTACTTTTTCAACTAAGATAAGTGTGTTTAAAGTCATTTCTGTGAGTGAAATTGGTCAAAATTGAAGATTTTGAGTAAGCAAAACTCTGTAAAAATGGCAATTTTGGTCACTGTGAGGGTTTAAAAAGTGGTTATTCAACATGAGGCCCGATCCAAATTTTATTTTGAATCATTTTTGGTAGAGTCCAAAAAATCAATTTTCTGATGAAAAACGATGACCCCGGACCAGTCGAACGTTGAAAAAATGGTCAATATTGATGAAATTTTAACATTTAATCTTTTGACTTAAAATGACGGTTGGATGTGAATTATTACTTTTTCAAATAAAATAAGTGTGTTTAATGTCATTTCTGTGCATGAAATTGGTCAAAATTGAAGATTTTGAGTAAGCAAAACTCTGTAAAAATGGCAATTTTGGTCACTGTGAGGGTGTAAAAAGTGGTTATTCAACATGAGGCCCGATCCAAATGACATTTTGAATCATTTTTGATAGAGTCCAAAAAATCAATTTTCTGATAAAAAACAATGACCCCGGACCAGTCGAACGTTGAAAAAATTGTCAATATTGATGAAATTTTAACATTTAATCTTTTGACTTTAAATGAAGGTTGGATGTGAGTTATTACTTTTTCAACTAAAATAAGTGTGTTTAAAGTCATTTCTGTGCCTGAAATTGGTCAAAATTGAAGATTTTGAGTAAGCAAAACTCTGTAAAAATGGCAATTTTGGTCACTGTGAGGGTTTAAAAAGTGGTTATTCAACATGAGGCCCGATCCAAATGACATTTTGAATCATTTTTGGTAGAATCCAAAAAATAAATTTTCTGATGAAAAACGATGACCCCGGACCAGTCGAATGTTGAAAAGATGGTCAATATTGATGAAATTTTAACATTTAATCTTTTGACTTTAAATGACGGTTGGATGTGAATTATTACTTTTTCAACTAAAATAAGTGTGTTTAAAGTCATTTCTGTGCCTGAAATTGGTCAAAATTGAAGATTTTGAGTAAGCAAAACTCTGTAAAAATGGCAATTTTGGTCACTGTGAGGGTGTAAAAAGTGGTTATTCAACATGAGGCCCGATCCAAATGACATTTTGAATAATTTTTGATAGAGTCCAAAAAATCAATTTTCTGATAAAAAACGATGACCCCGGACCAGTCGAACGTTGAAAAAATTGTCAATATTGATGAAATTTTAACATTTAATCTTTTGACTTTAAATGAAGGTTGGATGTGAGTTATTACTTTTTCAACTAAAATAAGTGTGTTTAAAGTCATTTCTGTGCCTGAAATTAGTCAAAATTGAAGATTTTGAGTAAGCAAAACTCTGTAAAAATGGCAATTTTGGTCACTGTGAGGGTTTAAAAAGTGGATATTCAACATGAGGCCCAATCCAAATAACATTTTGAATCATTTTTGGTAGAGTCCAAAAAATCAATTTTCTGATGAAAAACGATGACCCCGGACCAGTCGAACGTTGAAAAAATGGTCAATATTGATGAAATTTTAACATTTAATCTTTTGACTTAAAATGACGGTTGGATGTGAATTATTACTTTTTCAACTAAAATAAGTGTGTTTAAAGTCATTTCTGTGCCTGAAATTGGTCAAAATTGAAGATTTTGAGTAAGCAAAACTCTGTAAAAATGGCAATTTTGGTCACTGTGAGGGTTTAAAAAGTGGTTATTCATCATGAGACCCGATCCAAATGACATTTTGAATCATTTTTGGTAGAGTCCAAAAAATCCATTTTCTGATGAAAAACGATGACCCCGGACCAGTCGAACGTTAAAAAAATGGTCAATATTGATGACATTTTAACATTTAATCTTTTGACTTAAAATGACGGTTGGATGTGAATTATTACTTTTTCAACTAAAATAAGTGTGTTTAAAGTCATTTTTGTGCCTGAAATTGGTCAAAATTGAAGATTTTGAGTAAGCAAAACTCTGTAAAAATGGCAATTTTGGTCACTGTGAGGGTTTTAAAAGTGGTTATTCAACATGAGGCCCGATCCAAATGACATTTTGAATCATTTTTGGTAGAGTCCAAAAAATCCATTTTCTGATGAAAAACGATGACCCCGGACCAGTCGAACGTTGAAAAAATGGTCAATATTGATGAAATTTTAACATTTAATCTTTTGACTTAAAATGACGGTTGGATGTGAATTATTACTTTTTCAACGAAAATAAGTGTGTTTAAAGTCATTTCTGTGCCTGAAATTGGTCAAAATTGAAGATTTTGAGTAAGCAAAACTCTGTAAAAATGGCAATTTTGGTCACTGTGAGGGTTTAAAAAGTGGAAATTCAACATGAGGCCCAACCCAAATGACATTTTGAATCATTTTTGATAGAGTCCAAAAAATCAATTTTCTGATGAAAAACGATGACCCCGGACCAGTCGAACGTTGAAAAAATTGTCAATATTGATGAAATTTTAACATTTAATCTTTTGACTTTAAATGACGGTTGGATGTGAATTATTACTTTTTCAACTAAAATAAGTGTGTTTAAAGTCATTTCTGTGCCTGAAATTGGTCAAAATTGAAGATTTTGAGTAAGCAAAACTCTGTAAAAATGGCAATTTTGGTCACTGTGAGGGTTTAAAAAGTGGTTATTCAACATGAGGCCCGATCCAAATGACATTTTGAATCATTTTTGGTAGAGTCCAAAAAATAATTTTCTGATGGAAAACGATGACCCCGGACCAGTCGAACGTTGAAAAAATGGTCATTATTGATGAAATTTTAACATTTAATCTTTTGACTTTAAATGACGGTTGGATGTGAATTATTACTTTTTCAACGAAAATAAGTGTGTTTAAAGTCATTTCTGTGCCTGAAATTGGTCAAAATTGAAGATTTTGAGTAAGCAAAACTCTGTAAAAATGGCAATTTTGGTCACTGTGAGGGTTTAAAAAGTGGATATTCAACATGAGGCCCAATCCAAATGACATTTTGAATCATTTTTGATAGAGTCCAAAAAATCAATTTTCTGATGAAAAACGATGACCCCGGACCAGTCGAACGTTGAAAAAATTGTCAATATTGATGAAATTTTAACATTTAATCTTTTGACTTTAAATGAAGGTTGGAAGTGAGGTATTACTTTTTCAACTAAAATAAGTGTGTTTAAAGTCATTTCTGTGCCTGAAATTGGTCAAAATTGAAGATTTTGAGTAAGCAAAACTCTGTAAAAATGGCAATTTTGGTCACTGTGAGGGTTTAAAAAGTGGTTATTCAACATGAGGCCCGATCCAAATTTCATTTTGAATCATTTTTGGTAGAGTCCAAAAAATCAATTTTCTGATGAAAAACGATGACCCCGGACCAGTCGAACGTTGAAAAAATGGTCAATATTGATGAAATTTTAACATTTAATCTTTTGACTTAAAATGACGGTTGGATGTGAATTATTACTTTTTCAAATAAAATAAGTGTGTTTAATGTCATTTCTGTGCATGAAATTGGTCAAAATTGAAGATTTTGAGTAAGCAAAACTCTGTAAAAATGGCAATTTTGGTCACTGTGAGGGTGTAAAAAGTGGTTATTCAACATGAGGCCCGATCCAAATGACATTTTGAATCATTTTTGATAGAGTCCAAAAAATCAATTTTCTGATAAAAAACAATGACCCCGGACCAGTCGAACGTTGAAAAAATTGTCAATATTGATGAAATTTTAACATTTAATCTTTTGACTTTAAATGAAGGTTGGATGTGAGTTATTACTTTTTCAACTAAAATAAGTGTGTTTAAAGTCATTTCTGTGCCTGAAATTGGTCAAAATTGAAGATTTTGAGTAAGCAAAACTCTGTAAAAATGGCAATTTTGGTCACTGTGAGGGTTTAAAAAGTGGTTATTCAACATGAGGCCCGATCCAAATGACATTTTGAATCATTTTTGGTAGAATCCAAAAAATAAATTTTCTGATGAAAAACGATGACCCCGGACCAGTCGAATGTTGAAAAGATGGTCAATATTGATGAAATTTTAACATTTAATCTTTTGACTTTAAATGACGGTTGGATGTGAATTATTACTTTTTCAACTAAAATAAGTGTGTTTAAAGTCATTTCTGTGCCTGAAATTGGTCAAAATTGATGATTTTGAGTAAGCAAAACTCTGTAAAAATGGCAATTTTGGTCACTGTGAGGGTGTAAAAAGTGGTTATTCAACATGAGGCCCGATCCAAATGACATTTTGAATAATTTTTGATAGAGTCCAAAAAATCAATTTTCTGATAAAAAACGATGACCCCGGACCAGTCGAACGTTGAAAAAATTGTCAATATTGATGAAATTTTAACATTTAATCTTTTGACTTTAAATGAAGGTTGGATGTGAGTTATTACTTTTTCAACTAAAATAAGTGTGTTTAAAGTCATTTCTGTGCCTGAAATTGGTCAAAATTGAAGATTTTGAGTAAGCAAAACTCTGTAAAAATGGCAATTTTGGTCACTGTGAGGGTTTAAAAAGTGGATATTCAACATGAGGCCCAATCCAAATAACATTTTGAATCATTTTTGGTAGAGTCCAAAAAATCAATTTTCTGATGAAAAACGATGACCCCGGACCAGTCGAACGTTGAAAAAATGGTCAATATTGATGAAATTTTAACATTTAATCTTTTGACTTAAAATGACGGTTGGATGTGAATTATTACTTTTTCAACTAAAATAAGTGTGTTTAAAGTCATTTCTGTGCCTGAAATTGGTCAAAATTGAAGATTTTGAGTAAGCAAAACTCTGTAAAAATGGCAATTTTGGTCACTGTGAGGGTTTAAAAAGTGGTTATTCATCATGAGACCCGATCAAAATGACATTTTGAATCATTTTTGGTAGAGTCCAAAAAATCCATTTTCTGATGAAAAACGATGACCCCGGACCAGTCGAACGTTAAAAAAATGGTCAATATTGATGACATTTTAACATTTAATCTTTTGACTTAAAATGACGGTTGGATGTGAATTATTACTTTTTCAACTAAAATAAGTGTGTTTAAAGTCATTTTTGTGCCTGAAATTGGTCAAAATTGAAGATTTTGAGTAAGCAAAACTCTGTAAAAATGGCAATTTTGGTCACTGTGAGGGTTTTAAAAGTGGTTATTCAACATGAGGCCCGATCCAAATGACATTTTGAATCATTTTTGGTAGAGTCCAAAAAATCCATTTTCTGATGAAAAACGATGACCCCGGACCAGTCGAACGTTGAAAAAATGGTCAATATTGATGAAATTTTAACATTTAATCTTTTGACTTAAAATGACGGTTGGATGTGAATTATTACTTTTTCAACTAAAATAAGTGTGTTTAAAGTCATTTCCGTGCCTGAAATTGGTCAAAATTGAAGATTTTGAGTAAGCAAAACTCTGTAAAAATGGCAATTGTGGTCACTGTGAGGGTTTAAGAAGTGGATATTCAACATGAGGCCCAATCCAAATAACATTTTGAATCATTTTTGGTAGAGTCCAAAAAATCAATTTTCTGATGAAAAACGATGACCCCGGACCAGTCGAACGTTGAAAAAATGGTCAATATTGATGAAATTTTAACATTTAATCTTTTGACTTAAAATGACGGTTGGATGTGAATTATTACTTTTTCAACTAAAATAAGTGTGTTTAAAGTCATTTCTGTGCATGAAATTGGTCAAAATTGAAGATTTTGAGTAAGCAAAACTCTGTAAAAATGGCAATTTTGGTCACTGTGAGGGTGTAAAAAGTGGTTATTCAACATGAGGCCCGATCCAAATGACATTTTGAATCATTTTTGGTAGAATCCAAAAAATAAATTTTCTGATGAAAAACGATGACCCCGGACCAGTCGAATGTTGAAAAGATGGTCAATATTGATGAAATTTTAACATTTAATCTTTTGACTTTAAATGACGGTTGGATGTGAATTATTACTTTTTCAACTAAAATAAGTGTGTTTAAAGTCATTTCTGTGCCTGAAATTGGTCAAAATTGATGATTTTGAGTAAGCAAAACTCTGTAAAAATGGCAATTTTGGTCACTGTGAGGGTGTAAAAAGTGGTTATTCAACATGAGGCCCGATCCAAATGACATTTTGAATAATTTTTGATAGAGTCCAAAAAATCAATTTTCTGATAAAAAACGATGACCCCGGACCAGTCGAACGTTGAAAAAATTGTCAATATTGATGAAATGTTAACATTTAATCTTTTGACTTTAAATGAAGGTTGGATGTGAGTTATTACTTTTTCAACTAAAATAAGTGTGTTTAAAGTCATTTCTGTGCCTGAAATTGGTCAAAATTGAAGATTTTGAGTAAGCAAAACTCTGTAAAAATGGCAATTTTGGTCACTGTGAGGGTTTAAAAAGTGGTTATTCATCATGAGACCCGATCCAAATGACATTTTGAATCATTTTTGGTAGAGTCCAAAAAATCCATTTTCTGATGAAAAACGATGACCCCGGACCAGTCGAACGTTAAAAAAATTGGTCAATATTGATGACATTTTAACATTTAATCTTTTGACTTAAAATGACGGTTGGATGTGAATTATTACTTTTTCAACTAAAATAAGTGTGTTTAAAGTCATTTTTGTGCCTGAAATTGGTCAAAATTGAAGATTTTGAGTAAGCAAAACTCTGTAAAAATGGCAATTTTGGTCACTGTGAGGGTTTTAAAAGTGGTTATTCAACATGAGGCCCGATCCAAATGACATTTTGAATCATTTTTGGTAGAGTCCAAAAAATCCATTTTCTGATGAAAAACGATGACCCCGGACCAGTCGAACGTTGAAAAAATGGTCAATATTGATGAAATTTCAACATTTAATCTTTT
Organism: Lissotriton vulgaris; assembly: GCF_964263255.1. Lineage (NCBI taxonomy): Eukaryota > Metazoa > Chordata > Amphibia > Caudata > Salamandridae > Lissotriton > Lissotriton vulgaris. The sequence continues at coordinate 589,458 of NW_028242082.1, read as the reverse complement.
GACTTAAAATGACGGTTGGATGTGAATTATTACTTTTTCAACTAAAATAAGTGTGTTTAAAGTCATTTCCGTGCCTGAAATTGGTCAAAATTGAAGATTTTGAGTAAGCAAAACTCTGTAAAAATGGCAATTTTGGTCACTGTGAGGGTTTAAAAAGTGGATATTCAACATGAGGCCCAATCCAAATGACATTTTGAATCATTTTTGATAGAGTCCAAAAAATCAATTTTCTGATGAAAAACGATGACCCCGGACCAGTCGAACGTTGAAAAAATTGTCAATATTGATGAAATTTTAACATTTAATCTTTTGACTTTAAATGAAGGTTGGAAGTGAGTTATTACTTTTTCAACTAAAATAAGTGTGTTTAAAGTCATTTCTGTGCCTGAAATTGGTCAAAATTGAAGATTTTGAGTAAGCAAAACTCTGTAAAAATGGCAATTTTGGTCACTGTGAGGGTTTAAAAAGTGGTTATTCAACATGAGGCCCGATCCAAATTTCATTTTGAATCATTTTTGGTAGAGTCCAAAAAATCAATTTTCTGATGAAAAACGATGACCCCGGACCAGTCGAACGTTGAAAAAATGGTCAATATTGATGACATTTTAACATTTAATCTTTTGACTTAAAATGACGGTTGGATGTGAATTATTACTTTTTCAAATAAAATAAGTGTGTTTAATGTCATTTCTGTGCATGAAATTGGTCAAAATTGAAGATTTTGAGTAAGCAAAACTCTGTAAAAATGGCAATTTTGGTCACTTTGAGGGTTTAAAAAGTGGTTATTCAACATGAGGCCCGATCCAAATGACATTTTGAATCATTTTTGGTAGAATCCAAAAAATAATTTTCTGATGGAAAACGATGACCCCGGACCAGTCGAACGTTGAAAAAATGGTCATTATTGATGAAATTTTAACATTTAATCTTTTGACTTTAAATGACGGTTGGATGTGAATTATTACTCTTTCAACGAAAATAAGTGTGTTTAAAGTCCTTTCTGTGCCTGAAATTGGTCAAAATTGAAGATTTTGAGTAAGCAAAACTCTGTAAAAATGGCAATTTTGGTCACTGTGAGGGTTTAAAAAGTGGATATTCAACATGAGGCCCAATCCAAATGACATTTTGAATCATTTTTGATAGAGTCCAAAAAATCAATTTTCTGATGAAAAACGATGATCCCGGACCAGTCGAACGTTGAAAAAATTGTCAATATTGATGAAATTTTAACATTTAATCTTTTGACTTTAAATGAAGGTTGGAAGTGAGTTATTACTTTTTCAACTAAAATAAGTGTGTTTAAAGTCATTTCTGTGCCTGAAAACGGTCAAAATTGAAGATTTTGAGTAAGCAAAACTCTGTAAAAATGGCAATTTTGGTCACTGTGAGGGTTTAAAAAGTGGTTATTCAACATGAGGCCCGATCCAAATTTTATTTTGAATCATTTTTGGTAGAGTCCAAAAAATCAATTTTCTGATGAAAAACGATGACCCCGGACCAGTCGAACGTTGAAAAAATGGTCAATATTGATGAAATTTTAACATTTAATCTTTTGACTTAAAATGACGGTTGGATGTGAATTATTACTTTTTCAAATAAAATAAGTGTGTTTAATGTCATTTCTGTGCATGAAATTGGTCAAAATTGAAGATTTTGAGTAAGCAAAACTCTGTAAAAATGGCAATTTTGGTCACTGTGAGGGTGTAAAAAGTGGTTATTCAACATGAGGCCCGATCCAAATGACATTTTGAATCATTTTTGATAGAGTCCAAAAAATCAATTTTCTGATAAAAAACAATGACCCCGGACCAGTCGAACGTTGAAAAAATTGTCAATATTGATGAAATTTTAACATTTAATCTTTTGACTTTAAATGAAGGTTGGATGTGAGTTATTACTTTTTCAACTAAAATAAGTGTGTTTAAAGTCATTTCTGTGCCTGAAATTGGTCAAAATTGAAGATTTTGAGTAAGCAAAACTCTGTAAAAATGGCAATTTTGGTCACTGTGAGGGTTTAAAAAGTGGTTATTCAACATGAGGCCCGATCCAAATGACATTTTGAATCATTTTTGGTAGAATCCAAAAAATAAATTTTCTGATGAAAAACGATGACCCCGGACCAGTCGAATGTTGAAAAGATGGTCAATATTGATGAAATTTTAACATTTAATCTTTTGACTTTAAATGACGGTTGGATGTGAATTATTACTTTTTCAACTAAAATAAGTGTGTTTAAAGTCATTTCTGTGCCTGAAATTGGTCAAAATTGAAGATTTTGAGTAAGCAAAACTCTGTAAAAATGGCAATTTTGGTCACTGTGAGGGTGTAAAAAGTGGTTATTCAACATGAGGCCCGATCCAAATGACATTTTGAATAATTTTTGATAGAGTCCAAAAAATCAATTTTCTGATAAAAAACGATGACCCCGGACCAGTCGAACGTTGAAAAAATTGTCAATATTGATGAAATTTTAACATTTAATCTTTTGACTTTAAATGAAGGTTGGATGTGAGTTATTACTTTTTCAACTAAAATAAGTGTGTTTAAAGTCATTTCTGTGCCTGAAATTAGTCAAAATTGAAGATTTTGAGTAAGCAAAACTCTGTAAAAATGGCAATTTTGGTCACTGTGAGGGTTTAAAAAGTGGATATTCAACATGAGGCCCAATCCAAATAACATTTTGAATCATTTTTGGTAGAGTCCAAAAAATCAATTTTCTGATGAAAAACGATGACCCCGGACCAGTCGAACGTTGAAAAAATGGTCAATATTGATGAAATTTTAACATTTAATCTTTTGACTTAAAATGACGGTTGGATGTGAATTATTACTTTTTCAACTAAAATAAGTGTGTTTAAAGTCATTTCTGTGCCTGAAATTGGTCAAAATTGAAGATTTTGAGTAAGCAAAACTCTGTAAAAATGGCAATTTTGGTCACTGTGAGGGTTTAAAAAGTGGTTATTCATCATGAGACCCGATCCAAATGACATTTTGAATCATTTTTGGTAGAGTCCAAAAAATCCATTTTCTGATGAAAAACGATGACCCCGGACCAGTCGAACGTTAAAAAAATGGTCAATATTGATGACATTTTAACATTTAATCTTTTGACTTAAAATGACGGTTGGATGTGAATTATTACTTTTTCAACTAAAATAAGTGTGTTTAAAGTCATTTTTGTGCCTGAAATTGGTCAAAATTGAAGATTTTGAGTAAGCAAAACTCTGTAAAAATGGCAATTTTGGTCACTGTGAGGGTTTTAAAAGTGGTTATTCAACATGAGGCCCGATCCAAATGACATTTTGAATCATTTTTGGTAGAGTCCAAAAAATCCATTTTCTGATGAAAAACGATGACCCCGGACCAGTCGAACGTTGAAAAAATGGTCAATATTGATGAAATTTTAACATTTAATCTTTTGACTTAAAATGACGGTTGGATGTGAATTATTACTTTTTCAACTAAAATAAGTGTGTTTAAAGTCATTTCCGTGCCTGAAATTGGTCAAAATTGAAGATTTTGAGTAAGCAAAACTCTGTAAAAATGGCAATTTTGGTCACTGTGAGGGTTTAAGAAGTGGATATTCAACATGAGACCCGATCCAAATGACATTTTGAATCATTTTTGGTAGAGTCCAAAAAATCCATTTTCTGATGAAAAACGATGACCCCGGACCAGTCGAACGTTAAAAAAATGGTCAATATTGATGACATTTTAACATTTAATCTTTTGACTTAAAATGACGGTTGGATGTGAATTATTACTTTTTCAACTAAAATAAGTGTGTTTAAAGTCATTTTTGTGCCTGAAATTGGTCAAAATTGAAGATTTTGAGTAAGCAAAACTCTGTAAAAATGGCAATTTTGGTCACTGTGAGGGTTTTAAAAGTGGTTATTCAACATGAGGCCCGATCCAAATGACATTTTGAATCATTTTTGGTAGAGTCCAAAAAATCCATTTTCTGATGAAAAACGATGACCCCGGACCAGTCGAACGTTGAAAAAATGGTCAATATTGATGAAATTTCAACATTTAATCTTTTGACTTAAAATGACGGTTGGATGTGAATTATTACTTTTTCAACTAAAATAAGTGTGTTTAAAGTCATTTCCGTGCCTGAAATTGGTCAAAATTGAAGATTTTGAGTAAGCAAAACTCTGTAAAAATGGCAATTTTGGTCACTGTGAGGGTTTAAAAAGTGGATATTCAACATGAGGCCCAATCCAAATGACATTTTGAATCATTTTTGATAGAGTCCAAAAAATCAATTTTCTGATGAAAAACGATGACCCCGGACCAGTCGAACGTTGAAAAAATTGTCAATATTGATGAAATTTTAACATTTAATCTTTTGACTTTAAATGAAGGTTGGAAGTGAGTTATTACTTTTTCAACTAAAATAAGTGTGTTTAAAGTCATTTCTGTGCCTGAAATTGGTCAAAATTGAAGATTTTGAGTAAGCAAAACTCTGTAAAAATGGCAATTTTGGTCACTGTGAGGGTTTAAAAAGTGGTTATTCAACATGAGGCCCGATCCAAATTTCATTTTGAATCATTTTTGGTAGAGTCCAAAAAATCAATTTTCTGATGAAAAACGATGACCCCGGACCAGTCGAACGTTGAAAAAATGGTCAATATTGATGACATTTTAACATTTAATCTTTTGACTTAAAATGACGGTTGGATGTGAATTATTACTTTTTCAAATAAAATAAGTGTGTTTAATGTCATTTCTGTGCATGAAATTGGTCAAAATTGAAGATTTTGAGTAAGCAAAACTCTGTAAAAATGGCAATTTTGGTCACTTTGAGGGTTTAAAAAGTGGTTATTCAACATGAGGCCCGATCCAAATGACATTTTGAATCATTTTTGGTAGAATCCAAAAAATAATTTTCTGATGGAAAACGATGACCCCGGACCAGTCGAACGTTGAAAAAATGGTCATTATTGATGAAATTTTAACATTTAATCTTTTGACTTTAAATGACGGTTGGATGTGAATTATTACTCTTTCAACGAAAATAAGTGTGTTTAAAGTCCTTTCTGTGCCTGAAATTGGTCAAAATTGAAGATTTTGAGTAAGCAAAACTCTGTAAAAATGGCAATTTTGGTCACTGTGAGGGTTTAAAAAGTGGATATTCAACATGAGGCCCAATCCAAATGACATTTTGAATCATTTTTGATAGAGTCCAAAAAATCAATTTTCTGATGAAAAACGATGATCCCGGACCAGTCGAACGTTGAAAAAATTGTCAATATTGATGAAATTTTAACATTTAATCTTTTGACTTTAAATGAAGGTTGGAAGTGAGTTATTACTTTTTCAACTAAAATAAGTGTGTTTAAAGTCATTTCTGTGCCTGAAAACGGTCAAAATTGAAGATTTTGAGTAAGCAAAACTCTGTAAAAATGGCAATTTTGGTCACTGTGAGGGTTTAAAAAGTGGTTATTCAACATGAGGCCCGATCCAAATTTTATTTTGAATCATTTTTGGTAGAGTCCAAAAAATCAATTTTCTGATGAAAAACGATGACCCCGGACCAGTCGAACGTTGAAAAAATGGTCAATATTGATGAAATTTTAACATTTAATCTTTTGACTTAAAATGACGGTTGGATGTGAATTATTACTTTTTCAAATAAAATAAGTGTGTTTAATGTCATTTCTGTGCATGAAATTGGTCAAAATTGAAGATTTTGAGTAAGCAAAACTCTGTAAAAATGGCAATTTTGGTCACTGTGAGGGTGTAAAAAGTGGTTATTCAACATGAGGCCCGATCCAAATGACATTTTGAATCATTTTTGATAGAGTCCAAAAAATCAATTTTCTGATAAAAAACAATGACCCCGGACCAGTCGAACGTTGAAAAAATTGTCAATATTGATGAAATTTTAACATTTAATCTTTTGACTTTAAATGAAGGTTGGATGTGAGTTATTACTTTTTCAACTAAAATAAGTGTGTTTAAAGTCATTTCTGTGCCTGAAATTGGTCAAAATTGAAGATTTTGAGTAAGCAAAACTCTGTAAAAATGGCAATTTTGGTCACTGTGAGGGTTTAAAAAGTGGTTATTCAACATGAGGCCCGATCCAAATGACATTTTGAATCATTTTTGGTAGAATCCAAAAAATAAATTTTCTGATGAAAAACGATGACCCCGGACCAGTCGAATGTTGAAAAGATGGTCAATATTGATGAAATTTTAACATTTAATCTTTTGACTTTAAATGACGGTTGGATGTGAATTATTACTTTTTCAACTAAAATAAGTGTGTTTAAAGTCATTTCTGTGCCTGAAATTGGTCAAAATTGAAGATTTTGAGTAAGCAAAACTCTGTAAAAATGGCAATTTTGGTCACTGTGAGGGTGTAAAAAGTGGTTATTCAACATGAGGCCCGATCCAAATGACATTTTGAATAATTTTTGATAGAGTCCAAAAAATCAATTTTCTGATAAAAAACGATGACCCCGGACCAGTCGAACGTTGAAAAAATTGTCAATATTGATGAAATTTTAACATTTAATCTTTTGACTTTAAATGAAGGTTGGATGTGAGTTATTACTTTTTCAACTAAAATAAGTGTGTTTAAAGTCATTTCTGTGCCTGAAATTAGTCAAAATTGAAGATTTTGAGTAAGCAAAACTCTGTAAAAATGGCAATTTTGGTCACTGTGAGGGTTTAAAAAGTGGATATTCAACATGAGGCCCAATCCAAATAACATTTTGAATCATTTTTGGTAGAGTCCAAAAAATCAATTTTCTGATGAAAAACGATGACCCCGGACCAGTCGAACGTTGAAAAAATGGTCAATATTGATGAAATTTTAACATTTAATCTTTTGACTTAAAATGACGGTTGGATGTGAATTATTACTTTTTCAACTAAAATAAGTGTGTTTAAAGTCATTTCTGTGCCTGAAATTGGTCAAAATTGAAGATTTTGAGTAAGCAAAACTCTGTAAAAATGGCAATTTTGGTCACTGTGAGGGTTTAAAAAGTGGTTATTCATCATGAGACCCGATCCAAATGACATTTTGAATCATTTTTGGTAGAGTCCAAAAAATCCATTTTCTGATGAAAAACGATGACCCCGGACCAGTCGAACGTTAAAAAAATGGTCAATATTGATGACATTTTAACATTTAATCTTTTGACTTAAAATGACGGTTGGATGTGAATTATTACTTTTTCAACTAAAATAAGTGTGTTTAAAGTCATTTTTGTGCCTGAAATTGGTCAAAATTGAAGATTTTGAGTAAGCAAAACTCTGTAAAAATGGCAATTTTGGTCACTGTGAGGGTTTTAAAAGTGGTTATTCAACATGAGGCCCGATCCAAATGACATTTTGAATCATTTTTGGTAGAGTCCAAAAAATCCATTTTCTGATGAAAAACGATGACCCCGGACCAGTCGAACGTTGAAAAAATGGTCAATATTGATGAAATTTTAACATTTAATCTTTTGACTTAAAATGACGGTTGGATGTGAATTATTACTTTTTCAACTAAAATAAGTGTGTTTAAAGTCATTTCCGTGCCTGAAATTGGTCAAAATTGAAGATTTTGAGTAAGCAAAACTCTGTAAAAATGGCAATTTTGGTCACTGTGAGGGTTTAAGAAGTGGATATTCAACATGAGGCCCAATCCAAATAACATTTTGAATCATTTTTGGTAGAGTCCAAAAAATCAATTTTCTGATGAAAAACGATGACCCCGGACCAGTCGAACGTTGAAAAAATGGTCAATATTGATGAAATTTTAACATTTAATCTTTTGACTTAAAATGACGGTTGGATGTGAATTATTACTTTTTCAACTAAAATAAGTGTGTTTAAAGTCATTTCTGTGCCTGAAATTGGTCAAAATTGAAGATTTTGAGTAAGCAAAACTCTGTAAAAATGGCAATTTTGGTCACTTTGAGGGTTTAAAAAGTGGTTATTCAACATGAGGCCCGATCCAAATGACATTTTGAATCATTTTTGGTAGAATCCAAAAAATCAATTTTCTGATGAAAAACGATGACCCCAGACCAGTCAAATGTTGAAAAAATGGTCAATATTGATGAAATTTTAACATTTAATCTTTTGACTTTAAATGACGGTTGGATGTGAATTATTACTTTTTCAACTAAAATAAGTGTGTTTAAAGTCATTTCTGTGCCTGAAATTGGTCAAAATTGAAGATTTTGAGTAAGCAAAACTCTGTAAAAATGGCAATTTTGGTCACTGTGAGGGTTTAAAAAGTGGATATTCAACATGAGGCCCAATCCAAATGACATTTTGAATCATTTTTGATAGAGTCCAAAAAATCAATTTTCTGATGAAAAACGATGACCCCAGACCAGTCGAACGTTGAAAAAATTGTCAATATTGATGAAATTTTAACATTTAATCTTTTGACTTTAAATGAAGGTTGGAAGTGAGTTATTACTTTTTCAACTAAAATAAGTGTGTTTAAAGTCATTTCTGTGCCTGAAATTGGTCAAAATTGAAGATTTTGAGTAAGCAAAACTCTGTAAAAATGGCAATTTTGGTCACTGTGAGGGTTTAAAAAGTGGTTATTCAACATGAGGCCCGATCCAAATTTCATTTTGAATCATTTTTGGTAGAGTCCAAAAAATCAATTTTCTGATGAAAAATGATGACCCCGGACCAGTCGAACGTTGAAAAAATGGTCAATAATGATGAAATTTTAACATTTAATCTTTTGACTTAAAATGACGGTTGGATGTGAATTATTACTTTTTCAACTAAAATAAGTGTGTTTAAAGTCATTTCTGTGCATGAAATTGGTCAAAATTGAAGATTTTGAGTAAGCAAAACTCTGTAAAAATGGCAATTTTGGTCACTGTGAGGGTGTAAAAAGTGGTTATTCAACATGAGGCCCGATCCAAATGACATTTTGAATCATTTTTGATAGAGTCCAAAAAATCAATTTTCTGATAAAAAACAATGACCCCGGACCAGTCGAACGTTGAAAAAATTGTCAATATTGATGAAATTTTAACATTTAATCTTTTGACTTTAAATGAAGGTTGGATGTGAGTTATTACTTTTTCAACTAAAATAAGTGTGTTTAAAGTCATTTCTGTGAGTGAAATTGGTCAAAATTGAAGATTTTGAGTAAGCAAAACTCTGTAAAAATGGCAATTTTGGTCACTGTGAGGGTTTAAAAAGTGGTTATTCAACATGAGGCCCGATCCAAATGACATTTTGAATCATTTTTGGTAGAGTCCAAAAAATCATTTTCTGATGGAAAACGATGACCCCGGACCAGTCGAACGTTGAAAAAATGGTCAATATTGATGAAATTTTAACATTTAATCTTTTGACTTAAAATGACGGTTGGATGTGAATTATTACTTTTTCAAATAAAATAAGTGTGTTTAATGTCATTTCTGTGCATGAAATTGGTCAAAATTGAAGATTTTGAGTAAGCAAAACTCTGTAAAAATGGCAATTTTGGTCACTGTGAGGGTGTAAAAAGTGGTTATTCAACATGAGGCCCGATCCAAATGACATTTTGAATCATTTTTGATAGAGTCCAAAAAATCAATTTTCTGATAAAAAACAATGACCCCGGACCAGTCGAACGTTGAAAAAATTGTCAATATTGATGAAATTTTAACATTTAATCTTTTGACTTTAAATGAAGGTTGGATGTGAGTTATTACTTTTTCAACTAAAATAAGTGTGTTTAAAGTCATTTCTGTGCCTGAAATTGGTCAAAATTGAAAATTTCGAGTAAGCAAAACTCTGAAAAAATGGCAATTTTGGTCACTGTGAGGGTTTAAAAAGTGGTTATTCAACATGAGGCCCGATCCAAATGACATTTTGAATCATTTTTGGTAGAGTCCAAAAAATCCATTTTCTGATGAAAAACGATGACCCCGGACCAGTCGAACGTTGAAAAAATGGTCAATATTGATGACATTTTAACATTTAATCTTTTGACTTTAAATTACGGTTGGATGTGAATTATTACTTTTTCAACTAAAATAAGTGTGTTTAAAGTCATTTCTGTGCCTGAAATTGGTCAAAATTGAAGATTTTGAGTAAGCAAAACTCTGTAAAATGGCAATTTTGGTCACTGTGAGGGTTTAAAAAGTGGATATTCAACATGAGGCCCAATCCAAATGACATTTTGAATCATTTTTGGTAGAGTCCAAAAAATCAATTTTCTGATTAAAAACGATGACCCCGGACCAGTCAAACGTTGAAAAAATGGTCAATATTGATGAAATTTTAACATTTAATCTTTTGACTTTAAATGAAGGTTGGATGTGAGTTATTACTTTTTCAACTAAAATAAGTGTGTTTAAAGTCATTTCTGTGCCTGAAATTGGTAAAAATTGAAGATTTTGAGTAAGCAAAACTCTGTAAAAATGGCAATTTTGGTCACTGTGAGGGTTTAAAAAGTGGTTATTCAACATGAGGCCCGATCCAAATGACATTTTGAATAATTTTTGGTAGAATCCAAAAAATCAATTTTCTGATAAAAAACGATGACCCCGGACCAGTCGAACGTTGAAAAAATTGTCAATATTGATGACATTTTAACATTTAATCTTTTGACTTTAAATGAAGGTTGGATGTGAGTTATTACTTTTTCAACTAAAATAAGTGTGTTTAAAGTCATTTCTGTGCCTGAAATTGGTCATAATTGAAGATTTTGAGTAAGCAAAACTCTGTAAAAATGGCAATTTTGGTCACTGTGAGGGTTTAAAAAGTGGTTATTCAACATGAGGCCCGATCCAAATGACATTTTGAATCATTTTTGGTAGAGTCCAAAAAATCATTTTCTGATGGAAAACGATGACCCCGGACCAGTCGAACGTTGAAAAAATGGTCAATATTGATGAAATTTTAACATTTAATCTTTTGACTTTAAATGACGGTTGGATGTGAATTATTACTTTTTCAACGAAAATAAGTGTGCTTAAAGTCATTTCTGTGCCTGAAATTGGTCAAAATTGAAAATTTTGAGTAAGCAAAACTCTGAAAAAATGGCAATTTTGGTCACTGTGAGGGTTTAAAAAGTGGTTATTCAACATGAGGCCCGATCCAAATGACATTTTGAATCATTTTTGGTAGAGTCCAAAAAATCCATTTTCTGATGAAAAACGATGACCCCGGACCAGTCGAACGTTGAAAAAATGGTCAATATTGATGACATTTTAACATTTAATCTTTTGACTTTAAATTACGGTTGGATGTGAATTATTACTTTTTCAACTAAAATAAGTGTGTTTAAAGTCATTTCTGTGCCTGAAATTGGTCAAAATTGAAGATTTTGAGTAAGCAAAACTCTGTAAAATGGCAATTTTGGTCACTGTGAGGGTTTAAAAAGTGGATATTCAACATGAGGCCCAATCCAAATGACATTTTGAATCATTTTTGGTAGAGTCCAAAAAATCAATTTTCTGATTAAAAACGATGACCCCGGACCAGTCAAACGTTGAAAAAATGGTCAATATTGATGAAATTTTAACATTTAATCTTTTGACTTTAAATGAAGGTTGGATGTGAGTTATTACTTTTTCAACTAAAATAAGTGTGTTTAAAGTCATTTCTGTGCCTGAAATTGGTAAAAATTGAAGATTTTGAGTAAGCAAAACTCTGTAAAAATGGCAATTTTGGTCACTGTGAGGGTTTAAAAAGTGGTTATTCAACATGAGGCCCGATCCAAATGACATTTTGAATAATTTTTGGTAGAATCCAAAAAATCAATTTTCTGATAAAAAACGATGACCCCGGACCAGTCGAACGTTGAAAAAATTGTCAATATTGATGACATTTTAACATTTAATCTTTTGACTTTAAATGAAGGTTGGATGTGAGTTATTACTTTTTCAACTAAAATAAGTGTGTTTAAAGTCATTTCTGTGCCTGAAATTGGTCAAAATTGAAGATTTTGAGTAAGCAAAACTCTGTAAAAATGGCAATTTTGGTCACTGTGAGGGTTTAAAAAGTGGTTATTCAACATGAGGCCCGATCCAAATGACATTTTGAATCATTTTTGGTAGAATCCAAAAAATCAATTTTCTGATGAAAAACGATGACCCCGGACCAGTCGAACGTTGAAAAAATGGTCAATATTGATGAAATTTTAACATTTAATCTTTTGACTTTAAATTACGGTTGGATGTGAATTATTACTTTTTCAACTAAAATAAGTGTGTTTAAAGTCATTTCTGTGCCTGAAATTGGTCAAAATTGAAGATTTTGAGTAAGCAAAACTCTGTAAAAATGGCAATTTTGGTCACTGTGAGGGTTTAAAAAGTGGTTATTCAACATGAGGCCCGATCCAAATGACATTTTGAATCATTTTTGGTAGAGTCCAAAAAATCAATTTTCTGATGAAAAACGATGACCCCGGACTAGTCGAACGTTGAAAAAATGGTCAATATTGATGAAATTTTAACATTTAATCTTTTGACTTTAAATGACGGTTGGATGTGAATTATTACTTTTTCAACGAAAATAAGTGTGTTTAAAGTCATTTCTGTGCCTGAAATTGGTCAAAATTGAAGATTTTGAGTAAGCAAAACTCTGTAAAAATGGCAATTTTGGTCACTGTGAGGGTTTAAAAAGTGGATATTCAACATGAGGCCCAATCCAAATGAGATTTTGAATCATTTTTGGTAGAGTCCAAAAAATCAATTTTCTGATGAAAAACGATGACCCCGGACCAGTCGAACGTTGAAAAAATTGTCAATATTGATGAAATTTTAACATTTAATCTTTTGACTTTAAATGAAGGTTGGATGTGAGTTATTACTTTTTCAACTAAAATAAGTGTGTTTAAAGTCATTTCTGTGCCTGAAATTGGTCAAAATTGAAGATTTTGAGTAAGCAAAACTCTGTAAAAATGGCAATTTTGGTCACTGTGAGCGTTTAAAAAGTGGTTATTCAACATGAGGCCCGATCCAAATGACATTTTGAATCATTTTTGGTAGAATCCAAAAAATCAATTTTCTGATGAAAAACGATGACCCCGGACCAGTCGAATGTTGAAAAAAAATGGTCAATATTGATGAAATTTTAACATTTAATCTTTTGACTTTAAATGACGGTTGGATGTGAATTATTACTTTTTCAACGAAAATAAGTGTGTTTAAAGTCATTTCTGTGCCTGAAATTGGTCAAAATTGAAGATTTTGAGTAAGCAAAACTCTGTAAAAATGGCAATTTTGGTCACTGTGAGGGTTTTAAAAGTGGTTATTCAACATGAGGCCCGATCCAAATGACATTTTGAATCATTTTTGGTAGAGTCCAAAAAATCCATTTTCTGATGAAAAACGATGACCCCGGACCAGTCGAACGTTGAAAAAATGGTCAATATTGATGAAATTTTAACATTTAATCTTTTGACTTAAAATGACGGTTGGATGTGAATTATTACTTTTTCAACTAAAATAAGTGTGTTTAAAGTCATTTCCGTGCCTGAAATTGGTCAAAATTGAAGATTTTGAGTAAGCAAAACTCTGTAAAAATGGCAATTTTGGTCACTGTGAGGGTTTAAGAAGTGGATATTCAACATGAGGCCCAATCCAAATAACATTTTGAATCATTTTTGGTAGAGTCCAAAAAATCAATTTTCTGATGAAAAACGATGACCCCGGACCAGTCGAACGTTGAAAAAATGGTCAATATTGATGAAATTTTAACATTTAATCTTTTGACTTAAAATGACGGTTGGATGTGAATTATTACTTTTTCAACTAAAATAAGTGTGTTTAAAGTCATTTCTGTGCCTGAAATTGGTCAAAATTGAAGATTTTGAGTAAGCAAAACTCTGTAAAAATGGCAATTTTGGTCACTTTGAGGGTTTAAAAAGTGGTTATTCAACATGAGGCCCGATCCAAATGACATTTTGAATCATTTTTGGTAGAATCCAAAAAATCAATTTTCTGATGAAAAACGATGACCCCAGACCAGTCAAATGTTGAAAAAATGGTCAATATTGATGAAATTTTAACATTTAATCTTTTGACTTTAAATGACGGTTGGATGTGAATTATTACTTTTTCAACTAAAATAAGTGTGTTTAAAGTCATTTCTGTGCCTGAAATTGGTCAAAATTGAAGATTTTGAGTAAGCAAAACTCTGTAAAAATGGCAATTTTGGTCACTGTGAGGGTTTAAAAAGTGGATATTCAACATGAGGCCCAATCCAAATGACATTTTGAATCATTTTTGATAGAGTCCAAAAAATCAATTTTCTGATGAAAAACGATGACCCCAGACCAGTCGAACGTTGAAAAAATTGTCAATATTGATGAAATTTTAACATTTAATCTTTTGACTTTAAATGAAGGTTGGAAGTGAGTTATTACTTTTTCAACTAAAATAAGTGTGTTTAAAGTCATTTCTGTGCCTGAAATTGGTCAAAATTGAAGATTTTGAGTAAGCAAAACTCTGTAAAAATGGCAATTTTGGTCACTGTGAGGGTTTAAAAAGTGGTTATTCAACATGAGGCCCGATCCAAATTTCATTTTGAATCATTTTTGGTAGAGTCCAAAAAATCAATTTTCTGATGAAAAATGATGACCCCGGACCAGTCGAACGTTGAAAAAATGGTCAATAATGATGAAATTTTAACATTTAATCTTTTGACTTAAAATGACGGTTGGATGTGAATTATTACTTTTTCAACTAAAATAAGTGTGTTTAAAGTCATTTCTGTGCATGAAATTGGTCAAAATTGAAGATTTTGAGTAAGCAAAACTCTGTAAAAATGGCAATTTTGGTCACTGTGAGGGTGTAAAAAGTGGTTATTCAACATGAGGCCCGATCCAAATGACATTTTGAATCATTTTTGATAGAGTCCAAAAAATCAATTTTCTGATAAAAAACAATGACCCCGGACCAGTCGAACGTTGAAAAAATTGTCAATATTGATGAAATTTTAACATTTAATCTTTTGACTTTAAATGAAGGTTGGATGTGAGTTATTACTTTTTCAACTAAAATAAGTGTGTTTAAAGTCATTTCTGTGAGTGAAATTGGTCAAAATTGAAGATTTTGAGTAAGCAAAACTCTGTAAAAATGGCAATTTTGGTCACTGTGAGGGTTTAAAAAGTGGTTATTCAACATGAGGCCCGATCCAAATGACATTTTGAATCATTTTTGGTAGAGTCCAAAAAATCATTTTCTGATGGAAAACGATGACCCCGGACCAGTCGAACGTTGAAAAAATGGTCAATATTGATGAAATTTTAACATTTAATCTTTTGACTTAAAATGACGGTTGGATGTGAATTATTACTTTTTCAAATAAAATAAGTGTGTTTAATGTCATTTCTGTGCATGAAATTGGTCAAAATTGAAGATTTTGAGTAAGCAAAACTCTGTAAAAATGGCAATTTTGGTCACTGTGAGGGTGTAAAAAGTGGTTATTCAACATGAGGCCCGATCCAAATGACATTTTGAATCATTTTTGATAGAGTCCAAAAAATCAATTTTCTGATAAAAAACAATGACCCCGGACCAGTCGAACGTTGAAAAAATTGTCAATATTGATGAAATTTTAACATTTAATCTTTTGACTTTAAATGAAGGTTGGATGTGAGTTATTACTTTTTCAACTAAAATAAGTGTGTTTAAAGTCATTTCTGTGCCTGAAATTGGTCAAAATTGAAAATTTCGAGTAAGCAAAACTCTGAAAAAATGGCAATTTTGGTCACTGTGAGGGTTTAAAAAGTGGTTATTCAACATGAGGCCCGATCCAAATGACATTTTGAATCATTTTTGGTAGAGTCCAAAAAATCCATTTTCTGATGAAAAACGATGACCCCGGACCAGTCGAACGTTGAAAAAATGGTCAATATTGATGACATTTTAACATTTAATCTTTTGACTTTAAATTACGGTTGGATGTGAATTATTACTTTTTCAACTAAAATAAGTGTGTTTAAAGTCATTTCTGTGCCTGAAATTGGTCAAAATTGAAGATTTTGAGTAAGCAAAACTCTGTAAAATGGCAATTTTGGTCACTGTGAGGGTTTAAAAAGTGGATATTCAACATGAGGCCCAATCCAAATGACATTTTGAATCATTTTTGGTAGAGTCCAAAAAATCAATTTTCTGATTAAAAACGATGACCCCGGACCAGTCAAACGTTGAAAAAATGGTCAATATTGATGAAATTTTAACATTTAATCTTTTGACTTTAAATGAAGGTTGGATGTGAGTTATTACTTTTTCAACTAAAATAAGTGTGTTTAAAGTCATTTCTGTGCCTGAAATTGGTAAAAATTGAAGATTTTGAGTAAGCAAAACTCTGTAAAAATGGCAATTTTGGTCACTGTGAGGGTTTAAAAAGTGGTTATTCAACATGAGGCCCGATCCAAATGACATTTTGAATAATTTTTGGTAGAATCCAAAAAATCAATTTTCTGATAAAAAACGATGACCCCGGACCAGTCGAACGTTGAAAAAATTGTCAATATTGATGACATTTTAACATTTAATCTTTTGACTTTAAATGAAGGTTGGATGTGAGTTATTACTTTTTCAACTAAAATAAGTGTGTTTAAAGTCATTTCTGTGCCTGAAATTGGTCATAATTGAAGATTTTGAGTAAGCAAAACTCTGTAAAAATGGCAATTTTGGTCACTGTGAGGGTTTAAAAAGTGGTTATTCAACATGAGGCCCGATCCAAATGACATTTTGAATCATTTTTGGTAGAGTCCAAAAAATCATTTTCTGATGGAAAACGATGACCCCGGACCAGTCGAACGTTGAAAAAATGGTCAATATTGATGAAATTTTAACATTTAATCTTTTGACTTTAAATGACGGTTGGATGTGAATTATTACTTTTTCAACGAAAATAAGTGTGCTTAAAGTCATTTCTGTGCCTGAAATTGGTCAAAATTGAAAATTTTGAGTAAGCAAAACTCTGAAAAAATGGCAATTTTGGTCACTGTGAGGGTTTAAAAAGTGGTTATTCAACATGAGGCCCGATCCAAATGACATTTTGAATCATTTTTGGTAGAGTCCAAAAAATCCATTTTCTGATGAAAAACGATGACCCCGGACCAGTCGAACGTTGAAAAAATGGTCAATATTGATGACATTTTAACATTTAATCTTTTGACTTTAAATTACGGTTGGATGTGAATTATTACTTTTTCAACTAAAATAAGTGTGTTTAAAGTCATTTCTGTGCCTGAAATTGGTCAAAATTGAAGATTTTGAGTAAGCAAAACTCTGTAAAATGGCAATTTTGGTCACTGTGAGGGTTTAAAAAGTGGATATTCAACATGAGGCCCAATCCAAATGACATTTTGAATCATTTTTGGTAGAGTCCAAAAAATCAATTTTCTGATTAAAAACGATGACCCCGGACCAGTCAAACGTTGAAAAAATGGTCAATATTGATGAAATTTTAACATTTAATCTTTTGACTTTAAATGAAGGTTGGATGTGAGTTATTACTTTTTCAACTAAAATAAGTGT
The DNA here is from genome assembly GCF_964263255.1 of Lissotriton vulgaris. Classification (NCBI taxonomy): domain Eukaryota; kingdom Metazoa; phylum Chordata; class Amphibia; order Caudata; family Salamandridae; genus Lissotriton; species Lissotriton vulgaris. The sequence continues at coordinate 571,996 of NW_028242082.1, read as the reverse complement.
GTTTAAAGTCATTTCTGTGCCTGAAATTGGTAAAAATTGAAGATTTTGAGTAAGCAAAACTCTGTAAAAATGGCAATTTTGGTCACTGTGAGGGTTTAAAAAGTGGTTATTCAACATGAGGCCCGATCCAAATGACATTTTGAATAATTTTTGGTAGAATCCAAAAAATCAATTTTCTGATAAAAAACGATGACCCCGGACCAGTCGAACGTTGAAAAAATTGTCAATATTGATGACATTTTAACATTTAATCTTTTGACTTTAAATGAAGGTTGGATGTGAGTTATTACTTTTTCAACTAAAATAAGTGTGTTTAAAGTCATTTCTGTGCCTGAAATTGGTCAAAATTGAAGATTTTGAGTAAGCAAAACTCTGTAAAAATGGCAATTTTGGTCACTGTGAGGGTTTAAAAAGTGGTTATTCAACATGAGGCCCGATCCAAATGACATTTTGAATCATTTTTGGTAGAATCCAAAAAATCAATTTTCTGATGAAAAACGATGACCCCGGACCAGTCGAACGTTGAAAAAATGGTCAATATTGATGAAATTTTAACATTTAATCTTTTGACTTTAAATTACGGTTGGATGTGAATTATTACTTTTTCAACTAAAATAAGTGTGTTTAAAGTCATTTCTGTGCCTGAAATTGGTCAAAATTGAAGATTTTGAGTAAGCAAAACTCTGTAAAAATGGCAATTTTGGTCACTGTGAGGGTTTAAAAAGTGGTTATTCAACATGAGGCCCGATCCAAATGACATTTTGAATCATTTTTGGTAGAGTCCAAAAAATCAATTTTCTGATGAAAAACGATGACCCCGGACTAGTCGAACGTTGAAAAAATGGTCAATATTGATGAAATTTTAACATTTAATCTTTTGACTTTAAATGACGGTTGGATGTGAATTATTACTTTTTCAACGAAAATAAGTGTGTTTAAAGTCATTTCTGTGCCTGAAATTGGTCAAAATTGAAGATTTTGAGTAAGCAAAACTCTGTAAAAATGGCAATTTTGGTCACTGTGAGGGTTTAAAAAGTGGATATTCAACATGAGGCCCAATCCAAATGAGATTTTGAATCATTTTTGGTAGAGTCCAAAAAATCAATTTTCTGATGAAAAACGATGACCCCGGACCAGTCGAACGTTGAAAAAATTGTCAATATTGATGAAATTTTAACATTTAATCTTTTGACTTTAAATGAAGGTTGGATGTGAGTTATTACTTTTTCAACTAAAATAAGTGTGTTTAAAGTCATTTCTGTGCCTGAAATTGGTCAAAATTGAAGATTTTGAGTAAGCAAAACTCTGTAAAAATGGCAATTTTGGTCACTGTGAGCGTTTAAAAAGTGGTTATTCAACATGAGGCCCGATCCAAATGACATTTTGAATCATTTTTGGTAGAATCCAAAAAATCAATTTTCTGATGAAAAACGATGACCCCGGACCAGTCGAATGTTGAAAAAAAATGGTCAATATTGATGAAATTTTAACATTTAATCTTTTGACTTTAAATGACGGTTGGATGTGAATTATTACTTTTTCAACGAAAATAAGTGTGTTTAAAGTCATTTCTGTGCCTGAAATTGGTCAAAATTGAAAATTTTGAGTAAGCAAAACTCTGAAAAAAGGGCAATTTTGGTCACTGTGAGGGTTTAAAAAGTGGTTATTCAACATGAGGCCCGATCCAAATGACATTTTGAATCATTTTTGGTAGAGTCCAAAAAATCCATTTTCTGATGAAAAACGATGACCCCGGACCAGTCGAACGTTGAAAAAATGGTCAATATTGATGAAATTTTAACATTTAATCCTTTGACTTTAAATTACCGTTGGATATGAATTATTACTTTTTCAACTAAAATAAGTGTGTTTAAAGTCATTTCTGTGCCTGAAATTGGTCAAAATTGAAGATTTTGAGTAAGCAAAACTCTGTAAAAATGGCAATTTTGGTCACTGTGAGGGTTTAAAAAGTGGATATTCAACATGAGGCCCAATCCAAATGACATTTTGAATCATTTTTGGTAGAGTCCAAAAAATCAATTTTCTGATGAAAAACGATGACCCCGGACCAGTCAAACGTTGAAAAAATGGTCAATATTGATGAAATTTTAACATTTAATCTTTTGACTTTAAATTACGGTTGGATGTGAATTATTACTTTTTCAACTAAAATAAGTGTGTTTAAAGTCATTTCTGTGCCTGAAATTGGTCAAAATTGAAGATTTTGAGTAAGCAAAACTCTGTAAAAATGGCAATTTTGGTCACTGTGAGGGTTTAAAAAGTGGTTATTCAACATGAGGCCCGATCCAAATGACATTTTGAATCATTTTTGGTAGAGTCCAAAAAATCAATTTTCTGATGAAAAACGATGACCCCGGACTAGTCGAACGTTGAAAAAATGGTCAATATTGATGAAATTTTAACATTTAATCTTTTGACTTTAAATGACGGTTGGATGTGAATTATTACTTTTTCAACGAAAATAAGTGTGTTTAAAGTCATTTCTGTGCCTGAAATTGGTCAAAATTGAAGATTTTGAGTAAGCAAAACTCTGTAAAAATGGCAATTTTGGTCACTGTGAGGGTTTAAAAAGTGGATATTCAACATGAGGCCCAATCCAAATGACATTTTGAATCATTTTTGGTAGAGTCCAAAAAATCAATTTTCTGATGAAAAACGATGACCCCGGACCAGTCAAACGTTGAAAAAATGGTCAATATTGATGAAATTTTAACATTTAATCTTTTGACTTTAAATGAAGGTTGGATGTAAGTTATTACTTTTTCAACTAAAATAAGTGTGTTTAAAGTCATTTCTGTGCCTGAAATTGGTAAAAATTGAAGATTTTGAGTAAGCAAAACTCTGTAAAAATGGCAATTTTGGTCACTGTGAGGGTTTAAAAAGTGGTTATTCAACATGAGGCCCGATCCAAATGATATTTTGAATAATTTTTGGTAGAATCCAAAAAATCAATTTTCTGATAAAAAACGATGACCCCGGACCAGTCGAACGTTGAAAAAATTGTCAATATTGATGAAATTTTAACATTTAATCTTTTGACTTTAAATGAAGGTTGGATGTGAGTTATTACTTTTTCAACTAAAATAAGTGTGTTTAAAGTCATTTCTGTGCCTGAAATTGGTCAAAATTGAAGATTTTGAGTAAGCAAAACTCTGTAAAAATGGCAATTTTGGTCACTGTGAGCGTTTAAAAAGTGGTTATTCAACATGAGGCCCGATCCAAATGACATTTTGAATCATTTTTGGTAGAATCCAAAAAATCAATTTTCTGATGAAAAACGATGACCCCGGACCAGTCGAATGTTGAAAAAAAATGGTCAATATTGATGAAATTTTAACATTTAATCTTTTGACTTTAAATGACGGTTGGATGTGAATTATTACTTTTTCAACGAAAATAAGTGTGTTTAAAGTCATTTCTGTGCCTGAAATTGGTCAAAATTGAAAATTTTGAGTAAGCAAAACTCTGAAAAAAGGGCAATTTTGGTCACTGTGAGGGTTTAAAAAGTGGTTATTCAACATGAGGCCCGATCCAAATGACATTTTGAATCATTTTTGGTAGAGTCCAAAAAATCCATTTTCTGATGAAAAACGATGACCCCGGACCAGTCGAACGTTGAAAAAATGGTCAATATTGATGAAATTTTAACATTTAATCCTTTGACTTTAAATTACCGTTGGATATGAATTATTACTTTTTCAACTAAAATAAGTGTGTTTAAAGTCATTTCTGTGCCTGAAATTGGTCAAAATTGAAGATTTTGAGTAAGCAAAACTCTGTAAAAATGGCAATTTTGGTCACTGTGAGGGTTTAAAAAGTGGATATTCAACATGAGGCCCAATCCAAATGACATTTTGAATCATTTTTGGTAGAGTCCAAAAAATCAATTTTCTGATGAAAAACGATGACCCCGGACCAGTCAAACGTTGAAAAAATGGTCAATATTGATGAAATTTTAACATTTAATCTTTTGACTTTAAATGAAGGTTGGATGTGAGTTATTACTTTTTCAACTAAAATAAGTGTGTTTAAAGTCATTTCTGTGCCTGAAATTGGTAAAAATTGAAGATTTTGAGTAAGCAAAACTCTGTAAAAATGGCAATTTTGGTCACTGTGAGGGTTTAAAAAGTGGTTATTCAACATGAGGCCCGATCCAAATGACATTTTGAATAATTTTTGGTAGAATCCAAAAAATCAATTTTCTGATAAAAAACGATGACCCCGGACCAGTCGAACGTTGAAAAAATTGTCAATATTGATGACATTTTAACATTTAATCTTTTGACTTTAAATGACGGTTGGATGGTGAAATATTACTTTTTCAACTAAAATAAGTGTGTTTAAAGTCATTTCTGTGCCTGAAATTGGTCAAAATTGAAGATTTTGAGTAAGCAAAACTCTGTAAAAATGGCAATTTTGGTCACTGTGAGGGTTTAAAAAGTGGTTATTCAACATGAGGCCCGATCCAAATGACATTTTGAATCATTTTTGGTAGAGTCCAAAAAATCATTTTCTGATGGAAAACGATGACCCCGGACCAGTCGAACGTTGAAAAAATGGTCAATATTGATGAAATTTTAACATTTAATCTTTTGACTTTAAATGACGGTTGGATGTGAATTATTACTTTTTCAACGAAAATAAGTGTGCTTAAAGTCATTTCTGTGCCTGAAATTGGTCAAAATTGAAAATTTTGAGTAAGCAAAACTCTGAAAAAATGGCAATTTTGGTCACTGTGAGGGTTTAAAAAGTGGTTATTCAACATGAGGCCCGATCCAAATGACATTTTGAATCATTTTTGGTAGAGTCCAAAAAATCCATTTTCTGATGAAAAACGATGACCCCGGACCAGTCGAACGTTGAAAAAATGGTCAATATTGATGACATTTTAACATTTAATCTTTTGACTTTAAATTACGGTTGGATGTGAATTATTACTTTTTCAACTAAAATAAGTGTGTTTAAAGTCATTTCTGTGCCTGAAATTGGTCAAAATTGAAGATTTTGAGTAAGCAAAACTCTGTAAAATGGCAATTTTGGTCACTGTGAGGGTTTAAAAAGTGGATATTCAACATGAGGCCCAATCCAAATGACATTTTGAATCATTTTTGGTAGAGTCCAAAAAATCAATTTTCTGATTAAAAACGATGACCCCGGACCAGTCAAACGTTGAAAAAATGGTCAATATTGATGAAATTTTAACATTTAATCTTTTGACTTTAAATGAAGGTTGGATGTGAGTTATTACTTTTTCAACTAAAATAAGTGTGTTTAAAGTCATTTCTGTGCCTGAAATTGGTAAAAATTGAAGATTTTGAGTAAGCAAAACTCTGTAAAAATGGCAATTTTGGTCACTGTGAGGGTTTAAAAAGTGGTTATTCAACATGAGGCCCGATCCAAATGACATTTTGAATCATTTTTGGTAGAATCCAAAAAATCAATTTTCTGATGAAAAACGATGACCCCGGACCAGTCGAACGTTGAAAAAATGGTCAATATTGATGAAATTTTAACATTTAATCTTTTGACTTTAAATTACGGTTGGATGTGAATTATTACTTTTTCAACTAAAATAAGTGTGTTTAAAGTCATTTCTGTGCCTGAAATTGGTCAAAATTGAAGATTTTGAGTAAGCAAAACTCTGTAAAAATGGCAATTTTGGTCACTGTGAGGGTTTAAAAAGTGGTTATTCAACATGAGGCCCGATCCAAATGACATTTTGAATCATTTTTGGTAGAGTCCAAAAAATCAATTTTCTGATGAAAAACGATGACCCCGGACTAGTCGAACGTTGAAAAAATGGTCAATATTGATGAAATTTTAACATTTAATCTTTTGACTTTAAATGACGGTTGGATGTGAATTATTACTTTTTCAACGAAAATAAGTGTGTTTAAAGTCATTTCTGTGCCTGAAATTGGTCAAAATTGAAGATTTTGAGTAAGCAAAACTCTGTAAAAATGGCAATTTTGGTCACTGTGAGGGTTTAAAAAGTGGATATTCAACATGAGGCCCAATCCAAATGACATTTTGAATCATTTTTGGTAGAGTCCAAAAAATCAATTTTCTGATGAAAAACGATGACCCCGGACCAGTCGAACGTTGAAAAAATTGTCAATATTGATGAAATTTTAACATTTAATCTTTTGACTTTAAATGAAGGTTGGATGTGAGTTATTACTTTTTCAACTAAAATAAGTGTGTTTAAAGTCATTTCTGTGCCTGAAATTGGTCAAAATTGAAGATTTTGAGTAAGCAAAACTCTGTAAAAATGGCAATTTTGGTCACTGTGAGCGTTTAAAAAGTGGTTATTCAACATGAGGCCCGATCCAAATGACATTTTGAATCATTTTTGGTAGAATCCAAAAAATCAATTTTCTGATGAAAAACGATGACCCCGGACCAGTCGAATGTTGAAAAAAAATGGTCAATATTGATGAAATTTTAACATTTAATCTTTTGACTTTAAATGACGGTTGGATGTGAATTATTACTTTTTCAACGAAAATAAGTGTGTTTAAAGTCATTTCTGTGCCTGAAATTGGTCAAAATTGAAAATTTTGAGTAAGCAAAACTCTGAAAAAAGGGCAATTTTGGTCACTGTGAGGGTTTAAAAAGTGGTTATTCAACATGAGGCCCGATCCAAATGACATTTTGAATCATTTTTGGTAGAGTCCAAAAAATCCATTTTCTGATGAAAAACGATGACCCCGGACCAGTCGAACGTTGAAAAAATGGTCACTATTGATGAAATTTTAACATTTAATCCTTTGACTTTAAATTACCGTTGGATATGAATTATTACTTTTTCAACTAAAATAAGTGTGTTTAAAGTCATTTCTGTGCCTGAAATTGGTCAAAATTGAAGATTTTGAGTAAGCAAAACTCTGTAAAAATGGCAATTTTGGTCACTGTGAGGGTTTAAAAAGTGGATATTCAACATGAGGCCCAATCCAAATGACATTTTGAATCATTTTTGGTAGAGTCCAAAAAATCAATTTTCTGATGAAAAACGATGACCCCGGACCAGTCAAACGTTGAAAAAATGGTCAATATTGATGAAATTTTAACATTTAATCTTTTGACTTTAAATGAAGGTTGGATGTGAGTTATTACTTTTTCAACTAAAATAAGTGTGTTTAAAGTCATTTCTGTGCCTGAAATTGGTAAAAATTGAAGATTTTGAGTAAGCAAAACTCTGTAAAAATGGCAATTTTGGTCACTGTGAGGGTTTAAAAAGTGGTTATTCAACATGAGGCCCGATCCAAATGACATTTTGAATAATTTTTGGTAGAATCCAAAAAATCAATTTTCTGATAAAAAACGATGACCCCGGACCAGTCGAACGTTGAAAAAATTGTCAATATTGATGACATTTTAACATTTAATCTTTTGACTTTAAATGACGGTTGGATGGTGAAATATTACTTTTTCAACTAAAATAAGTGTGTTTAAAGTCATTTCTGTGCCTGAAATTGGTCAAAATTGAAGATTTTGAGTAAGCAAAACTCTGTAAAAATGGCAATTTTGGTCACTGTGAGGGTTTAAAAAGTGGTTATTCAACATGAGGCCCGATCCAAATGACATTTTGAATCATTTTTGGTAGAGTCCAAAAAATCATTTTCTGATGGAAAACGATGACCCCGGACCAGTCGAACGTTGAAAAAATGGTCAATATTGATGAAATTTTAACATTTAATCTTTTGACTTTAAATGACGGTTGGATGTGAATTATTACTTTTTCAACGAAAATAAGTGTGTTTAAAGTCATTTCTGTGCCTGAAATTGGTCAAAATTGAAAATTTCGAGTAAGCAAAACTCTGAAAAAATGGCAATTTTGGTCACTGTGAGGGTTTAAAAAGTGGTTATTCAACATGAGGCCCGATCCAAATGACATTTTGAATCATTTTTGGTAGAGTCCAAAAAATCCATTTTCTGATGAAAAACGATGACCCCGGACCAGTCGAACGTTGAAAAAATGGTCAATATTGATGACATTTTAACATTTAATCTTTTGACTTTAAATTACGGTTGGATGTGAATTATTACTTTTTCAACTAAAATAAGTGTGTTTAAAGTCATTTCTGTGCCTGAAATTGGTCAAAATTGAAGATTTTGAGTAAGCAAAACTCTGTAAAATGGCAATTTTGGTCACTGTGAGGGTTTAAAAAGTGGATATTCAACATGAGGCCCAATCCAAATGACATTTTGAATCATTTTTGGTAGAGTCCAAAAAATCAATTTTCTGATTAAAAACGATGACCCCGGACCAGTCAAACGTTGAAAAAATGGTCAATATTGATGAAATTTTAACATTTAATCTTTTGACTTTAAATGAAGGTTGGATGTGAGTTATTACTTTTTCAACTAAAATAAGTGTGTTTAAAGTCATTTCTGTGCCTGAAATTGGTAAAAATTGAAGATTTTGAGTAAGCAAAACTCTGTAAAAATGGCAATTTTGGTCACTGTGAGGGTTTAAAAAGTGGTTATTCAACATGAGGCCCGATCCAAATGACATTTTGAATAATTTTTGGTAGAATCCAAAAAATCAATTTTCTGATAAAAAACGATGACCCCGGACCAGTCGAACGTTGAAAAAATTGTCAATATTGATGACATTTTAACATTTAATCTTTTGACTTTAAATGAAGGTTGGATGTGAGTTATTACTTTTTCAACTAAAATAAGTGTGTTTAAAGTCATTTCTGTGCCTGAAATTGGTCATAATTGAAGATTTTGAGTAAGCAAAACTCTGTAAAAATGGCAATTTTGGTCACTGTGAGGGTTTAAAAAGTGGTTATTCAACATGAGGCCCGATCCAAATGACATTTTGAATCATTTTTGGTAGAATCCAAAAAATCAATTTTCTGATGAAAAACGATGACCCCGGACCAGTCGAACGTTGAAAAAATGGTCAATATTGATGAAATTTTAACATTTAATCTTTTGACTTTAAATTACGGTTGGATGTGAATTATTACTTTTTCAACTAAAATAAGTGTGTTTAAAGTCATTTCTGTGCCTGAAATTGGTCAAAATTGAAGATTTTGAGTAAGCAAAACTCTGTAAAAATGGCAATTTTGGTCACTGTGAGGGTTTAAAAAGTGGTTATTCAACATGAGGCCCGATCCAAATGACATTTTGAATCATTTTTGGTAGAGTCCAAAAAATCAATTTTCTGATGAAAAACGATGACCCCGGACTAGTCGAACGTTGAAAAAATGGTCAATATTGATGAAATTTTAACATTTAATCTTTTGACTTTAAATGACGGTTGGATGTGAATTATTACTTTTTCAACGAAAATAAGTGTGTTTAAAGTCATTTCTGTGCCTGAAATTGGTCAAAATTGAAGATTTTGAGTAAGCAAAACTCTGTAAAAATGGCAATTTTGGTCACTGTGAGGGTTTAAAAAGTGGATATTCAACATGAGGCCCAATCCAAATGACATTTTGAATCATTTTTGGTAGAGTCCAAAAAATCAATTTTCTGATGAAAAACGATGACCCCGGACCAGTCGAATGTTGAAAAAAAATGGTCAATATTGATGAAATTTTAACATTTAATCTTTTGACTTTAAATGACGGTTGGATGTGAATTATTACTTTTTCAACGAAAATAAGTGTGTTTAAAGTCATTTCTGTGCCTGAAATTGGTCAAAATTGAAAATTTTGAGTAAGCAAAACTCTGAAAAAAGGGCAATTTTGGTCACTGTGAGGGTTTAAAAAGTGGATATTCAACATGAGGCCCAATCCAAATGACATTTTGAATCATTTTTGGTAGAGTCCAAAAAATCAATTTTCTGATGAAAAACGATGACCCCGGACCAGTCAAACGTTGAAAAAATGGTCAATATTGATGAAATTTTAACATTTAATCTTTTGACTTTAAATGAAGGTTGGATGTGAGTTATTACTTTTTCAACTAAAATAAGTGTGTTTAAAGTCATTTCTGTGCCTGAAATTGGTAAAAATTGAAGATTTTGAGTAAGCAAAACTCTGTAAAAATGGCAATTTTGGTCACTGTGAGGGTTTAAAAAGTGGTTATTCAACATGAGGCCCGATCCAAATGACATTTTGAATAATTTTTGGTAGAATCCAAAAAATCAATTTTCTGATAAAAAACGATGACCCCGGACCAGTCGAACGTTGAAAAAATTGTCAATATTGATGACATTTTAACATTTAATCTTTTGACTTTAAATGACGGTTGGATGGTGAAATATTACTTTTTCAACTAAAATAAGTGTGTTTAAAGTCATTTCTGTGCCTGAAATTGGTCAAAATTGAAGATTTTGAGTAAGCAAAACTCTGTAAAAATGGCAATTTTGGTCACTGTGAGGGTTTAAAAAGTGGTTATTCAACATGAGGCCCGATCCAAATGACATTTTGAATCATTTTTGGTAGAGTCCAAAAAATCATTTTCTGATGGAAAACGATGACCCCGGACCAGTCGAACGTTGAAAAAATGGTCAATATTGATGAAATTTTAACATTTAATCTTTTGACTTTAAATGACGGTTGGATGTGAATTATTACTTTTTCAACGAAAATAAGTGTGTTTAAAGTCATTTCTGTGCCTGAAATTGGTCAAAATTGAAAATTTTGAGTAAGCAAAACTCTGAAAAAATGGCAATTTTGGTCACTGTGAGGGTTTAAAAAGTGGTTATTCAAAATGAGGCCCGATCCAAATGACATTTTGAATCATTTTTGGTAGAGTCCAAAAAATCCATTTTCTGATGAAAAACGATGACCCCGGACCAGTCGAACGTTGAAAAAATGGTCAATATTGATGACATTTTAACATTTAATCTTTTGACTTTAAATTACGGTTGGATGTGAATTATTACTTTTTCAACTAAAATAAGTGTGTTTAAAGTCATTTCTGTGCCTGAAATTGGTCAAAATTGAAGATTTTGAGTAAGCAAAACTCTGTAAAAATGGCAATTTTGGTCACTGTGAGGGTTTAAAAAGTGGTTATTCAACATGAGGCCCGATCCAAATGACATTTTGAATCATTTTTGGTAGAGTCCAAAAAATCAATTTTCTGATGAAAAACGATGACCCCGGACTAGTCGAACGTTGAAAAAATGGTCAATATTGATGAAATTTTAACATTTAATCTTTTGACTTTAAATGACGGTTGGATGTGAATTATTACTTTTTCAACGAAAATAAGTGTGTTTAAAGTCATTTCTGTGCCTGAAATTGGTCAAAATTGAAGATTTTGAGTAAGCAAAACTCTGTAAAAATGGCAATTTTGGTCACTGTGAGGGTTTAAAAAGTGGATATTCAACATGAGGCCCAATCCAAATGACATTTTGAATCATTTTTGGTAGAGTCCAAAAAATCAATTTTCTGATGAAAAACGATGACCCCGGACCAGTCAAACGTTGAAAAAATGGTCAATATTGATGAAATTTTAACATTTAATCTTTTGACTTTAAATGAAGGTTGGATGTAAGTTATTACTTTTTCAACTAAAATAAGTGTGTTTAAAGTCATTTCTGTGCCTGAAATTGGTAAAAATTGAAGATTTTGAGTAAGCAAAACTCTGTAAAAATGGCAATTTTGGTCACTGTGAGGGTTTAAAAAGTGGTTATTCAACATGAGGCCCGATCCAAATGATATTTTGAATAATTTTTGGTAGAATCCAAAAAATCAATTTTCTGATAAAAAACGATGACCCCGGACCAGTCGAACGTTGAAAAAATTGTCAATATTGATGAAATTTTAACATTTAATCTTTTGACTTTAAATGAAGGTTGGATGTGAGTTATTACTTTTTCAACTAAAATAAGTGTGTTTAAAGTCATTTCTGTGCCTGAAATTGGTCAAAATTGAAGATTTTGAGTAAGCAAAACTCTGTAAAAATGGCAATTTTGGTCACTGTGAGCGTTTAAAAAGTGGTTATTCAACATGAGGCCCGATCCAAATGACATTTTGAATCATTTTTGGTAGAATCCAAAAAATCAATTTTCTGATGAAAAACGATGACCCCGGACCAGTCGAATGTTGAAAAAAAATGGTCAATATTGATGAAATTTTAACATTTAATCTTTTGACTTTAAATGACGGTTGGATGTGAATTATTACTTTTTCAACGAAAATAAGTGTGTTTAAAGTCATTTCTGTGCCTGAAATTGGTCAAAATTGAAAATTTTGAGTAAGCAAAACTCTGAAAAAAGGGCAATTTTGGTCACTGTGAGGGTTTAAAAAGTGGTTATTCAACATGAGGCCCGATCCAAATGACATTTTGAATCATTTTTGGTAGAGTCCAAAAAATCAATTTTCTGATGAAAAACGATGACCCCGGACCAGTCGAACGTTGAAAAAATGGTCAATATTGATGAAATTTTAACATTTAATCCTTTGACTTTAAATTACCGTTGGATATGAATTATTACTTTTTCAACTAAAATAAGTGTGTTTAAAGTCATTTCTGTGCCTGAAATTGGTCAAAATTGAAGATTTTGAGTAAGCAAAACTCTGTAAAAATGGCAATTTTGGTCACTGTGAGGGTTTAAAAAGTGGATATTCAACATGAGGCCCAATCCAAATGACATTTTGAATCATTTTTGGTAGAGTCCAAAAAATCAATTTTCTGATGAAAAACGATGACCCCGGACCAGTCAAACGTTGAAAAAATGGTCAATATTGATGAAATTTTAACATTTAATCTTTTGACTTTAAATGAAGGTTGGATGTGAGTTATTACTTTTTCAACTAAAATAAGTGTGTTTAAAGTCATTTCTGTGCCTGAAATTGGTAAAAATTGAAGATTTTGAGTAAGCAAAACTCTGTAAAAATGGCAATTTTGGTCACTGTGAGGGTTTAAAAAGTGGTTATTCAAAATGAGGCCCGATCCAAATGACATTTTGAATCATTTTTGGTAGAGTCCAAAAAATCCATTTTCTGATGAAAAACGATGACCCCGGACCAGTCGAACGTTGAAAAAATGGTCAATATTGATGACATTTTAACATTTAATCTTTTGACTTTAAATTACGGTTGGATGTGAATTATTACTTTTTCAACTAAAATAAGTGTGTTTAAAGTCATTTCTGTGCCTGAAATTGGTCAAAATTGAAGATTTTGAGTAAGCAAAACTCTGTAAAAATGGCAATTTTGGTCACTGTGAGGGTTTAAAAAGTGGTTATTCAACATGAGGCCCGATCCAAATGACATTTTGAATCATTTTTGGTAGAGTCCAAAAAATCAATTTTCTGATGAAAAACGATGACCCCGGACTAGTCGAACGTTGAAAAAATGGTCAATATTGATGAAATTTTAACATTTAATCTTTTGACTTTAAATGACGGTTGGATGTGAATTATTACTTTTTCAACGAAAATAAGTGTGTTTAAAGTCATTTCTGTGCCTGAAATTGGTCAAAATTGAAGATTTTGAGTAAGCAAAACTCTGTAAAAATGGCAATTTTGGTCACTGTGAGGGTTTAAAAAGTGGATATTCAACATGAGGCCCAATCCAAATGACATTTTGAATCATTTTTGGTAGAGTCCAAAAAATCAATTTTCTGATGAAAAACGATGACCCCGGACCAGTCAAACGTTGAAAAAATGGTCAATATTGATGAAATTTTAACATTTAATCTTTTGACTTTAAATGAAGGTTGGATGTAAGTTATTACTTTTTCAACTAAAATAAGTGTGTTTAAAGTCATTTCTGTGCCTGAAATTGGTAAAAATTGAAGATTTTGAGTAAGCAAAACTCTGTAAAAATGGCAATTTTGGTCACTGTGAGGGTTTAAAAAGTGGTTATTCAACATGAGGCCCGATCCAAATGATATTTTGAATAATTTTTGGTAGAATCCAAAAAATCAATTTTCTGATAAAAAACGATGACCCCGGACCAGTCGAACGTTGAAAAAATTGTCAATATTGATGAAATTTTAACATTTAATCTTTTGACTTTAAATGAAGGTTGGATGTGAGTTATTACTTTTTCAACTAAAATAAGTGTGTTTAAAGTCATTTCTGTGCCTGAAATTGGTCAAAATTGAAGATTTTGAGTAAGCAAAACTCTGTAAAAATGGCAATTTTGGTCACTGTGAGCGTTTAAAAAGTGGTTATTCAACATGAGGCCCGATCCAAATGACATTTTGAATCATTTTTGGTAGAATCCAAAAAATCAATTTTCTGATGAAAAACGATGACCCCGGACCAGTCGAATGTTGAAAAAAAATGGTCAATATTGATGAAATTTTAACATTTAATCTTTTGACTTTAAATGACGGTTGGATGTGAATTATTACTTTTTCAACGAAAATAAGTGTGTTTAAAGTCATTTCTGTGCCTGAAATTGGTCAAAATTGAAAATTTTGAGTAAGCAAAACTCTGAAAAAAGGGCAATTTTGGTCACTGTGAGGGTTTAAAAAGTGGTTATTCAACATGAGGCCCGATCCAAATGACATTTTGAATCATTTTTGGTAGAGTCCAAAAAATCCATTTTCTGATGAAAAACGATGACCCCGGACCAGTCGAACGTTGAAAAAATGGTCAATATTGATGAAATTTTAACATTTAATCCTTTGACTTTAAATTACCGTTGGATATGAATTATTACTTTTTCAACTAAAATAAGTGTGTTTAAAGTCATTTCTGTGCCTGAAATTGGTCAAAATTGAAGATTTTGAGTAAGCAAAACTCTGTAAAAATGGCAATTTTGGTCACTGTGAGGGTTTAAAAAGTGGATATTCAACATGAGGCCCAATCCAAATGACATTTTGAATCATTTTTGGTAGAGTCCAAAAAATCAATTTTCTGATGAAAAACGATGACCCCGGACCAGTCAAACGTTGAAAAAATGGTCAATATTGATGAAATTTTAACATTTAATCTTTTGACTTTAAATGAAGGTTGGATGTGAGTTATTACTTTTTCAACTAAAATAAGTGTGTTTAAAGTCATTTCTGTGCCTGAAATTGGTAAAAATTGAAGATTTTGAGTAAGCAAAACTCTGTAAAAATGGCAATTTTGGTCACTGTGAGGGTTTAAAAAGTGGTTATTCAACATGAGGCCCGATCCAAATGACATTTTGAATAATTTTTGGTAGAATCCAAAAAATCAATTTTCTGATAAAAAACGATGACCCCGGACCAGTCGAACGTTGAAAAAATTGTCAATATTGATGACATTTTAACATTTAATCTTTTGACTTTAAATGACGGTTGGATGGTGAAATATTACTTTTTCAACTAAAATAAGTGTGTTTAAAGTCATTTCTGTGCCTGAAATTGGTCAAAATTGAAGATTTTGAGTAAGCAAAACTCTGTAAAAATGGCAATTTTGGTCACTGTGAGGGTTTAAAAAGTGGTTATTCAACATGAGGCCCGATCCAAATGACATTTTGAATCATTTTTGGTAGAGTCCAAAAAATCATTTTCTGATGGAAAACGATGACCCCGGACCAGTCGAACGTTGAAAAAATGGTCAATATTGATGAAATTTTAACATTTAATCTTTTGACTTTAAATGACGGTTGGATGTGAATTATTACTTTTTCAACGAAAATAAGTGTGTTTAAAGTCATTTCTGTGCCTGAAATTGGTCAAAATTGAAAATTTTGAGTAAGCAAATCTCTGAAAAAATGGCAATTTTGGTCACTGTGAAGGTTTAAAAAGTGGTTATTCAACATGAGGCCCGATCCAAATGACATTTTGAATCATTTTTGGTAGAGTCCAAAAAATCAATTTTCTGATTAAAAACGATGACCCCGGACCAGTCAAACGTTGAAAAAATGGTCAATATTGATGAAATTTTAACATTTAATCTTTTGACTTTAAATGAAGGTTGGATGTGAGTTATTACTTTTTCAACTAAAATAAGTGTGTTTAAAGTCATTTCTGTGCCTGAAATTGGTAAAAATTGAAGATTTTGAGTAAGCAAAACTCTGTAAAAATGGCAATTTTGGTCACTGTGAGGGTTTAAAAAGTGGTTATTCAACATGAGGCCCGATCCAAATGACATTTTGAATAATTTTTGGTAGAATCCAAAAAATCAATTTTCTGATAAAAAACGATGACCCCGGACCAGTCGAACGTTGAAAAAATTGTCAATATTGATGACATTTTAACATTTAATCTTTTGACTTTAAATGAAGGTTGGATGTGAGTTATTACTTTTTCAACTAAAATAAGTGTGTTTAAAGTCATTTCTGTGCCTGAAATTGGTCAAAATTGAAGATTTTGAGTAAGCAAAACTCTGTAAAAATGGCAATTTTGGTCACTGTGAGGGTTTAAAAAGTGGTTATTCAACATGAGGCCCGATCCAAATGACATTTTGAATCATTTTTGGTAGAATCCAAAAAATCAATTTTCTGATGAAAAACGATGACCCCGGACCAGTCGAACGTTGAAAAAATGGTCAATATTGATGAAATTTTAACATTTAATCTTTTGACTTTAAATTACGGTTGGATGTGAATTATTACTTTTTCAACTAAAATAAGTGTGTTTAAAGTCATTTCTGTGCCTGAAATTGGTCAAAATTGAAGATTTTGAGTAAGCAAAACTCTGTAAAAATGGCAATTTTGGTCACTGTGAGGGTTTAAAAAGTGGTTATTCAACATGAGGCCCGATCCAAATGACATTTTGAATCATTTTTGGTAGAGTCCAAAAAATCAATTTTCTGATGAAAAACGATGACCCCGGACTAGTCGAACGTTGAAAAAATGGTCAATATTGATGAAATTTTAACATTTAATCTTTTGACTTTAAATGACGGTTGGATGTGAATTATTACTTTTTCAACGAAAATAAGTGTGTTTAAAGTCATTTCTGTGCCTGAAATTGGTCAAAATTGAAGATTTTGAGTAAGCAAAACTCTGTAAAAATGGCAATTTTGGTCACTGTGAGGGTTTAAAAAGTGGATATTCAACATGAGGCCCAATCCAAATGACATTTTGAATCATTTTTGGTAGAGTCCAAAAAATCAATTTTCTGATGAAAAACGATGACCCCGGACCAGTCGAACGTTGAAAAAATTGTCAATATTGATGAAATTTTAACATTTAATCTTTTGACTTTAAATGAAGGTTGGATGTGAGTTATTACTTTTTCAACTAAAATAAGTGTGTTTAAACTCATTTCTGTGCCTGAAATTGGTCAAAATTGAAGATTTTGAGTAAGCAAAACTCTGTAAAAATGGCAATTTTGGTCACTGTGAGCGTTTAAAAAGTGGTTATTCAACATGAGGCCCGATCCAAATGACATTTTGAATCATTTTTGGTAGAATCCAAAAAATCAATTTTCTGATGAAAAACGATGACCCCGGACCAGTCGAATGTTGAAAAAAAATGGTCAATATTGATGAAATTTTAACATTTAATCTTTTGACTTTAAATGACGGTTGGATGTGAATTATTACTTTTTCAACGAAAATAAGTGTGTTTAAAGTCATTTCTGTGCCTGAAATTGGTCAAAATTGAAAATTTTGAGTAAGCAAAACTCTGAAAAAAGGGCAATTTTGGTCACTGTGAGGGTTTAAAAAGTGGTTATTCAACATGAGGCCCGATCCAAATGACATTTTGAATCATTTTTGGTAGAGTCCAAAAAATCCATTTTCTGATGAAAAACGATGACCCCGGACCAGTCGAACGTTGAAAAAATGGTCAATATTGATGAAATTTTAACATTTAATTCTTTGACTTTAAATTACCGTTGGATATGAATTATTACTTTTTCAACTAAAATAAGTGTGTTTAAAGTCATTTCTGTGCCTGAAATTGGTCAAAATTGAAGATTTTGAGTAAGCAAAACTCTGTAAAAATGGCAATTTTGGTCACTGTGAGGGTTTAAAAAGTGGATATTCAACATGAGGCCCAATCCAAATGACATTTTGAATCATTTTTGGTAGAGTCCAAAAAATCAATTTTCTGATGAAAAACGATGACCCCGGACCAGTCAAACGTTAAAAAAATGGTCAATATTGATGAAATTTTAACATTTAATCTTTTGACTTTAAATGAAGGTTGGATGTGAGTTATTACTTTTTCAACTAAAATAAGTGTGTTTAAAGTCATTTCTGTGCCTGAAATTGGTAAAAATTGAAGATTTTGAGTAAGCAAAACTCTGTAAAAATGGCAATTTTGGTCACTGTGAGGGTTTAAAAAGTGGTTATTCAACATGAGGCCCGATCCAAATGACATTTTGAATAATTTTTGGTAGAATCCAAAAAATCAATTTTCTGATAAAAAACGATGACCCCGGACCAGTCGAACGTTGAAAAAATTGTCAATATTGATGACATTTTAACATTTAATCTTTTGACTTTAAATGAAGGTTGGATGTGAGTTATTACTTTTTCAACTAAAATAAGTGTGTTTAAAGTCATTTCTGTGCCTGAAATTGGTCAAAATTGAAGATTTTGAGTAAGCAAAACTCTGTAAAAATGGCAATTTTGGTCACTGTGAGGGTTTAAAAAGTGGTTATTCAACATGAGGCCCGATCCAAATGACATTTTGAATCATTTTTGGTAGAATCCAAAAAATCAATTTTCTGATGAAAAACGATGACCCCGGACCAGTCGAACGTTGAAAAAATGGTCAATATTGATGAAATTTTAACATTTAATCTTTTGACTTTAAATTACGGTTGGATGTGAATTATTACTTTTTCAACTAAAATAAGTGTGTTTAAAGTCATTTCTGTGCCTGAAATTGGTCAAAATTGAAGATTTTGAGTAAGCAAAACTCTGTAAAAATGGCAATTTTGGTCACTGTCAGGGTTTAAAAAGTGGTTATTCAACATGAGGCCCGATCCAAATGACATTTTGAATCATTTTTGGTAGAGTCCAAAAAATCAATTTTCTGATGAAAAACGATGACCCCGGACTAGTCGAACGTTGAAAAAATGGTCAATATTGATGAAATTTTAACATTTAATCTTTTGACTTTAAATGACGGTTGGATGTGAATTATTACTTTTTCAACGAAAATAAGTGTGTTTAAAGTCATTTCTGTGCCTGAAATTGGTCAAAATTGAAGATTTTGAGTAAGCAAAACTCTGTAAAAATGGCAATTTTGGTCACTGTGAGGGTTTAAAAAGTGGATATTCAACATGAGGCCCAATCCAAATGACATTTTGAATCATTTTTGGTAGAGTCCAAAAAATCAATTTTCTGATGAAAAACGATGACCCCGGACCAGTCGAACGTTGAAAAAATTGTCAATATTGATGAAATTTTAACATTTAATCTTTTGACTTTAAATGAAGGTTGGATGTGAGTTATTACTTTTTCAACTAAAATAAGTGTGTTTAAAGTCATTTCTGTGCCTGAAATTGGTCAAAATTGAAGATTTTGAGTAAGCAAAACTCTGTAAAAATGGCAATTTTGGTCACTGTGAGCGTTTAAAAAGTGGTTATTCAACATGAGGCCCGATCCAAATGACATTTTGAATCATTTTTGGTAGAATCCAAAAAATCAATTTTCTGATGAAAAACGATGACCCCGGACCAGTCGAATGTTGAAAAAAAATGGTCAATATTGATGAAATTTTAACATTTAATCTTTTGACTTTAAATGACGGTTGGATGTGAATTATTACTTTTTCAACGAAAATAAGTGTGTTTAAAGTCATTTCTGTGCCTGAAATTGGTCAAAATTGAAAATTTTGAGTAAGCAAAACTCTGAAAAAAGGGCAATTTTGGTCACTGTGAGGGTTTAAAAAGTGGTTATTCAACATGAGGCCCGATCCAAATGACATTTTGAATCATTTTTGGTAGAGTCCAAAAAATCCATTTTCTGATGAAAAACGATGACCCCGGACCAGTCGAACGTTGAAAAAATGGTCAATATTGATGAAATTTTAACATTTAATTCTTTGACTTTAAATTACCGTTGGATATGAATTATTACTTTTTCAACTAAAATAAGTGTGTTTAAAGTCATTTCTGTGCCTGAAATTGGTCAAAATTGAAGATTTTGAGTAAGCAAAACTCTGTAAAAATGGCAATTTTGGTCACTGTGAGGGTTTAAAAAGTGGATATTCAACATGAGGCCCAATCCAAATGACATTTTGAATCATTTTTGGTAGAGTCCAAAAAATCAATTTTCTGATGAAAAACGATGACCCCGGACCAGTCAAACGTTGAAAAAATGGTCAATATTGATGAAATTTTAACATTTAATCTTTTGACTTTAAATGAAGGTTGGATGTGAGTTATTACTTTTTCAACTAAAATAAGTGTGTTTAAAGTCATTTCTGTGCCTGAAATTGGTAAAAATTGAAGATTTTGAGTAAGCAAAACTCTGTAAAAATGGCAATTTTGGTCACTGTGAGGGTTTAAAAAGTGGTTATTCAACATGAGGCCCGATCCAAATGACATTTTGAATAATTTTTGGTAGAATCCAAAAAATCAATTTTCTGATAAAAAACGATGACCCCGGACCAGTCGAACGTTGAAAAAATTGTCAATATTGATGACATTTTAACATTTAATCTTTTGACTTTAAATGACGGTTGGATGGTGAAATATTACTTTTTCAACTAAAATAAGTGTGTTTAAAGTCATTTCTGTGCCTGAAATTGGTCAAAATTGAAGATTTTGAGTAAGCAAAACTCTGTAAAAATGGCAATTTTGGTCACTGTGAGGGTTTAAAAAGTGGTTATTCAACATGAGGCCCGATCCAAATGACATTTTGAATCATTTTTGGTAGAGTCCAAAAAATCATTTTCTGATGGAAAACGATGACCCCGGACCAGTCGAACGTTGAAAAAATGGTCAATATTGATGAAATTTTAACATTTAATCTTTTGACTTTAAATGACGGTTGGATGTGAATTATTACTTTTTCAACGAAAATAAGTGTGTTTAAAGTCATTTCTGTGCCTGAAATTGGTCAAAATTGAAAATTTTGAGTAAGCAAAACTCTGAAAAAATGGCAATTTTGGTCACTGTGAGGGTTTAAAAAGTGGTTATTCAACATGAGGCCCGATCCAAATGACATTTTGAATCATTTTTGGTAGAGTCCAAAAAATCCATTTTCTGATGAAAAACGATGACCCCGGACCAGTCGAACGTTGAAAAAATGGTCAATATTGATGACATTTTAACATTTAATCTTTTGACTTTAAATTACGGTTGGATGTGAATTATTACTTTTTCAACTAAAATAAGTGTGTTTAAAGTCATTTCTGTGCCTGAAATTGGTCAAAATTGAAGATTTTGAGTAAGCAAAACTCTGTAAAATGGCAATTTTGGTCACTGTGAGGGTTTAAAAAGTGGATATTCAACATGAGGCCCAATCCAAATGACATTTTGAATCATTTTTGGTAGAGTCCAAAAAATCAATTTTCTGATTAAAAACGATGACCCCGGACCAGTCAAACGTTGAAAAAATGGTCAATATTGATGAAATTTTAACATTTAATCTTTTGACTTTAAATGAAGGTTGGATGTGAGTTATTACTTTTTCAACTAAAATAAGTGTGTTTAAAGTCATTTCTGTGCCTGAAATTGGTAAAAATTGAAGATTTTGAGTAAGCAAAACTCTGTAAAAATGGCAATTTTGGTCACTGTGAGGGTTTAAAAAGTGGTTATTCAACATGAGGCCCGATCCAAATGACATTTTGAATAATTTTTGGTAGAATCCAAAAAATCAATTTTCTGATAAAAAACGATGACCCCGGACCAGTCGAACGTTGAAAAAATTGTCAATATTGATGACATTTTAACATTTAATCTTTTGACTTTAAATGAAGGTTGGATGTGAGTTATTACTTTTTCAACTAAAATAAGTGTGTTTAAAGTCATTTCTGTGCCTGAAATTGGTCAAAATTGAAGATTTTGAGTAAGCAAAACTCTGTAAAAATGGCAATTTTGGTCACTGTGAGGGTTTAAAAAGTGGTTATTCAACATGAGGCCCGATCCAAATGACATTTTGAATCATTTTTGGTAGAATCCAAAAAATCAATTTTCTGATGAAAAACGATGACCCCGGACCAGTCGAACGTTGAAAAAATGGTCAATATTGATGAAATTTTAACATTTAATCTTTTGACTTTAAATTACGGTTGGATGTGAATTATTACTTTTTCAACTAAAATAAGTGTGTTTAAAGTCATTTCTGTGCCTGAAATTGGTCAAAATTGAAGATTTTGAGTAAGCAAAACTCTGTAAAAATGGCAATTTTGGTCACTGTGAGGGTTTAAAAAGTGGTTATTCAACATGAGGCCCGATCCAAATGACATTTTGAATCATTTTTGGTAGAGTCCAAAAAATCAATTTTCTGATGAAAAACGATGACCCCGGACTAGTCGAACGTTGAAAAAATGGTCAATATTGATGAAATTTTAACATTTAATCTTTTGACTTTAAATGACGGTTGGATGTGAATTATTACTTTTTCAACGAAAATAAGTGTGTTTAAAGTCATTTCTGTGCCTGAAATTGGTCAAAATTGAAGATTTTGAGTAAGCAAAACTCTGTAAAAATGGCAATTTTGGTCACTGTGAGGGTTTAAAAAGTGGATATTCAACATGAGGCCCAATCCAAATGACATTTTGAATCATTTTTGGTAGAGTCCAAAAAATCAATTTTCTGATGAAAAACGATGACCCCGGACCAGTCAAACGTTGAAAAAATGGTCAATATTGATGAAATTTTAACATTTAATCTTTTGACTTTAAATGAAGGTTGGATGTAAGTTATTACTTTTTCAACTAAAATAAGTGTGTTTAAAGTCATTTCTGTGCCTGAAATTGGTAAAAATTGAAGATTTTGAGTAAGCAAAACTCTGTAAAAATGGCAATTTTGGTCACTGTGAGGGTTTAAAAAGTGGTTATTCAACATGAGGCCCGATCCAAATGATATTTTGAATAATTTTTGGTAGAATCCAAAAAATCAATTTTCTGATAAAAAACGATGACCCCGGACCAGTCGAACGTTGAAAAAATTGTCAATATTGATGAAATTTTAACATTTAATCTTTTGACTTTAAATGAAGGTTGGATGTGAGTTATTACTTTTTCAACTAAAATAAGTGTGTTTAAAGTCATTTCTGTGCCTGAAATTGGTCAAAATTGAAGATTTTGAGTAAGCAAAACTCTGTAAAAATGGCAATTTTGGTCACTGTGAGCGTTTAAAAAGTGGTTATTCAACATGAGGCCCGATCCAAATGACATTTTGAATCATTTTTGGTAGAATCCAAAAAATCAATTTTCTGATGAAAAACGATGACCCCGGACCAGTCGAATGTTGAAAAAAAATGGTCAATATTGATGAAATTTTAACATTTAATCTTTTGACTTTAAATGACGGTTGGATGTGAATTATTACTTTTTCAACGAAAATAAGTGTGTTTAAAGTCATTTCTGTGCCTGAAATTGGTCAAAATTGAACATTTTGAGTAAGCAAAACTCTGAAAAAAGGGCAATTTTGGTCACTGTGAGGGTTTAAAAAGTGGTTATTCAACATGAGGCCCGATCCAAATGACATTTTGAATCATTTTTGGTAGAGTCCAAAAAATCCATTTTCTGATGAAAAACGATGACCCCGGACCAGTCGAACGTTGAAAAAATGGTCAATATTGATGAAATTTTAACATTTAATCCTTTGACTTTAAATTACCGTTGGATATGAATTATTACTTTTTCAACTAAAATAAGTGTGTTTAAAGTCATTTCTGTGCCTGAAATTGGTCAAAATTGAAGATTTTGAGTAAGCAAAACTCTGTAAAAATGGCAATTTTGGTCACTGTGAGGGTTTAAAAAGTGGATATTCAACATGAGGCCCAATCCAAATGACATTTTGAATCATTTTTGGTAGAGTCCAAAAAATCAATTTTCTGATGAAAAACGATGACCCCGGACCAGTCAAACGTTGAAAAAATGGTCAATATTGATGAAATTTTAACATTTAATCTTTTGACTTTAAATGAAGGTTGGATGTGAGTTATTACTTTTTCAACTAAAATAAGTGTGTTTAAAGTCATTTCTGTGCCTGAAATTGGTAAAAATTGAAGATTTTGAGTAAGCAAAACTCTGTAAAAATGGCAATTTTGGTCACTGTGAGGGTTTAAAAAGTGGTTATTCAACATGAGGCCCGATCCAAATGACATTTTGAATAATTTTTGGTAGAATCCAAAAAATCAATTTTCTGATAAAAAACGATGACCCCGGACCAGTCGAACGTTGAAAAAATTGTCAATATTGATGACATTTTAACATTTAATCTTTTGACTTTAAATGACGGTTGGATGGTGAAATATTACTTTTTCAACTAAAATAAGTGTGTTTAAAGTCATTTCTGTGCCTGAAATTGGTCAAAATTGAAGATTTTGAGTAAGCAAAACTCTGTAAAAATGGCAATTTTGGTCACTGTGAGGGTTTAAAAAGTGGTTATTCAACATGAGGCCCGATCCAAATGACATTTTGAATCATTTTTGGTAGAGTCCAAAAAATCATTTTCTGATGGAAAACGATGACCCCGGACCAGTCGAACGTTGAAAAAATGGTCAATATTGATGAAATTTTAACATTTAATCTTTTGACTTTAAATGACGGTTGGATGTGAATTATTACTTTTTCAACGAAAATAAGTGTGTTTAAAGTCATTTCTGTGCCTGAAATTGGTCAAAATTGAAAATTTTGAGTAAGCAAAACTCTGAAAAAATGGCAATTTTGGTCACTGTGAGGGTTTAAAAAGTGGTTATTCAACATGAGGCCCGATCCAAATGACATTTTGAATCATTTTTGGTAGAGTCCAAAAAATCCATTTTCTGATGAAAAACGATGACCCCGGACCAGTCGAACGTTGAAAAAATGGTCAATATTGATGACATTTTAACATTTAATCTTTTGACTTTAAATTACGGTTGGATGTGAATTATTACTTTTTCAACTAAAATAAGTGTGTTTAAAGTCATTTCTGTGCCTGAAATTGGTCAAAATTGAAGATTTTGAGTAAGCAAAACTCTGTAAAATGGCAATTTTGGTCACTGTGAGGGTTTAAAAAGTGGATATTCAACATGAGGCCCAATCCAAATGACATTTTGAATCATTTTTGGTAGAGTCCAAAAAATCAATTTTCTGATTAAAAACGATGACCCCGGACCAGTCAAACGTTGAAAAAATGGTCAATATTGATGAAATTTTAACATTTAATCTTTTGACTTTAAATGAAGGTTGGATGTGAGTTATTACTTTTTCAACTAAAATAAGTGTGTTTAAAGTCATTTCTGTGCCTGAAATTGGTAAAAATTGAAGATTTTGAGTAAGCAAAACTCTGTAAAAATGGCAATTTTGGTCACTGTGAGGGTTTAAAAAGTGGTTATTCAACATGAGGCCCGATCCAAATGACATTTTGAATAATTTTTGGTAGAATCCAAAAAATCAATTTTCTGATAAAAAACGATGACCCCGGACCAGTCGAACGTTGAAAAAATTGTCAATATTGATGACATTTTAACATTTAATCTTTTGACTTTAAATGAAGGTTGGATGTGAGTTATTACTTTTTCAACTAAAATAAGTGTGTTTAAAGTCATTTCTGTGCCTGAAATTGGTCAAAATTGAAGATTTTGAGTAAGCAAAACTCTGTAAAAATGGCAATTTTGGTCACTGTGAGGGTTTAAAAAGTGGTTATTCAACATGAGGCCCGATCCAAATGACATTTTGAATCATTTTTGGTAGAATCCAAAAAATCAATTTTCTGATGAAAAACGATGACCCCGGACCAGTCGAACGTTGAAAAAATGGTCAATATTGATGAAATTTTAACATTTAATCTTTTGACTTTAAATTACGGTTGGATGTGAATTATTACTTTTTCAACTAAAATAAGTGTGTTTAAAGTCATTTCTGTGCCTGAAATTGGTCAAAATTGAAGATTTTGAGTAAGCAAAACTCTGTAAAAATGGCAATTTTGGTCACTGTGAGGGTTTAAAAAGTGGTTATTCAACATGAGGCCCGATCCAAATGACATTTTGAATCATTTTTGGTAGAGTCCAAAAAATCAATTTTCTGATGAAAAACGATGACCCCGGACTAGTCGAACGTTGAAAAAATGGTCAATATTGATGAAATTTTAACATTTAATCTTTTGACTTTAAATGACGGTTGGATGTGAATTATTACTTTTTCAACGAAAATAAGTGTGTTTAAAGTCATTTCTGTGCCTGAAATTGGTCAAAATTGAAGATTTTGAGTAAGCAAAACTCTGTAAAAATGGCAATTTTGGTCACTGTGAGGGTTTAAAAAGTGGATATTCAACATGAGGCCCAATCCAAATGACATTTTGAATCATTTTTGGTAGAGTCCAAAAAATCAATTTTCTGATGAAAAACGATGACCCCGGACCAGTCAAACGTTGAAAAAATGGTCAATATTGATGAAATTTTAACATTTAATCTTTTGACTTTAAATGAAGGTTGGATGTAAGTTATTACTTTTTCAACTAAAATAAGTGTGTTTAAAGTCATTTCTGTGCCTGAAATTGGTAAAAATTGAAGATTTTGAGTAAGCAAAACTCTGTAAAAATGGCAATTTTGGTCACTGTGAGGGTTTAAAAAGTGGTTATTCAACATGAGGCCCGATCCAAATGATATTTTGAATAATTTTTGGTAGAATCCAAAAAATCAATTTTCTGATAAAAAACGATGACCCCGGACCAGTCGAACGTTGAAAAAATTGTCAATATTGATGAAATTTTAACATTTAATCTTTTGACTTTAAATGAAGGTTGGATGTGAGTTATTACTTTTTCAACTAAAATAAGTGTGTTTAAAGTCATTTCTGTGCCTGAAATTGGTCAAAATTGAAGATTTTGAGTAAGCAAAACTCTGTAAAAATGGCAATTTTGGTCACTGTGAGCGTTTAAAAAGTGGTTATTCAACATGAGGCCCGATCCAAATGACATTTTGAATCATTTTTGGTAGAATCCAAAAAATCAATTTTCTGATGAAAAACGATGACCCCGGACCAGTCGAATGTTGAAAAAAAATGGTCAATATTGATGAAATTTTAACATTTAATCTTTTGACTTTAAATGACGGTTGGATGTGAATTATTACTTTTTCAACGAAAATAAGTGTGTTTAAAGTCATTTCTGTGCCTGAAATTGGTCAAAATTGAAAATTTTGAGTAAGCAAAACTCTGAAAAAAGGGCAATTTTGGTCACTGTGAGGGTTTAAAAAGTGGTTATTCAACATGAGGCCCGATCCAAATGACATTTTGAATCATTTTTGGTAGAGTCCAAAAAATCCATTTTCTGATGAAAAACGATGACCCCGGACCAGTCGAACGTTGAAAAAATGGTCAATATTGATGAAATTTTAACATTTAATCCTTTGACTTTAAATTACCGTTGGATATGAATTATTACTTTTTCAACTAAAATAAGTGTGTTTAAAGTCATTTCTGTGCCTGAAATTGGTCAAAATTGAAGATTTTGAGTAAGCAAAACTCTGTAAAAATGGCAATTTTGGTCACTGTGAGGGTTTAAAAAGTGGATATTCAACATGAGGCCCAATCCAAATGACATTTTGAATCATTTTTGGTAGAGTCCAAAAAATCAATTTTCTGATGAAAAACGATGACCCCGGACCAGTCAAACGTTGAAAAAATGGTCAATATTGATGAAATTTTAACATTTAATCTTTTGACTTTAAATGAAGGTTGGATGTGAGTTATTACTTTTTCAACTAAAATAAGTGTGTTTAAAGTCATTTCTGTGCCTGAAATTGGTAAAAATTGAAGATTTTGAGTAAGCAAAACTCTGTAAAAATGGCAATTTTGGTCACTGTGAGGGTTTAAAAAGTGGTTATTCAACATGAGGCCCGATCCAAATGACATTTTGAATAATTTTTGGTAGAATCCAAAAAATCAATTTTCTGATAAAAAACGATGACCCGGGACCAGTCGAACGTTGAAAAAATTGTCAATATTGATGACATTTTAACATTTAATCTTTTGACTTTAAATGAAGGTTGGATGTGAGTTATTACTTTTTCAACTAAAATAAGTGTGTTTAAAGTCATTTCTGTGCCTGAAATTGGTCAAAATTGAAGATTTTGAGTAAGCAAAACTCTGTAAAAATGGCAATTTTGGTCACTGTGAGGGTTTAAAAAGTGGTTATTCAACTTGAGGCCCAATCCAAATAACATTTTGAATCATTTTTGGTAGAGTCCAAAAAATCAATTTTCTGATGAAAAACGATGACCCCGGACCAGTCGAACGTTGAAAAAATGGTCAATATTGATGAAATTTTAACATTTAATCTTTTGACTTAAAATGACGGTTGGATGTGAATTATTACTTTTTCAACTAAAATAAGTGTGTTTAAAGTCATTTCTGTGCCTGAAATTGGTCAAAATTGAAGATTTTGAGTAAGCAAAACTCTGTAAAAATGGCAATTTTGGTCACTGTGAGGGTTTAAAAAGTGGTTATTCAACATGAGGCCCGATCCAAATGACATTTTGAATCATTTTTGGTAGAGTCCAAAAAATCATTTTCTGATGGAAAACGATGACCCCGGACCAGTCGAACGTTGAAAAAATGGTCAATATTGATGAAATTTTAACATTTAATCTTTTGACTTTAAATTACGGTTGGATGTGAATTATTACTTTTTCAACTAAAATAAGTGTGTTTAAAGTCATTTCTGTGCCTGAAATTGGTCAAAATTGAAGATTTTGAGTAAGCAAAACTCTGTAAAAATGGCAATTTTGGTCACTGTGAGGGTTTAAAAAGTGGATATTCAACATGAGGCCCAATCCAAATGACATTTTGAATCATTTTTGGTAGAGTCCAAAAAATCAATTTTCTGATGAAAAACGATGACCCCGGACCAGTCAAACGTTGAAAAAATGGTCAATATTGATGACATTTTAACATTTAATCTTTTGACTTTAAATGAAGGTTGGATGTAAGTTATTACTTTTTCAACTAAAATAAGTGTGTTTAAAGTCATTTCTGTGCCTGAAATTGGTAAAAATTGAAGATTTTGAGTAAGCAAAACTCTGTAAAAATGGCAATTTTGGTCACTGTGAGGGTTTAAAAAGTGGTTATTCAACATGAGGCCCGATCCAAATGACATTTTGAATAATTTTTGGTAGAATCCAAAAAATCAATTTTCTGATAAAAAACGATGACCCCGGACCAGTCGAACGTTGAAAAAATTGTCAATATTGATGAAATTTTAACATTTAATCTTTTGACTTTAAATGAAGGTTGGATGTGAGTTATTACTTTTTCAACTAAAATAAGTGTGTTTAAAGTCATTTCTGTGCCTGAAATTGGTCAAAATTGAAGATTTTGAGTAAGCAAAACTCTGTAAAAATGGCAATTTTGGTCACTGTGAGGGTTTAAAAAGTGGTTATTCAACATGAGGCCCGATCCAAATGACATTTTGAATCATTTTTGGTAGAATCCAAAAAATCAATTTTCTGATGAAAAACGATGACCCCGGACCAGTCGAATGTTGAAAAAAAATGGTCAATATTGATGAAATTTTAACATTTAATCTTTTGACTTTAAATGACGGTTGGATGTGAATTATTACTTTTTCAACGAAAATAAGTGTGTTTAAAGTCATTTCTGTGCCTGAAATTGGTCAAAATTGAAAATTTTGAGTAAGCAAAACTCTGAAAAAAGGGCAATTTTGGTCACTGTGAGGGTTTAAAAAGTGGTTATTCAACATGAGGCCCAATCCAAATGACATTTTGAATCATTTTTGGTAGAGTCCAAAAAATCAATTTTCTGATTAAAAACGATGACCCCGGACCAGTCAAACGTTGAAAAAATGGTCAATATTGATGAAATTTTAACATTTAATCTTTTGACTTTAAATGAAGGTTGGATGTGAGTTATTACTTTTTCAACTAAAATAAGTGTGTTTAAAGTCATTTCTGTGGCTGAAATTGGTAAAAATTGAAGATTTTGAGTAAGCAAAACTCTGTAAAAATGGCAATTTTGGTCACTGTGAGGGTTTAAAAAGTGGTTATTCAACATGAGGCCCGATCCAAATGACATTTTGAATAATTTTTGGTAGAATCCAAAAAATCAATTTTCTGATAAAAAACGATGACCCCGGACCAGTCGAACGTTGAAAAAATTGTCAATATTGATGACATTTTAACATTTAATCTTTTGACTTTAAATGAAGGTTGGATGTGAGTTATTACTTTTTCAACTAAAATAAGTGTGTTTAAAGTCATTTCTGTGCCTGAAATTGGTCAAAATTGAAGATTTTGAGTAAGCAAAACTCTGTAAAAATGGCAATTTTGGTCACTGTGAGGGTTTAAAAAGTGGTTATTCAACATGAGGCCCGATCCAAATGACATTTTGAATCATTTTTGGTAGAATCCAAAAAATCAATTTTCTGATGAAAAACGATGACCCCGGACCAGTCGAACGTTGAAAAAATGGTCAATATTGATGAAATTTTAACATTTAATCTTTTGACTTTAAATTACGGTTGGATGTGAATTATTACTTTTTCAACTAAAATAAGTGTGTTTAAAGTCATTTCTGTGCCTGAAATTGGTCAAAATTGAAGATTTTGAGTAAGCAAAACTCTGTAAAAATGGCAATTTTGGTCACTGTGAGGGTTTAAAAAGTGGTTATTCAACATGAGGCCCGATCCAAATGACATTTTGAATCATTTTTGGTAGAGTCCAAAAAATCAATTTTCTGATGAAAAACGATGACCCCGGACTAGTCGAACGTTGAAAAAATGGTCAATATTGATGAAATTTTAACATTTAATCTTTTGACTTTAAATGACGGTTGGATGTGAATTATTACTTTTTCAACGAAAATAAGTGTGTTTAAAGTCATTTCTGTGCCTGAAATTGGTCAAAATTGAAGATTTTGAGTAAGCAAAACTCTGTAAAAATGGCAATTTTGGTCACTGTGAGGGTTTAAAAAGTGGATATTCAACATGAGGCCCAATCCAAATGACATTTTGAATCATTTTTGGTAGAGTCCAAAAAATCAATTTTCTGATGAAAAACGATGACCCCGGACCAGTCAAACGTTGAAAAAATGGTCAATATTGATGAAATTTTAACATTTAATCTTTTGACTTTAAATGAAGGTTGGATGTAAGTTATTACTTTTTCAACTAAAATAAGTGTGTTTAAAGTCATTTCTGTGCCTGAAATTGGTAAAAATTGAAGATTTTGAGTAAGCAAAACTCTGTAAAAATGGCAATTTTGGTCACTGTGAGGGTTTAAAAAGTGGTTATTCAACATGAGGCCCGATCCAAATGATATTTTGAATAATTTTTGGTAGAATCCAAAAAATCAATTTTCTGATAAAAAACGATGACCCCGGACCAGTCGAACGTTGAAAAAATTGTCAATATTGATGAAATTTTAACATTTAATCTTTTGACTTTAAATGAAGGTTGGATGTGAGTTATTACTTTTTCAACTAAAATAAGTGTGTTTAAAGTCATTTCTGTGCCTGAAATTGGTCAAAATTGAAGATTTTGAGTAAGCAAAACTCTGTAAAAATGGCAATTTTGGTCACTGTGAGCGTTTAAAAAGTGGTTATTCAACATGAGGCCCGATCCAAATGACATTTTGAATCATTTTTGGTAGAATCCAAAAAATCAATTTTCTGATGAAAAACGATGACCCCGGACCAGTCGAATGTTGAAAAAAAATGGTCAATATTGATGAAATTTTAACATTTAATCTTTTGACTTTAAATGACGGTTGGATGTGAATTATTACTTTTTCAACGAAAATAAGTGTGTTTAAAGTCATTTCTGTGCCTGAAATTGGTCAAAATTGAACATTTTGAGTAAGCAAAACTCTGAAAAAAGGGCAATTTTGGTCACTGTGAGGGTTTAAAAAGTGGTTATTCAACATGAGGCCCGATCCAAATGACATTTTGAATCATTTTTGGTAGAGTCCAAAAAATCCATTTTCTGATGAAAAACGATGACCCCGGACCAGTCGAACGTTGAAAAAATGGTCAATATTGATGAAATTTTAACATTTAATCCTTTGACTTTAAATTACCGTTGGATATGAATTATTACTTTTTCAACTAAAATAAGTGTGTTTAAAGTCATTTCTGTGCCTGAAATTGGTCAAAATTGAAGATTTTGAGTAAGCAAAACTCTGTAAAAATGGCAATTTTGGTCACTGTGAGGGTTTAAAAAGTGGATATTCAACATGAGGCCCAATCCAAATGACATTTTGAATCATTTTTGGTAGAGTCCAAAAAATCAATTTTCTGATGAAAAACGATGACCCCGGACCAGTCAAACGTTGAAAAAATGGTCAATATTGATGAAATTTTAACATTTAATCTTTTGACTTTAAATGAAGGTTGGATGTGAGTTATTACTTTTTCAACTAAAATAAGTGTGTTTAAAGTCATTTCTGTGCCTGAAATTGGTAAAAATTGAAGATTTTGAGTAAGCAAAACTCTGTAAAAATGGCAATTTTGGTCACTGTGAGGGTTTAAAAAGTGGTTATTCAACATGAGGCCCGATCCAAATGACATTTTGAATAATTTTTGGTAGAATCCAAAAAATCAATTTTCTGATAAAAAACGATGACCCCGGACCAGTCGAACGTTGAAAAAATTGTCAATATTGATGACATTTTAACATTTAATCTTTTGACTTTAAATGACGGTTGGATGGTGAAATATTACTTTTTCAACTAAAATAAGTGTGTTTAAAGTCATTTCTGTGCCTGAAATTGGTCAAAATTGAAGATTTTGAGTAAGCAAAACTCTGTAAAAATGGCAATTTTGGTCACTGTGAGGGTTTAAAAAGTGGTTATTCAACATGAGGCCCGATCCAAATGACATTTTGAATCATTTTTGGTAGAGTCCAAAAAATCATTTTCTGATGGAAAACGATGACCCCGGACCAGTCGAACGTTGAAAAAATGGTCAATATTGATGAAATTTTAACATTTAATCTTTTGACTTTAAATGACGGTTGGATGTGAATTATTACTTTTTCAACGAAAATAAGTGTGTTTAAAGTCATTTCTGTGCCTGAAATTGGTCAAAATTGAAAATTTTGAGTAAGCAAAACTCTGAAAAAATGGCAATTTTGGTCACTGTGAGGGTTTAAAAAGTGGTTATTCAACATGAGGCCCGATCCAAATGACATTTTGAATCATTTTTGGTAGAGTCCAAAAAATCCATTTTCTGATGAAAAACGATGACCCCGGACCAGTCGAACGTTGAAAAAATGGTCAATATTGATGACATTTTAACATTTAATCTTTTGACTTTAAATTACGGTTGGATGTGAATTATTACTTTTTCAACTAAAATAAGTGTGTTTAAAGTCATTTCTGTGCCTGAAATTGGTCAAAATTGAAGATTTTGAGTAAGCAAAACTCTGTAAAATGGCAATTTTGGTCACTGTGAGGGTTTAAAAAGTGGATATTCAACATGAGGCCCAATCCAAATGACATTTTGAATCATTTTTGGTAGAGTCCAAAAAATCAATTTTCTGATTAAAAACGATGACCCCGGACCAGTCAAACGTTGAAAAAATGGTCAATATTGATGAAATTTTAACATTTAATCTTTTGACTTTAAATGAAGGTTGGATGTGAGTTATTACTTTTTCAACTAAAATAAGTGTGTTTAAAGTCATTTCTGTGCCTGAAATTGGTAAAAATTGAAGATTTTGAGTAAGCAAAACTCTGTAAAAATGGCAATTTTGGTCACTGTGAGGGTTTAAAAAGTGGTTATTCAACATGAGGCCCGATCCAAATGACATTTTGAATAATTTTTGGTAGAATCCAAAAAATCAATTTTCTGATAAAAAACGATGACCCCGGACCAGTCGAACGTTGAAAAAATTGTCAATATTGATGACATTTTAACATTTAATCTTTTGACTTTAAATGAAGGTTGGATGTGAGTTATTACTTTTTCAACTAAAATAAGTGTGTTTAAAGTCATTTCTGTGCCTGAAATTGGTCAAAATTGAAGATTTTGAGTAAGCAAAACTCTGTAAAAATGGCAATTTTGGTCACTGTGAGGGTTTAAAAAGTGGTTATTCAACATGAGGCCCGATCCAAATGACATTTTGAATCATTTTTGGTAGAATCCAAAAAATCAATTTTCTGATGAAAAACGATGACCCCGGACCAGTCGAACGTTGAAAAAATGGTCAATATTGATGAAATTTTAACATTTAATCTTTTGACTTTAAATTACGGTTGGATGTGAATTATTACTTTTTCAACTAAAATAAGTGTGTTTAAAGTCATTTCTGTGCCTGAAATTGGTCAAAATTGAAGATTTTGAGTAAGCAAAACTCTGTAAAAATGGCAATTTTGGTCACTGTGAGGGTTTAAAAAGTGGTTATTCAACATGAGGCCCGATCCAAATGACATTTTGAATCATTTTTGGTAGAGTCCAAAAAATCAATTTTCTGATGAAAAACGATGACCCCGGACTAGTCGAACGTTGAAAAAATGGTCAATATTGATGAAATTTTAACATTTAATCTTTTGACTTTAAATGACGGTTGGATGTGAATTATTACTTTTTCAACGAAAATAAGTGTGTTTAAAGTCATTTCTGTGCCTGAAATTGGTCAAAATTGAAGATTTTGAGTAAGCAAAACTCTGTAAAAATGGCAATTTTGGTCACTGTGAGGGTTTAAAAAGTGGATATTCAACATGAGGCCCAATCCAAATGACATTTTGAATCATTTTTGGTAGAGTCCAAAAAATCAATTTTCTGATGAAAAACGATGACCCCGGACCAGTCAAACGTTGAAAAAATGGTCAATATTGATGAAATTTTAACATTTAATCTTTTGACTTTAAATGAAGGTTGGATGTAAGTTATTACTTTTTCAACTAAAATAAGTGTGTTTAAAGTCATTTCTGTGCCTGAAATTGGTAAAAATTGAAGATTTTGAGTAAGCAAAACTCTGTAAAAATGGCAATTTTGGTCACTGTGAGGGTTTAAAAAGTGGTTATTCAACATGAGGCCCGATCCAAATGATATTTTGAATAATTTTTGGTAGAATCCAAAAAATCAATTTTCTGATAAAAAACGATGACCCCGGACCAGTCGAACGTTGAAAAAATTGTCAATATTGATGAAATTTTAACATTTAATCTTTTGACTTTAAATGAAGGTTGGATGTGAGTTATTACTTTTTCAACTAAAATAAGTGTGTTTAAAGTCATTTCTGTGCCTGAAATTGGTCAAAATTGAAGATTTTGAGTAAGCAAAACTCTGTAAAAATGGCAATTTTGGTCACTGTGAGCGTTTAAAAAGTGGTTATTCAACATGAGGCCCGATCCAAATGACATTTTGAATCATTTTTGGTAGAATCCAAAAAATCAATTTTCTGATGAAAAACGATGACCCCGGACCAGTCGAATGTTGAAAAAAAATGGTCAATATTGATGAAATTTTAACATTTAATCTTTTGACTTTAAATGACGGTTGGATGTGAATTATTACTTTTTCAACGAAAATAAGTGTGTTTAAAGTCATTTCTGTGCCTGAAATTGGTCAAAATTGAAAATTTTGAGTAAGCAAAACTCTGAAAAAAGGGCAATTTTGGTCACTGTGAGGGTTTAAAAAGTGGTTATTCAACATGAGGCCCGATCCAAATGACATTTTGAATCATTTTTGGTAGAGTCCAAAAAATCCATTTTCTGATGAAAAACGATGACCCCGGACCAGTCGAACGTTGAAAAAATGGTCAATATTGATGAAATTTTAACATTTAATCCTTTGACTTTAAATTACCGTTGGATATGAATTATTACTTTTTCAACTAAAATAAGTGTGTTTAAAGTCATTTCTGTGCCTGAAATTGGTCAAAATTGAAGATTTTGAGTAAGCAAAACTCTGTAAAAATGGCAATTTTGGTCACTGTGAGGGTTTAAAAAGTGGATATTCAACATGAGGCCCAATCCAAATGACATTTTGAATCATTTTTGGTAGAGTCCAAAAAATCAATTTTCTGATGAAAAACGATGACCCCGGACCAGTCAAACGTTGAAAAAATGGTCAATATTGATGAAATTTTAACATTTAATCTTTTGACTTTAAATGAAGGTTGGATGTGAGTTATTACTTTTTCAACTAAAATAAGTGTGTTTAAAGTCATTTCTGTGCCTGAAATTGGTAAAAATTGAAGATTTTGAGTAAGCAAAACTCTGTAAAAATGGCAATTTTGGTCACTGTGAGGGTTTAAAAAGTGGTTATTCAACATGAGGCCCGATCCAAATGACATTTTGAATAATTTTTGGTAGAATCCAAAAAATCAATTTTCTGATAAAAAACGATGACCCGGGACCAGTCGAACGTTGAAAAAATTGTCAATATTGATGACATTTTAACATTTAATCTTTTGACTTTAAATGAAGGTTGGATGTGAGTTATTACTTTTTCAACTAAAATAAGTGTGTTTAAAGTCATTTCTGTGCCTGAAATTGGTCAAAATTGAAGATTTTGAGTAAGCAAAACTCTGTAAAAATGGCAATTTTGGTCACTGTGAGGGTTTAAAAAGTGGTTATTCAACTTGAGGCCCAATCCAAATAACATTTTGAATCATTTTTGGTAGAGTCCAAAAAATCAATTTTCTGATGAAAAACGATGACCCCGGACCAGTCGAACGTTGAAAAAATGGTCAATATTGATGAAATTTTAACATTTAATCTTTTGACTTAAAATGACGGTTGGATGTGAATTATTACTTTTTCAACTAAAATAAGTGTGTTTAAAGTCATTTCTGTGCCTGAAATTGGTCAAAATTGAAGATTTTGAGTAAGCAAAACTCTGTAAAAATGGCAATTTTGGTCACTGTGAGGGTTTAAAAAGTGGTTATTCAACATGAGGCCCGATCCAAATGACATTTTGAATCATTTTTGGTAGAGTCCAAAAAATCATTTTCTGATGGAAAACGATGACCCCGGACCAGTCGAACGTTGAAAAAATGGTCAATATTGATGAAATTTTAACATTTAATCTTTTGACTTTAAATTACGGTTGGATGTGAATTATTACTTTTTCAACTAAAATAAGTGTGTTTAAAGTCATTTCTGTGCCTGAAATTGGTCAAAATTGAAGATTTTGAGTAAGCAAAACTCTGTAAAAATGGCAATTTTGGTCACTGTGAGGGTTTAAAAAGTGGATATTCAACATGAGGCCCAATCCAAATGACATTTTGAATCATTTTTGGTAGAGTCCAAAAAATCAATTTTCTGATGAAAAACGATGACCCCGGACCAGTCAAACGTTGAAAAAATGGTCAATATTGATGACATTTTAACATTTAATCTTTTGACTTTAAATGAAGGTTGGATGTAAGTTATTACTTTTTCAACTAAAATAAGTGTGTTTAAAGTCATTTCTGTGCCTGAAATTGGTAAAAATTGAAGATTTTGAGTAAGCAAAACTCTGTAAAAATGGCAATTTTGGTCACTGTGAGGGTTTAAAAAGTGGTTATTCAACATGAGGCCCGATCCAAATGACATTTTGAATAATTTTTGGTAGAATCCAAAAAATCAATTTTCTGATAAAAAACGATGACCCCGGACCAGTCGAACGTTGAAAAAATTGTCAATATTGATGAAATTTTAACATTTAATCTTTTGACTTTAAATGAAGGTTGGATGTGAGTTATTACTTTTTCAACTAAAATAAGTGTGTTTAAAGTCATTTCTGTGCCTGAAATTGGTCAAAATTGAAGATTTTGAGTAAGCAAAACTCTGTAAAAATGGCAATTTTGGTCACTGTGAGGGTTTAAAAAGTGGTTATTCAACATGAGGCCCGATCCAAATGACATTTTGAATCATTTTTGGTAGAATCCAAAAAATCAATTTTCTGATGAAAAACGATGACCCCGGACCAGTCGAATGTTGAAAAAAAATGGTCAATATTGATGAAATTTTAACATTTAATCTTTTGACTTTAAATGACGGTTGGATGTGAATTATTACTTTTTCAACGAAAATAAGTGTGTTTAAAGTCATTTCTGTGCCTGAAATTGGTCAAAATTGAAAATTTTGAGTAAGCAAAACTCTGAAAAAAGGGCAATTTTGGTCACTGTGAGGGTTTAAAAAGTGGTTATTCAACATGAGGCCCGATCCAAATGACATTTTGAATCATTTTTGGTAGAGTCCAAAAAATCAATTTTCTGATGAAAAACGATGACCCCGGACCAGTCGAACGTTGAAAAAATGGTCAATATTGATGAAATTTTAACATTTAATCCTTTGACTTTAAATTACGGTTGGATATGAATTATTACTTTTTCAACTAAAATCAGTGTGTTTAAAGTCATTTCTGTGCCTGAAATTGGTCAAAATTGAAGATTTTGAGTAAGCAAAACTCTGTAAAAATGGCAATTTTGGTCACTGTGAGGGTTTAAAAAGTGGATATTCAACATGAGGCCCAATCCAAATGACATTTTGAATCATTTTTGGTAGAGTCCAAAAAATCAATTTTCTGATGAAAAACGATGACCCCGGACCAGTCGAACGTTGAAAAAATGGTCAATATTGATGAAATTTTAACATTTAATCTTTTGACTTAAAATGACGGTTGGATGTGAATTATTACTTTTTCAAATAAAATGAGTGTGTTTAAAGTCATTTCTGTGCCTGAAATTGGTCAAAATTGAAGATTTTGAGTAAGCAAAACTCTGTAAAAATGGCAATTTTGGTCACCGTGAGGGTGTAAAAAGTGGTTATTCAACATGAGGCCCGATCCAAATGACATTTTGAATCATTTTTGATAGAGTCCAAAAAATGAATTTTCTGATAAAAAACGATGACCCCGGACCAGTCGAACGTTGAAAAAATTGTCAATATTGATGAAATTTTAACATTTAATCTTTTGACTTCAAATGAAGGTTGGAAGTGAGTTATTACTTTTTCAACTAAAATAAGTGTGTTTAAAGTCATTTCTGTGCCTGAAATTGGTCAAAATTGAAGATTTTGAGTAAGCAAAACTCTGTAAAAATGGCAATTTTGGTCACTGTGAGGGTTTAAAAAGTGGTTATTCAACATGAGCCCCGATCCAAATGACATTTTGAATCATTTTTGGTAGAGTTCAAAAAATCATTTTCTGATGGAAAACGATGACCCCGGACCAGTCGAACGTTGAAAAAATGGTCAATATTGATGAAATTTTAACATTTAATCTTTTGACTTTAAATGACGGTTGGATGTGAATTATTACTTTTTCAACGAAAATAAGTGTGTTTAAAGTCATTTCTGTGCCTGAAATTGGTCAAAATTGAAAATTTTGAGTAAGCAAAACTCTGAAAAAATGGCAATTTTGGTCACTGTGAGGGTTTAAAAAGTGGTTATTCAACATGAGGCCCGATCCAAATGACATTTTGAATCATTTTTGGTAGAGTCCAAAAAATCCATTTTCTGATGAAAAACGATGACCCCGGACCAGTCGAACGTTGAAAAAATGGTCAATATTGATGACATTTTAACATTTAATCTTTTGACTTTAAATTACAGTTGGATGTGAATTATTACTTTTTCAACTAAAATAAGTGTGTTTAAAGTCATTTCTGTGCCTGAAATTGGTCAAAATTGAAGATTTTGAGTAAGCAAAACTCTGTAAAATGGCAATTTTGGTCACTGTGAGGGTTTAAAAAGTGGATATTCAACATGAGGCCCAATCCAAATGACATTTTGAATCATTTTTGGTAGAGTCCAAAAAATCAATTTTCTGATTAAAAACGATGACCCCGGACCAGTCAAACGTTGAAAAAATGGTCAATATTGATGAAATTTTAACATTTATTCTTTTGACTTTAAATGAAGGTTGGATGTGAGTTATTACTTTTTCAACTAAAATAAGTGTGTTTAAAGTCATTTCTGTGCCTGAAATTGGTCAAAATTGAAGATTTTGAGTAAGCAAAACTCTGTAAAAATGGCAATTTTGGTCACTGTGAGGGTTTAAAAAGTGGTTATTCAACATGAGGCCCGATCCAAATGACATTTTGAATCATTTTTGGTAGAATCCAAAAAATCAATTTTCTGATGAAAAACGATGACCCCGGACCAGTCGAACGTTGAAAAAATGGTCAATATTGATGAAATTTTAACATTTAATCTTTTGACTTTAATGACGGTTGGATGTGAATTATTACTTTTTCAACGAAAATAAGTGTGTTTAAAGTCATTTCTGTGCCTGAAATTGGTCAAAATTGAAGATTTTGAGTAAGCAAAACTCTGTAAAAATGGCAATTTTGGTCACTGTGAGGGTTTAAAAAGTGGATATTCAACATGAGGCCCAATCCAAATGACATTTTGAATCATTTTTGGTAGAGTCCAAAAAATCAATTTTCTGATGAAAAACGATGACCCCGGACCAGTCAAACGTTGAAAAAATGGTCAATATTGATGAAATTTTAACATTTAATCTTTTGACTTTAAATGAAGGTTGGATGTAAGTTATTACTTTTTCAACTAAAATAAGTGTGTTTAAAGTCATTTCTGTGCCTGAAATTGGTAAAAATTGAAGATTTTGAGTAAGCAAAACTCTGTAAAAATGGCAATTTTGGTCACTGTGAGGGTTTAAAAAGTGGTTATTCAACATGAGGCCCGATCCAAATGATATTTTGAATAATTTTTGGTAGAATCCAAAAAATCAATTTTCTGATAAAAAACTATGACCCCGGACCAGTCGAACGTTGAAAAAATTGTCAATATTGATGAAATTTTAACATTTAATCTTTTGACTTTAAATGAAGGTTGGATGTGAGTTATTACTTTTTCAACTAAAATAAGTGTGTTTAAAGTCATTTCTGTGCCTGAAATTGGTCAAAATTGAAAATTTTGAGTAAGCAAAACTCTGAAAAAAGGGCAATTTTGGTCACTGTGAGGGTTTAAAAAGTGGTTATTCAACATGAGGCCCGATCCAAATGACATTTTGAATCATTTTTGGTAGAGTCCAAAAAATCCATTTTCTGATGAAAAACGATGACCCCGGACCAGTCGAACGTTGAAAAAATGGTCAATATTGATGAAATTTTAACATTTAATCCTTTGACTTTAAATTACCGTTGGATATGAATTATTACTTTTTCAACTAAAATAAGTG
Organism: Lissotriton vulgaris; assembly: GCF_964263255.1. Lineage (NCBI taxonomy): Eukaryota > Metazoa > Chordata > Amphibia > Caudata > Salamandridae > Lissotriton > Lissotriton vulgaris. The sequence goes on along the minus strand of NW_028242082.1, from coordinate 530,927 downwards.
TGTTTAAAGTCATTTCTGTGCCTGAAATTGGTCAAAATTGAAGATTTTGAGTAAGCAAAACTCTGTAAAAATGGCAATTTTGGTCACTGTGAGGGTTTAAAAAGTGGATATTCAACATGAGGCCCAATCCAAATGACATTTTGAATCATTTTTGGTAGAGTCCAAAAAATCAATTTTCTGATGAAAAACGATGACCCCGGACCAGTCAAACGTTGAAAAAATGGTCAATATTGATGAAATTTTAACATTTAATCTTTTGACTTTAAATGAAGGTTGGATGTGAGTTATTACTTTTTCAACTAAAATAAGTGTGTTTAAAGTCATTTCTGTGCCTGAAATTGGTCAAAATTGAAGATTTTGAGTAAGCAAAACTCTGTAAAAATGGCAATTTTGGTCACTGTGAGGGTTTAAAAAGTGGTTATTCAACTTGAGGCCCAATCCAAATAACATTTTGAATCATTTTTGGTAGAGTCCAAAAAATCAATTTTCTGATGAAAAACGATGACCCCGGACCAGTCGAACGTTGAAAAAATGGTCAATATTGATGAAATTTTAACATTTAATCTTTTGACTTAAAATGACGGTTGGATGTGAATTATTACTTTTTCAACTAAAATAAGTGTGTTTAAAGTCATTTCTGTGCCTGAAATTGGTCAAAATTGAAGATTTTGAGTAAGCAAAACTCTGTAAAAATGGCAATTTTGGTCACTGTGAGGGTTTAAAAAGTGGTTATTCAACATGAGGCCCGATCCAAATGACATTTTGAATCATTTTTGGTAGAGTCCAAAAAATCATTTTCTGATGGAAAACGATGACCCCGGACCAGTCGAACGTTGAAAAAATGGTCAATATTGATGAAATTTTAACATTTAATCTTTTGACTTTAAATTACGGTTGGATGTGAATTATTACTTTTTCAACTAAAATAAGTGTGTTTAAAGTCATTTCTGTGCCTGAAATTGGTCAAAATTGAAGATTTTGAGTAAGCAAAACTCTGTAAAAATGGCAATTTTGGTCACTGTGAGGGTTTAAAAAGTGGATATTCAACATGAGGCCCAATCCAAATGACATTTTGAATCATTTTTGGTAGAGTCCAAAAAATCAATTTTCTGATGAAAAACGATGACCCCGGACCAGTCAAACGTTGAAAAAATGGTCAATATTGATGAAATTTTAACATTTAATCTTTTGACTTTAAATGAAGGTTGGATGTAAGTTATTACTTTTTCAACTAAAATAAGTGTGTTTAAAGTCATTTCTGTGCCTGAAATTGGTAAAAATTGAAGATTTTGAGTAAGCAAAACTCTGTAAAAATGGCAATTTTGGTCACTGTGAGGGTTTAAAAAGTGGTTATTCAACATGAGGCCCGATCCAAATGACATTTTGAATAATTTTTGGTAGAATCCAAAAAATCAATTTTCTGATAAAAAATGATGACCCCGGACCAGTCGAACGTTGAAAAAATTGTCAATATTGATGAAATTTTAACATTTAATCTTTTGACTTTAAATGAAGGTTGGATGTGAGTTATTACTTTTTCAACTAAAATAAGTGTGTTTAAAGTCATTTCTGTGCCTGAAATTGGTCAAAATTGAAGATTTTGAGTAAGCAAAACTCTGTAAAAATGGCAATTTTGGTCACTGTGAGGGTTTAAAAAGTGGTTATTCAACATGAGGCCCGATCCAAATGACATTTTGAATCATTTTTGGTAGAATCCAAAAAATCAATTTTCTGATGAAAAACGATGACCCCGGACCAGTCGAATGTTGAAAAAAAATGGTCAATATTGATGAAATTTTAACATTTAATCTTTTGACTTTAAATGACGGTTGGATGTGAATTATTACTTTTTCAACGAAAATAAGTGTGTTTAAAGTCATTTCTGTGCCTGAAATTGGTCAAAATTGAAAATTTTGAGTAAGCAAAACTCTGAAAAAAGGGCAATTTTGGTCACTGTGAGGGTTTAAAAAGTGGTTATTCAACATGAGGCCCGATCCAAATGACATTTTGAATCATTTTTGGTAGAGTCCAAAAAATCAATTTTCTGATGAAAAACGATGACCCCGGACCAGTCGAACGTTGAAAAAATGGTCAATATTGATGAAATTTTAACATTTAATCCTTTGACTTTAAATTACGGTTGGATATGAATTATTACTTTTTCAACTAAAATAAGTGTGTTTAAAGTCATTTCTGTGCCTGAAATTGGTCAAAATTGAAGATTTTGAGTAAGCAAAACTCTGTAAAAATGGCAATTTTGGTCACTGTGAGGGTTTAAAAAGTGGATATTCAACATGAGGCCCAATCCAAATGACATTTTGAATCATTTTTGGTAGAGTCCAAAAAATCAATTTTCTGATGAAAAACGATGACCCCGGACCAGTCAAACGTTGAAAAAATGGTCAATATTGATGAAATTTTAACATTTAATCTTTTGACTTTAAATGAAGGTTGGATGTAAGTTATTACTTTTTCAACTAAAATAAGTGTGTTTAAAGTCATTTCTGTGCCTGAAATTGGTAAAAATTGAAGATTTTGAGTAAGCAAAACTCTGTAAAAATGGCAATTTTGGTCACTGTGAGGGTTTAAAAAGTGGTTATTCAACATGAGGCCCGATCCAAATGATATTTTGAATAATTTTTGGTAGAATCCAAAAAATCAATTTTCTGATAAAAAACTATGACCCCGGACCAGTCGAACGTTGAAAAAATTGTCAATATTGATGAAATTTTAACATTTAATCTTTTGACTTTAAATGAAGGTTGGATGTGAGTTATTACTTTTTCAACTAAAATAAGTGTGTTTAAAGTCATTTCTGTGCCTGAAATTGGTCAAAATTGAAAATTTTGAGTAAGCAAAACTCTGAAAAAAGGGCAATTTTGGTCACTGTGAGGGTTTAAAAAGTGGTTATTCAACATGAGGCCCGATCCAAATGACATTTTGAATCATTTTTGGTAGAGTCCAAAAAATCCATTTTCTGATGAAAAACGATGACCCCGGACCAGTCGAACGTTGAAAAAATGGTCAATATTGATGAAATTTTAACATTTAATCCTTTGACTTTAAATTACCGTTGGATATGAATTATTACTTTTTCAACTAAAATAAGTGTGTTTAAAGTCATTTCTGTGCCTGAAATTGGTCAAAATTGAAGATTTTGAGTAAGCAAAACTCTGTAAAAATGGCAATTTTGGTCACTGTGAGGGTTTAAAAAGTGGATATTCAACATGAGGCCCAATCCAAATGACATTTTGAATCATTTTTGGTAGAGTCCAAAAAATCAATTTTCTGATGAAAAACGATGACCCCGGACCAGTCAAACGTTGAAAAAATGGTCAATATTGATGAAATTTTAACATTTAATCTTTTGACTTTAAATGAAGGTTGGATGTGAGTTATTACTTTTTCAACTAAAATAAGTGTGTTTAAAGTCATTTCTGTGCCTGAAATTGGTCAAAATTGAAGATTTTGAGTAAGCAAAACTCTGTAAAAATGGCAATTTTGGTCACTGTGAGGGTTTAAAAAGTGGTTATTCAACTTGAGGCCCAATCCAAATAACATTTTGAATCATTTTTGGTAGAGTCCAAAAAATCAATTTTCTGATGAAAAACGATGACCCCGGACCAGTCGAACGTTGAAAAAATGGTCAATATTGATGAAATTTTAACATTTAATCTTTTGACTTAAAATGACGGTTGGATGTGAATTATTACTTTTTCAACTAAAATAAGTGTGTTTAAAGTCATTTCTGTGCCTGAAATTGGTCAAAATTGAAGATTTTGAGTAAGCAAAACTCTGTAAAAATGGCAATTTTGGTCACTGTGAGGGTTTAAAAAGTGGTTATTCAACATGAGGCCCGATCCAAATGACATTTTGAATCATTTTTGGTAGAGTCCAAAAAATCATTTTCTGATGGAAAACGATGACCCCGGACCAGTCGAACGTTGAAAAAATGGTCAATATTGATGAAATTTTAACATTTAATCTTTTGACTTTAAATTACGGTTGGATGTGAATTATTACTTTTTCAACTAAAATAAGTGTGTTTAAAGTCATTTCTGTGCCTGAAATTGGTCAAAATTGAAGATTTTGAGTAAGCAAAACTCTGTAAAAATGGCAATTTTGGTCACTGTGAGGGTTTAAAAAGTGGATATTCAACATGAGGCCCAATCCAAATGACATTTTGAATCATTTTTGGTAGAGTCCAAAAAATCAATTTTCTGATGAAAAACGATGACCCCGGACCAGTCAAACGTTGAAAAAATGGTCAATATTGATGAAATTTTAACATTTAATCTTTTGACTTTAAATGAAGGTTGGATGTAAGTTATTACTTTTTCAACTAAAATAAGTGTGTTTAAAGTCATTTCTGTGCCTGAAATTGGTAAAAATTGAAGATTTTGAGTAAGCAAAACTCTGTAAAAATGGCAATTTTGGTCACTGTGAGGGTTTAAAAAGTGGTTATTCAACATGAGGCCCGATCCAAATGACATTTTGAATAATTTTTGGTAGAATCCAAAAAATCAATTTTCTGATAAAAAATGATGACCCCGGACCAGTCGAACGTTGAAAAAATTGTCAATATTGATGAAATTTTAACATTTAATCTTTTGACTTTAAATGAAGGTTGGATGTGAGTTATTACTTTTTCAACTAAAATAAGTGTGTTTAAAGTCATTTCTGTGCCTGAAATTGGTCAAAATTGAAGATTTTGAGTAAGCAAAACTCTGTAAAAATGGCAATTTTGGTCACTGTGAGGGTTTAAAAAGTGGTTATTCAACATGAGGCCCGATCCAAATGACATTTTGAATCATTTTTGGTAGAATCCAAAAAATCAATTTTCTGATGAAAAACGATGACCCCGGACCAGTCGAATGTTGAAAAAAAATGGTCAATATTGATGAAATTTTAACATTTAATCTTTTGACTTTAAATGACGGTTGGATGTGAATTATTACTTTTTCAACGAAAATAAGTGTGTTTAAAGTCATTTCTGTGCCTGAAATTGGTCAAAATTGAAAATTTTGAGTAAGCAAAACTCTGAAAAAAGGGCAATTTTGGTCACTGTGAGGGTTTAAAAAGTGGTTATTCAACATGAGGCCCGATCCAAATGACATTTTGAATCATTTTTGGTAGAGTCCAAAAAATCAATTTTCTGATGAAAAACGATGACCCCGGACCAGTCGAACGTTGAAAAAATGGTCAATATTGATGAAATTTTAACATTTAATCCTTTGACTTTAAATTACGGTTGGATATGAATTATTACTTTTTCAACTAAAATAAGTGTGTTTAAAGTCATTTCTGTGCCTGAAATTGGTCAAAATTGAAGATTTTGAGTAAGCAAAACTCTGTAAAAATGGCAATTTTGGTCACTGTGAGGGTTTAAAAAGTGGATATTCAACATGAGGCCCAATCCAAATGACATTTTGAATCATTTTTGGTAGAGTCCAAAAAATCAATTTTCTGATGAAAAACGATGACCCCGGACCAGTCGAACGTTGAAAAAATGGTCAATATTGATGAAATTTTAACATTTAATCTTTTGACTTAAAATGACGGTTGGATGTGAATTATTACTTTTTCAAATAAAATGAGTGTGTTTAAAGTAATTTCTGTGCCTGAAATTGGTCAAAATTGAAGATTTTGAGTAAGCAAAACTCTGTAAAAATGGCAATTTTGGTCACCGTGAGGGTGTAAAAAGTGGTTATTCAACATGAGGCCCGATCCAAATGACATTTTGAATCATTTTTGATAGAGTCCAAAAAATGAATTTTCTGATAAAAAACGATGACCCCGGACCAGTCGAACGTTGAAAAAATTGTCAATATTGATGAAATTTTAACATTTAATCTTTTGACTTCAAATGAAGGTTGGATGTGAGTTATTACTTTTTCAACTAAAATAAGTGTGTTTAAAGTCATTTCTGTGCCTGAAATTGGTCAAAATTGAAGATTTTGAGTAAGCAAAACTCTGTAAAAATGGCAATTTTGGTCACTGTGAGGGTTTAAAAAGTGGTTATTCAACATGAGGCCCGATCCAAATGACATTTTGAATCATTTTTGGTAGAATCCAAAAAATCAATTTTCTGATGAAAAACGATGACCCCGGACCAGTCGAATGTTAAAAAAATGGTCAATATTGATGAAATTTTAACATTTAATCTTTTGACTTTAAATGACGGTTGGATGTGAATTATTACTTTATCAACTAAAATAAGTGTGTTTAAAGTCATTTCTGTGCCTGAAATTGGTCAAAATTGAAGATTTTGAGTAAGCAAAACTCTGTAAAAATGGCAATTTTGGTCACTGTGAGGGTGTAAAAAGTGGTTATTCAACATGAGGCCCGATCCAAATGACATTTTGAATCATTTTTGGTAGAGTTCAAAAAATCAATTTTCTGATAAAAAACGATGACCCCGGACCAGTCGAACGTTGAAAAAATGGTCAATATTGATGACATTTTAACATTTAATCTTTTGACTTAAAATGACGGTTGGATGGTGAAATATTACTTTTTCAACTAAAATAAGTGTGTTTAAAGTCATTTCTGTGCCTGAAATTGGTCAAAATTGAAGATTTTGAGTAAGCAAAACTCTGTAAAAATGGCAATTTTGGTCACTGTGAGGGTTTAAAAAGTGGTTATTCAACATGAGGCCCGATCCAAATGACATTTTGAATCATTTTTGGTAGAGTCCAAAAAATCATTTTCTGATGGAAAACGATGACCCCGGACCAGTCGAACGTTGAAAAAATGGTCAATATTGATGAAATTTTAACATTTAATCTTTTGACTTTAAATGACGGTTGGATGTGAATTATTACTTTTTCAACGAAAATAAGTGTGTTTAAAGTCATTTCTGTGCCTGAAATTGGTCAAAATTGAAAATTTTGAGTAAGCAAAACTCTGAAAAAATGGCAATTTTGGTCACTGTGAGGGTTTAAAAAGTGGTTATTCAACATGAGGCCCGATCCAAATGACATTTTGAATCATTTTTGGTAGAGTCCAAAAAATCCATTTTCTGATGAAAAACGATGACCCCGGACCAGTCGAACGTTGAAAAAATGGTCAATATTGATGACATTTTAACATTTAATCTTTTGACTTTAAATTACGGTTGGATGTGAATTATTACTTTTTCAACTAAAATAAGTGTGTTTAAAGTCATTTCTGTGCCTGAAATTGGTCAAAATTGAAGATTTTGAGTAAGCAAAACTCTGTAAAATGGCAATTTTGGTCACTGTGAGGGTTTAAAAAGTGGATATTCAACATGAGGCCCAATCCAAATGACATTTTGAATCATTTTTGGTAGAGTCCAAAAAATCAATTTTCTGATTAAAAACGATGACCCCGGACCAGTCAAACGTTGAAAAAATGGTCAATATTGATGAAATTTTAACATTTATTCTTTTGACTTTAAATGAAGGTTGGATGTGAGTTATTACTTTTTCAACTAAAATAAGTGTGTTTAAAGTCATTTCTGTGCCTGAAATTGGTAAAAATTGAAGATTTTGAGTAAGCAAAACTCTGTAAAAATGGCAATTTTGGTCACTGTGAGGGTTTAAAAAGTGGTTATTCAACATGAGGCCCGATCCAAATGACATTTTGAATAATTTTTGGTAGAATCCAAAAAATCAATTTTCTGATAAAAAACGATGACCCCGGACCAGTCGAACGTTGAAAAAATTGTCAATATTGATGACATTTTAACATTTAATCTTTTGACTTTAAATGAAGGTTGGATGTGAGTTATTACTTTTTCAACTAAAATAAGTGTGTTTAAAGTCATTTCTGTGCCTGAAATTGGTCAAAATTGAAGATTTTGAGTAAGCAAAACTCTGTAAAAATGGCAATTTTGGTCACTGTGAGGGTTTAAAAAGTGGTTATTCAACATGAGGCCCGATCCAAATGACATTTTGAATCATTTTTGGTAGAATCCAAAAAATCAATTTTCTGATGAAAAACGATGACCCCGGACCAGTCGAACGTTGAAAAAATTGTCAATATTGATGAAATTTTAACATTTAATCTTTTGACTTTAAATTACGGTTGGATGTGAATTATTACTTTTTCAACTAAAATAAGTGTGTTTAAAGTCATTTCTGTGCCTGAAATTGGTCAAAATTGAAGATTTTGAGTAAGCAAAACTCTGTAAAAATGGCAATTTTGGTCACTGTGAGGGTTTAAAAAGTGGTTATTCAACATGAGGCCCGATCCAAATGACATTTTGAATCATTTTTGGTAGAGTCCAAAAAATCAATTTTCTGATGAAAAACGATGACCCCGGACTAGTCGAACGTTGAAAAAATGGTCAATATTGATGAAATTTTAACATTTAATCTTTTGACTTTAAATGACGGTTGGATGTGAATTATTACTTTTTCAACGAAAATAAGTGTGTTTAAAGTCATTTCTGTGCCTGAAATTGGTCAAAATTGAAGATTTTGAGTAAGCAAAACTCTGTAAAAATGGCAATTTTGGTCACTGTGAGGGTTTAAAAAGTGGATATTCAACATGAGGCCCAATCCAAATGACATTTTGAATCATTTTTGGTAGAGTCCAAAAAATCAATTTTCTGATGAAAAACGATGACCCCGGACCAGTCAAACGTTGAAAAAATGGTCAATATTGATGAAATTTTAACATTTAATCTTTTGACTTTAAATGAAGGTTGGATGTAAGTTATTACTTTTTCAACTAAAATAAGTGTGTTTAAAGTCATTTCTGTGCCTGAAATTGGTAAAAATTGAAGATTTTGAGTAAGCAAAACTCTGTAAAAATGGCAATTTTGGTCACTGTGAGGGTTTAAAAAGTGGTTATTCAACATGAGGCCCGATCCAAATGATATTTTGAATAATTTTTGGTAGAATCCAAAAAATCAATTTTCTGATAAAAAACGATGACCCCGGACCAGTCGAACGTTGAAAAAATTGTCAATATTGATGAAACTTTAACATTTAATCTTTTGACTTTAAATGAAGGTTGGATGTGAGTTATTACTTTTTCAACTAAAATAAGTGTGTTTAAAGTCATTTCTGTGCCTGAAATTGGTCAAAATTGAAGATTTTGAGTAAGCAAAACTCTGTAAAAATGGCAATTTTGGTCACTGTGAGCGTTTAAAAAGTGGTTATTCAACATGAGGCCCGATCCAAATGACATTTTGAATCATTTTTGGCAGAATCCAAAAAATCAATTTTCTGATGAAAAACGATGACCCCGGACCAGTCGAATGTTGAAAAAAAATGGTCAATATTGATGAAATTTTAACATTTAATCTTTTGACTTTAAATGACGGTTGGATGTGAATTATTACTTTTTCAACGAAAATAAGTGTGTGTTTAAAGTCATTATGGCTGAGATACCCGCCACCCCCTCTCAACACAATCCCCAAAAGGAGGGAAACCGGAAACAGTTCTTAAAGTTTTTGGATGTGGGATGGAGTGACCATCCCGGCCGTATTTATTAAAACAAAATTAAAACATTAAACGTTTTCATGTTATGTACAATTTCATTATCACATTACGATGTTTGGCTAACCTTAACATAATCTCTAATACAGAGGTTCTCCTAGCCGAACTAGCATCCTACAAAACATTCTCTAAGAACACTGAAATTGTACATCCTAACGTTTAAGGGCCAACGGCAAGGTCATAACCGGTGTCAAGATCCCTAACCAGACTTACCCCTCCCACTTGGGAGGGGCGACAGCACAGAGGCTTACCTCAAGTGCAACTACTAACAATTTCCCTTGACTTGACGGGGGCCCTTAAGACTCGACGCCATTTAAAGGTCGTTCGAACACTTGTGTGTGGTATCTAGAAGGTATCGTTGACCTCTCCCCACCCCACACAACTTACCGCATCTGCCGTCGCAGATGACCCTGGCCCCGGGAAATTCCCCAGGAGGGGGCTGTAACCCCTCCTACAAAGGAAGGGGCCTTGACCGCCTTTCCTTTACTTCCGGCGACCCGCCCTTAGACGGGACCGCCTCCCCACTGAGGGGCCAATGGCCACCTCTCCCGAGCGCTCCCATCCGTGTTGGGTGACGCCCACTCATAGGGATCTACCAATTAGTGCTCACCGATCATGACCTTACCGCCTACCAAAAATAAATACGACAATTCTGAAACCTATGAAAACATTGGTCACTACGACCGAAAGAGCCTGCTAGAAATGCAACACTACATCAACTCATTTTAATCGTAACAACCTAGACTGTATTCACCATACTTTATTATGATTAACCACAAACTGATACTGTCACAGCCTGTAAACGAAAATGAAAAAACCAACTTATAACTTCACTTTATTGCACAACAACTTGCTGTCCTCAGGGGCTGGTGGGTGGGTCAAAATTGGCTCTTCGTTCCGTCCCGAGCTCACGTGTAGCGAGGGGGTGCAGCTTCGGAGCACAAGAACAAGAGGACGTCTTCTGGTCTTGCGCCTTCTTTTATCCGTCTTCAGGGTGGGCGAAAAACCCGCCCCTGCCCGCCCCGAGGGCGTGGCCGGCTGCGTCGGTGTCTAGGCCAGCCCATTCTAGGGCGGGAAAAAGCGCGCCCCGGCTACGCCGCTTCGGGCATACCAGCCGAGACGCGCCTCCCGCCCAAAAATGGCTTCCCGGGGGGATCGAGGCACTCAGCCATACGTTCGGGGGGACCGAGTGGTCGCCCCTTTCCATATGGCTGAGATACCCGCCACCCCCTCTCAACACAATCCCCAAAAGGAGGGAAACCGGAAACAGTTCTTAAAGTTTTTGGATGTGGGATGGAGTGACCATCCCGGCCGTATTTATTAAAACAAAATTAAAACATTAAACGTTTTCATGTTATGTACAATTTCATTATCACATTACGATGTTTGGCTAACCTTAACATAATCTCTAATACAGAGGTTCTCCTAGCCGAACTAGCATCCTACAAAACATTCTCTAAGAACACTGAAATTGTACATCCTAACGTTTAAGGGCCAACGGCAAGGTCATAACCGGTGTCAAGATCCCTAACCAGACTTACCCCTCCCACTTGGGAGGGGCGACAGCACAGAGGCTTACCTCAAGTGCAACTACTAACAATTTCCCTTGACTTGACGGGGGCCCTTAAGACTCGACGCCATTTAAAGGTCGTTCGAACACTTGTGTGTGGTATCTAGAAGGTATCGTTGACCTCTCCCCACCCCACACAACTTACCGCATCTGCCGTCGCAGATGACCCTGGCCCCGGGAAATTCCCCAGGAGGGGGCTGTAACCCCTCCTACAAAGGAAGGGGCCTTGACCGCCTTTCCTTTACTTCCGGCGACCCGCCCTTAGACGGGACCGCCTCCCCACTGAGGGGCCAATGGCCACCTCTCCCGAGCGCTCCCATCCGTGTTGGGTGACGCCCACTCATAGGGATCTACCAATTAGTGCTCACCGATCATGACCTTACCGCCACAGGTCCGGATAGTTGACCGGCTATCCGGACCCCCCACAAAACTCCTACCTAAAGGTCATGTTCCAAAGATTTTAACCAGGCTAGGAAGTCTCCTATGAGTAACTCATTCCCCGCCTTCGACAAATGCACACCATCCCCCAGATACATACTGTCATCATTAATACCATTATGCGAGATCGAATGCAATGCCTTGGAACGGAACAACCTACTCACTTTGTTATTCAATTTTCTAACAGAATGATTCAAAGCAGGGATCGAGATAGCCCCCCGCCACACTTTTCGTGGGATCATATGAGACCATGCGATTAGGCACCCCGGAACTCTCCTCGCTAACCAACTTACCGTGGAAAGCATCGCCTCCAGGAGAAGTCGTCTACCGGTGGTGACCAGATCATTGCCCCCCAAATGCACTATGACTATGGACGGCGGTGACCTCATCCGCTCTAACAAGCCCTCAAAAAATTCCTGAAACTGGTCAATACAGAGACCGCCCCTTCCGTAGAAGGACACTCTGTACCCGTATTCCTCAGGTACGTGAACCATGTCACCTGCTTTGAATACGTCTGCAGCCCGTCTCACGTATGAGTGGCCCACGACCCAAACCTCCTTCCTCACAGCCGGTGACGTGCGACCGCTGACCTGGTGTTGGGTCGACTGCTCAGTCTGCCCTGCCGCGTAGGCTTGCGCAACTGAAAACAAACAAAGACAAGAGGCGTGAGTACAAGATTACAGTTTCACAACATGTGCAATCGCACGTACCTCTTATAACAATTGGAGGACCAGCGCCCCACACGTTTCACTTGTTCTACATTAAGACCTCTGGCTGTAGCTTCAGTGGCAGCCCCTATACGAAAGGAGTGGGTCCCAAATTCGCCCGGGTCCAAGCCCGCTGCGGCAATGGCCATTGCAAGCACCCGTTGAAACTGAAACCTCGTCAGCGGGGTGGCGTCTGCATGCCTCAACAATGTCCCTCCCCATGATGCCACCCTTCGTGCTAGGTAATCTTCTAAGCACTGTACCGGACACATGGATGAGTCGGGGTTCCTGCGGATGATCGTGCAGTCCCCTCTCCCATCTTGGTCAGTCTTGGACCTGAGAAAGGAGACAATCATCGCGTCACCCCTGATCTGGACATGCTCCCTGCACAAGCCCCCCGTCACGTCCCGTTTGTTCCTTGCAACCAGCTCACTAACTCTCATAGCCCCGTGAAATGCCAGCGTAAATGCAGTCCGGAACAAACAGGTCTCGAACGGGGACGAGCATGTGTTCGGGAGCGTGACCAGTAACTGGGACAACCTGTCTAGACCTATCGGTCGTCGTACATCTACTCTGCGACCCTCTAGACGTTGCCACCCACGTAGCGCTTTTTGTACCGTGAAAGACGCTGTTGGGTCCAGGATGCCATGGGCCCTGGCAACAAAGGAAATGGCGGCACGATGCCTTTGGGCCGTAGCCACCGATTTCCCAGCCCTACGTAAGGACATCAGAAAAAGTACTACCAACTCCTCCTGACCCCAAAGTCCTCCTCTCTCTGCCCCCAAAAAGGCTAAATAGGCCTGGAACGCCCCTTCATATGCCTTCCTTGTCCTGGGTGCTAGACTCTCTCCCACGAGGTGACGAAGTTCGGGGCACCGAGAGACCAGAGAGCTTCGGGGAAGGGTGCCGGCTCCGGGTCCGCTGAAGGAAGGAAACCCGAGAAAGCCTGCATGTGAAAACGAGACAGTGCATCAGCAGCCTGATTCATCACCCCTGGGACATGTTTTGCTCTGAATACTACGTTCAGTTGCATACACAGTAAGACAATTTCTTTGAGGAGCCTCAAAATCAACTTACAACGGGCTGCCTGACTATTGATGCATTCTACCACGGTCATATTATCGGACCAGAACACAACAGAATGATCTCTGAACCCTTCTGGCCAGGTTCTCAGGGCCACCAGAATGGGAAATAGTTCGAGGAAAGCGATGTTACTTGTCAGCCCCTTCTCGTGCCACCATGGGGGCCACTTTTGTGCCGACCATTTCGTGCCGAAGATGGCGCCAAAACCTACGCTTCCTGCTGAATCTGTCCATAGCCCAAGCTCTTCAGAGGAGACGGCTGGCTTGTTCCAGACGACCCGGCCATTGAAGTCCGCCAAGAATGCTAACCAAATCCGCATGTCCTGGCGGACCTCGGCCGATAACCTTGTGCGATGATGACCCTCCTTTAAGCCAACCATTGCTTGGGCAATTGAGCGGGAAAAGGGGCGAGCCATTGGTATCACCCTCAAGGCAAAGTTCAACTTTCCCACTAACTGTTGCAACTGATGCAGTGTAACTTTGGATGCCTTTAAACATACTTGGAGGGCTGCCCTGAATTTCGACACTTTGCTAGCTGGTAAACGGAAGCACCCCTCCCTTGAGTCCAACTCGATCCCCAAAAACTCGAGGCAAGTCGTGGGACCCATAGTTTTACCTGGTGCCAACGGCACGCCAAGATGATCCATTAACACACAGAATTCAGCTAAGGCCCGGGCACATTCGGGAGTACCGGCGGGGCCAAGGAACAGAAAATCGTCAAGGTAGTGCATTACATTTCGGAAACCCGTTTTCTTAGTGAACACCCATTGCAGGAAAGTACTGAATTTCTCAAAGTAAGCACATGATATAGAGCATCCCATTGGCATACACCTATCCATGTAAAATGACCCCTGGAACCCGAATCCCAGAAGACGCTGATCGTCTGGGTGTACCGGAAGCAACCGGAACGCTGACTCGATATCAGATTTCGCCATCAACGTCCCGTGCCCCAGGCGATTCAAGATGGCTACCGCCTCATCAAAAGATGCGTATCGCACCGAACAAACTTCTGGCTCAATTGCGTCGTTCACCGAAAGACCATATGGAGCAGATAGATTATGAATCAAACGAAACTCACCCGGGTCTTTCTTGGGGACCACCCCTAACGGAGAACAAACGAAATCCGGTACCGGGGGCTCACTAAACGGGCCGGCGACCCGTCCCCGGCTAACCTCTTTCTGAATTTTTTCTTGCACTACAGATGCATGTTGTAAAACGGAAAGTTGATTTTTGCACATCCCTACACCCTGAAAGTCCCCTACCGGGATGCGGAAACCATGTGTAAAACCGTTCCGCAGCACCCCGGCAGAAGTACGATCCGGGTATTCGCTGAGCCAGGGAATCATTGCCAAGGTATCAATCGGGGTTGGTAAAGGCGCCCCTCGGCCTAGTTTAGACCTGTTTGGCGCCTCCCTTACCCCCATTCTCACTCGTTCTGGCTCTGCACGATGACTCAGGATGGGACGACCCACACGTACTACACTCATGTTTGAATTTACACGATCCCGGAGGCCTGGTACACTTCCCCTTGTTAAAATTAAAACAGAAACCCTTTCTACCTGTATTGCCTGCGGGCCTCGACTGGTCGTCGGTGCTCGTACTTGGTCGAAAGGGCGTCCCCACATTTTGGCGGGAGTAATCAACAACAGTGCTCCCGACCAATGGCATTCTTAACATTCCCGATTCTTTCATTTTATCCCATGTTAAAGAATCGTAACAATCCCAAGTCAAACTCTTGTTATGTTCCTTTTCTTTCCTGAACAAATTGTCATAACAAAACCAATGGTTACCTTGATACGCTGTCGAGTAACCCATAATTCGTGATTGATAAACGGGAAACTCAGGAAGCAACTCGGGCCTACGTTCCCCCAAAATTGATGTGAAAATACCCCATGCATTGCCCCAGTTGCCAATGTTCTCATTGACCTTAAAGGCGGCCATCTTTGCGCGCCAAACACTCGGATGCATTAAGTCCTTCTGACTTTTTACATGCTCCACATCATAATGATCAACAAGCAGGGAAAAAATATTCACGTACTCCCCCGCCCAGATCTTTTCTTTTATAGCTAAAGGCACATGTTGTCCTAATCTCTCTCTACGAGAGGGTGCTGACTCGTCCCTTGCAATCGGCAATGGCCGCTTACCTGCACCGGACGCAGCTTCTGCCGATTGCGACTTGTCTATCCCCGCCAACGGCGTAGCCACTCTAGCTGCCTCTTTCTTCTCACGAAGCCCTTTTATCAGCGCCTGTGCTTCGGCAGCCGTGGCGCCATCACTACTATCCCCCAACCATGCTGCTAGCTGTGCTGCCAGCTCGGGGGGCATGTCTTCCTTGGATGTCGGGGTGACGACAACGGGGATTGGATTCCCCTCCATCGGTACTGGGGTCGGCGCCTCGAGCGGGGCAGAGGGAACCGGGACGGCCCCACCGGCTGGAACCTTTCTCGGCCTCTTAGGTCTCCCTCCAGCCGGCGGGGTGCCCGAACCCTCCTCCCCATCTCGCTCCGCCAACCGTTTCTTTATGTCGGACACTTCTTTGCAAAGGGCCCGCACCATCTGTTCGGTCGTCATTCTTTTTGCGCCTTTCTTGGGCATCTCTCCGAGGAAGTATCTAGAAGACAAAGAAAAAGATCAAAACGCTCAAAATTGGCTCTTCGTTCCGTCCCGAGCTCACGTGTAGCGAGGGGGTGCAGCTTCGGAGCACAAGAACAAGAGGACGTCTTCTGGTCTTGCGCCTTCTTTTATCCGTCTTCAGGGTGGGCGAAAAACCCGCCCCTGCCCGCCCCGAGGGCGTGGCCGGCTGCGTCGGTGTCTAGGCCAGCCCATTCTAGGGCGGGAAAAAGCGCGCCCCGGCTACGCCGCTTCGGGCATACCAGCCGAGACGCGCCTCCCGCCCAAAAATGGCTTCCCGGGGGGATCGAGGCACTCAGCCATACGTTCGGGGGGACCGAGTGGTCGCCCCTTTCCATTCTGTGCCTGAAATTGGTCAAAATTGAAAATTTTGAGTAAGCAAAACTCTGAAAAAAGGGCAATTTTGGTCACTGTGAGGGTTTAAAAAGTGGTTATTCAACATGAGGCCCGATCCAAATGACATTTTGAATCATTTTTGGTAGAGTCCAAAAAATCCATTTTCTGATGAAAAACGATGACCCCGGACCAGTCGAACGTTGAAAAAATGGTCAATATTGATGAAATTTTAACATTTAATCCTTTGACTTTAAATTACCGTTGGATATGAATTATTACTTTTTCAACTAAAATAAGTGTGTTTAAAGTCATTTCTGTGCCTGAAATTGGTCAAAATTGAAGATTTTGAGTAAGCAAAACTCTGTAAAAATGGCAATTTTGGTCACTGTGAGGGTTTAAAAAGTGGATATTCAACATGAGGCCCAATCCAAATGACATTTTGAATCATTTTTGGTAGAGTCCAAAAAATCAATTTTCTGATGAAAAACGATGACCCCGGACCAGTCAAACGTTGAAAAAATGGTCAATATTGATGAAATTTTAACATTTAATCTTTTGACTTTAAATGAAGGTTGGATGTGAGTTATTACTTTTTCAACTAAAATAAGTGTGTTTAAAGTCATTTCTGTGCCTGAAATTGGTAAAAATTGAAGATTTTGAGTAAGCAAAACTCTGTAAAAATGGCAATTTTGGTCACTGTGAGGGTTTAAAAAGTGGTTATTCAACATGAGGCCCGATCCAAATGACATTTTGAATCATTTTTGGTAGAATCCAAAAAATCAATTTTCTGATGAAAAACGATGACCCCGGACCAGTCGAACGTTGAAAAAATGGTCAATATTGATGAAATTTTAACATTTAATCTTTTGACTTTAAATGAAGGTTGGATGTGAGTTATTACTTTTTCAACTAAAATAAGTGTGTTTAAAGTCATTTCTGTGCCTGAAATTGGTAAAAATTGAAGATTTTGAGTAAGCAAAACTCTGTAAAAATGGCAATTTTGGTCACTGTGAGTGTTTAAAAAGTGGTTATTCAACATGAGGCCCGATCCAAATGACATTTTGAATAATTTTTGGTAGAATCCAAAAAATCAATTTTCTGATAAAAAACGATGACCCCGGACCAGTCGAACGTTGAAAAAATTGTCAATATTGATGACATTTTAACATTTAATCTTTTGACTTTAAATGAAGGTTGGATGTGAGTTATTACTTTTTCAACTAAAATAAGTGTGTTTAAAGTCATTTCTGTGCCTGAAATTGGTCAAAATTGAAGATTTTGAGTAAGCAAAACTCTGTAAAAATGGCAATTTTGGTCACTGTGAGGGTTTAAAAAGTGGTTATTCAACTTGAGGCCCAATCCAAATAACATTTTGAATCATTTTTGGTAGAGTCCAAAAAATAAATTTTCTGATGAAAAACGATGACCCCGGACCAGTCGAACGTTGAAAAAATGGTCAATATTGATGAAATTTTAACATTTAATCTTTTGACTTAAAATGACGGTTGGATGTGAATTATTACTTTTTCAACTAAAATAAGTGTGTTTAAAGTCATTTCTGTGCCTGAAATTGGTCAAAATTGAAGATTTTGAGTAAGCAAAACTCTGTAAAAATGGCAATTTTGGTCACTGTGAGGGTTTAAAAAGTGGTTATTCAACTTGAGGCCCGATCCAAATGACATTTTGAATCATTTTTGGTAGAGTCCAAAAAATCAATTTTCTGATGAAAAACGATGACCCCGGACTAGTCGAACGTTGAAAAAATGGTCAATATTGATGAAATTTTAACATTTAATCTTTTGACTTTAAATGACGGTTGGATGTGAATTATTACTTTTTCAACGAAAATAAGTGTGTTTAAAGTCATTTCTGTGCCTGAAATTGGTCAAAATTGAAGATTTTGAGTAAGCAAAACTCTGTAAAAATGGCAATTTTTGGTCACTGTGAGGGTTTAAAAAGTGGATATTCAACATGAGGCCCAATCCAAATGACATTTTGAATCATTTTTGGTAGAGTCCAAAAAATCAATTTTCTGATGAAAAACGATGACCCCGGACCAGTCAAACGTTGAAAAAATGGTCAATATTGATGAAATTTTAACATTTAATCTTTTGACTTTAAATGAAGGTTGGATGTAAGTTATTACTTTTTCAACTAAAATAAGTGTGTTTAAAGTCATTTCTGTGCCTGAAATTGGTAAAAATTGAAGATTTTGAGTAAGCAAAACTCTGTAAAAATGGCAATTTTGGTCACTGTGAGGGTTTAAAAAGTGGTTATTCAACATGAGGCCCGATCCAAATGATATTTTGAATAATTTTTGGTAGAATCCAAAAAATCAATTTTCTGATAAAAAACGATGACCCCGGACCAGTCGAACGTTGAAAAAATTGTCAATATTGATGAAATTTTAACATTTAATCTTTTGACTTTAAATGAAGGTTGGATGTGAGTTATTACTTTTTCAACTAAAATAAGTGTGTTTAAAGTCATTTCTGTGCCTGAAATTGGTCAAAATTGAAGATTTTGAGTAAGCAAAACTCTGTAAAAATGGCAATTTTGGTCACTGTGAGCGTTTAAAATATGGTTATTCAACATGAGGCCCGATCCAAATGACATTTTGAATCATTTTTGGTAGAATCCAAAAAATCAATTTTCTGATGAAAAACGATGACCCCGGACCAGTCGAATGTTGAAAAAAAATGGTCAATATTGATGAAATTTTAACATTTAATCTTTTGACTTTAAATGACGGTTGGATGTGAATTATTACTTTTTCAACGAAAATAAGTGTGTTTAAAGTCATTTCTGTGCCTGAAATTGGTCAAAATTGAAAATTTTGAGTAAGCAAAACTCTGAAAAAAGGGCAATTTTGGTCACTGTGAGGGTTTAAAAAGTGGTTATTCAACATGAGGCCCGATCCAAATGAAATTTTGAATCATTTTTGGTAGAGTCCAAAAAATCCATTTTCTGATGAAAAATGATGACCCCGGACCAGTCGAACGTTGAAAAAATGGTCAATATTGATGAAATTTTAACATTTAATCCTTTGACTTTAAATTACGGTTGGATATGAATTATTACTTTTTCAACTAAAATAAGTGTGTTTAAAGTCATTTCTGTGCCTGAAATTGGTCAAAATTGAAGATTTTGAGTAAGCAAAACTCCGTAAAAATGGCAATTTTGGTCACTGTGAGGGTTTAAAAAGTGGATATTCAACATGAGGCCCAATCCAAATGACATTTTGAATCATTTTTGGTAGAGTCCAAAAAATCAATTTTCTGATGAAAAACGATGACCCCGGACCAGTCAAACGTTGAAAAAATTGTCAATATTGATGAAATTTTAACATTTAATCTTTTGACTTTAAATGAAGGTTGGATGTAAGTTATTACTTTTTCAACTAAAATAAGTGTGTTTAAAGTCATTTCTGTGCCTGAAATTGGTAAAAATTGAAGATTTTGAGTAAGCAAAACTCTGTAAAAATGGCAATTTTGGTCACTGTGAGGGTTTAAAAAGTGGTTATTCAACATGAGGCCCGATCCAAATGATATTTTGAATAATTTTTGGTAGAATCCAAAAAATCAATTTTCTGATAAAAAACGATGACCCCGGACCAGTCGAACGATGAAAAAATTGTCAATATTGATGAAATTTTAACATTTAATCTTTTGACTTTAAATGAAGGTTGGATGTGAGTTATTACTTTTTCAACTAAAATAAGTGTGTTTAAAGTCATTTCTGTGCCTGAAATTGGTAAAAATTGAAGATTTTGAGTAAGCAAAACTCTGTAAAAATGGCAATTTTGGTCACTGTGAGGGTTTAAAAAGTGGTTATTCAACATGAGGCCCGATCCAAATGACATTTTGAATCATTTTTGGTAGAATCCAAAAAATCAATTTTCTGATGAAAAACGATGACCCCGGACCAGTCGAACGTTGAAAAAATGGTCAATATTGATGAAATTTTAACATTTAATCTTTTGACTTAAAATGACGGTTGGATAAGAATTATTACTTTTTCAACTAAAATAAGTGTGTTTAAAGTCATTTCTGTGCCTGAAATTGGTCAAAATTGAAGATTTTGAGTAAGCAAAACTCTGTAAAATGGCAATTTTGGTCACTGTGAGGGTTTAAAAAGTGGTTATTCAACATGAGGCCCGATCCAAATGACATTTTGAATAATTTTTGGTAGAATCCAAAAAATCAATTTTCTGATAAAAAACGATGACCCCGGACCAGTCGAACGTTGAAAAAATTGTCAATATTGATGACATTTTAACATTTAATCTTTTGACTTTAAATGAAGGTTGGATGTGAGTTATTACTTTTTCAACTAAAATAAGTGTGTTTAAAGTCATTTCTGTGCCTGAAATTGGTCAAAATTGAAAATTTTGAGTAAGCAAAACTCTGAAAAAATGGCAATTTTGGTCACTGTGAGGGTTTAAAAAGTGGGTATTCAACATGAGGCCCGATCCAAATGACATTTTGAATCATTTTTGGTAGAGTCCAAAAAATCCATTTTCTGATGAAAAACGATGACCCCGGACCAGTCAAACGTTGAAAAAATGGTCAATATTGATGAAATTTTAACATTTAATCTTTTGACTTTAAATTACGGTTGGATGTGAATTATTACTTTTTCAACTAAAATAAGTGTGTTTAAAGTCATTTCTGTGCCTGAAATTGGTCAAAATTGAAGATTTTGAGTAAGCAAAACTCTGTAAAAATGGCAATTTTGGTCACTGTGAGGGTTTAAAAAGTGGATATTCAACATGAGGCCCAATCCAAATGACATTTTGAATCATTTTTGGTAGAGTCCAAAAAATCAATTTTCTGATGAAAAACGATGACCCCGGACCAGTCAAACGTTGAAAAAATGGTCAATATTGATGAAATTTTAACATTTAATCTTTTGACTTTAAATGAAGGTTGGATGTAAGTTATTACTTTTTCAACTAAAATAAGTGTGTTTAAAGTCATTTCTGTGCCTGAAATTGGTAAAAATTGAAGATTTTGAGTAAGCAAAACTCTGTAAAAATGGCAATTTTGGTCACTGTGAGGGTTTAAAAAGTGGTTATTCAACATGAGGCCCGATCCAAATGACATTTTGAATAATTTTTGGTAGAATCCAAAAAATCAATTTTCTGATAAAAAACGATGACCCCGGACCAGTCGAACGTTGAAAAAATTGTCAATATTGATGAAATTTTAACATTTAATCTTTTGACTTTAAATGAAGGTTGGATGTGAGTTATTACTTTTTCAACTAAAATAAGTGTGTTTAAAGTCATTTCTGTGCCTGAAATTGGTCAAAATTGAAGATTTTGAGTAAGCAAAACTCTGTAAAAATGGCAATTTTGGTCACTGTGAGGGTTTAAAAAGTGGTTATTTAACATGAGGCCCGATCCAAATGACATTTTGAATCATTTTTGGTAGAATCCAAAAAATCAATTTTCTGATGAAAAACGATGACCCCGGACCAGTCGAATGTTGAAAAAAAATGGTCAATATTGATGAAATTTTAACATTTAATCTTTTGACTTTAAATGACGGTTGGATGTGAATTATTACTTTTTCAACGAAAATAAGTGTGTTTAAAGTCATTTCTGTGCCTGAAATTGGTCAAAATTGAAAATTTTGAGTAAGCAAAACTCTGAAAAAAGGGCAATTTTGGTCACTGTGAGGGTTTAAAAAGTGGTTATTCAACATGAGGCCCGATCCAAATGACATTTTGAATCATTTTTGGTAGAGTCCAAAAAATAAATTTTCTCTTGAAAAACGATGACCCCGGACCAGTCGAACGTTGAAAAAATGGTCAATATTGATGAAATTTTAACATTTAATCCTTTGACTTTAAATTACGGTTGGATATGAATTATTACTTTTTCAACTAAAATAAGTGTGTTTAAAGTCATTTCTGTGCCTGAAATTGGTCAAAATTGAAGATTTTGAGTAAGCAAAACTCTGTAAAAATGGCAATTTTGGTCACTGTGAGGGTTTAAAAAGTGGATATTCAACATGAGGCCCAATCCAAATGACATTTTGAATCATTTTTGGTAGAGTCCAAAAAATCAATTTTCTGATGAAAAACGATGACCCCGGACCAGTCGAACGTTGAAAAAATGGTCAATATTGATGAAATTTTAACATTTAATCTTTTGACTTAAAATGACGGTTGGATGTGAATTATTACTTTTTCAAATAAAATGAGTGTGTTTAAAGTCATTTCTGTGCCTGAAATTGGTCAAAATTGAAGATTTTGAGTAAGCAAAACTCTGTAAAAATGGCAATTTTGGTCACCGTGAGGGTGTAAAAAGTGGTTATTCAACATGAGGCCCGATCCAAATGACATTTTGAATCATTTTTGATAGAGTCCAAAAAATGAATTTTCTGATAAAAAACGATGACCCCGGACCAGTCGAACGTTGAAAAAATTGTCAATATTGATGAAATTTTAACATTTAATCTTTTGACTTCAAATGACGGTTGGATGTGAATTATTACTTTTTCAACGAAAATAAGTGTGTTTAAAGTCATTTCTGTGCCTGAAATTGGTCAAAATTGAAGATTTTGAGTAAGCAAAACTCTGTAAAAATGGCAATTTTGGTCACTGTGAGGGTTTAAAAAGTGGATATTCAACATGAGGCCCAATCCAAATGACATTTTGAAACATTTTTTTGTAGAGTCCAAAAAATCAATTTTCTGATGAAAAACGATGACCCCGGACCAGTCAAACGTTGAAAAAATGGTCAATATTGATGAAATTTTAACATTTAATCTTTTGACTTTAAATGAAGGTTGGATGTGAGTTATTACTTTTTCAACTAAAATAAGTGTGTTTAAAGTCATTTCTGTGCCTGAAATTGGTAAAAATTGAAGATTTTGAGTAAGCAAAACTCTGTAAAAATGGCAATTTTGGTCACTGTGAGGGTTTAAAAAGTGGTTATTCAACATGAGGCCCGATCCAAATGACATTTTGAATCATTTTTGGTAGAATCCAAAAAATCAATTTTCTGATAAAAACGATGACCCCGGACCAGTCGAACGTTGAAAAAATGGTCAATATTGATGAAATTTTAACATTTAATCTTTTGACTTAAAATGACGGTTGGATAAGAATTATTACTTTTTCAACTAAAATAAGTGTGTTTAAAGTCATTTCTGTGCCTGAAATTGGTCAAAATTGAAGATTTTGAGTAAGCAAAACTCTGTAAAAATGGCAATTTTGGTCACTGTGAGGGTTTAAAAAGTGGTTATTCAACATGAGGCCCGATCCAAATGACATTTTGAATAATTTTTGGTAGAATCCAAAAAATCAATTTTCTGATAAAAAACGATGACCCCGGACCAGTCGAACGTTGAAAAAATTGTCAATATTGATGACATTTTAACATTTAATCTTTTGACTTAAAATGACGGTTGGATAAGAATTATTACTTTTTCAACTAAAATAAGTGTGTTTAAAGTCATTTCTGTGCCTGAAATTGGTCAAAATTGAAGATTTTGAGTAAGCAAAACTCTGTAAAAATGGCAATTTTGGTCACTGTGAGGGTTTAAAAAGTGGTTATTCAACATGAGGCCCGATCCAAATGACATTTTGAATAATTTTTGGTAGAATCCAAAAAATCAATTTTCTGATAAAAAACGATGACCCCGGACCAGTCGAACGTTGAAAAAATTGTCAATATTGATGACATTTTAACATTTAATCTTTTGACTTTAAATGAAGGTTGGATGTGAGTTATTACTTTTTCAACTAAAATAAGTGTGTTTAAAGTCATTTCTGTGCCTGAAATTGGTCAAAATTGGAAATTTTGAGTAAGCAAAACTCTGAAAAAATGGCAATTTTGGTCACTGTGAGGGTTTAAAAAGTGGGTATTCAACATGAGGCCCGATCCAAATGACATTTTGAATCATTTTTGGTAGAGTCCAAAAAATCCATTTTCTGATGAAAAACGATGACCCCGGACCAGTCAAACGTTGAAAAAATGGTCAATATTGATGAAATTTTAACATTTAATCTTTTGACTTTAAATTACGGTTGGATGTGAATTATTACTTTTTCAACTAAAATAAGTGTGTTTAAAGTCATTTCTGTGCCTGAAATTGGTCAAAATTGAAGATTTTGAGTAAGCAAAACTCTGTAAAAATGGCAATTTTGGTCACTGTGAGGGTTTAAAAAGTGGATATTCAACATGAGGCCCAATCCAAATGACATTTTGAATCATTTTTGGTAGAGTCCAAAAAATCAATTTTCTGATGAAAAACGATGACCCCGGACCAGTCAAACGTTGAAAAAATGGTCAATATTGATGAAATTTTAACATTTAATCTTTTGACTTTAAATGAAGGTTGGATGTAAGTTATTACTTTTTCAACTAAAATAAGTGTGTTTAAAGTCATTTCTGTGCCTGAAATTGGTAAAAATTGAAGATTTTGAGTAAGCAAAACTCTGTAAAAATGGCAATTTTGGTCACTGTGAGGGTTTAAAAAGTGGTTATTCAACATGAGGCCCGATCCAAATGACATTTTGAATAATTTTTGGTAGAATCCAAAAAATCAATTTTCTGATAAAAAACGATGACCCCGGACCAGTCGAACGTTGAAAAAATTGTCAATATTGATGAAATTTTAACATTTAATCTTTTGACTTTAAATGAAGGTTGGATGTGAGTTATTACTTTTTCAACTAAAATAAGTGTGTTTAAAGTCATTTCTGTGCCTGAAATTGGTCAAAATTGAAGATTTTGAGTAAGCAAAACTCTGTAAAAATGGCAATTTTGGTCACTGTGAGGGTTTAAAAAGTGGTTATTCAACATGAGGCCCGATCCAAATGACATTTTGAATCATTTTTGGTAGAATCCAAAAAATCAATTTTCTGATGAAAAACGATGACCCCGGACCAGTCGAATGTTGAAAAAAAATGGTCAATATTGATGAAATTTTAACATTTAATCTTTTGACTTTAAATGACGGTTGGATGTGAATTATTACTTTTTCAACGAAAATAAGTGTGTTTAAAGTCATTTCTGTGCCTGAAATTGGTCAAAATTGAAAATTTTGAGTAAGCAAAACTCTGAAAAAAGGGCAATTTTGGTCACTGTGAGGGTTTAAAAAGTGGATATTCAACATGAGGCCCAATCCAAATGACATTTTGAATCATTTTTGGTAGAGTCCAAAAAATCAATTTTCTGATGAAAAACGATGACCCCGGACCAGTCGAACGTTGAAAAAATGGTCAATATTGATGAAATTTTAACATTTAATCTTTTGACTTAAAATGACGGTTGGATGTGAATTATTACTTTTTCAAATAAAATGAGTGTGTTTAAAGTCATTTCTGTGCCTGAAATTGGTCAAAATTGAAGATTTTGAGTAAGCAAAACTCTGTAAAAATGGCAATTTTGGTCACCGTGAGGGTGTAAAAAGTGGTTATTCAACATGAGGCCCGATCCAAATGACATTTTGAATCATTTTTGATAGAGTCCAAAAAATGAATTTTCTGATAAAAAACGATGACCCCGGACCAGTCGAACGTTGAAAAAATTGTCAATATTGATGAAATTTTAACATTTAATCTTTTGACTTCAAATGAAGGTTGGATGTGAGTTATTACTTTTTCAACTAAAATAAGTGTGTTTAAAGTCATTTCTGTGCCTGAAATTGGTCAAAATTGAAGATTTTGAGTAAGCAAAACTCTGTAAAAATGGCAATTTTGGTCACTGTGAGGGTTTAAAAAGTGGTTATTCAACATGAGGCCCGATCCAAATGACATTTTGAATCATTTTTGGTAGAATCCAAAAAATCAATTTTCTGATGAAAAACGATGACCCCGGACCAGTCGAATGTTAAAAAAATGGTCAATATTGATGAAATTTTAACATTTAATCTTTTGACTTTAAATGACGGTTGGATGTGAATTATTACTTTATCAACTAAAATAAGTGTTTTTAAAGTCATTTCTGTGCCTGAAATTGGTCAAAATTGAAGATTTTGAGTAAGCAAAACTCTGTAAAAATGGCAATTTTGGTCACTGTGAGGGTGTAAAAAGTGGTTATTCAACATGAGGCCCGATCCAAATGACATTTTGAATCATTTTTGGTAGAGTTCAAAAAATCAATTTTCTGATAAAAAACGATGACCCCGGACCAGTCGAACGTTGAAAAAATGGTCAATATTGATGACATTTTAACATTTAATCTTTTGACTTAAAATGACGGTTGGATGGTGAAATATTACTTTTTCAACTAAAATAAGTGTGTTTAAAGTCATTTCTGTGCCTGAAATTGGTCAAAATTGAAGATTTTGAGTAAGCAAAACTCTGTAAAAATGGCAATTTTGGTCACTGTGAGGGTTTAAAAAGTGGTTATTCAACATGAGGCCCGATCCAAATGACATTTTGAATCATTTTTGGTAGAGTCCAAAAAATCATTTTCTGATGGAAAACGATGACCCCGGACCAGTCGAACGTTGAAAAAATGGTCAATATTGATGAAATTTTAACATTTAATCTTTTGACTTTAAATGACGGTTGGATGTGAATTATTACTTTTTCAACGAAAATAAGTGTGTTTAAAGTCATTTCTGTGCCTGAAATTGGTCAAAATTGAAAATTTTGAGTAAGCAAAACTCTGAAAAAATGGCAATTTTGGTCACTGTGAGGGTTTAAAAAGTGGTTATTCAACATGAGGCCCGATCCAAATGACATTTTGAATCATTTTTGGTAGAGTCCAAAAAATCCATTTTCTGATGAAAAACGATGACCCCGGACCAGTCGAACGTTGAAAAAATGGTCAATATTGATGACATTTTAACATTTAATCTTTTGACTTTAAATTACGGTTGGATGTGAATTATTACTTTTTCAACTAAAATAAGTGTGTTTAAAGTCATTTCTGTGCCTGAAATTGGTCAAAATTGAAGATTTTGAGTAAGCAAAACTCTGTAAAATGGCAATTTTGGTCACTGTGAGGGTTTAAAAAGTGGATATTCAACATGAGGCCCAATCCAAATGACATTTTGAATCATTTTTGGTAGAGTCCAAAAAATCAATTTTCTGATTAAAAACGATGACCCCGGACCAGTCAAACATTGAAAAAATGGTCAATATTGATGAAATTTTAACATTTAATCTTTTGACTTTAAATGAAGGTTGGATGTGAGTTATTACTTTTTCAACTAAAATAAGTGTGTTTAAAGTCATTTCTGTGCCTGAAATTGGTAAAAATTGAAGATTTTGAGTAAGCAAAACTCTGTAAAAATGGCAATTTTGGTCACTGTGAGGGTTTAAAAAGTGGTTATTCAACTTGAGGCCCGATCCAAATGACATTTTGAATCATTTTTGGTAGAGTCCAAAAAATCAATTTTCTGATGAAAAACGATGACCCCGGACTAGTCGAACGTTGAAAAAATGGTCAATATTGATGAAATTTTAACATTTAATCTTTTGACTTTAAATGACGGTTGGATGTGAATTATTACTTTTTCAACGAAAATAAGTGTGTTTAAAGTCATTTCTGTGCCTGAAATTGGTCAAAATTGAAGATTTTGAGTAAGCAAAACTCTGTAAAAATGGCAATTTTTGGTCACTGTGAGGGTTTAAAAAGTGGATATTCAACATGAGGCCCAATCCAAATGACATTTTGAATCATTTTTGGTAGAGTCCAAAAAATCAATTTTCTGATGAAAAACGATGACCCCGGACCAGTCAAACGTTGAAAAAATGGTCAATATTGATGAAATTTTAACATTTAATCTTTTGACTTTAAATGAAGGTTGGATGTAAGTTATTACTTTTTCAACTAAAATAAGTGTGTTTAAAGTCATTTCTGTGCCTGAAATTGGTAAAAATTGAAGATTTTGAGTAAGCAAAACTCTGTAAAAATGGCAATTTTGGTCACTGTGAGGGTTTAAAAAGTGGTTATTCAACATGAGGCCCGATCCAAATGATATTTTGAATAATTTTTGGTAGAATCCAAAAAATCAATTTTCTGATAAAAAACGATGACCCCGGACCAGTCGAACGTTGAAAAAATTGTCAATATTGATGAAATTTTAACATTTAATCTTTTGACTTTAAATGAAGGTTGGATGTGAGTTATTACTTTTTCAACTAAAATAAGTGTGTTTAAAGTCATTTCTGTGCCTGAAATTGGTCAAAATTGAAGATTTTGAGTAAGCAAAACTCTGTAAAAATGGCAATTTTGGTCACTGTGAGCGTTTAAAAAGTGGTTATTCAACATGAGGCCCGATCCAAATGACATTTTGAATCATTTTTGGTAGAATCCAAAAAATCAATTTTCTGATGAAAAACGATGACCCCGGACCAGTCGAATGTTGAAAAAAAATGGTCAATATTGATGAAATTTTAACATTTAATCTTTTGACTTTAAATGACGGTTGGATGTGAATTATTACTTTTTCAACGAAAATAAGTGTGTTTAAAGTCATTTCTGTGCCTGAAATTGGTCAAAATTGAAAATTTTGAGTAAGCAAAACTCTGAAAAAAGGGCAATTTTGGTCACTGTGAGGGTTTAAAAAGTGGTTATTCAACATGAGGCCCGATCCAAATGAAATTTTGAATCATTTTTGGTAGAGTCCAAAAAATCCATTTTCTGATGAAAAATGATGACCCCGGACCAGTCGAACGTTGAAAAAATGGTCAATATTGATGAAATTTTAACATTTAATCCTTTGACTTTAAATTACGGTTGGATATGAATTATTACTTTTTCAACTAAAATAAGTGTGTTTAAAGTCATTTCTGTGCCTGAAATTGGTCAAAATTGAAGATTTTGAGTAAGCAAAACTCCGTAAAAATGGCAATTTTGGTCACTGTGAGGGTTTAAAAAGTGGATATTCAACATGAGGCCCAATCCAAATGACATTTTGAATCATTTTTGGTAGAGTCCAAAAAATCAATTTTCTGATGAAAAACGATGACCCCGGACCAGTCAAACGTTGAAAAAATTGTCAATATTGATGAAATTTTAACATTTAATCTTTTGACTTTAAATGAAGGTTGGATGTAAGTTATTACTTTTTCAACTAAAATAAGTGTGTTTAAAGTCATTTCTGTGCCTGAAATTGGTAAAAATTGAAGATTTTGAGTAAGCAAAACTCTGTAAAAATGGCAATTTTGGTCACTGTGAGGGTTTAAAAAGTGGTTATTCAACATGAGGCCCGATCCAAATGATATTTTGAATAATTTTTGGTAGAATCCAAAAAATCAATTTTCTGATAAAAAACGATGACCCCGGACCAGTCGAACGATGAAAAAATTGTCAATATTGATGAAATTTTAACATTTAATCTTTTGACTTTAAATGAAGGTTGGATGTGAGTTATTACTTTTTCAACTAAAATAAGTGTGTTTAAAGTCATTTCTGTGCCTGAAATTGGTAAAAATTGAAGATTTTGAGTAAGCAAAACTCTGTAAAAATGGCAATTTTGGTCACTGTGAGGGTTTAAAAAGTGGTTATTCAACATGAGGCCCGATCCAAATGACATTTTGAATCATTTTTGGTAGAATCCAAAAAATCAATTTTCTGATGAAAAACGATGACCCCGGACCAGTCGAACGTTGAAAAAATGGTCAATATTGATGAAATTTTAACATTTAATCTTTTGACTTAAAATGACGGTTGGATAAGAATTATTACTTTTTCAACTAAAATAAGTGTGTTTAAAGTCATTTCTGTGCCTGAAATTGGTCAAAATTGAAGATTTTGAGTAAGCAAAACTCTGTAAAATGGCAATTTTGGTCACTGTGAGGGTTTAAAAAGTGGTTATTCAACATGAGGCCCGATCCAAATGACATTTTGAATAATTTTTGGTAGAATCCAAAAAATCAATTTTCTGATAAAAAACGATGACCCCGGACCAGTCGAACGTTGAAAAAATTGTCAATATTGATGACATTTTAACATTTAATCTTTTGACTTTAAATGAAGGTTGGATGTGAGTTATTACTTTTTCAACTAAAATAAGTGTGTTTAAAGTCATTTCTGTGCCTGAAATTGGTCAAAATTGAAAATTTTGAGTAAGCAAAACTCTGAAAAAATGGCAATTTTGGTCACTGTGAGGGTTTCAAAAGTGGGTATTCAACATGAGGCCCGATCCAAATGACATTTTGAATCATTTTTGGTAGAGTCCAAAAAATCCATTTTCTGATGAAAAACGATGACCCCGGACCAGTCAAACGTTGAAAAAATGGTCAATATTGATGAAATTTTAACATTTAATCTTTTGACTTTAAATTACGGTTGGATGTGAATTATTACTTTTTCAACTAAAATAAGTGTGTTTAAAGTCATTTCTGTGCCTGAAATTGGTCAAAATTGAAGATTTTGAGTAAGCAAAACTCTGTAAAAATGGCAATTTTGGTCACTGTGAGGGTTTAAAAAGTGGATATTCAACATGAGGCCCAATCCAAATGACATTTTGAATCATTTTTGGTAGAGTCCAAAAAATCAATTTTCTGATGAAAAACGATGACCCCGGACCAGTCAAACGTTGAAAAAATGGTCAATATTGATGAAATTTTAACATTTAATCTTTTGACTTTAAATGAAGGTTGGATGTAAGTTATTACTTTTTCAACTAAAATAAGTGTGTTTAAAGTCATTTCTGTGCCTGAAATTGGTAAAAATTGAAGATTTTGAGTAAGCAAAACTCTGTAAAAATGGCAATTTTGGTCACTGTGAGGGTTTAAAAAGTGGTTATTCAACATGAGGCCCGATCCAAATGACATTTTGAATAATTTTTGGTAGAATCTAAAAATCAATTTTCTGATAAAAAACGATGACCCCGGACCAGTCGAACGTTGAAAAAATTGTCAATATTGATGAAATTTTAACATTTAATCTTTTGACTTTAAATGAAGGTTGGATGTGAGTTATTACTTTTTCAACTAAAATAAGTGTGTTTAAAGTCATTTCTGTGCCTGAAATTGGTCAAAATTGAAGATTTTGAGTAAGCAAAACTCTGTAAAAATGGCAATTTTGGTCACTGTGAGGGTTTAAAAAGTGGTTATTTAACATGAGGCCCGATCCAAATGACATTTTGAATCATTTTTGGTAGAATCCAAAAAATCAATTTTCTGATGAAAAACGATGACCCCGGACCAGTCGAATGTTGAAAAAAAATGGTCAATATTGATGAAATTTTAACATTTAATCTTTTGACTTTAAATGACGGTTGGATGTGAATTATTACTTTTTCAACGAAAATAAGTGTGTTTAAAGTCATTTCTGTGCCTGAAATTGGTCAAAATTGAAAATTTTGAGTAAGCAAAACTCTGAAAAAAGGGCAATTTTGGTCACTGTGAGGGTTTAAAAAGTGGTTATTCAACATGAGGCCCGATCCAAATGACATTTTGAATCATTTTTGGTAGAGTCCAAAAAATAAATTTTCTCTTGAAAAACGATGACCCCGGACCAGTCGAACGTTGAAAAAATGGTCAATATTGATGAAATTTTAACATTTAATCCTTTGACTTTAAATTACGGTTGGATATGAATTATTACTTTTTCAACTAAAATAAGTGTGTTTAAAGTCATTTCTGTGCCTGAAATTGGTCAAAATTGAAGATTTTGAGTAAGCAAAACTCTGTAAAAATGGCAATTTTGGTCACTGTGAGGGTTTAAAAAGTGGATATTCAACATGAGGCCCAATCCAAATGACATTTTGAATCATTTTTGGTAGAGTCCAAAAAATCAATTTTCTGATGAAAAACGATGACCCCGGACCAGTCGAACGTTGAAAAAATGGTCAATATTGATGAAATTTTAACATTTAATCTTTTGACTTAAAATGACGGTTGGATGTGAATTATTACTTTTTCAAATAAAATGAGTGTGTTTAAAGTCATTTCTGTGCCTGAAATTGGTCAAAATTGAAGATTTTGAGTAAGCAAAACTCTGTAAAAATGGCAATTTTGGTCACCGTGAGGGTGTAAAAAGTGGTTATTCAACATGAGGCCCGATCCAAATGACATTTTGAATCATTTTTGATAGAGTCCAAAAAATGAATTTTCTGATAAAAAACGATGACCCCGGACCAGTCGAACGTTGAAAAAATTGTCAATATTGATGAAATTTTAACATTTAATCTTTTGACTTCAAATGACGGTTGGATGTGAATTATTACTTTTTCAACGAAAATAAGTGTGTTTAAAGTCATTTCTGTGCCTGAAATTGGTCAAAATTGAAGATTTTGAGTAAGCAAAACTCTGTAAAAATGGCAATTTTGGTCACTGTGAGGGTTTAAAAAGTGGATATTCAACATGAGGCCCAATCCAAATGACATTTTGAAACATTTTTTTGTAGAGTCCAAAAAATCAATTTTCTGATGAAAAACGATGACCCCGGACCAGTCAAACGTTGAAAAAATGGTCAATATTGATGAAATTTTAACATTTAATCTTTTGACTTTAAATGAAGGTTGGATGTGAGTTATTACTTTTTCAACTAAAATAAGTGTGTTTAAAGTCATTTCTGTGCCTGAAATTGGTAAAAATTGAAGATTTTGAGTAAGCAAAACTCTGTAAAAATGGCAATTTTGGTCACTGTGAGGGTTTAAAAAGTGGTTATTCAACATGAGGCCCGATCCAAATGACATTTTGAATCATTTTTGGTAGAATCCAAAAAATCAATTTTCTGATGAAAAACGATGACCCCGGACCAGTCGAACGTTGAAAAAATGGTCAATATTGATGAAATTTTAACATTTAATCTTTTGACTTAAAATGACGGTTGGATAAGAATTATTACTTTTTCAACTAAAATAAGTGTGTTTAAAGTCATTTCTGTGCCTGAAATTGGTCAAAATTGAAGATTTTGAGTAAGCAAAACTCTGTAAAAATGGCAATTTTGGTCACTGTGAGGGTTTAAAAAGTGGTTATTCAACATGAGGCCCGATCCAAATGACATTTTGAATCATTTTTGGTAGAATCCAAAAAATCAATTTTCTGATGAAAAACGATGACCCCGGACCAGTCGAACGATGAAAAAATTGTCAATATTGATGAAATTTTAACATTTAATCTTTTGACTTTAAATGAAGGTTGGATGTGAGTTATTACTTTTTCAACTAAAATAAGTGTGTTTAAAGTCATTTCTGTGCCTGAAATTGGTAAAAATTGAAGATTTTGAGTAAGCAAAACTCTGTAAAAATGGCAATTTTGGTCACTGTGAGGGTTTAAAAAGTGGTTATTCAACATGAGGCCCGATCCAAATGACATTTTGAATCATTTTTGGTAGAATCCAAAAAATCAATTTTCTGATGAAAAACGATGACCCCGGACCAGTCGAACGTTGAAAAAATGGTCAATATTGATGAAATTTTAACATTTAATCTTTTGACTTAAAATGACGGTTGGATAAGAATTATTACTTTTTCAACTAAAATAAGTGTGTTTAAAGTCATTTCTGTGCCTGAAATTGGTCAAAATTGAAGATTTTGAGTAAGCAAAACTCTGTAAAATGGCAATTTTGGTCACTGTGAGGGTTTAAAAAGTGGTTATTCAACATGAGGCCCGATCCAAATGACATTTTGAATAATTTTTGGTAGAATCCAAAAAATCAATTTTCTGATAAAAAACGATGACCCCGGACCAGTCGAACGTTGAAAAAATTGTCAATATTGATGACATTTTAACATTTAATCTTTTGACTTTAAATGAAGGTTGGATGTGAGTTATTACTTTTTCAACTAAAATAAGTGTGTTTAAAGTCATTTCTGTGCCTGAAATTGGTCAAAATTGAAAATTTTGAGTAAGCAAAACTCTGAAAAAATGGCAATTTTGGTCACTGTGAGGGTTTCAAAAGTGGGTATTCAACATGAGGCCCGATCCAAATGACATTTTGAATCATTTTTGGTAGAGTCCAAAAAATCCATTTTCTGATGAAAAACGATGACCCCGGACCAGTCAAACGTTGAAAAAATGGTCAATATTGATGAAATTTTAACATTTAATCTTTTGACTTTAAATTACGGTTGGATGTGAATTATTACTTTTTCAACTAAAATAAGTGTGTTTAAAGTCATTTCTGTGCCTGAAATTGGTCAAAATTGAAGATTTTGAGTAAGCAAAACTCTGTAAAAATGGCAATTTTGGTCACTGTGAGGGTTTAAAAAGTGGATATTCAACATGAGGCCCAATCCAAATGACATTTTGAATCATTTTTGGTAGAGTCCAAAAAATCAATTTTCTGATGAAAAACGATGACCCCGGACCAGTCAAACGTTGAAAAAATGGTCAATATTGATGAAATTTTAACATTTAATCTTTTGACTTTAAATGAAGGTTGGATGTAAGTTATTACTTTTTCAACTAAAATAAGTGTGTTTAAAGTCATTTCTGTGCCTGAAATTGGTAAAAATTGAAGATTTTGAGTAAGCAAAACTCTGTAAAAATGGCAATTTTGGTCACTGTGAGGGTTTAAAAAGTGGTTATTCAACATGAGGCCCGATCCAAATGACATTTTGAATAATTTTTGGTAGAATCCAAAAAATCAATTTTCTGATAAAAAACGATGACCCCGGACCAGTCGAACGTTGAAAAAATTGTCAATATTGATGAAATTTTAACATTTAATCTTTTGACTTTAAATGAAGGTTGGATGTGAGTTATTACTTTTTCAACTAAAATAAGTGTGTTTAAAGTCATTTCTGTGCCTGAAATTGGTCAAAATTGAAGATTTTGAGTAAGCAAAACTCTGTAAAAATGGCAATTTTGGTCACTGTGAGGGTTTAAAAAGTGGTTATTTAACATGAGGCCCGATCCAAATGACATTTTGAATCATTTTTGGTAGAATCCAAAAAATCAATTTTCTGATGAAAAACGATGACCCCGGACCAGTCGAATGTTGAAAAAAAATGGTCAATATTGATGAAATTTTAACATTTAATCTTTTGACTTTAAATGACGGTTGGATGTGAATTATTACTTTTTCAACGAAAATAAGTGTGTTTAAAGTCATTTCTGTGCCTGAAATTGGTCAAAATTGAAAATTTTGAGTAAGCAAAACTCTGAAAAAAGGGCAATTTTGGTCACTGTGAGGGTTTAAAAAGTGGTTATTCAACATGAGGCCCGATCCAAATGACATTTTGAATCATTTTTGGTAGAGTCCAAAAAATAAATTTTCTCTTGAAAAACGATGACCCCGGACCAGTCGAACGTTGAAAAAATGGTCAATATTGATGAAATTTTAACATTTAATCCTTTGACTTTAAATTACGGTTGGATATGAATTATTACTTTTTCAACTAAAATAAGTGTGTTTAAAGTCATTTCTGTGCCTGAAATTGGTCAAAATTGAAGATTTTGAGTAAGCAAAACTCTGTAAAAATGGCAATTTTGGTCACTGTGAGGGTTTAAAAAGTGGATATTCAACATGAGGCCCAATCCAAATGACATTTTGAATCATTTTTGGTAGAGTCCAAAAAATCAATTTTCTGATGAAAAACGATGACCCCGGACCAGTCGAACGTTGAAAAAATGGTCAATATTGATGAAATTTTAACATTTAATCTTTTGACTTAAAATGACGGTTGGATGTGAATTATTACTTTTTCAAATAAAATGAGTGTGTTTAAAGTCATTTCTGTGCCTGAAATTGGTCAAAATTGAAGATTTTGAGTAAGCAAAACTCTGTAAAAATGGCAATTTTGGTCACCGTGAGGGTGTAAAAAGTGGTTATTCAACATGAGGCCCGATCCAAATGACATTTTGAATCATTTTTGATAGAGTCCAAAAAATGAATTTTCTGATAAAAAACGATGACCCCGGACCAGTCGAACGTTGAAAAAATTGTCAATATTGATGAAATTTTAACATTTAATCTTTTGACTTCAAATGACGGTTGGATGTGAATTATTACTTTTTCAACGAAAATAAGTGTGTTTAAAGTCATTTCTGTGCCTGAAATTGGTCAAAATTGAAGATTTTGAGTAAGCAAAACTCTGTAAAAATGGCAATTTTGGTCACTGTGAGGGTTTAAAAAGTGGATATTCAACATGAGGCCCAATCCAAATGACATTTTGAAACATTTTTTTGTAGAGTCCAAAAAATCAATTTTCTGATGAAAAACGATGACCCCGGACCAGTCAAACGTTGAAAAAATGGTCAATATTGATGAAATTTTAACATTTAATCTTTTGACTTTAAATGAAGGTTGGATGTGAGTTATTACTTTTTCAACTAAAATAAGTGTGTTTAAAGTCATTTCTGTGCCTGAAATTGGTAAAAATTGAAGATTTTGAGTAAGCAAAACTCTGTAAAAATGGCAATTTTGGTCACTGTGAGGGTTTAAAAAGTGGTTATTCAACATGAGGCCCGATCCAAATGACATTTTGAATCATTTTTGGTAGAATCCAAAAAATCAATTTTCTGATGAAAAACGATGACCCCGGACCAGTCGAACGTTGAAAAAATGGTCAATATTGATGAAATTTTAACATTTAATCTTTTGACTTAAAATGACGGTTGGATAAGAATTATTACTTTTTCAACTAAAATAAGTGTGTTTAAAGTCATTTCTGTGCCTGAAATTGGTCAAAATTGAAGATTTTGAGTAAGCAAAACTCTGTAAAAATGGCAATTTTGGTCACTGTGAGGGTTTAAAAAGTGGTTATTCAACATGAGGCCCGATCCAAATGACATTTTGAATAATTTTTGGTAGAATCCAAAAAATCAATTTTCTGATAAAAAACGATGACCCCGGACCAGTCGAACGTTGAAAAAATTGTCAATATTGATGACATTTTAACATTTAATCTTTTGACTTAAAATGACGGTTGGATAAGAATTATTACTTTTTCAACTAAAATAAGTGTGTTTAAAGTCATTTCTGTGCCTGAAATTGGTCAAAATTGAAGATTTTGAGTAAGCAAAACTCTGTAAAAATGGCAATTTTGGTCACTGTGAGGGTTTAAAAAGTGGTTATTCAACATGAGGCCCGATCCAAATGACATTTTGAATAATTTTTGGTAGAATCCAAAAAATCAATTTTCTGATAAAAAACGATGACCCCGGACCAGTCGAACGTTGAAAAAATTGTCAATATTGATGACATTTTAACATTTAATCTTTTGACTTTAAATGAAGGTTGGATGTGAGTTATTACTTTTTCAACTAAAATAAGTGTGTTTAAAGTCATTTCTGTGCCTGAAATTGGTCAAAATTGAAAATTTTGAGTAAGCAAAACTCTGAAAAAATGGCAATTTTGGTCACTGTGAGGGTTTAAAAAGTGGGTATTCAACATGAGGCCCGATCCAAATGACATTTTGAATCATTTTTGGTAGAGTCCAAAAAATCCATTTTCTGATGAAAAACGATGACCCCGGACCAGTCAAACGTTGAAAAAATGGTCAATATTGATGAAATTTTAACATTTAATCTTTTGACTTTAAATTACGGTTGGATGTGAATTATTACTTTTTCAACTAAAATAAGTGTGTTTAAAGTCATTTCTGTGCCTGAAATTGGTCAAAATTGAAGATTTTGAGTAAGCAAAACTCTGTAAAAATGGCAATTTTGGTCACTGTGAGGGTTTAAAAAGTGGATATTCAACATGAGGCCCAATCCAAATGACATTTTGAATCATTTTTGGTAGAGTCCAAAAAATCAATTTTCTGATGAAAAACGATGACCCCGGACCAGTCAAACGTTGAAAAAATGGTCAATATTGATGAAATTTTAACATTTAATCTTTTGACTTTAAATGAAGGTTGGATGTAAGTTATTACTTTTTCAACTAAAATAAGTGTGTTTAAAGTCATTTCTGTGCCTGAAATTGGTAAAAATTGAAGATTTTGAGTAAGCAAAACTCTGTAAAAATGGCAATTTTGGTCACTGTGAGGGTTTAAAAAGTGGTTATTCAACATGAGGCCCGATCCAAATGACATTTTGAATAATTTTTGGTAGAATCCAAAAAATCAATTTTCTGATAAAAAACGATGACCCCGGACCAGTCGAACGTTGAAAAAATTGTCAATATTGATGAAATTTTAACATTTAATCTTTTGACTTTAAATGAAGGTTGGATGTGAGTTATTACTTTTTCAACTAAAATAAGTGTGTTTAAAGTCATTTCTGTGCCTGAAATTGGTCAAAATTGAAGATTTTGAGTAAGCAAAACTCTGTAAAAATGGCAATTTTGGTCACTGTGAGGGTTTAAAAAGTGGTTATTCAACATGAGGCCCGATCCAAATGACATTTTGAATCATTTTTGGTAGAATCCAAAAAATCAATTTTCTGATGAAAAACGATGACCCCGGACCAGTCGAATGTTGAAAAAAAATGGTCAATATTGATGAAATTTTAACATTTAATCTTTTGACTTTAAATGACGGTTGGATGTGAATTATTACTTTTTCAACGAAAATAAGTGTGTTTAAAGTCATTTCTGTGCCTGAAATTGGTCAAAATTGA
Organism: Lissotriton vulgaris; assembly: GCF_964263255.1. Classification (NCBI taxonomy): domain Eukaryota; kingdom Metazoa; phylum Chordata; class Amphibia; order Caudata; family Salamandridae; genus Lissotriton; species Lissotriton vulgaris. The sequence continues at coordinate 492,259 of NW_028242082.1, read as the reverse complement.
AAATTTTGAGTAAGCAAAACTCTGAAAAAAGGGCAATTTTGGTCACTGTGAGGGTTTAAAAAGTGGATATTCAACATGAGGCCCAATCCAAATGACATTTTGAATCATTTTTGGTAGAGTCCAAAAAATCAATTTTCTGATGAAAAACGATGACCCCGGACCAGTCGAACGTTGAAAAAATGGTCAATATTGATGAAATTTTAACATTTAATCTTTTGACTTAAAATGACGGTTGGATGTGAATTATTACTTTTTCAAATAAAATGAGTGTGTTTAAAGTCATTTCTGTGCCTGAAATTGGTCAAAATTGAAGATTTTGAGTAAGCAAAACTCTGTAAAAATGGCAATTTTGGTCACCGTGAGGGTGTAAAAAGTGGTTATTCAACATGAGGCCCGATCCAAATGACATTTTGAATCATTTTTGATAGAGTCCAAAAAATGAATTTTCTGATAAAAAACGATGACCCCGGACCAGTCGAACGTTGAAAAAATTGTCAATATTGATGAAATTTTAACATTTAATCTTTTGACTTCAAATGAAGGTTGGATGTGAGTTATTACTTTTTCAACTAAAATAAGTGTGTTTAAAGTCATTTCTGTGCCTGAAATTGGTCAAAATTGAAGATTTTGAGTAAGCAAAACTCTGTAAAAATGGCAATTTTGGTCACTGTGAGGGTTTAAAAAGTGGTTATTCAACATGAGGCCCGATCCAAATGACATTTTGAATCATTTTTGGTAGAATCCAAAAAATCAATTTTCTGATGAAAAACGATGACCCCGGACCAGTCGAATGTTAAAAAAATGGTCAATATTGATGAAATTTTAACATTTAATCTTTTGACTTTAAATGACGGTTGGATGTGAATTATTACTTTATCAACTAAAATAAGTGTGTTTAAAGTCATTTCTGTGCCTGAAATTGGTCAAAATTGAAGATTTTGAGTAAGCAAAACTCTGTAAAAATGGCAATTTTGGTCACTGTGAGGGTGTAAAAAGTGGTTATTCAACATGAGGCCCGATCCAAATGACATTTTGAATCATTTTTGGTAGAGTTCAAAAAATCAATTTTCTGATAAAAAACGATGACCCCGGACCAGTCGAACGTTGAAAAAATGGTCAATATTGATGACATTTTAACATTTAATCTTTTGACTTAAAATGACGGTTGGATGGTGAAATATTACTTTTTCAACTAAAATAAGTGTGTTTAAAGTCATTTCTGTGCCTGAAATTGGTCAAAATTGAAGATTTTGAGTAAGCAAAACTCTGTAAAAATGGCAATTTTGGTCACTGTGAGGGTTTAAAAAGTGGTTATTCAACATGAGGCCCGATCCAAATGACATTTTGAATCATTTTTGGTAGAGTCCAAAAAATCATTTTCTGATGGAAAACGATGACCCCGGACCAGTCGAACGTTGAAAAAATGGTCAATATTGATGAAATTTTAACATTTAATCTTTTGACTTTAAATGACGGTTGGATGTGAATTATTACTTTTTCAACGAAAATAAGTGTGTTTAAAGTCATTTCTGTGCCTGAAATTGGTCAAAATTGAAAATTTTGAGTAAGCAAAACTCTGAAAAAATGGCAATTTTGGTCACTGTGAGGGTTTAAAAAGTGGTTATTCAACATGAGGCCCGATCCAAATGACATTTTGAATCATTTTTGGTAGAGTCCAAAAAATCCATTTTCTGATGAAAAACGATGACCCCGGACCAGTCGAACGTTGAAAAAATGGTCAATATTGATGACATTTTAACATTTAATCTTTTGACTTTAAATTACGGTTGGATGTGAATTATTACTTTTTCAACTAAAATAAGTGTGTTTAAAGTCATTTCTGTGCCTGAAATTGGTCAAAATTGAAGATTTTGAGTAAGCAAAACTCTGTAAAATGGCAATTTTGGTCACTGTGAGGGTTTAAAAAGTGGATATTCAACATGAGGCCCAATCCAAATGACATTTTGAATCATTTTTGGTAGAGTCCAAAAAATCAATTTTCTGATTAAAAACGATGACCCCGGACCAGTCAAACATTGAAAAAATGGTCAATATTGATGAAATTTTAACATTTAATCTTTTGACTTTAAATGAAGGTTGGATGTGAGTTATTACTTTTTCAACTAAAATAAGTGTGTTTAAAGTCATTTCTGTGCCTGAAATTGGTAAAAATTGAAGATTTTGAGTAAGCAAAACTCTGTAAAAATGGCAATTTTGGTCACTGTGAGGGTTTAAAAAGTTGTTATTCAACATGAGGCCCGATTCAAATGACATTTTGAATAATTTTTGGTAGAATCCAAAAAATCAATTTTCTGATAAAAAACGATGACCCCGGACCAGTCGAACGTTGAAAAAATTGTCAATATTGATGACATTTTAACATTTAATCTTTTGACTTTAAATGAAGGTTGGATGTGAGTTATTACTTTTTCAACTAAAATAAGTGTGTTTAAAGTCATTTCTGTGCCTGAAATTGGTCAAAATTGAAGATTTTGAGTAAGCAAAACTCTGTAAAAATGGCAATTTTGGTCACTGTGAGGGTTTAAAAAGTGGTTATTCAACATGAGGCCCGATCCAAATGACATTTTGAATCATTTTTGGTAGAATCCAAAAAATCAATTTTCTGATGAAAAACGATGACCCCGGACCAGTCGAATGTTGAAAAAAAATGGTCAATATTGATGAAATTTTAACATTTAATCTTTTGACTTTAAATGACGGTTGGATGTGAATTATTACTTTTTCAACGAAAATAAGTGTGTTTAAAGTCATTTCTGTGCCTGAAATTGGTCAAAATTGAAAATTTTGAGTAAGCAAAACTCTGAAAAAAGGGCAATTTTGGTCACTGTGAGGGTTTAAAAAGTGGATATTCAACATGAGGCCCAATCCAAATGACATTTTGAATCATTTTTGGTAGAGTCCAAAAAATCAATTTTCTGATGAAAAACGATGACCCCGGACCAGTCGAACGTTGAAAAAATGGTCAATATTGATGAAATTTTAACATTTAATCTTTTGACTTAAAATGACGGTTGGATGTGAATTATTACTTTTTCAAATAAAATGAGTGTGTTTAAAGTCATTTCTGTGCCTGAAATTGGTCAAAATTGAAGATTTTGAGTAAGCAAAACTCTGTAAAAATGGCAATTTTGGTCACCGTGAGGGTGTAAAAAGTGGTTATTCAACATGAGGCCCGATCCAAATGACATTTTGAATCATTTTTGATAGAGTCCAAAAAATGAATTTTCTGATAAAAAACGATGACCCCGGACCAGTCGAACGTTGAAAAAATTGTCAATATTGATGAAATTTTAACATTTAATCTTTTGACTTCAAATGAAGGTTGGATGTGAGTTATTACTTTTTCAACTAAAATAAGTGTGTTTAAAGTCATTTCTGTGCCTGAAATTGGTCAAAATTGAAGATTTTGAGTAAGCAAAACTCTGTAAAAATGGCAATTTTGGTCACTGTGAGGGTTTAAAAAGTGGTTATTCAACATGAGGCCCGATCCAAATGACATTTTGAATCATTTTTGGTAGAATCCAAAAAATCAATTTTCTGATGAAAAACGATGACCCCGGACCAGTCGAATGTTAAAAAAATGGTCAATATTGATGAAATTTTAACATTTAATCTTTTGACTTTAAATGACGGTTGGATGTGAATTATTACTTTATCAACTAAAATAAGTGTGTTTAAAGTCATTTCTGTGCCTGAAATTGGTCAAAATTGAAGATTTTGAGTAAGCAAAACTCTGTAAAAATGGCAATTTTGGTCACTGTGAGGGTGTAAAAAGTGGTTATTCAACATGAGGCCCGATCCAAATGACATTTTGAATCATTTTTGGTAGAGTTCAAAAAATCAATTTTCTGATAAAAAACGATGACCCCGGACCAGTCGAACGTTGAAAAAATGGTCAATATTGATGACATTTTAACATTTAATCTTTTGACTTAAAATGACGGTTGGATGGTGAAATATTACTTTTTCAACTAAAATAAGTGTGTTTAAAGTCATTTCTGTGCCTGAAATTGGTCAAAATTGAAGATTTTGAGTAAGCAAAACTCTGTAAAAATGGCAATTTTGGTCACTGTGAGGGTTTAAAAAGTGGTTATTCAACATGAGGCCCGATCCAAATGACATTTTGAATCATTTTTGGTAGAGTCCAAAAAATCATTTTCTGATGGAAAACGATGACCCCGGACCAGTCGAACGTTGAAAAAATGGTCAATATTGATGAAATTTTAACATTTAATCTTTTGACTTTAAATGACGGTTGGATGTGAATTATTACTTTTTCAACGAAAATAAGTGTGTTTAAAGTCATTTCTGTGCCTGAAATTGGTCAAAATTGAAAATTTTGAGTAAGCAAAACTCTGAAAAAATGGCAATTTTGGTCACTGTGAGGGTTTAAAAAGTGGTTATTCAACATGAGGCCCGATCCAAATGACATTTTGAATCATTTTTGGTAGAGTCCAAAAAATCCATTTTCTGATGAAAAACGATGACCCCGGACCAGTCGAACGTTGAAAAAATGGTCAATATTGATGACATTTTAACATTTAATCTTTTGACTTTAAATTACGGTTGGATGTGAATTATTACTTTTTCAACTAAAATAAGTGTGTTTAAAGTCATTTCTGTGCCTGAAATGGGTCAAAATTGAAGATTTTGAGTAAGCAAAACTCTGTAAAATGGCAATTTTGGTCACTGTGAGGGTTTAAAAAGTGGATATTCAACATGAGGCCCAATCCAAATGACATTTTGAATCATTTTTGGTAGAGTCCAAAAAATCAATTTTCTGATTAAAAACGATGACCCCGGACCAGTCAAACATTGAAAAAATGGTCAATATTGATGAAATTTTAACATTTAATCTTTTGACTTTAAATGAAGGTTGGATGTGAGTTATTACTTTTTCAACTAAAATAAGTGTGTTTAAAGTCATTTCTGTGCCTGAAATTGGTAAAAATTGAAGATTTTGAGTAAGCAAAACTCTGTAAAAATGGCAATTTTGGTCACTGTGAGGGTTTAAAAAGTGGTTATTCAACATGAGGCCCGATCCAAATGACATTTTGAATAATTTTTGGTAGAATCCAAAAAATCAATTTTCTGATAAAAAACGATGACCCCGGACCAGTCGAACGTTGAAAAAATTGTCAATATTGATGACATTTTAACATTTAATCTTTTGACTTTAAATGAAGGTTGGATGTGAGTTATTACTTTTTCAACTAAAATAAGTGTGTTTAAAGTCATTTCTGTGCCTGAAATTGGTCAAAATTGAAGATTTTGAGTAAGCAAAACTCTGTAAAAATGGCAATTTTGGTCACTGTGAGGGTTTAAAAAGTGGTTATTCAACATGAGGCCCGATCCAAATGACATTTTGAATCATTTTTGGTAGAATCCAAAAAATCAATTTTCTGATGAAAAACGATGACCCCGGACCAGTCGAACGTTGAAAAAATGGTCAATATTGATGAAATTTTAACATTTAATCTTTTGACTTTAAATTACGGTTGGATGTGAATTATTACTTTTTCAACTAAAATAAGTGTGTTTAAAGTCATTTCTGTGCCTGAAATTGGTCAAAATTGAAGATTTTGAGTAAGCAAAACTCTGTAAAAATGGCAATTTTGGTCACTGTGAGGGTTTAAAAAGTGGTTATTCAACATGAGGCCCGATCCAAATGACATTTTGAATCATTTTTGGTAGAGTCCAAAAAATCAATTTTCTGATGAAAAACGATGACCCCGGACTAGTCGAACGTTGAAAAAATGGTCAATATTGATGAAATTTTAACATTTAATCTTTTGACTTTAAATGACGGTTGGATGTGAATTATTACTTTTTCAACGAAAATAAGTGTGTTTAAAGTCATTTCTGTGCCTGAAATTGGTCAAAATTGAAGATTTTGAGTAAGCAAAACTCTGTAAAAATGGCAATTTTGGTCACTGTGAGGGTTTAAAAAGTGGATATTCAACATGAGGCCCAATCCAAATGACATTTTGAATCATTTTTGGTAGAGTCCAAAAAATCAATTTTCTGATGAAAAACGATGACCCCGGACCAGTCAAACGTTGAAAAAATGGTCAATATTGATGAAATTTTAACATTTAATCTTTTGACTTTAAATGAAGGTTGGATGTAAGTTATCACTTTTTCAACTAAAATAAGTGTGTTTAAAGTCATTTCTGTGCCTGAAATTGGTAAAAATTGAAGATTTTGAGTAAGCAAAACTCTGTAAAAATGGCAATTTTGGTCACTGTGAGCGTTTAAAAAGTGGTTATTCAACATGAGGCCCGATCCAAATGACATTTTGAATCATTTTTGGTAGAGTCCAAAAAATCCATTTTCTGATGAAAAACGATGACCCCGGACCAGTCGAACGTTGAAAAAATGGTCAATATTGATGAAATTTTAACATTTAATCCTTTGACTTTAAATTACCGTTGGATATGAATTATTACTTTTTCAACTAAAATAAGTGTGTTTAAAGTCATTTCTGTGCCTGAAATTGGTCAAAATTGAAGATTTTGAGTAAGCAAAACTCTGTAAAAATGGCAATTTTGGTCACTGTGAGGGTTTAAAAAGTGGATATTCAACATGAGGCCCAATCCAAATGACATTTTGAATCATTTTTGGTAGAGTCCAAAAAATCAATTTTCTGATGAAAAACGATGACCCCGGACCAGTCAAACGTTGAAAAAATGGTCAATATTGATGAAATTTTAACATTTAATCTTTTGACTTTAAATGAAGGTTGGATGTGAGTTATTACTTTTTCAACTAAAATAAGTGTGTTTAAAGTCATTTCTGTGCCTGAAATTGGTAAAAATTGAAGATTTTGAGTAAGCAAAACTCTGTAAAAATGGCAATTTTGGTCACTGTGAGGGTTTAAAAAGTGGTTATTCAACATGAGGCCCGATCCAAATGACATTTTGAATAATTTTTGGTAGAATCCAAAAAATCAATTTTCTGATAAAAAACGATGACCCCGGACCAGTCGAACGTTGAAAAAATTGTCAATATTGATGACATTTTAACATTTAATCTTTTGACTTTAAATGAAGGTTGGATGTGAGTTATTACTTTTTCAACTAAAATAAGTGTGTTTAAAGTCATTTCTGTGCCTGAAATTGGTCAAAATTGAAGATTTTGAGTAAGCAAAACTCTGTAAAAATGGCAATTTTGGTCACTGTGAGGGTTTAAAAAGTGGTTATTCAACTTGAGGCCCAATCCAAATAACATTTTGAATCATTTTTGGTAGAGTCCAAAAAATCAATTTTCTGATGAAAAACGATGACCCCGGACCAGTCGAACGTTGAAAAAATGGTCAATATTGATGAAATTTTAACATTTAATCTTTTGACTTAAAATGACGGTTGGATGTGAATTATTACTTTTTCAACTAAAATAAGTGTGTTTAAAGTCATTTCTGTGCCTGAAATTGGTCAAAATTGAAGATTTTGAGTAAGCAAAACTCTGTAAAAATGGCAATTTTGGTCACTGTGAGGGTTTAAAAAGTGGTTATTCAACATGAGGCCCGATCCAAATGACATTTTGAATCATTTTTGGTAGAGTCCAAAAAATCATTTTCTGATGGAAAACGATGACCCCGGACCAGTCGAACGTTGAAAAAATGGTCAATATTGATGAAATTTTAACATTTAATCTTTTGACTTTAAATTACGGTTGGATGTGAATTATTACTTTTTCAACTAAAATAAGTGTGTTTAAAGTCATTTCTGTGCCTGAAATTGGTCAAAATTGAAGATTTTGAGTAAGCAAAACTCTGTAAAAATGGCAATTTTGGTCACTGTGAGGGTTTAAAAAGTGGATATTCAACATGAGGCCCAATCCAAATGACATTTTGAATCATTTTTGGTAGAGTCCAAAAAATCAATTTTCTGATGAAAAACGATGACCCCGGACCAGTCAAACGTTGAAAAAATGGTCAATATTGATGAAATTTTAACATTTAATCTTTTGACTTTAAATGAAGGTTGGATGTAAGTTATTACTTTTTCAACTAAAATAAGTGTGTTTAAAGTCATTTCTGTGCCTGAAATTGGTAAAAATTGAAGATTTTGAGTAAGCAAAACTCTGTAAAAATGGCAATTTTGGTCACTGTGAGGGTTTAAAAAGTGGTTATTCAACATGAGGCCCGATCCAAATGACATTTTGAATAATTTTTGGTAGAATCCAAAAAATCAATTTTCTGATAAAAAACGATGACCCCGGACCAGTCGAACGTTGAAAAAATTGTCAATATTGATGAAATTTTAACATTTAATCTTTTGACTTTAAATGAAGGTTGGATGTGAGTTATTACTTTTTCAACTAAAATAAGTGTGTTTAAAGTCATTTCTGTGCCTGAAATTGGTCAAAATTGAAAATTTTGAGTAAGCAAAACTCTGAAAAAATGGCAATTTTGGTCACTGTGAGGGTTTAAAAAGTGGGTATTCAACATGAGGCCCGATCCAAATGACATTTTGAATCATTTTTGGTAGAGTCCAAAAAATCCATTTTCTGATGAAAAACGATGACCCCGGACCAGTCAAACGTTGAAAAAATGGTCAATATTGATGAAATTTTAACATTTAATCTTTTGACTTTAAATTACGGTTGGATGTGAATTATTACTTTTTCAACTAAAATAAGTGTGTTTAAAGTCATTTCTGTGCCTGAAATTGGTCAAAATTGAAAATTTTGAGTAAGCAAAATTCTGACAAAAGGGCAATTTTGGTCACTGTGAGGGTTTAAAAAGTGGTTATTCAACATGAGGCCCGATCCAAATGACATTTTGAATCATTTTTGGTAGAGTCCAAAAAATAAATTTTCTCTTGAAAAACGATGACCAGTCGAACGTTGAAAAAATGGTCAATATTGATGAAATTTTAACATTTAATCCTTTGACTTTAAATTACGGTTGGATATGAATTATTACTTTTTCAACTAAAATAAGTGTGTTTAAAGTCATTTCTGTGCCTGAAATTGGTCAAAATTGAAGATTTTGAGTAAGCAAAACTCTGTAAAAATGGCAATTTTGGTCACTGTGAGGGTTTAAAAAGTGGATATTCAACATGAGGCCCAATCCAAATGACATTTTGAATCATTTTTGGTAAAGTCCAAAAAATCAATTTTCTGATGAAAAACGATGACCCCGGACCAGTCGAACGTTGAAAAAATGGTCAATATTGATGAAATTTTAACATTTAATCTTTTGACTTAAAATGACGGTTGGATGTGAATTATTACTTTTTCAAATAAAATGAGTGTGTTTAAAGTCATTTCTGTGCCTGAAATTGGTCAAAATTGAAGATTTTGAGTAAGCAAAACTCTGTAAAAATGGCAATTTTGGTCACCGTGAGGGTGTAAAAAGTGGTTATTCAACATGAGGCCCGATCCAAATGACATTTTGAATCATTTTTGATAGAGTCCAAAAAATGAATTTTCTGATAAAAAACGATGACCCCGGACCAGTCGAACGTTGAAAAAATTGTCAATATTGATGAAATTTTAACATTTAATCTTTTGACTTCAAATGAAGGTTGGATGTGAGTTATTACTTTTTCAACTAAAATAAGTGTGTTTAAAGTCATTTCTGTGCCTGAAATTGGTCAAAATTGAAGATTTTGAGTAAGCAAAACTCTGTAAAAATGGCAATTTTGGTCACTGTGAGGGTTTAAAAAGTGGTTATTTAACATGAGGCCCGATCCAAATGACATTTTGAATCATTTTTGGTAGAATCCAAAAAATCAATTTTCTGATGAAAAACGATGACCCCGGACCAGTCGAATGTTAAAAAAATGTTCAATATTGATGAAATTTTAACATTTAATCTTTTGACTTTAAATGACGGTTGGATGTGAATTATTACTTTATCAACTAAAATAAGTGTGTTTAAAGTCATTTCTGTGCCTGAAATTGGTCAAAATTGAAGATTTTGAGTAAGCAAAACTCTGTAAAAATGGCAATTTTGGTCACTGTGAGGGTGTAAAAAGTGGTTATTCAACATGAGGCCCGATCCAAATGACATTTTGAATCATTTTTGGTAGAGTCCAAAAAATCCATTTTCTGATGAAAAACGATGACCCCGGACCAGTCGAACGTTGAAAAAATGGTCAATATTGATGAAATTTTAACATTTAATCCTTTGACTATAAATTACGGTTGGATATGAATTATTACTTTTTCAACTAAAATAAGTGTGTTTAAAGTCATTTCTGTGCCTGAAATTGGTCAAAATTGAAGATTTTGAGTAAGCAAAACTCTGTAAAAATGGCAATTTTGGTCACTGTGAGGGTTTAAAAAGTGGATATTCAACATGAGGCCCAATCCAAATGACATTTTGAAACATTTTTTTGTAGAGTCCAAAAAATCAATTTTCTGATGAAAAACGATGACCCCGGACCAGTCAAACGTTGAAAAAATGGTCAATATTGATGAAATTTTAACATTTAATCTTTTGACTTTAAATGAAGGTTGGATGTGAGTTATTACTTTTTCAACTAAAATAAGTGTGTTTAAAGTCATTTCTGTGCCTGAAATTGGTAAAAATTGAAGATTTTGAGTAAGCAAAACTCTGTAAAAATGGCAATTTTGGTCACTGTGAGGGTTTAAAAAGTGGTTATTCAACATGAGGCCCGATCCAAATGACATTTTGAATCATTTTTGGTAGAATCCAAAAAATCAATTTTCTGATGAAAAACGATGACCCCGGACCAGTCGAACGTTGAAAAAATGGTCAATATTGATGAAATTTTAACATTTAATCTTTTGACTTAAAATGACGGTTGGATAAGAATTATTACTTTTTCAACTAAAATAAGTGTGTTTAAAGTCATTTCTGTGCCTGAAATTGGTCAAAATTGAAGATTTTGAGTAAGCAAAACTCTGTAAAAATGGCAATTTTGGTCACTGTGAGGGTTTAAAAAGTGGTTATTCAACATGAGGCCCGATCCAAATGACATTTTGAATAATTTTTGGTAGAATCCAAAAAATCAATTTTCTGATAAAAAACGATGACCCCGGACCAGTCGAACGTTGAAAAAATTGTCAATATTGATGACATTTTAACATTTAATCTTTTGACTTTAAATGAAGGTTGGATGTGAGTTATTACTTTTTCAACTAAAATAAGTGTGTTTAAAGTCATTTCTGTGCCTGAAATTGGTCAAAATTGAAGATTTTGTGTAAGCAAAACTCTGTAAAAATGGCAATTTTGGTCACTGTGAGGGTTTAAAAAGTGGTTATTCAACATGAGGCCCCATCCAAATGACATTTTGAATCATTTTTGGTAGAATCTAAAAAATCAATTTTCTGATGAAAAACGATGACCCCGGACCAGTCGAACGTTGAAAAAATGGTCAATATTGATGAAATTTTAACATTTAATCTTTTGACTTTAAATGACGGTTGGATGTGAATTATTACTTTTTCAACGAAAATAAGTGTGTTTAAAGTCATTTCTGTGCCTGAAATTGGTCAAAATTGAAGATTTTGAGTAAGCAAAACTCTGTAAAAATGGCAATTTTGGTCACTGTGAGGGTTTAAAAAGTGGATATTCAACATGAGGCCCAATCCAAATGACATTTTGAATCATTTTTGGTAGAGTCCAAAAAATCAATTTTCTGATGAAAAACGATGACCCCGGACCAGTCAAACGTTGAAAAAATGGTCAATATTGATGAAATTTTAACATTTAATCTTTTGACTTTAAATGAAGGTTGGATGTGAGTTATTACTTTTTCAACTAAAATAAGTGTGTTTAAAGTCATTTCTGTGCCTGAAATTGGTCAAAATTGAAGATTTTGAGTAAGCAAAACTCTGTAAAAATGGCAATTTTGGTCACTGTGAGGGTTTAAAAAGTGGATATTCAACATGAGGCCCAATCCAAATGACATTTTGAATCATTTTTGGTAGAGTCCAAAAAATCAATTTTCTGATGAAAAACGATGACCCCGGACCAGTCAAACGTTGAAAAAATGGTCAATATTGATGAAATTTTAACATTTAATCTTTTGACTTTAAATGAAGGTTGGATGTGAGTTATTACTTTTTCAACTAAAATAAGTGTGTTTAAAGTCATTTCTGTGCCTGAAATTGGTAAAAATTGAAGATTTTGTGTAAGCAAAACTCTGTAAAAATGGCAATTTTGGTCACTGTGAGGGTTTAAAAAGTGGTTATTCAACATGAGGCCCCATCCAAATGACATTTTGAATCATTTTTGGTAGAATCTAAAAAATCAATTTTCTGATGAAAAACGATGACCCCGGACCAGTCGAACGTTGAAAAAATGGTCAATATTGATGAAATTTTAACATTTAATCTTTTGACTTTAAATGACGGTTGGATGTGAATTATTACTTTTTCAACGAAAATAAGTGTGTTTAAAGTCATTTCTGTGCCTGAAATTGGTCAAAATTGAAAATTTTGAGTAAGCAAAACTCTGTAAAAATGGCAATTTTGGTCACTGTGAGGGTTTAAAAAGTGGATATTCAACATGAGGCCCAATCCAAATGACATTTTGAATCATTTTTGGTAGAGTCCAAAAAATCAATTTTCTGATGAAAAACGATGACCCCGGACCAGTCAAACGTTGAAAAAATGGTCAATATTGATGAAATTTTAACATTTAATCTTTTGACTTTAAATGAAGGTTGGATGTGAGTTATTACTTTTTCAACTAAAATAAGTGTGTTTAAAGTCATTTCTGTGCCTGAAATTGGTCAAAATTGAAGATTTTGAGTAAGCAAAACTCTGTAAAAATGGCAATTTTGGTCACTGTGAGGGTTTAAAAAGTGGATATTCAACATGAGGCCCAATCCAAATGACATTTTGAATCATTTTTGGTAGAGTCCAAAAAATCAATTTTCTGATGAAAAACGATGACCCCGGACCAGTCAAACGTTGAAAAAATGGTCAATATTGATGAAATTTTAACATTTAATCTTTTGACTTTAAATGAAGGTTGGATGTGAGTTATTACTTTTTCAACTAAAATAAGTGTGTTTAAAGTCATTTCTGTGCCTGAAATTGGTAAAAATTGAAGATTTTGAGTAAGCAAAACTCTGTAAAAATGGCAATTTTGGTCACTGTGAGGGTTTAAAAAGTGGTTATTCAACATGAGGCCCGATCCAAATGACATTTTGAATCATTTTTGGTAGAATCCAAAAAATCAATTTTCTGATGAAAAACGATGACCCCGGACCAGTCGAACGTTGAAAAAATGGTCAATATTGATGAAATTTTAACATTTAATCTTTTGACTTAAAATGACGGTTGGATAAGAATTATTACTTTTTCAACTAAAATAAGTGTGTTTAAAGTCATTTCTGTGCCTGAAATTGGTCAAAATTGAAGATTTTGAGTAAGCAAAACTCTGTAAAATGGCAATTTTGGTCACTGTGAGGGTTTAAAAAGTGGTTATTCAACATGAGGCCCGATCCAAATGACATTTTGAATAATTTTTGGTAGAATCCAAAAAATCAATTTTCTGATAAAAAACGATGACCCCGGACCAGTCGAACGTTGAAAAAATTGTCAATATTGATGACATTTTAACATTTAATCTTTTGACTTTAAATGAAGGTTGGATGTGAGTTATTACTTTTTCAACTAAAATAAGTGTGTTTAAAGTCATTTCTGTGCCTGAAATTGGTCAAAATTGAAAATTTTGAGTAAGCAAAACTCTGAAAAAATGGCAATTTTGGTCACTGTGAGGGTTTAAAAAGTGGGTATTCAACATGAGGCCCGATCCAAATGACATTTTGAATCATTTTTGGTAGAGTCCAAAAAATCCATTTTCTGATGAAAAACGATGACCCCGGACCAGTCAAACGTTGAAAAAATGGTCAATATTGATGAAATTTTAACATTTAATCTTTTGACTTTAAATTACGGTTGGATGTGAATTATTACTTTTTCAACTAAAATAAGTGTGTTTAAAGTCATTTCTGTGCCTGAAATTGGTCAAAATTGAAGATTTTGAGTAAGCAAAACTCTGTAAAAATGGCAATTTTGGTCACTGTGAGGGTTTAAAAAGTGGATATTCAACATGAGGCCCAATCCAAATGACATTTTGAATCATTTTTGGTAGAGTCCAAAAAATCAATTTTCTGATGAAAAACGATGACCCCGGACCAGTCAAACGTTGAAAAAATGGTCAATATTGATGAAATTTTAACATTTAATCTTTTGACTTTAAATGAAGGTTGGATGTAAGTTATTACTTTTTCAACTAAAATAAGTGTGTTTAAAGTCATTTCTGTGCCTGAAATTGGTAAAAATTGAAGATTTTGAGTAAGCAAAACTCTGTAAAAATGGCAATTTTGGTCACTGTGAGGGTTTAAAAAGTGGTTATTCAACATGAGGCCCGATCCAAATGACATTTTGAATAATTTTTGGTAGAATCCAAAAAATCAATTTTCTGATAAAAAACGATGACCCCGGACCAGTCGAACGTTGAAAAAATTGTCAATATTGATGAAATTTTAACATTTAATCTTTTGACTTTAAATGAAGGTTGGATGTGAGTTATTACTTTTTCAACTAAAATAAGTGTGTTTAAAGTCATTTCTGTGCCTGAAATTGGTCAAAATTGAAGATTTTGAGTAAGCAAAACTCTGTAAAAATGGCAATTTTGGTCACTGTGAGGGTTTAAAAAGTGGTTATTCAACATGAGGCCCGATCCAAATGACATTTTGAATCATTTTTGGTAGAATCCAAAAAATCAATTTTCTGATGAAAAACGATGACCCCGGACCAGTCGAATGTTGAAAAAAAATGGTCAATATTGATGAAATTTTAACATTTAATCTTTTGACTTTAAATGACGGTTGGATGTGAATTATTACTTTTTCAACGAAAATAAGTGTGTTTAAAGTCATTTCTGTGCCTGAAATTGGTCAAAATTGAAAATTTTGAGTAAGCAAAACTCTGAAAAAAGGGCAATTTTGGTCACTGTGAGGGTTTAAAAAGTGGTTATTCAACATGAGGCCCGATCCAAATGACATTTTGAATCATTTTTGGTAGAGTCCAAAAAAACTATTTTCTGATGAAAAACGATGACCCCGGACCAGTCGAACGTTGAAAAAATGGTCAATATTGATGAAATTTTAACATTTAATCCTTTGACTTTAAATTACGGTTGGATATGAATTATTACTTTTTCAACTAAAATAAGTGTGTTTAAAGTCATTTCTGTGCCTGAAATTGGTCAAAATTGAAGATTTTGAGTAAGCAAAACTCTGTAAAAATGGCAATTTTGGTCACTGTGAGGGTTTAAAAAGTGGATATTCAACATGAGGCCCAATCCAAATGACATTTTGAATCATTTTTGGTAGAGTTCAAAAAATCAATTTTCTGATAAAAAACGATGACCCCGGACCAGTCGAACGTTGAAAAAATGGTCAATATTGATGACATTTTAACATTTAATCTTTTGACTTAAAATGACGGTTGGATGGTGAAATATTACTTTTTCAACTAAAATAAGTGTGTTTAAAGTCATTTCTGTGCCTGAAATTGGTCAAAATTGAAGATTTTGAGTGAGCAAAACTCTGTAAAAATGGCAATTTTGGTCACTGTGAGGGTTTAAAAAGTGGTTATTCAACATGAGGCCCGATCCAAATGACATTTTGAATCATTTTTGGTAGAGTCCAAAAAATCATTTTCTGATGGAAAACGATGACCCCGGACCAGTCGAACGTTGAAAAAATGGTCAATATTGATGAAATTTTAACATTTAATCTTTTGACTTTAAATGACGGTTGGATGTGAATTATTACTTTTTCAACGAAAATAAGTGTGTTTAAAGTCATTTCTGTGCCTGAAATTGGTCAAAATTGAAAATTTTGAGTAAGCAAAACTCTGAAAAAATGGCAATTTTGGTCACTGTGAGGGTTTAAAAAGTGGTTATTCAACATGAGGCCCGATCCAAATGACATTTTGAATCATTTTTGGTAGAGTCCAAAAAATCCATTTTCTGATGAAAAACGATGACCCCGGACCAGTCGAACGTTGAAAAAATGGTCAATATTGATGACATTTTAACATTTAATCTTTTGACTTTAAATTACGGTTGGATGTGAATTATTACTTTTTCAACTAAAATAAGTGTGTTTAAAGTCATTTCTGTGCCTGAAATTGGTCAAAATTGAAGATTTTGAGTAAGCAAAACTCTGTAAAATGGCAATTTTGGTCACTGTGAGGGTTTAAAAAGTGGATATTCAACATGAGGCCCAATCCAAATGACATTTTGAATCATTTTTGGTAGAGTCCAAAAAATCAATTTTCTGATTAAAAACGATGACCCCGGACCAGTCAAACGTTGAAAAAATGGTCAATATTGATGAAATTTTAACATTTAATCTTTTGACTTTAAATGAAGGTTGGATGTGAGTTATTACTTTTTCAACTAAAATAAGTGTGTTTAAAGTCATTTCTGTGCCTGAAATTGGTAAAAATTGAAGATTTTGAGTAAGCAAAACTCTGTAAAAATGGCAATTTTGGTCACTGTGAGGGTTTAAAAAGTGGTTATTCAACATGAGGCCCGATCCCAATGACATTTTGAATAATTTTTGGTAGAATCCAAAAAATCAATTTTCTGATAAAAAACGATGACCCCGGACCAGTCGAACGTTGAAAAAATTGTCAATATTGATGACATTTTAACATTTAATCTTTTGACTTTAAATGAAGGTTGGATGTGAGTTATTACTTTTTCAACTAAAATAAGTGTGTTTAAAGTCATTTCTGTGCCTGAAATTGGTCAAAATTGAAGATTTTGAGTAAGCAAAACTCTGTAAAAATGGCAATGTTGGTCACTGTGAGGGTTTAAAAAGTGGTTATTCAACATGAGGCCCGATCCAAATGACATTTTGAATCATTTTTGGTAGAATCCAAAAAATCAATTTTCTGATGAAAAACGATGACCCCGGACCAGTCGAATGTTAAAAAAATGGTCAATATTGATGAAATTTTAACATTTAATCTTTTGACTTTAAATGACGGTTGGATGTGAATTATTACTTTATCAACTAAAATAAGTGTGTTTAAAGTCATTTCTGTGCCTGAAATTGGTCAAAATTGAAGATTTTGAGTAAGCAAAACTCTGTAAAAATGGCAATTTTGGTCACTGTGAGGGTGTAAAAAGTGGTTATTCAACATGAGGCCCGATCCAAATGACATTTTGAATCATTTTTGGTAGAGTTCAAAAAATCAATTTTCTGATAAAAAACGATGACCCCGGACCAGTCGAACGTTGAAAAAATGGTCAATATTGATGACATTTTAACATTTAATCTTTTGACTTAAAATGACGGTTGGATGTGAATTATTACTTTTTCAACGAAAATAAGTGTGTTTAAAGTCATTTCTGTGCCTGAAATTGGTCAAAATTGAAAATTTTGAGTAAGCAAAACTCTGAAAAAAGGGCAATTTTGGTCACTGTGAGGGTTTAAAAAGTGGTTATTCAACATGAGGCCCGATCCAAATGACATTTTGAATCATTTTTGGTAGAGTCCAAAAAATCCATTTTCTGATGAAAAACGATGACCCCGGACCAGTCGAACGTTGAAAAAATGGTCAATATTGATGAAATTTTAACATTTAATCCTTTGACTATAAATTACGGTTGGATATGAACTATTACTTTTTCAACTAAAATAAGTGTGTTTAAAGTCATTTCTGTGCCTGAAATTGGTCAAAATTGAAGATTTTGAGTAAGCAAAACTCTGTAAAAATGGCAATTTTGGTCACTGTGAGGGTTTAAAAAGTGGATATTCAACATGAGGCCCAATCCAAATGACATTTTGAAACATTTTTTTGTAGAGTCCAAAAAATCAATTTTCTGATGAAAAACGATGACCCCGGACCAGTCAAACGTTGAAAAAATGGTCAATATTGATGAAATTTTAACATTTAATCTTTTGACTTTAAATGAAGGTTGGATGTGAGTTATTACTTTTTCAACTAAAATAAGTGTGTTTAAAGTCATTTCTGTGCCTGAAATTGGTAAAAATTGAAGATTTTGAGTAAGCAAAACTCTGTAAAAATGGCAATTTTGGTCACTGTGAGGGTTTAAAAAGTGGTTATTCAACATGAGGCCCGATCCAAATGACATTTTGAATCATTTTTGGTAGAATCCAAAAAATCAATTTTCTGATGAAAAACGATGACCCCGGACCAGTCGAACGTTGAAAAAATGGTCAATATTGATGAAATTTTAACATTTAATCTTTTGACTTAAAATGACGGTTGGATAAGAATTATTCCTTTTTCAACTAAAATAAGTGTGTTTAAAGTCATTTCTGTGCCTGAAATTGGTCAAAATTGAAGATTTTGAGTAAGCAAAACTCTGTAAAAATGGCAATTTTGGTCACTGTGAGGGTTTAAAAAGTGGTTATTCAACATGAGGCCCGATCCAAATGACATTTTGAATAATTTTTGGTAGAATCCAAAAAATCAATTTTCTGATAAAAAACGATGACCCCGGACCAGTCGAACGTTGAAAAAATTGTCAATATTGATGACATTTTAACATTTAATCTTTTGACTTTAAATGAAGGTTGGATGTGAGTTATTACTTTTTCAACTAAAATAAGTGTGTTTAAAGTCATTTCTGTGCCTGAAATTGGTCAAAATTGAAGATTTTGTGTAAGCAAAACTCTGTAAAAATGGCAATTTTGGTCACTGTGAGGGTTTAAAAAGTGGTTATTCAACATGAGGCCCCATCCAAATGACATTTTGAATCATTTTTGGTAGAATCTAAAAAATCAATTTTCTGATGAAAAACGATGACCCCGGACCAGTCGAACGTTGAAAAAATGGTCAATATTGATGAAATTTTAACATTTAATCTTTTGACTTTAAATGACGGTTGGATGTGAATTATTACTTTTTCAACGAAAATAAGTGTGTTTAAAGTCATTTCTGTGCCTGAAATTGGTCAAAATTGAAAATTTTGAGTAAGCAAAACTCTGTAAAAATGGCAATTTTGGTCACTGTGAGGGTTTAAAAAGTGGATATTCAACATGAGGCCCAATCCAAATGACATTTTGAATCATTTTTGGTAGAGTCCAAAAAATCAATTTTCTGATGAAAAACGATGACCCCGGACCAGTCAAACGTTGAAAAAATGGTCAATATTGATGAAATTTTAACATTTAATCTTTTGACTTTAAATGAAGGTTGGATGTGAGTTATTACTTTTTCAACTAAAATAAGTGTGTTTAAAGTCATTTCTGTGCCTGAAATTGGTCAAAATTGAAGATTTTGAGTAAGCAAAACTCTGTAAAAATGGCAATTTTGGTCACTGTGAGGGTTTAAAAAGTGGATATTCAACATGAGGCCCAATCCAAATGACATTTTGAATCATTTTTGGTAGAGTCCAAAAAATCAATTTTCTGATGAAAAACGATGACCCCGGACCAGTCAAACGTTGAAAAAATGGTCAATATTGATGAAATTTTAACATTTAATCTTTTGACTTTAAATGAAGGTTGGATGTGAGTTATTACTTTTTCAACTAAAATAAGTGTGTTTAAAGTCATTTCTGTGCCTGAAATTGGTAAAAATTGAAGATTTTGAGTAAGCAAAACTCTGTAAAAATGGCAATTTTGGTCACTGTGAGGGTTTAAAAAGTGGTTATTCAACATGAGGCCCGATCCAAATGACATTTTGAATCATTTTTGGTAGAATCCAAAAAATCAATTTTCTGATGAAAAACGATGACCCCGGACCAGTCGAACGTTGAAAAAATGGTCAATATTGATGAAATTTTAACATTTAATCTTTTGACTTAAAATGACGGTTGGATAAGAATTATTACTTTTTCAACTAAAATAAGTGTGTTTAAAGTCATTTCTGTGCCTGAAATTGGTCAAAATTGAAGATTTTGAGTAAGCAAAACTCTGTAAAATGGCAATTTTGGTCACTGTGAGGGTTTAAAAAGTGGTTATTCAACATGAGGCCCGATCCAAATGACATTTTGAATAATTTTTGGTAGAATCCAAAAAATCAATTTTCTGATAAAAAACGATGACCCCGGACCAGTCGAACGTTGAAAAAATTGTCAATATTGATGACATTTTAACATTTAATCTTTTGACTTTAAATGAAGGTTGGATGTGAGTTATTACTTTTTCAACTAAAATAAGTGTGTTTAAAGTCATTTCTGTGCCTGAAATTGGTAAAAATTGAAGATTTTGAGTAAGCAAAACTCTGTAAAAATGGCAATTTTGGTCACTGTGAGGGTTTAAAAAGTGGTTATTCAACATGAGGCCCGATCCAAATGACATTTTGAATCATTTTTGGTAGAATCCAAAAAATCAATTTTCTGATGAAAAACGATGACCCCGGACCAGTCGAACGTTGAAAAAATGGTCAATATTGATGAAATTTTAACATTTAATCTTTTGACTTAAAATGACGGTTGGATAAGAATTATTACTTTTTCAACTAAAATAAGTGTGTTTAAAGTCATTTCTGTGCCTGAAATTGGTCAAAATTGAAGATTTTGAGTAAGCAAAACTCTGTAAAATGGCAATTTTGGTCACTGTGAGGGTTTAAAAAGTGGTTATTCAACATGAGGCCCGATCCAAATGACATTTTGAATAATTTTTGGTAGAATCCAAAAAATCAATTTTCTGATAAAAAACGATGACCCCGGACCAGTCGAACGTTGAAAAAATTGTCAATATTGATGACATTTTAACATTTAATCTTTTGACTTTAAATGAAGGTTGGATGTGAGTTATTACTTTTTCAACTAAAATAAGTGTGTTTAAAGTCATTTCTGTGCCTGAAATTGGTCAAAATTGAAAATTTTGAGTAAGCAAAACTCTGAAAAAATGGCAATTTTGGTCACTGTGAGGGTTTAAAAAGTGGGTATTCAACATGAGGCCCGATCCAAATGACATTTTGAATCATTTTTGGTAGAGTCCAAAAAATCCATTTTCTGATGAAAAACGATGACCCCGGACCAGTCAAACGTTGAAAAAATGGTCAATATTGATGAAATTTTAACATTTAATCTTTTGACTTTAAATGAAGGTTGGATGTAAGTTATTACTTTTTCAACTAAAATAAGTGTGTTTAAAGTCATTTCTGTGCCTGAAATTGGTAAAAATTGAAGATTTTGAGTAAGCAAAACTCTGTAAAAATGGCAATTTTGGTCACTGTGAGGGTTTAAAAAGTGGTTATTCAACATGAGGCCCGATCCAAATGACATTTTGAATCATTTTTGGTAGAATCCAAAAAATCAATTTTCTGATGAAAAACGATGACCCCGGACCAGTCGAACGTTGAAAAAATGGTCAATATTGATGAAATTTTAACATTTAATCTTTTGACTTAAAATGACGGTTGGATAAGAATTATTACTTTTTCAACTAAAATAAGTGTGTTTAAAGTCATTTCTGTGCCTGAAATTGGTCAAAATTGAAGATTTTGAGTAAGCAAAACTCTGTAAAATGGCAATTTTGGTCACTGTGAGGGTTTAAAAAGTGGTTATTCAACATGAGGCCCGATCCAAATGACATTTTGAATAATTTTTGGTAGAATCCAAAAAATCAATTTTCTGATAAAAAACGATGACCCCGGACCAGTCGAACGTTGAAAAAATTGTCAATATTGATGACATTTTAACATTTAATCTTTTGACTTTAAATGAAGGTTGGATGTGAGTTATTACTTTTTCAACTAAAATAAGTGTGTTTAAAGTCATTTCTGTGCCTGAAATTGGTAAAAATTGAAGATTTTGAGTAAGCAAAACTCTGTAAAAATGGCAATTTTGGTCACTGTGAGGGTTTAAAAAGTGGTTATTCAACATGAGGCCCGATCCAAATGACATTTTGAATCATTTTTGGTAGAATCCAAAAAATCAATTTTCTGATGAAAAACGATGACCCCGGACCAGTCGAACGTTGAAAAAATGGTCAATATTGATGAAATTTTAACATTTAATCTTTTGACTTAAAATGACGGTTGGATAAGAATTATTACTTTTTCAACTAAAATAAGTGTGTTTAAAGTCATTTCTGTGCCTGAAATTGGTCAAAATTGAAGATTTTGAGTAAGCAAAACTCTGTAAAATGGCAATTTTGGTCACTGTGAGGGTTTAAAAAGTGGTTATTCAACATGAGGCCCGATCCAAATGACATTTTGAATAATTTTTGGTAGAATCCAAAAAATCAATTTTCTGATAAAAAACGATGACCCCGGACCAGTCGAACGTTGAAAAAATTGTCAATATTGATGACATTTTAACATTTAATCTTTTGACTTTAAATGAAGGTTGGATGTGAGTTATTACTTTTTCAACTAAAATAAGTGTGTTTAAAGTCATTTCTGTGCCTGAAATTGGTCAAAATTGAAAATTTTGAGTAAGCAAAACTCTGAAAAAATGGCAATTTTGGTCACTGTGAGGGTTTAAAAAGTGGGTATTCAACATGAGGCCCGATCCAAATGACATTTTGAATCATTTTTGGTAGAGTCCAAAAAATCCATTTTCTGATGAAAAACGATGACCCCGGACCAGTCAAACGTTGAAAAAATGGTCAATATTGATGAAATTTTAACATTTAATCTTTTGACTTTAAATGAAGGTTGGATGTAAGTTATTACTTTTTCAACTAAAATAAGTGTGTTTAAAGTCATTTCTGTGCCTGAAATTGGTAAAAATTGAAGATTTTGAGTAAGCAAAACTCTGTAAAAATGGCAATTTTGGTCACTGTGAGGGTTTAAAAAGTGGTTATTCAACATGAGGCCCGATCCAAATGACATTTTGAATAATTTTTGGTAGAATCCAAAAAATCAATTTTCTGATAAAAAACGATGACCCCGGACCAGTCGAACGTTGAAAAAATTGTCAATATTGATGAAATTTTAACATTTAATCTTTTGACTTTAAATGAAGGTTGGATGTGAGTTATTACTTTTTCAACTAAAATAAGTGTGTTTAAAGTCATTTCTGTGCCTGAAATTGGTCAAAATTGAAGATTTTGAGTAAGCAAAACTCTGTAAAAATGGCAATTTTGGTCACTGTGAGGGTTTAAAAAGTGGTTATTCAACATGAGGCCCGATCCAAATGACATTTTGAATCATTTTTGGTAGAATCCAAAAAATCAATTTTCTGATGAAAAACGATGACCCCGGACCAGTCGAATGTTGAAAAAAAATGGTCAATATTGATGAAATTTTAACATTTAATCTTTTGACTTTAAATGACGGTTGGATGTGAATTATTACTTTTTCAACGAAAATAAGTGTGTTTAAAGTCATTTCTGTGCCTGAAATTGGTCAAAATTGAAAATTTTGAGTAAGCAAAACTCTGAAAAAAGGGCAATTTTGGTCACTGTGAGGGTTTAAAAAGTGGTTATTCAACATGAGGCCCGATCCAAATGACATTTTGAATCATTTTTGGTAGAGTCCAAAAAAACAATTTTCTGATGAAAAACGATGACCCCGGACCAGTCGAACGTTGAAAAAATGGTCAATATTGATGAAATTTTAACATTTAATCCTTTGACTTTAAATTACGGTTGGATATGAATTATTACTTTTTCAACTAAAATAAGTGTGTTTAAAGTCATTTCTGTGCCTGAAATTGGTCAAAATTGAAGATTTTGAGTAAGCAAAACTCTGTAAAAATGGCAATTTTGGTCACTGTGAGGGTTTAAAAAGTGGATATTCAACATGAGGCCCGATCCAAATGACATTTTGAATCATTTTTGGTAGAGTTCAAAAAATCAATTTTCTGATAAAAAACGATGACCCCGGACCAGTCGAACGTTGAAAAAATGGTCAATATTGATGACATTTTAACATTTAATCTTTTGACTTAAAATGACGGTTGGATGGTGAAATATTACTTTTTCAACTAAAATAAGTGTGTTTAAAGTCATTTCTGTGCCTGAAATTGGTCAAAATTGAAGATTTTGAGTAAGCAAAACTCTGTAAAAATGGCAATTTTGGTCACTGTGAGGGTTTAAAAAGTGGTTATTCAACATGAGGCCCGATCCAAATGACATTTTGAATCATTTTTGGTAGAGTCCAAAAAATCATTTTCTGATGGAAAACGATGACCCCGGACCAGTCGAACGTTGAAAAAATGGTCAATATTGATGAAATTTTAACATTTAATCTTTTGACTTTAAATGACGGTTGGATGTGAATTATTACTTTTTCAACGAAAATAAGTGTGTTTAAAGTCATTTCTGTGCCTGAAATTGGTCAAAATTGAAAATTTTGAGTAAGCAAAACTCTGAAAAAATGGCAATTTTGGTCACTGTGAGGGTTTAAAAAGTGGTTATTCAACATGAGGCCCGATCCAAATGACATTTTGAATCATTTTTGGTAGAGTCCAAAAAATCCATTTTCTGATGAAAAACGATGACCCCGGACCAGTCGAACGTTGAAAAAATGGTCAATATTGATGACATTTTAACATTTAATCTTTTGACTTTAAATTACGGTTGGATGTGAATTATTACTTTTTCAACTAAAATAAGTGTGTTTAAAGTCATTTCTGTGCCTGAAATTGGTCAAAATTGAAGATTTTGAGTAAGCAAAACTCTGTAAAATGGCAATTTTGGTCACTGTGAGGGTTTAAAAAGTGGATATTCAACATGAGGCCCAATCCAAATGACATTTTGAATCATTTTTGGTAGAGTCCAAAAAATCAATTTTCTGATTAAAAACGATGACCCCGGACCAGTCAAACGTTGAAAAAATGGTCAATATTGATGAAATTTTAACATTTAATCTTTTGACTTTAAATGAAGGTTGGATGTGAGTTATTACTTTTTCAACTAAAATAAGTGTGTTTAAAGTCATTTCTGTGCCTGAAATTGGTAAAAATTGAAGATTTTGAGTAAGCAAAACTCTGTAAAAATGGCAATTTTGGTCACTGTGAGGGTGTAAAAAGTGGTTATTCAACATGAGGCCCGATCCAAATGACATTTTGAATCATTTTTGGTAGAGTTCAAAAAATCAATTTTCTGATAAAAAACGATGACCCCGGACCAGTCGAACGTTGAAAAAATGGTCAATATTGATGACATTTTAACATTTAATCTTTTGACTTAAAATGACGGTTGGATGTGAATTATTACTTTTTCAACGAAAATAAGTGTGTTTAAAGTCATTTCTGTGCCTGAAATTGGTCAAAATTGAAAATTTTGAGTAAGCAAAACTCTGAAAAAAGGGCAATTTTGGTCACTGTGAGGGTTTAAAAAGTGGTTATTCAACATGAGGCCCGATCCAAATGACATTTTGAATCATTTTTGGTAGAGTCCAAAAAATCCATTTTCTGATGAAAAACGATGACCCCGGACCAGTCGAACGTTGAAAAAATGGTCAATATTGATGAAATTTTAACATTTAATCCTTTGACTATAAATTACGGTTGGATATGAATTATTACTTTTTCAACTAAAATAAGTGTGTTTAAAGTCATTTCTGTGCCTGAAATTGGTCAAAATTGAAGATTTTGAGTAAGCAAAACTCTGTAAAAATGGCAATTTTGGTCACTGTGAGGGTTTAAAAAGTGGATATTCAACATGAGGCCCAATCCAAATGACATTTTGAAACATTTTTTTGTAGAGTCCAAAAAATCAATTTTCTGATGAAAAACGATGACCCCGGACCAGTCAAACGTTGAAAAAATGGTCAATATTGATGAAATTTTAACATTTAATCTTTTGACTTTAAATGAAGGTTGGATGTGAGTTATTACTTTTTCAACTAAAATAAGTGTGTTTAAAGTCATTTCTGTGCCTGAAATTGGTAAAAATTGAAGATTTTGAGTAAGCAAAACTCTGTAAAAATGGCAATTTTGGTCACTGTGAGGGTTTAAAAAGTGGTTATTCAACATGAGGCCCGATCCAAATGACATTTTGAATCATTTTTGGTAGAATCCAAAAAATCAATTTTCTGATGAAAAACGATGACCCCGGACCAGTCGAACGTTGAAAAAATGGTCAATATTGATGAAATTTTAACATTTAATCTTTTGACTTAAAATGACGGTTGGATAAGAATTATTACTTTTTCAACTAAAATAAGTGTGTTTAAAGTCATTTCTGTGCCTGAAATTGGTCAAAATTGAAGATTTTGAGTAAGCAAAACTCTGTAAAAATGGCAATTTTGGTCACTGTGAGGGTTTAAAAAGTGGTTATTCAACATGAGGCCCGATCCAAATGACATTTTGAATAATTTTTGGTAGAATCCAAAAAATCAATTTTCTGATAAAAAACGATGACCCCGGACCAGTCGAACGTTGAAAAAATTGTCAATATTGATGACATTTTAACATTTAATCTTTTGACTTTAAATGAAGGTTGGATGTGAGTTATTACTTTTTCAACTAAAATAAGTGTGTTTAAAGTCATTTCTGTGCCTGAAATTGGTCAAAATTGAAGATTTTGTGTAAGCAAAACTCTGTAAAAATGGCAATTTTGGTCACTGTGAGGGTTTAAAAAGTGGTTATTCAACATGAGGCCCCATCCAAATGACATTTTGAATCATTTTTGGTAGAATCTAAAAAATCAATTTTCTGATGAAAAACGATGACCCCGGACCAGTCGAACGTTGAAAAAATGGTCAATATTGATGAAATTTTAACATTTAATCTTTTGACTTTAAATGACGGTTGGATGTGAATTATTACTTTTTCAACGAAAATAAGTGTGTTTAAAGTCATTTCTGTGCCTGAAATTGGTCAAAATTGAAAATTTTGAGTAAGCAAAACTCTGTAAAAATGGCAATTTTGGTCACTGTGAGGGTTTAAAAAGTGGATATTCAACATGAGGCCCAATCCAAATGACATTTTGAATCATTTTTGGTAGAGTCCAAAAAATCAATTTTCTGATGAAAAACGATGACCCCGGACCAGTCAAACGTTGAAAAAATGGTCAATATTGATGAAATTTTAACATTTAATCTTTTGACTTTAAATGAAGGTTGGATGTGAGTTATTACTTTTTCAACTAAAATAAGTGTGTTTAAAGTCATTTCTGTGCCTGAAATTGGTCAAAATTGAAGATTTTGAGTAAGCAAAACTCTGTAAAAATGGCAATTTTGGTCACTGTGAGGGTTTAAAAAGTGGATATTCAACATGAGGCCCAATCCAAATGACATTTTGAATCATTTTTGGTAGAGTCCAAAAAATCAATTTTCTGATGAAAAACGATGACCCCGGACCAGTCAAACGTTGAAAAAATGGTCAATATTGATGAAATTTTAACATTTAATCTTTTGACTTTAAATGAAGGTTGGATGTGAGTTATTACTTTTTCAACTAAAATAAGTGTGTTTAAAGTCATTTCTGTGCCTGAAATTGGTAAAAATTGAAGATTTTGAGTAAGCAAAACTCTGTAAAAATGGCAATTTTGGTCACTGTGAGGGTTTTAAAAGTGGTTATTCAACATGAGGCCCGATCCAAATGACATTTTGAATCATTTTTGGTAGAATCCAAAAAATCAATTTTCTGATGAAAAACGATGACCCCGGACCAGTCGAACGTTGAAAAAATGGTCAATATTGATGAAATTTTAACATTTAATCTTTTGACTTAAAATGACGGTTGGATAAGAATTATTACTTTTTCAACTAAAATAAGTGTGTTTAAAGTCATTTCTGTGCCTGAAATTGGTCAAAATTGAAGATTTTGAGTAAGCAAAACTCTGTAAAATGGCAATTTTGGTCACTGTGAGGGTTTAAAAAGTGGTTATTCAACATGAGGCCCGATCCAAATGACATTTTGAATAATTTTTGGTAGAATCCAAAAAATCAATTTTCTGATAAAAAACGATGACCCCGGACCAGTCGAACGTTGAAAAAATTGTCAATATTGATGACATTTTAACATTTAATCTTTTGACTTTAAATGAAGGTTGGATGTGAGTTATTACTTTCTCAACTAAAATAAGTGTGTTTAAAGTCATTTCTGTGCCTGAAATTGGTCAAAATTGAAAATTTTGAGTAAGCAAAACTCTGAAAAAATGGCAATTTTGGTCACTGTGAGGGTTTAAAAAGTGGGTATTCAACATGAGGCCCGATCCAAATGACATTTTGAATCATTTTTGGTAGAGTCCAAAAAATCCATTTTCTGATGAAAAACGATGACCCCGGACCAGTCAAACGTTGAAAAAATGGTCAATATTGATGAAATTTTAACATTTAATCTTTTGACTTTAAATTACGGTTGGATGTGAATTATTACTTTTTCAACTAAAATAAGTGTGTTTAAAGTCATTTCTGTGCCTGAAATTGGTCAAAATTGAAGATTTTTGAGTAAGCAAAACTCTGTAAAAATGGCAATTTTGGTCACTGTGAGGGTTTAAAAAGTGGATATTCAACATGAGGCCCAATCCAAATGACATTTTGAATCATTTTTGGTAGAGTCCAAAAAATCAATTTTCTTGAGAAAACGATGACCCCGGACCAGTCAAACGTTGAAAAAATTGTCAATATTGATGAAATTTTAACATTTAAATCTTTTTGACTTTAAATGAAGG
Organism: Lissotriton vulgaris; assembly: GCF_964263255.1. Taxonomy (NCBI): domain Eukaryota; kingdom Metazoa; phylum Chordata; class Amphibia; order Caudata; family Salamandridae; genus Lissotriton; species Lissotriton vulgaris. Next base: position 463,733 of record NW_028242082.1, on the reverse strand, counting down.
TTGGATGTGAGTTATTACTTTTTCAACTAAAATAAGTGTGTTTAAAGTCATTTCTGTGCCTGAAATTGGTCAAAATTGAAGATTTTGAGTAAGCAAAACTCTGTAAAAATGGCAATTTTGGTCACTGTGAGGGTTTAAAAAGTGGATATTCAACATGAGGCCCAATCCAAAATGACATTTTGAATCATTTTTGGTAGAGTCCAAAAAATCAATTTTCTGATGAAAAACGATGACCCCGGACCAGTCAAACCTTGAAAAAATGGGTCAATATTGATGAAATTTTAACATTTAATCTTTTGACTTTAATGAAGGTTGGATGTGAGTTATTAACTTTTTCAACTAAAATAAGTGTGTTTAAAGTCATTTCTGTGCCTGAAATGGTAAAAATTGAAGATTTTGAGTAAGCAAAACTCTGTAAAAATGGCAATTTTGGTCACTGTGAGGGTTTAAAAAGTGGTTATTCAACATGAGGCCCGATCCAAATGACATTTTGAATCATTTTTGGTAGAATCCAAAAAATCAATTTTCTGATGAAAAACGATGACCCCGGACCAGTCGAACGTTGAAAAAATGGTCAATATTGATGAAATTTTAACATTTAATCTTTTGACTTAAAATGACGGTTGGATAAGAATTATTACTTTTTCAACTAAAATAAGTGTGTTTAAAGTCATTTCTGTGCCTGAAATTGGTCAAAATTGAAGATTTTGAGTAAGCAAAACTCTGTAAAATGGCAATTTTGGTCACTGTGAGGGTTTAAAAAGTGGTTATTCAACATGAGGCCCGATCCAAATGACATTTTGAATAATTTTTGGTAGAATCCAAAAAATCAATTTTCTGATAAAAAACGATGACCCCGGACCAGTCGAACGTTGAAAAAATTGTCAATATTGATGACATTTTAACATTTAATCTTTTGACTTTAAATGAAGGTTGGATGTGAGTTATTACTTTTTCAACTAAAATAAGTGTGTTTAAAGTCATTTCTGTGCCTGAAATTGGTAAAAATTGAAGATTTTGAGTAAGCAAAACTCTGTAAAAATGGCAATTTTGGTCACTGTGAGGGTTTAAAAAGTGGTTATTCAACATGAGGCCCGATCCAAATGACATTTTGAATCATTTTTGGTAGAATCCAAAAAATCAATTTTCTGATGAAAAACGATGACCCCGGACCAGTCGAACATTGAAAAAATGGTCAATATTGATGAAATTTTAACATTTAATCTTTTGACTTAAAATGACGGTTGGATAAGAATTATTACTTTTTCAACTAAAATAAGTGTGTTTAAAGTCATTTCTGTGCCTGAAATTGGTCAAAATTGAAGATTTTGAGTAAGCAAAACTCTGTAAAATGGCAATTTTGGTCACTGTGAGGGTTTAAAAAGTGGTTATTCAACATGAGGCCCGATCCAAATGACATTTTGAATAATTTTTGGTAGAATCCAAAAAATCAATTTTCTGATAAAAAACGATGACCCCGGACCAGTCGAACGTTGAAAAAATTGTCAATATTGATGACATTTTAACATTTAATCTTTTGACTTTAAATGAAGGTTGGATGTGAGTTATTACTTTTTCAACTAAAATAAGTGTGTTTAAAGTCATTTCTGTGCCTGAAATTGGTCAAAATTGAAAATTTTGAGTAAGCAAAACTCTGAAAAAATGGCAATTTTGGTCACTGTGAGGGTTTAAAAAGTGGGTATTCAACATGAGGCCCGATCCAAATGACATTTTGAATCATTTTTGGTAGAGTCCAAAAAATCCATTTTCTGATGAAAAACGATGACCCCGGACCAGTCAAACGTTGAAAAAATGGTCAATATTGATGAAATTTTAACATTTAATCTTTTGACTTTAAATGAAGGTTGGATGTAAGTTATTACTTTTTCAACTAAAATAAGTGTGTTTAAAGTCATTTCTGTGCCTGAAATTGGTAAAAATTGAAGATTTTGAGTAAGCAAAACTCTGTAAAAATGGCAATTTTGGTCACTGTGAGGGTTTAAAAAGTGGTTATTCAACATGAGGCCCGATCCAAATGACATTTTGAATAATTTTTGGTAGAATCCAAAAAATCAATTTTCTGATAAAAAACGATGACCCCGGACCAGTCGAACGTTGAAAAAATTGTCAATATTGATGAAATTTTAACATTTAATCTTTTGACTTTAAATGAAGGTTGGATGTGAGTTATTACTTTTTCAACTAAAATAAGTGTGTTTAAAGTCATTTCTGTGCCTGAAATTGGTCAAAATTGAAGATTTTGAGTAAGCAAAACTCTGTAAAAATGGCAATTTTGGTCACTGTGAGGGTTTAAAAAGTGGTTATTCAACATGAGGCCCGATCCAAATGACATTTTGAATCATTTTTGGTAGAATCCAAAAAATCAATTTTCTGATGAAAAACGATGACCCCGGACCAGTCGAATGTTGAAAAAAAATGGTCAATATTGATGAAATTTTAACATTTAATCTTTTGACTTTAAATGACGGTTGGATGTGAATTATTACTTTTTCAACGAAAATAAGTGTGTTTAAAGTCATTTCTGTGCCTGAAATTGGTCAAAATTGAAAATTTTGAGTAAGCAAAACTCTGAAAAAAGGGCAATTTTGGTCACTGTGAGGGTTTAAAAAGTGGTTATTCAACATGAGGCCCGATCCAAATGACATTTTGAATCATTTTTGGTAGAGTCCAAAAAAACAATTTTCTGATGAAAAACGATGACCCCGGACCAGTCGAACGTTGAAAAAATGGTCAATATTGATGAAATTTTAACATTTAATCCTTTGACTTTAAATTACGGTTGGATATGAATTATTACTTTTTCAACTAAAATAAGTGTGTTTAAAGTCATTTCTGTGCCTGAAATTGGTCAAAATTGAAGATTTTGAGTAAGCAAAACTCTGTAAAAATGGCAATTTTGGTCACTGTGAGGGTTTAAAAAGTGGATATTCAACATGAGGCCCGATCCAAATGACATTTTGAATCATTTTTGGTAGAGTTCAAAAAATCAATTTTCTGATAAAAAACGATGACCCCGGACCAGTCGAACGTTGAAAAAATGGTCAATATTGATGACATTTTAACATTTAATCTTTTGACTTAAAATGACGGTTGGATGGTGAAATATTACTTTTTCAACTAAAATAAGTGTGTTTAAAGTCATTTCTGTGCCTGAAATTGGTCAAAATTGAAGATTTTGAGTAAGCAAAACTCTGTAAAAATGGCAATTTTGGTCACTGTGAGGGTTTAAAAAGTGGTTATTCAACATGAGGCCCGATCCAAATGACATTTTGAATCATTTTTGGTAGAGTCCAAAAAATCATTTTCTGATGGAAAACGATGACCCCGGACCAGTCGAACGTTGAAAAAATGGTCAATATTGATGAAATTTTAACATTTAATCTTTTGACTTTAAATGACGGTTGGATGTGAATTATTACTTTTTCAACGAAAATAAGTGTGTTTAAAGTCATTTCTGTGCCTGAAATTGGTCAAAATTGAAAATTTTGAGTAAGCAAAACTCTGAAAAAATGGCAATTTTGGTCACTGTGAGGGTTTAAAAAGTGGTTATTCAACATGAGGCCCGATCCAAATGACATTTTGAATCATTTTTGGTAGAGTCCAAAAAATCCATTTTCTGATGAAAAACGATGACCCCGGACCAGTCGAACGTTGAAAAAATGGTCAATATTGATGACATTTTAACATTTAATCTTTTGACTTTAAATTACGGTTGGATGTGAATTATTACTTTTTCAACTAAAATAAGTGTGTTTAAAGTCATTTCTGTGCCTGAAATTGGTCAAAATTGAAGATTTTGAGTAAGCAAAACTCTGTAAAATGGCAATTTTGGTCACTGTGAGGGTTTAAAAAGTGGATATTCAACATGAGGCCCAATCCAAATGACATTTTGAATCATTTTTGGTAGAGTCCAAAAAATCAATTTTCTGATTAAAAACGATGACCCCGGACCAGTCAAACGTTGAAAAAATGGTCAATATTGATGAAATTTTAACATTTAATCTTTTGACTTTAAATGAAGGTTGGATGTGAGTTATTACTTTTTCAACTAAAATAAGTGTGTTTAAAGTCATTTCTGTGCCTGAAATTGGTAAAAATTGAAGATTTTGAGTAAGCAAAACTCTGTAAAAATGGCAATTTTGGTCACTGTGAGGGTGTAAAAAGTGGTTATTCAACATGAGGCCCGATCCAAATGACATTTTGAATCATTTTTGGTAGAGTTCAAAAAATCAATTTTCTGATAAAAAACGATGACCCCGGACCAGTCGAACGTTGAAAAAATGGTCAATATTGATGACATTTTAACATTTAATCTTTTGACTTAAAATGACGGTTGGATGTGAATTATTACTTTTTCAACGAAAATAAGTGTGTTTAAAGTCATTTCTGTGCCTGAAATTGGTCAAAATTGAAAATTTTGAGTAAGCAAAACTCTGAAAAAAGGGCAATTTTGGTCACTGTGAGGGTTTAAAAAGTGGTTATTCAACATGAGGCCCGATCCAAATGACATTTTGAATCATTTTTGGTAGAGTCCAAAAAATCCATTTTCTGATGAAAAACGATGACCCCGGACCAGTCGAACGTTGAAAAAATGGTCAATATTGATGAAATTTTAACATTTAATCCTTTGACTATAAATTACGGTTGGATATGAATTATTACTTTTTCAACTAAAATAAGTGTGTTTAAAGTCATTTCTGTGCCTGAAATTGGTCAAAATTGAAGATTTTGAGTAAGCAAAACTCTGTAAAAATGGCAATTTTGGTCACTGTGAGGGTTTAAAAAGTGGATATTCAACATGAGGCCCAATCCAAATGACATTTTGAAACATTTTTTTGTAGAGTCCAAAAAATCAATTTTCTGATGAAAAACGATGACCCCGGACCAGTCAAACGTTGAAAAAATGGTCAATATTGATGAAATTTTAACATTTAATCTTTTGACTTTAAATGAAGGTTGGATGTGAGTTATTACTTTTTCAACTAAAATAAGTGTGTTTAAAGTCATTTCTGTGCCTGAAATTGGTAAAAATTGAAGATTTTGAGTAAGCAAAACTCTGTAAAAATGGCAATTTTGGTCACTGTGAGGGTTTAAAAAGTGGTTATTCAACATGAGGCCCGATCCAAATGACATTTTGAATCATTTTTGGTAGAATCCAAAAAATCAATTTTCTGATGAAAAACGATGACCCCGGACCAGTCGAACGTTGAAAAAATGGTCAATATTGATGAAATTTTAACATTTAATCTTTTGACTTAAAATGACGGTTGGATAAGAATTATTACTTTTTCAACTAAAATAAGTGTGTTTAAAGTCATTTCTGTGCCTGAAATTGGTCAAAATTGAAGATTTTGAGTAAGCAAAACTCTGTAAAAATGGCAATTTTGGTCACTGTGAGGGTTTAAAAAGTGGTTATTCAACATGAGGCCCGATCCAAATGACATTTTGAATAATTTTTGGTAGAATCCAAAAAATCAATTTTCTGATAAAAAACGATGACCCCGGACCAGTCGAACGTTGAAAAAATTGTCAATATTGATGACATTTTAACATTTAATCTTTTGACTTTAAATGAAGGTTGGATGTGAGTTATTACTTTTTCAACTAAAATAAGTGTGTTTAAAGTCATTTCTGTGCCTGAAATTGGTCAAAATTGAAGATTTTGTGTAAGCAAAACTCTGTAAAAATGGCAATTTTGGTCACTGTGAGGGTTTAAAAAGTGGTTATTCAACATGAGGCCCCATCCAAATGACATTTTGAATCATTTTTGGTAGAATCTAAAAAATCAATTTTCTGATGAAAAACGATGACCCCGGACCAGTCGAACGTTGAAAAAATGGTCAATATTGATGAAATTTTAACATTTAATCTTTTGACTTTAAATGACGGTTGGATGTGAATTATTACTTTTTCAACGAAAATAAGTGTGTTTAAAGTCATTTCTGTGCCTGAAATTGGTCAAAATTGAAAATTTTGAGTAAGCAAAACTCTGTAAAAATGGCAATTTTGGTCACTGTGAGGGTTTAAAAAGTGGATATTCAACATGAGGCCCAATCCAAATGACATTTTGAATCATTTTTGGTAGAGTCCAAAAAATCAATTTTCTGATGAAAAACGATGACCCCGGACCAGTCAAACGTTGAAAAAATGGTCAATATTGATGAAATTTTAACATTTAATCTTTTGACTTTAAATGAAGGTTGGATGTGAGTTATTACTTTTTCAACTAAAATAAGTGTGTTTAAAGTCATTTCTGTGCCTGAAATTGGTCAAAATTGAAGATTTTGAGTAAGCAAAACTCTGTAAAAATGGCAATTTTGGTCACTGTGAGGGTTTAAAAAGTGGATATTCAACATGAGGCCCAATCCAAATGACATTTTGAATCATTTTTGGTAGAGTCCAAAAAATCAATTTTCTGATGAAAAACGATGACCCCGGACCAGTCAAACGTTGAAAAAATGGTCAATATTGATGAAATTTTAACATTTAATCTTTTGACTTTAAATGAAGGTTGGATGTGAGTTATTACTTTTTCAACTAAAATAAGTGTGTTTAAAGTCATTTCTGTGCCTGAAATTGGTAAAAATTGAAGATTTTGAGTAAGCAAAACTCTGTAAAAATGGCAATTTTGGTCACTGTGAGGGTTTTAAAAGTGGTTATTCAACATGAGGCCCGATCCAAATGACATTTTGAATCATTTTTGGTAGAATCCAAAAAATCAATTTTCTGATGAAAAACGATGACCCCGGACCAGTCGAACGTTGAAAAAATGGTCAATATTGATGAAATTTTAACATTTAATCTTTTGACTTAAAATGACGGTTGGATAAGAATTATTACTTTTTCAACTAAAATAAGTGTGTTTAAAGTCATTTCTGTGCCTGAAATTGGTCAAAATTGAAGATTTTGAGTAAGCAAAACTCTGTAAAATGGCAATTTTGGTCACTGTGAGGGTTTAAAAAGTGGTTATTCAACATGAGGCCCGATCCAAATGACATTTTGAATAATTTTTGGTAGAATCCAAAAAATCAATTTTCTGATAAAAAACGATGACCCCGGACCAGTCGAACGTTGAAAAAATTGTCAATATTGATGACATTTTAACATTTAATCTTTTGACTTTAAATGAAGGTTGGATGTGAGTTATTACTTTCTCAACTAAAATAAGTGTGTTTAAAGTCATTTCTGTGCCTGAAATTGGTCAAAATTGAAAATTTTGAGTAAGCAAAACTCTGAAAAAATGGCAATTTTGGTCACTGTGAGGGTTTAAAAAGTGGGTATTCAACATGAGGCCCGATCCAAATGACATTTTGAATCATTTTTGGTAGAGTCCAAAAAATCCATTTTCTGATGAAAAACGATGACCCCGGACCAGTCAAACGTTGAAAAAATGGTCAATATTGATGAAATTTTAACATTTAATCTTTTGACTTTAAATTACGGTTGGATGTGAATTATTACTTTTTCAACTAAAATAAGTGTGTTTAAAGTCATTTCTGTGCCTGAAATTGGTCAAAATTGAAGATTTTGAGTAAGCAAAACTCTGTAAAAATGGCAATTTTGGTCACTGTGAGGGTTTAAAAAGTGGATATTCAACATGAGGCCCAATCCAAATGACATTTTGAATCATTTTTGGTAGAGTCCAAAAAATCAATTTTCTGATGAAAAACGATGACCCCGGACCAGTCAAACGTTGAAAAAATGGTCAATATTGATGAAATTTTAACATTTAATCTTTTGACTTTAAATGAAGGTTGGATGTAAGTTATTACTTTTTCAACTAAAATAAGTGTGTTTAAAGTCATTTCTGTGCCTGAAATTGGTAAAAATTGAAGATTTTGAGTAAGCAAAACTCTGTAAAAATGGCAATTTTGGTCACTGTGAGGGTTTAAAAAGTGGTTATTCAACATGAGGCCCGATCCAAATGACATTTTGAATAATTTTTGGTAGAATCCAAAAAATCAATTTTCTGATAAAAAACGATGACCCCGGACCAGTCGAACGTTGAAAAAATTGTCAATATTGATGAAATTTTAACATTTAATCTTTTGACTTTAAATGAAGGTTGGATGTGAGTTATTACTTTTTCAACTAAAATAAGTGTGTTTAAAGTCATTTCTGTGCCTGAAATTGGTCAAAATTGAAGATTTTGAGTAAGCAAAACTCTGTAAAAATGGCAATTTTGGTCACTGTGAGGGTTTAAAAAGTGGTTATTCAACATGAGGCCCGATCCAAATGACATTTTGAATCATTTTTGGTAGAATCCAAAAAATCAATTTTCTGATGAAAAACGATGACCCCGGACCAGTCGAATGTTGAAAAAAAATGGTCAATATTGATGAAATTTTAACATTTAATCTTTTGACTTTAAATGACGGTTGGATGTGAATTATTACTTTTTCAACGAAAATAAGTGTGTTTAAAGTCATTTCTGTGCCTGAAATTGGTAAAAATTGAAGATTTTGAGTAAGCAAAACTCTGTAAAAATGGCAATTTTGGTCACTGTGAGGGTTTAAAAAGTGGTTATTCAACATGAGGCCCGATCCAAATGACATTTTGAATCATTTTTGGTAGAATCCAAAAAATCAATTTTCTGATGAAAAACGATGACCCCGGACCAGTCGAACGTTGAAAAAATGGTCAATATTGATGAAATTTTAACATTTAATCTTTTGACTTAAAATGACGGTTGGATAAGAATTATTACTTTTTCAACTAAAATAAGTGTGTTTAAAGTCATTTCTGTGCCTGAAATTGGTCAAAATTGAAGATTTTGAGTAAGCAAAACTCTGTAAAATGGCAATTTTGGTCACTGTGAGGGTTTAAAAAGTGGTTATTCAACATGAGGCCCGATCCAAATGACATTTTGAATAATTTTTGGTAGAATCCAAAAAATCAATTTTCTGATAAAAAACGATGACCCCGGACCAGTCGAACGTTGAAAAAATTGTCAATATTGATGACATTTTAACATTTAATCTTTTGACTTTAAATGAAGGTTGGATGTGAGTTATTACTTTTTCAACTAAAATAAGTGTGTTTAAAGTCATTTCTGTGCCTGAAATTGGTCAAAATTGAAAATTTTGAGTAAGCAAAACTCTGAAAAAATGGCAATTTTGGTCACTGTGAGGGTTTAAAAAGTGGGTATTCAACATGAGGCCCGATCCAAATGACATTTTGAATCATTTTTGGTAGAGTCCAAAAAATCCATTTTCTGATGAAAAACGATGACCCCGGACCAGTCAAACGTTGAAAAAATGGTCAATATTGATGAAATTTTAACATTTAATCTTTTGACTTTAAATTACGGTTGGATGTGAATTATTACTTTTTCAACTAAAATAAGTGTGTTTAAAGTCATTTCTGTGCCTGAAATTGGTCAAAATTGAAGATTTTGAGTAAGCAAAACTCTGTAAAAATGGCAATTTTGGTCACTGTGAGGGTTTAAAAAGTGGATATTCAACATGAGGCCCAATCCAAATGACATTTTGAATCATTTTTGGTAGAGTCCAAAAAATCAATTTTCTGATGAAAAACGATGACCCCGGACCAGTCAAACGTTGAAAAAATGGTCAATATTGATGAAATTTTAACATTTAATCTTTTGACTTTAAATGAAGGTTGGATGTAAGTTATTACTTTTTCAACTAAAATAAGTGTGTTTAAAGTCATTTCTGTGCCTGAAATTGGTAAAAATTGAAGATTTTGAGTAAGCAAAACTCTGTAAAAATGGCAATTTTGGTCACTGTGAGGGTTTAAAAAGTGGTTATTCAACATGAGGCCCGATCCAAATGACATTTTGAATAATTTTTGGTAGAATCCAAAAAATCAATTTTCTGATAAAAAACGATGACCCCGGACCAGTCGAACGTTGAAAAAATTGTCAATATTGATGAAATTTTAACATTTAATCTTTTGACTTTAAATGAAGGTTGGATGTGAGTTATTACTTTTTCAACTAAAATAAGTGTGTTTAAAGTCATTTCTGTGCCTGAAATTGGTCAAAATTGAAGATTTTGAGTAAGCAAAACTCTGTAAAAATGGCAATTTTGGTCACTGTGAGGGTTTAAAAAGTGGTTATTCAACATGAGGCCCGATCCAAATGACATTTTGAATCATTTTTGGTAGAATCCAAAAAATCAATTTTCTGATGAAAAACGATGACCCCGGACCAGTCGAATGTTGAAAAAAAATGGTCAATATTGATGAAATTTTAACATTTAATCTTTTGACTTTAAATGACGGTTGGATGTGAATTATTACTTTTTCAACGAAAATAAGTGTGTTTAAAGTCATTTCTGTGCCTGAAATTGGTCAAAATTGAAAATTTTGAGTAAGCAAAACTCTGAAAAAAGGGCAATTTTGGTCACTGTGAGGGTTTAAAAAGTGGTTATTCAACATGAGGCCCGATCCAAATGACATTTTGAATCATTTTTGGTAGAGTCCAAAAAAACAATTTTCTGATGAAAAACGATGACCCCGGACCAGTCGAACGTTGAAAAAATGGTCAATATTGATGAAATTTTAACATTTAATCCTTTGACTTTAAATTACGGTTGGATATGAATTATTACTTTTTCAACTAAAATAAGTGTGTTTAAAGTCATTTCTGTGCCTGAAATTGGTCAAAATTGAAGATTTTGAGTAAGCAAAACTCTGTAAAAATGGCAATTTTGGTCACTGTGAGGGTTTAAAAAGTTGATATTCAACATGAGGCCCAATCCAAATGACATTTTGAATCATTTTTGGTAGAGTTCAAAAAATCAATTTTCTGATAAAAAACGATGACCCCGGACCAGTCGAACGTTGAAAAAATGGTCAATATTGATGACATTTTAACATTTAATCTTTTGACTTAAAATGACGGTTGGATGGTGAAATATTACTTTTTCAACTAAAATAAGTGTGTTTAAAGTCATTTCTGTGCCTGAAATTGGTCAAAATTGAAGATTTTGAGTAAGCAAAACTCTGTAAAAATGGCAATTTTGGTCACTGTGAGGGTTTAAAAAGTGGTTATTCAACATGAGGCCCGATCCAAATGACATTTTGAATCATTTTTGGTAGAGTCCAAAAAATCATTTTCTGATGGAAAACGATGACCCCGGACCAGTCGAACGTTGAAAAAATGGTCAATATTGATGAAATTTTAACATTTAATCTTTTGACTTTAAATGACGGTTGGATGTGAATTATTACTTTTTCAACGAAAATAAGTGTGTTTAAAGTCATTTCTGTGCCTGAAATTGGTCAAAATTGAAAATTTTGAGTAAGCAAAACTCTGAAAAAATGGCAATTTTGGTCACTGTGAGGGTTTAAAAAGTGGTTATTCAACATGAGGCCCGATCCAAATGACATTTTGAATCATTTTTGGTAGAGTCCAAAAAATCCATTTTCTGATGAAAAACGATGACCCCGGACCAGTCGAACGTTGAAAAAATGGTCAATATTGATGACATTTTAACATTTAATCTTTTGACTTTAAATTACGGTTGGATGTGAATTATTACTTTTTCAACTAAAATAAGTGTGTTTAAAGTCATTTCTGTGCCTGAAATTGGTCAAAATTGAAGATTTTGAGTAAGCAAAACTCTGTAAAATGGCAATTTTGGTCACTGTGAGGGTTTAAAAAGTGGATATTCAACATGAGGCCCAATCCAAATGACATTTTGAATCATTTTTGGTAGAGTCCAAAAAATCAATTTTCTGATTAAAAACGATGACCCCGGACCAGTCAAACGTTGAAAAAATGGTCAATATTGATGAAATTTTAACATTTAATCTTTTGACTTTAAATGAAGGTTGGATGTGAGTTATTACTTTTTCAACTAAAATAAGTGTGTTTAAAGTCATTTCTGTGCCTGAAATTGGTCAAAATTGAAGATTTTGAGTAAGCAAAACTCTGTAAAAATGGCAATTTTGGTCACTGTGAGGGTTTAAAAAGTGGTTATTCAACATGAGGCCCGATCCAAATGACATTTTGAATCATTTTTGGTAGAATCCAAAAAATCAATTTTCTGATGAAAAACGATGACCCCGGACCAGTCGAACGTTGAAAAAATGGTCAATATTGATGAAATTTTAACATTTAATCTTTTGACTTTAAATTACGGTTGGATGTGAATTATTACTTTTTCAACTAAAATAAGTGTGTTTAAAGTCATTTCTGTGCCTGAAATTGGTCAAAATTGAAGATTTTGAGTAAGCAAAACTCTGTAAAAATGGCAATTTTGGTCACTGTGAGGGTTTAAAAAGTGGTTATTCAACATGAGGCCCGATCCAAATGACATTTTGAATCATTTTTGGTAGAGTCCAAAAAATCAATTTTCTGATGAAAAACGATGACCCCGGACTAGTCGAACGTTGAAAAAATGGTCAATATTGATGAAATTTTAACATTTAATCTTTTGACTTTAAATGACGGTTGGATGTGAATTATTACTTTTTCAACGAAAATAAGTGTGTTTAAAGTCATTTCTGTGCCTGAAATTGGTCAAAATTGAAGATTTTGAGTAAGCAAAACTCTGTAAAAATGGCAATTTTGGTCACTGTGAGGGTTTAAAAAGTGGATATTCAACATGAGGCCCAATCCAAATGACATTTTGAATCATTTTTGGTAGAGTCCAAAAAATCAATTTTCTGATGAAAAACGATGACCCCGGACCAGTCAAACGTTGAAAAAATGGTCAATATTGATGAAATTTTAACATTTAATCTTTTGACTTTAAATGAAGGTTGGATGTAAGTTATTACTTTTTCAACTAAAATAAGTGTGTTTAAAGTCATTTCTGTGCCTGAAATTGGTAAAAATTGAAGATTTTGAGTAAGCAAAACTCTGTAAAAATGGCAATTTTGGTCACTGTGAGCGTTTAAAAAGTGGTTATTCAACATGAGGCCCGATCCAAATGACATTTTGAATCATTTTTGGTAGAATCCAAAAAATCAATTTTCTGATGAAAAACGATGACCCCGGACCAGTCGAATGTTGAAAAAAAATGGTCAATATTGATGAAATTTTAACATTTAATCTTTTGACTTTAAATGACGGTTGGATGTGAATTATTACTTTTTCAACGAAAATAAGTGTGTTTAAAGTCATTTCTGTGCCTGAAATTGGTCAAAATTGAAAATTTTGAGTAAGCAAAACTCTGAAAAAAGGGCAATTTTGGTCACTGTGAGGGTTTAAAAAGTGGTTATTCAACATGAGGCCCGATCCAAATGACATTTTGAATCATTTTTGGTAGAGTCCAAAAAATCCATTTTCTGATGAAAAACGATGACCCCGGACCAGTCGAACGTTGAAAAAATGGTCAATATTGATGAAATTTTAACATTTAATCCTTTGACTTTAAATTACCGTTGGATATGAATTATTACTTTTTCAACTAAAATAAGTGTGTTTAAAGTCATTTCTGTGCCTGAAATTGGTCAAAATTGAAGATTTTGAGTAAGCAAAACTCTGTAAAAATGGCAATTTTGGTCACTGTGAGGGTTTAAAAAGTGGATATTCAACATGAGGCCCAATCCAAATGACATTTTGAATCATTTTTGGTAGAGTCCAAAAAATCAATTTTCTGATGAAAAACGATGACCCCGGACCAGTCAAACGTTGAAAAAATGGTCAATATTGATGAAATTTTAACATTTAATCTTTTGACTTTAAATGAAGGTTGGATGTGAGTTATTACTTTTTCAACTAAAATAAGTGTGTTTAAAGTCATTTCTGTGCCTGAAATTGGTAAAAATTGAAGATTTTGAGTAAGCAAAACTCTGTAAAAATGGCAATTTTGGTCACTGTGAGGGTTTAAAAAGTGGTTATTCAACATGAGGCCCGATCCAAATGACATTTTGAATAATTTTTGGTAGAATCCAAAAAATCAATTTTCTGATAAAAAACGATGACCCCGGACCAGTCGAACGTTGAAAAAATTGTCAATATTGATGACATTTTAACATTTAATCTTTTGACTTTAAATGAAGGTTGGATGTGAGTTATTACTTTTTCAACTAAAATAAGTGTGTTTAAAGTCATTTCTGTGCCTGAAATTGGTCAAAATTGAAGATTTTGAGTAAGCAAAACTCTGTAAAAATGGCAATTTTGGTCACTGTGAGGGTTTAAAAAGTGGTTATTCAACTTGAGGCCCAATCCAAATAACATTTTGAATCATTTTTGGTAGAGTCCAAAAAATCAATTTTCTGATGAAAAACGATGACCCCGGACCAGTCGAACGTTGAAAAAATGGTCAATATTGATGAAATTTTAACATTTAATCTTTTGACTTAAAATGACGGTTGGATGTGAATTATTACTTTTTCAACTAAAATAAGTGTGTTTAAAGTCATTTCTGTGCCTGAAATTGGTCAAAATTGAAGATTTTGAGTAAGCAAAACTCTGTAAAAATGGCAATTTTGGTCACTGTGAGGGTTTAAAAAGTGGTTATTCAACATGAGGCCCGATCCAAATGACATTTTGAATCATTTTTGGTAGAGTCCAAAAAATCATTTTCTGATGGAAAACGATGACCCCGGACCAGTCGAACGTTGAAAAAATGGTCAATATTGATGAAATTTTAACATTTAATCTTTTGACTTTAAATTACGGTTGGATGTGAATTATTACTTTTTCAACTAAAATAAGTGTGTTTAAAGTCATTTCTGTGCCTGAAATTGGTAAAAATTGAAGATTTTGAGTAAGCAAAACTCTGTAAAAATGGCAATTTTGGTCACTGTGAGGGTTTAAAAAGTGGTTATTCAACATGAGGCCCGATCCAAATGACATTTTGAATCATTTTTGGTAGAATCCAAAAAATCAATTTTCTGATGAAAAACGATGACCCCGGACCAGTCGAACGTTGAAAAAATGGTCAATATTGATGAAATTTTAACATTTAATCTTTTGACTTAAAATGACGGTTGGATAAGAATTATTACTTTTTCAACTAAAATAAGTGTGTTTAAAGTCATTTCTGTGCCTGAAATTGGTCAAAATTGAAGATTTTGAGTAAGCAAAACTCTGTAAAATGGCAATTTTGGTCACTGTGAGGGTTTAAAAAGTGGTTATTCAACATGAGGCCCGATCCAAATGACATTTTGAATAATTTTTGGTAGAATCCAAAAAATCAATTTTCTGATAAAAAACGATGACCCCGGACCAGTCGAACGTTGAAAAAATTGTCAATATTGATGACATTTTAACATTTAATCTTTTGACTTTAAATGAAGGTTGGATGTGAGTTATTACCTTTTCAACTAAAATAAGTGTGTTTAAAGTCATTTCTGTGCCTGAAATTGGTCAAAATTGAAAATTTTGAGTAAGCAAAACTCTGAAAAAATGGCAATTTTGGTCACTGTGAGGGTTTAAAAAGTGGGTATTCAACATGAGGCCCGATCCAAATGACATTTTGAATCATTTTTGGTAGAGTCCAAAAAATCCATTTTCTGATGAAAAACGATGACCCCGGACCAGTCAACGTTGAAAAAATGGTCAATATTGATGAAATTTTAACATTTAATCTTTTGACTTTAAATTACGGTTGGATGTGAATTATTACTTTTTCAACTAAAATAAGTGTGTTTAAAGTCATTTCTGTGCCTGAAATTGGTCAAAATTGAAGATTTTGAGTAAGCAAAACTCTGTAAAAATGGCAATTTTGGTCACTGTGAGGGTTTAAAAAGTGGATATTCAACATGAGGCCCAATCCAAATGACATTTTGAATCATTTTTGGTAGAGTCCAAAAAATCAATTTTCTGATGAAAAACGATGACCCCGGACCAGTCAAACGTTGAAAAAATGGTCAATATTGATGAAATTTTAACATTTAATCTTTTGACTTTAAATGAAGGTTGGATGTAAGTTATTACTTTTTCAACTAAAATAAGTGTGTTTAAAGTCATTTCTGTGCCTGAAATTGGTAAAAATTGAAGATTTTGAGTAAGCAAAACTCTGTAAAAATGGCAATTTTGGTCACTGTGAGGGTTTAAAAAGTGGTCATTCAACATGAGGCCCGATCCAAATGACATTTTGAATAATTTTTGGTAGAATCCAAAAAATCAATTTTCTGATAAAAAACGATGACCCCGGACCAGTCGAACGTTGAAAAAATTGTCAATATTGATGAAATTTTAACATTTAATCTTTTGACTTTAAATGAAGGTTGGATGTGAGTTATTACTTTTTCAACTAAAATAAGTGTGTTTAAAGTCATTTCTGTGCCTGAAATTGGTCAAAATTGAAGATTTTGAGTAAGCAAAACTCTGTAAAAATGGCAATTTTGGTCACTGTGAGGGTTTAAAAAGTGGTTATTCAACATGAGGCCCGATCCAAATGACATTTTGAATCATTTTTGGTAGAATCCAAAAAATCAATTTTCTGATGAAAAACGATGACCCCGGACCAGTCGAATGTTGAAAGAAAATGGTCAATATTGATGAAATTTTAACATTTAATCTTTTGACTTTAAATGACGGTTGGATGTGAATTATTACTTTTTCAACGAAAATAAGTGTGTTTAAAGTCATTTCTGTGCCTGAAATTGGTCAAAATTGAAAATTTTGAGTAAGCAAAACTCTGAAAAAAGGGCAATTTTGGTCACTGTGAGGGTTTAAAAAGTGGTTATTCAACATGAGGCCCGATCCAAATGACATTTTGAATCATTTTTGGTAGAGTCCAAAAAAACAATTTTCTGATGAAAAACGATGACCCCGGACCAGTCGAACGTTGAAAAAATGGTCAATATTGATGAAATTTTAACATTTAATCCTTTGACTTTAAATTACGGTTGGATATGAATTATTACTTTTTCAACTAAAATAAGTGTGTTTAAAGTCATTTCTGTGCCTGAAATTGGTCAAAATTGAAGATTTTGAGTAAGCAAAACTCTGTAAAAATGGCAATTTTGGTCACTGTGAGGGTTTAAAAAGTGGATATTCAACATGAGGCCCAATCCAAATGACATTTTGAATCATTTTTGGTAGAGTTCAAAAAATCAATTTTCTGATAAAAAACGATGACCCCGGACCAGTCGAACGTTGAAAAAATGGTCAATATTGATGACATTTTAACATTTAATCTTTTGACTTAAAATGACGGTTGGATGGTGAAATATTACTTTTTCAACTAAAATAAGTGTGTTTAAAGTCATTTCTGTGCCTGAAATTGGTCAAAATTGAAGATTTTGAGTAAGCAAAACTCTGTAAAAATGGCAATTTTGGTCACTGTGAGGGTTTAAAAAGTGGTTATTCAACATGAGGCCCGATCCAAATGACATTTTGAATCATTTTTGGTAGAGTCCAAAAAATCATTTTCTGATGGAAAACGATGACCCCGGACCAGTCGAACGTTGAAAAAATGGTCAATATTGATGAAATTTTAACATTTAATCTTTTGACTTTAAATGACGGTTGGATGTGAATTATTACTTTTTCAACGAAAATAAGTGTGTTTAAAGTCATTTCTGTGCCTGAAATTGGTCAAAATTGAAAATTTTGAGTAAGCAAAACTCTGAAAAAATGGCAATTTTGGTCACTGTGAGGGTTTAAAAAGTGGTTATTCAACATGAGGCCCGATCCAAATGACATTTTGAATCATTTTTGGTAGAGTCCAAAAAATCCATTTTCTGATGAAAAACGATGACCCCGGACCAGTCGAACGTTGAAAAAATGGTCAATATTGATGACATTTTAACATTTAATCTTTTGACTTTAAATTACGGTTGGATGTGAATTATTACTTTTTCAACTAAAATAAGTGTGTTTAAAGTCATTTCTGTGCCTGAAATTGGTCAAAATTGAAGATTTTGAGTAAGCAAAACTCTGTAAAATGGCAATTTTGGTCACTGTGAGGGTTTAAAAAGTGGATATTCAACATGAGGCCCAATCCAAATGACATTTTGAATCATTTTTGGTAGAGTCCAAAAAATCAATTTTCTGATTAAAAACGATGACCCCGGACCAGTCAAACGTTGAAAAAATGGTCAATATTGATGAAATTTTAACATTTAATCTTTTGACTTTAAATGAAGGTTGGATGTGAGTTATTACTTTTTCAACTAAAATAAGTGTGTTTAAAGTCATTTCTGTGCCTGAAATTGGTAAAAATTGAAGATTTTGAGTAAGCAAAACTCTGTAAAAATGGCAATTTTGGTCACTGTGAGGGTTTAAAAAGTGGTTATTCAACATGAGGCCCGATCCCAATGACATTTTGAATAATTTTTGGTAGAATCCAAAAAATCAATTTTCTGATAAAAAACGATGACCCCGGACCAGTCGAACGTTGAAAAAATTGTCAATATTGATGACATTTTAACATTTAATCTTTTGACTTTAAATGAAGGTTGGATGTGAGTTATTACTTTTTCAACTAAAATAAGTGTGTTTAAAGTCATTTCTGTGCCTGAAATTGGTCAAAATTGAAGATTTTGAGTAAGCAAAACTCTGTAAAAATGGCAATTTTGGTCACTGTGAGGGTTTAAAAAGTGGTTATTCAACATGAGGCCCGATCCAAATGACATTTTGAATCATTTTTGGTAGAATCCAAAAAATCAATTTTCTGATGAAAAACGATGACCCCGGACCAGTCGAACGTTGAAAAAATGGTCAATATTGATGAAATTTTAACATTTAATCTTTTGACTTTAAATTACGGTTGGATGTGAATTATTACTTTTTCAACTAAAGTAAGTGTGTTTAAAGTCATTTCTGTGCCTGAAATTGGTCAAAATTGAAGATTTTGAGTAAGCAAAACTCTGTAAAAATGGCAATTTTGGTCACTGTGAGGGTTTAAAAAGTGGTTATTCAACATGAGGCCCGATCCAAATGACATTTTGAATCATTTTTGGTAGAGTCCAAAAAATCAATTTTCTGATGAAAAACGATGACCCCGGACTAGTCGAACGTTGAAAAAATGGTCAATATTGATGAAATTTTAACATTTAATCTTTTGACTTTAAATGACGGTTGGATGTGAATTATTACTTTTTCAACGAAAATAAGTGTGTTTAAAGTCATTTCTGTGCCTGAAATTGGTCAAAATTGAAGATTTTGAGTAAGCAAAACTCTGTAAAAATGGCAATTTTGGTCACTGTGAGGGTTTAAAAAGTGGATATTCAACATGAGGCCCAATCCAAATGACATTTTGAATCATTTTTGGTAGAGTCCAAAAAATCAATTTTCTGATGAAAAACGATGACCCCGGACCAGTCAAACGTTGAAAAAATGGTCAATATTGATGAAATTTTAACATTTAATCTTTTGACTTTAAATGAAGGTTGGATGTAAGTTATTACTTTTTCAACTAAAATAAGTGTGTTTAAAGTCATTTCTGTGCCTGAAATTGGTAAAAATTGAAGATTTTGAGTAAGCAAAACTCTGTAAAAATGGCAATTTTGGTCACTGTGAGCGTTTAAAAAGTGGTTATTCAACATGAGGCCCGATCCAAATGACATTTTGAATCATTTTTGGTAGAATCCAAAAAATCAATTTTCTGATGAAAAACGATGACCCCGGACCAGTCGAATGTTGAAAAAAAATGGTCAATATTGATGAAATTTTAACATTTAATCTTTTGACTTTAAATGACGGTTGGATGTGAATTATTACTTTTTCAACGAAAATAAGTGTGTTTAAAGTCATTTCTGTGCCTGAAATTGGTCAAAATTGAAGATTTTGAGTAAGCAAAACTCTGTAAAAATGGCAATTTTGGTCACTGTGAGGGTTTAAAAAGTGGATATTCAACATGAGGCCCAATCCAAATGACATTTTGAATCATTTTTGGTAGAGTCCAAAAAATCAATTTTCTGATGAAAAACGATGACCCCGGACCAGTCAAACGTTGAAAAAATGGTCAATATTGATGAAATTTTAACATTTAATCTTTTGACTTTAAATGAAGGTTGGATGTAAGTTATTACTTTTTCAACTAAAATAAGTGTGTTTAAAGTCATTTCTGTGCCTGAAATTGGTCAAAATTGAAGATTTTGAGTAAGCAAAACTCTGTAAAAATGGCAATTTTGGTCACTGTGAGGGTTTAAAAAGTGGTTATTCAACATGAGGCCCGATCCAAATGACATTTTGAATCATTTTTGGTAGAGTCCAAAAAATCCATTTTCTGATGAAAAACGATGACCCCGGACCAGTCGAACGTTGAAAAAATGGTCAATATTGATGAAATTTTAACATTTAATCCTTTGACTTTAAATTACCGTTGGATATGAATTATTACTTTTTCAACTAAAATAAGTGTGTTTAAAGTCATTTCTGTGCCTGAAATTGGTCAAAATTGAAGATTTTGAGTAAGCAAAACTCTGTAAAAATGGCAATTTTGGTCACTGTGAGGGTTTAAAAAGTGGATATTCAACATGAGGCCCAATCCAAATGACATTTTGAATCATTTTTGGTAGAGTCCAAAAAATCAATTTTCTGATGAAAAACGATGACCCCGGACCAGTCAAACGTTGAAAAAATGGTCAATATTGATGAAATTTTAACATTTAATCTTTTGACTTTAAATGAAGGTTGGATGTGAGTTATTACTTTTTCAACTAAAATAAGTGTGTTTAAAGTCATTTCTGTGCCTGAAATTGGTCAAAATTGAAGATTTTGAGTAAGCAAAACTCTGTAAAAATGGCAATTTTGGTCACTGTGAGGGTTTAAAAAGTGGTTATTCAACATGAGGCCCGATCCAAATGACATTTTGAATCATTTTTGGTAGAATCCAAAAAATCAATTTTCTGATGAAAAACGATGACCCCGGACCAGTCGAACGTTGAAAAAATGGTCAATATTGATGAAATTTTAACATTTAATCTTTTGACTTTAAATTACGGTTGGATGTGAATTATTACTTTTTCAACTAAAATAAGTGTGTTTAAAGTCATTTCTGTGCCTGAAATTGGTCAAAATTGAAGATTTTGAGTAAGCAAAACTCTGTAAAAATGGCAATTTTGGTCACTGTGAGGGTTTAAAAAGTGGTTATTCAACATGAGGCCCGATCCAAATGACATTTTGAATCATTTTTGGTAGAGTCCAAAAAATCAATTTTCTGATGAAAAACGATGACCCCGGACTAGTCGAACGTTGAAAAAATGGTCAATATTGATGAAATTTTAACATTTAATCTTTTGACTTTAAATGACGGTTGGATGTGAATTATTACTTTTTCAACGAAAATAAGTGTGTTTAAAGTCATTTCTGTGCCTGAAATTGGTCAAAATTGAAGATTTTGAGTAAGCAAAACTCTGTAAAAATGGCAATTTTGGTCACTGTGAGGGTTTAAAAAGTGGATATTCAACATGAGGCCCAATCCAAATGACATTTTGAATCATTTTTGGTAGAGTCCAAAAAATCAATTTTCTGATGAAAAACGATGACCCCGGACCAGTCAAACGTTGAAAAAATGGTCAATATTGATGAAATTTTAACATTTAATCTTTTGACTTTAAATGAAGGTTGGATGTAAGTTATTACTTTTTCAACTAAAATAAGTGTGTTTAAAGTCATTTCTGTGCCTGAAATTGGTAAAAATTGAAGATTTTGAGTAAGCAAAACTCTGTAAAAATGGCAATTTTGGTCACTGTGAGCGTTTAAAAAGTGGTTATTCAACATGAGGCCCGATCCAAATGACATTTTGAATCATTTTTGGTAGAATCCAAAAAATCAATTTTCTGATGAAAAACGATGACCCCGGACCAGTCGAATGTTGAAAAAAAATGGTCAATATTGATGAAATGTTAACATTTAATCTTTTGACTTTAAATGACGGTTGGATGTGAATTATTACTTTTTCAACGAAAATAAGTGTGTTTAAAGTCATTTCTGTGCCTGAAATTGGTCAAAATTGAAAATTTTGAGTAAGCAAAACTCTGAAAAAAGGGCAATTTTGGTCACTGTGAGGGTTTAAAAAGTGGTTATTCAACATGAGGCCCGATCCAAATGACATTTTGAATCATTTTTGGTAGAGTCCAAAAAATCCATTTTCTGATGAAAAACGATGACCCCGGACCAGTCGAACGTTGAAAAAATGGTCAATATTGATGAAATTTTAACATTTAATCCTTTGACTTTAAATTACCGTTGGATATGAATTATTACTTTTTCAACTAAAATAAGTGTGTTTAAAGTCATTTCTGTGCCTGAAATTGGTCAAAATTGAAGATTTTGAGTAAGCAAAACTCTGTAAAAATGGCAATTTTGGTCACTGTGAGGGTTTAAAAAGTGGATATTCAACATGAGGCCCAATCCAAATGACATTTTGAATCATTTTTGGTAGAGTCCAAAAAATCAATTTTCTGATGAAAAACGATGACCCCGGACCAGTCAAACGTTGAAAAAATGGTCAATATTGATGAAATTTTAACATTTAATCTTTTGACTTTAAATGAAGGTTGGATGTGAGTTATTACTTTTTCAACTAAAATAAGTGTGTTTAAAGTCATTTCTGTGCCTGAAATTGGTAAAAATTGAAGATTTTGAGTAAGCAAAACTCTGTAAAAATGGCAATTTTGGTCACTGTGAGGGTTTAAAAAGTGGTTATTCAACATGAGGCCCGATCCAAATGACATTTTGAATAATTTTTGGTAGAATCCAAAAAATCAATTTTCTGATAAAAAACGATGACCCCGGACCAGTCGAACGTTGAAAAAATTGTCAATATTGATGACATTTTAACATTTAATCTTTTGACTTTAAATGAAGGTTGGATGTGAGTTATTACTTTTTCAACTAAAATAAGTGTGTTTAAAGTCATTTCTGTGCCTGAAATTGGTCAAAATTGAAGATTTTGAGTAAGCAAAACTCTGTAAAAATGGCAATTTTGGTCACTGTGAGGGTTTAAAAAGTGGTTATTCAACTTGAGGCCCAATCCAAATAACATTTTGAATCATTTTTGGTAGAGTCCAAAAAATCAATTTTCTGATGAAAAACGATGACCCCGGACCAGTCGAACGTTGAAAAAATGGTCAATATTGATGAAATTTTAACATTTAATCTTTTGACTTAAAATGACGGTTGGATGTGAATTATTACTTTTTCAACTAAAATAAGTGTGTTTAAAGTCATTTCTGTGCCTGAAATTGGTCAAAATTGAAGATTTTGAGTAAGCAAAACTCTGTAAAAATGGCAATTTTGGTCACTGTGAGGGTTTAAAAAGTGGTTATTCAACATGAGGCCCGATCCAAATGACATTTTGAATCATTTTTGGTAGAGTCCAAAAAATCATTTTCTGATGGAAAACGATGACCCCGGACCAGTCGAACGTTGAAAAAATGGTCAATATTGATGAAATTTTAACATTTAATCTTTTGACTTTAAATTACGGTTGGATGTGAATTATTACTTTTTCAACTAAAATAAGTGTGTTTAAAGTCATTTCTGTGCCTGAAATTGGTAAAAATTGAAGATTTTGAGTAAGCAAAACTCTGTAAAAATGGCAATTTTGGTCACTGTGAGGGTTTAAAAAGTGGTTATTCAACATGAGGCCCGATCCAAATGACATTTTGAATCATTTTTGGTAGAATCCAAAAAATCAATTTTCTGATGAAAAACGATGACCCCGGACCAGTCGAACGTTGAAAAAATGGTCAATATTGATGAAATTTTAACATTTAATCTTTTGACTTAAAATGACGGTTGGATAAGAATTATTACTTTTTCAACTAAAATAAGTGTGTTTAAAGTCATTTCTGTTCCTGAAATTGGTCAAAATTGAAGATTTTGAGTAAGCAAAACTCTGTAAAATGGCAATTTTGGTCACTGTGAGGGTTTAAAAAGTGGTTATTCAACATGAGGCCCGATCCAAATGACATTTTGAATAATTTTTGGTAGAATCCAAAAAATCAATTTTCTGATAAAAAACGATGACCCCGGACCAGTCGAACGTTGAAAAAATTGTCAATATTGATGACATTTTAACATTTAATCTTTTGACTTTAAATGAAGGTTGGATGTGAGTTATTACTTTTTCAACTAAAATAAGTGTGTTTAAAGTCATTTCTGTGCCTGAAATTGGTCAAAATTGAAAATTTTGAGTAAGCAAAACTCTGAAAAAATGGCAATTTTGGTCACTGTGAGGGTTTAAAAAGTGGGTATTCAACATGAGGCCCGATCCAAATGACATTTTGAATCATTTTTGGTAGAGTCCAAAAAATCCATTTTCTGATGAAAAACGATGACCCCGGACCAGTCAAACGTTGAAAAAATGGTCAATATTGATGAAATTTTAACATTTAATCTTTTGACTTTAAATTACGGTTGGATGTGAATTATTACTTTTTCAACTAAAATAAGTGTGTTTAAAGTCATTTCTGTGCCTGAAATTGGTCAAAATTGAAGATTTTGAGTAAGCAAAACTCTGTAAAAATGGCAATTTTGGTCACTGTGAGGGTTTAAAAAGTGGATATTCAACATGAGGCCCAATCCAAATGACATTTTGAATCATTTTTGGTAGAGTCCAAAAAATCAATTTTCTGATAAAAAACGATGACCCCGGACCAGTCGAACGTTGAAAAAATTGTCAATATTGATGAAATTTTAACATTTAATCTTTTGACTTTAAATGAAGGTTGGATGTGAGTTATTACTTTTTCAACTAAAATAAGTGTGTTTAAAGTCATTTCTGTGCCTGAAATTGGTCAAAATTGAAGATTTTGAGTAAGCAAAACTCTGTAAAAATGGCAATTTTGGTCACTGTGAGGGTTTAAAAAGTGGTTATTCAACATGAGGCCCGATCCAAATGACATTTTGAATCATTTTTGGTAGAATCCAAAAAATCAATTTTCTGATGAAAAACGATGACCCCGGACCAGTCGAATGTTGAAAAAAAATGGTCAATATTGATGAAATTTTAACATTTAATCTTTTGACTTTAAATGACGGTTGGATGTGAATTATTACTTTTTCAACGAAAATAAGTGTGTTTAAAGTCATTTCTGTGCCTGAAATTGGTCAAAATTGAAAATTTTGAGTAAGCAAAACTCTGAAAAAAGGGCAATTTTGGTCACTGTGAGGTTTTAAAAAGTGGTTATTCAACATGAGGCCCGATCCAAATGACATTTTGAATCATTTTTGGTAGAGTCCAAAAAAACAATTTTCTGATGAAAAACGATGACCCCGGACCAGTCGAACTTTGAAAAAATGGTCAATATTGATGAAATTTTAACATTTAATCCTTTGACTTTAAATTACGGTTGGATATGAATTATTACTTTTTCAACTAAAATAAGTGTGTTTAAAGTCATTTCTGTGCCTGAAATTGGTCAAAATTGAAGATTTTGAGTAAGCAAAACTCTGTAAAATGGCAATTTTGGTCACTGTGAGGGTTTAAAAAGTGGTTATTCAACATGAGGCCCGATCCAAATGACATTTTGAATAATTTTTGGTAGAATCCAAAAAATCAATTTTCTGATAAAAAACGATGACCCCGGACCAGTCGAACGTTGAAAAAATTGTCAATATTGATGACATTTTAACATTTAATCTTTTGACTTTAAATGAAGGTTGGATGTGAGTTATTACTTTTTCAACTAAAATAAGTGTGTTTAAAGTCATTTCTGTGCCTGAAATTGGTCAAAATTGAAAATTTTGAGTAAGCAAAACTCTGAAAAAATGGCAATTTTGGTCACTGTGAGGGTTTAAAAAGTGGGTATTCAACATGAGGCCCGATCCAAATGACATTTTGAATCATTTTTGGTAGAGTCCAAAAAATCCATTTTCTGATGAAAAACGATGACCCCGGACCAGTCAAACGTTGAAAAAATGGTCAATATTGATGAAATTTTAACATTTAATCTTTTGACTTTAAATTACGGTTGGATGTGAATTATTACTTTTTCAACTAAAATAAGTGTGTTTAAAGTCATTTCTGTGCCTGAAATTGGTCAAAATTGAAGATTTTGAGTAAGCAAAACTCTGTAAAAATGGCAATTTTGGTCACTGTGAGGGTTTAAAAAGTGGATATTCAACATGAGGCCCAATCCAAATGACATTTTGAATCATTTTTGGTAGAGTCCAAAAAATCAATTTTCTGATAAAAAACGATGACCCCGGACCAGTCGAACGTTGAAAAAATTGTCAATATTGATGAAATTTTAACATTTAATCTTTTGACTTTAAATGAAGGTTGGATGTGAGTTATTACTTTTTCAACTAAAATAAGTGTGTTTAAAGTCATTTCTGTGCCTGAAATTGGTCAAAATTGAAGATTTTGAGTAAGCAAAACTCTGTAAAAATGGCAATTTTGGTCACTGTGAGGGTTTAAAAAGTGGTTATTCAACATGAGGCCCGATCCAAATGACATTTTGAATCATTTTTGGTAGAATCCAAAAAATCAATTTTCTGATGAAAAACGATGACCCCGGACCAGTCGAATGTTGAAAAAAAATGGTCAATATTGATGAAATTTTAACATTTAATCTTTTGACTTTAAATGACGGTTGGATGTGAATTATTACTTTTTCAACGAAAATAAGTGTGTTTAAAGTCATTTCTGTGCCTGAAATTGGTCAAAATTGAAAATTTTGAGTAAGCAAAACTCTGAAAAAAGGGCAATTTTGGTCACTGTGAGGGTTTAAAAAGTGGTTATTCAACATGAGGCCCGATCCAAATGACATTTTGAATCATTTTTGGTAGAGTCCAAAAAAACAATTTTCTGATGAAAAACGATGACCCCGGACCAGTCGAACGTTGAAAAAATGGTCAATATTGATGAAATTTTAACATTTAATCCTTTGACTTTAAATTACGGTTGGATATGAATTATTACTTTTTCAACTAAAATAAGTGTGTTTAAAGTCATTTCTGTGCCTGAAATTGGTCAAAATTGAAGATTTTGAGTAAGCAAAACTCTGTAAAAATGGCAATTTTGGTCACTGTGAGGGTTTAAAAAGTGGATATTCAACATGAGGCCCAATCCAAATGACATTTTGAATCATTTTTGGTAGAGTTCAAAAAATCAATTTTCTGATAAAAAACGATGACCCCGGACCAGTCGAACGTTGAAAAAATGGTCAATATTGATGACATTTTAACATTTAATCTTTTGACTTAAAATGACGGTTTGATGGTGAAATATTACTTTTTCAACTAAAATAAGTGTGTTTAAAGTCATTTCTGTGCCTGAAATTGGTCAAAATTGAAGATTTTGAGTAAGCAAAACTCTGTAAAAATGGCAATTTTGGTCACTGTGAGGGTTTAAAAAGTGGTTATTCAACATGAGGCCCGATCCAAATGACATTTTGAATCATTTTTGGTAGAGTCCAAAAAATCATTTTCTGATGGAAAACGATGACCCCGGACCAGTCGAACGTTGAAAAAATGGTCAATATTGATGAAATTTTAACATTTAATCTTTTGACTTTAAATGACGGTTGGATGTGAATTATTACTTTTTCAACGAAAATAAGTGTGTTTAAAGTCATTTCTGTGCCTGAAATCGGTCAAAATTGAAAATTTTGAGTAAGCAAAACTCTGAAAAAATGGCAATTTTGGTCACTGTGAGGGTTTAAAAAGTGGTTATTCAACATGAGGCCCGATCCAAATGACATTTTGAATCATTTTTGGTAGAGTCCAAAAAATCCATTTTCTGATGAAAAACGATGACCCCGGACCAGTCGAACGTTGAAAAAATGGTCAATATTGATGACATTTTAACATTTAATCTTTTGACTTTAAATTACGGTTGGATGTGAATTATTACTTTTTCAACTAAAATAAGTGTGTTTAAAGTCATTTCTGTGCCTGAAATTGGTCAAAATTGAAGATTTTGAGTAAGCAAAACTCTGTAAAATGGCAATTTTGGTCACTGTGAGGGTTTAAAAAGTGGATATTCACCATGAGGCCCAATCCAAATGACATTTTGAATCATTTTTGGTAGAGTCCAAAAAATCAATTTTCTGATTAAAAACGATGACCCCGGACCAGTCAAACGTTGAAAAAATGGTCAATATTGATGAAATTTTAACATTTAATCTTTTGACTTTAAATGAAGGTTGGATGTGAGTTATTACTTTTTCAACTAAAATAAGTGTGTTTAAAGTCATTTCTGTGCCTGAAATTGGTAAAAATTGAAGATTTTGAGTAAGCAAAACTCTGTAAAAATGGCAATTTTGGTCACTGTGAGGGTTTAAAAAGTGGTTATTCAACATGAGGCCCGATCCCAATGACATTTTGAATAATTTTTGGTAGAATCCAAAAAATCAATTTTCTGATAAAAAACGATGACCCCGGACCAGTCGAACGTTGAAAAAATTGTCAATATTGATGACATTTTAACATTTAATCTTTTGACTTTAAATGAAGGTTGGATGTGAGTTATTACTTTTTCAACTAAAATAAGTGTGTTTAAAGTCATTTCTGTGCCTGAAATTGGTCAAAATTGAAGATTTTGAGTAAGCAAAACTCTGTAAAAATGGCAATTTTGGTCACTGTGAGGGTTTAAAAAGTGGTTATTCAACATGAGGCCCGATCCAAATGACATTTTGAATCATTTTTGGTAGAATCCAAAAAATCAATTTTCTGATGAAAAACGATGACCAGTCGAACGTTGAAAAAATGGTCAATATTGATGAAATTTTAACATTTAATCCTTTGACTTTAAATTACGGTTGGATATGAATTATTACTTTTTCAACTAAAATAAGTGTGTTTAAAGTCATTTCTGTGCCTGAAATTGGTCAAAATTGAAGATTTTGAGTAAGCAAAACTCTGTAAAAATGGCAATTTTGGTCACTGTGAGGGTTTAAAAAGTGGATATTCAACATGAGGCCCGATCCAAATGACATTTTGAATCATTTTTGGTAGAGTTCAAAAAATCAATTTTCTGATAAAAAACGATGACCCCGGACCAGTCGAACGTTGAAAAAATGGTCAATATTGATGACATTTTAACATTTAATCTTTTGACTTAAAATGACGGTTGGATGGTGAAATATTACTTTTTCAACTAAAATAAGTGTGTTTAAAGTCATTTCTGTGCCTGAAATTGGTCAAAATTGAAGATTTTGAGTAAGCAAAACTCTGTAAAAATGGCAATTTTGGTCACTGTGAGGGTTTAAAAAGTGGTTATTCAACATGAGGCCCGATCCAAATGACATTTTGAATCATTTTTGGTAGAGTCCAAAAAATCAATTTTCTGATGAAAAACGATGACCCCGGACTAGTCGAACGTTGAAAAAATGGTCAATATTGATGAAATTTTAACATTTAATCTTTTGACTTTAAATGACGGTTGGATGTGATTTATTACTTTTTCAACGAAAATAAGTGTGTTTAAAGTCATTTCTGTGCCTGAAATTGGTCAAAATTGAAGATTTTGAGTAAGCAAAACTCTGTAAAAATGGCAATTTTGGTCACTGTGAGGGTTTAAAAAGTGGATATTCAACATGAGGCCCAATCCAAATGACATTTTGAATCATTTTTGGTAGAGTCCAAAAAATCAATTTTCTGATGAAAAACGATGACCCCGGACCAGTCAAACGTTGAAAAAATGGTAAATATTGATGAAATTTTAACATTTAATCTTTTGACTTTAAATGAAGGTTGGATGTAAGTTATTACTTTTTCAACTAAAATAAGTGTGTTTAAAGTCATTTCTGTGCCTGAAATTGGTAAAAATTGAAGATTTTGAGTAAGCAAAACTCTGTAAAAATGGCAATTTTGGTCACTGTGAGCGTTTAAAAAGTGGTTATTCAACATGAGGCCCGATCCAAATGACATTTTGAATCATTTTTGGTAGAATCCAAAAAATCAATTTTCTGATGAAAAACGATGACCCCGGACCAGTCGAATGTTGAAAAAAAATGGTCAATATTGATGAAATTTTAACATTTAATCTTTTGACTTTAAATGACGGTTGGATGTGAATTATTACTTTTTCAACGAAAATAAGTGTGTTTAAAGTCATTTCTGTGCCTGAAATTGGTCAAAATTGAAAATTTTGAGTAAGCAAAACTCTGAAAAAAGGGCAATTTTGGTCACTGTGAGGGTTTAAAAAGTGGTTATTCAACATGAGGCCCGATCCAAATGACATTTTGAATCATTTTTGGTAGAGTCCAAAAAATCCATTTTCTGATGAAAAACGATGACCCCGGACCAGTCGAACGTTGAAAAAATGGTCAATATTGATGAAATTTTAACATTTAATCCTTTGACTTTAAATTACCGTTGGATATGAATTATTACTTTTTCAACTAAAATAAGTGTGTTTAAAGTCATTTCTGTGCCTGAAATTGGTCAAAATTGAAGATTTTGAGTAAGCAAAACTCTGTAAAAATGGCAATTTTGGTCACTGTGAGGGTTTAAAAAGTGGATATTCAACATGAGGCCCAATCCAAATGACATTTTGAATCATTTTTGGTAGAGTCCAAAAAATCAATTTTCTGATGAAAAACGATGACCCCGGACCAGTCAAACGTTGAAAAAATGGTCAATATTGATGAAATTTTAACATTTAATCTTTTGACTTTAAATGAAGGTTGGATGTGAGTTATTACTTTTTCAACTAAAATAAGTGTGTTTAAAGTCATTTCTGTGCCTGAAATTGGTAAAAATTGAAGATTTTGAGTAAGCAAAACTCTGTAAAAATGGCAATTTTGGTCACTGTGAGGGTTTAAAAAGTGGTTATTCAACATGAGGCCCGATCCAAATGACATTTTGAATAATTTTTGGTAGAATCCAAAAAATCAATTTTCTGATAAAAAACGATGACCCCGGACCAGTCGAACGTTGAAAAAATTGTCAATATTGATGACATTTTAACATTTAATCTTTTGACTTTAAATGAAGGTTGGATGTGAGTTATTACTTTTTCAACTAAAATAAGTGTGTTTAAAGTCATTTCTGTGCCTGAAATTGGTCAAAATTGAAGATTTTGAGTAAGCAAAACTCTGTAAAAATGGCAATTTTGGTCACTGTGAGGGTTTAAAAAGTGGTTATTCAACTTGAGGCCCAATCCAAATAACATTTTGAATCATTTTTGGTAGAGTCCAAAAAATCAATTTTCTGATGAAAAACGATGACCCCGGACCAGTCGAACGTTGAAAAAATGGTCAATATTGATGAAATTTTAACATTTAATCTTTTGACTTAAAATGACGGTTGGATGTGAATTATTACTTTTTCAACTAAAATAAGTGTGTTTAAAGTCATTTCTGTGCCTGAAATTGGTCAAAATTGAAGATTTTGAGTAAGCAAAACTCTGTAAAAATGGCAATTTTGGTCACTGTGAGGGTTTAAAAAGTGGTTATTCAACATGAGGCCCGATCCAAATGACATTTTGAATCATTTTTGGTAGAGTCCAAAAAATCATTTTCTGATGGAAAACGATGACCCCGGACCAGTCGAACGTTGAAAAAATGGTCAATATTGATGAAATTTTAACATTTAATCTTTTGACTTTAAATTACGGTTGGATGTGAATTATTACTTTTTCAACTAAAATAAGTGTGTTTAAAGTCATTTCTGTGCCTGAAATTGGTCAAAATTGAAGATTTTGAGTAAGCAAAACTCTGTAAAAATGGCAATTTTGGTCACTGTGAGGGTTTAAAAAGTGGATATTCAACATGAGGCCCAATCCAAATGACATTTTGAATCATTTTTGGTAGAGTCCAAAAAATCAATTTTCTGATGAAAAACGATGACCCCGGACCAGTCAAACGTTGAAAAAATGGTCAATATTGATGAAATTTTAACATTTAATCTTTTGACTTTAAATGAAGGTTGGATGTAAGTTATTACTTTTTCAACTAAAATAAGTGTGTTTAAAGTCATTTCTGTGCCTGAAATTGGTAAAAATTGAAGATTTTGAGTAAGCAAAACTCTGTAAAAATGGCAATTTTGGTCACTGTGAGGGTTTAAAAAGTGGTTATTCAACATGAGGCCCGATCCAAATGACATTTTGAATAATTTTTGGTAGAATCCAAAAAATCAATTTTCTGATAAAAAACGATGACCCCGGACCAGTCGAACGTTGAAAAAATTGTCAATATTGATGAAATTTTAACATTTAATCTTTTGACTTTAAATGAAGGTTGGATGTGAGTTATTACTTTTTCAACTAAAATAAGTGTGTTTAAAGTCATTTCTGTGCCTGAAATTGGTCAAAATTGAAGATTTTGAGTAAGCAAAACTCTGTAAAAATGGCAATTTTGGTCAGTGTGAGGGTTTAAAAAGTGGTTATTCAACATGAGGCCCGATCCAAATGACATTTTGAATCATTTTTGGTAGAATCCAAAAAATCAATTTTCTGATGAAAAACGATGACCAGTCGAATGTTGAAAAAAAATGGTCAATATTGATGAAATTTTAACATTTAATCTTTTGACTTTAAATGACGGTTGGATGTGAATTATTACTTTTTCAACGAAAATAAGTGTGTTTAAAGTCATTTCTGTGCCTGAAATTGGTCAAAATTGAAAATTTTGAGTAAGCAAAACTCTGAAAAAAGGGCAATTTTGGTCACTGTGAGGGTTTAAAAAGTGGTTATTCAACATGAGGCCCGATCCAAATGACATTTTGAATAATTTTTGGTAGAGTCCAAAAAATCAATTTTCTGATGAAAAACGATGACCCCGGACCAGTCGAACGTTGAAAAAATGGTCAATATTGATGAAATTTTAACATTTAATCCTTTGACTTTAAATTACGGTTGGATATGAATTATTACTTTTTCAACTAAAATAAGTGTGTTTAAAGTCATTTCTGTGCCTGAAATTGGTCAAAATTGAAGATTTTGAGTAAGCAAAACTCTGTAAAAATGGCAATTTTGGTCACTGTGAGGGTTTAAAAAGTGGATATTCAACATGAGGCCCAATCCAAATGACATTTTGAATCATTTTTGGTAGAGTCCAAAAAATCAATTTTCCGATGAAAAACGATGACCCCGGACCAGTCGAACGTTGAAAAAATGGTCAATATTGATGAAATTTTAACATTTAATCTTTTGACTTAAAATGACGGTTGGATGTGAATTATTACTTTTTCAAATAAAATGAGTGTGTTTAAAGTCATTTCTGTGCCTGAAATTGGTCAAAATTGAAGATTTTGAGTAAGCAAAACTCTGTAAAAATGGCAATTTTGGTCACCGTGAGGGTGTAAAAAGTGGTTATTCAACATGAGGCCCGATCCAAATGACATTTTGAATCATTTTTGATAGAGTCCAAAAAATGAATTTTCTGATAAAAAACGATGACCCCGGACCAGTCGAACGTTGAAAAAATTGTCAATATTGATGAAATTTTAACATTTAATCTTTTGACTTCAAATGAAGGTTGGATGTGAGTTATTACTTTTTCAACTAAAATAAGTGTGTTTAAAGTCATTTCTGTGCCTGAAATTGGTCAAAATTGAAGATTTTGAGTAAGCAAAACTCTGTAAAAATGGCAATTTTGGTCACTGTGAGGGTTTAAAAAGTGGTTATTCAACATGAGGCCCGATCCAAATGACATTTTGAATCATTTTTGGTAGAATCCAAAAAATCAATTTTCTGATGAAAAACGATGACCCCGGACCAGTCGAATGTTAAAAAAAATGGTCAATATTGATGAAATTTTAACATTTATTCTTTTGACTTTAAATGACGGTTGGATGTGAATTATTACTTTATAAACTAAAATAAGTGTGTTTAAAGTCATTTCTGTGCCTGAAATTGGTCAAAATTGAAAATTTTTAGTAAGCAAAACTCTGAAAAAATGGCAATTTTGGTCACTGTGATGGTTTAAAAAGTGGTTATTCAACATGAGGCCCGATCCAAATGACATTTTGAATCATTTTTGGTAGAGTCCAAAAAATCCATTTTCTGATGAAAAACGATGACCCCGGACCAGTCGAACGTTGAAAAAATGGTCAATATTGATGACATTTTAACATTTAATCTTTTGACTTTAAATTACGGTTGGATGTGAATTATTACTTTTTCAACTAAAATAAGTGTGTTTAAAGTCATTTCTGTGCCTGAAATTGGTCAAAATTGAAGATTTTGAGTAAGCAAAACTCTGTAAAAATGGCAATTTTGGTCACTGTGAGGGTGTAAAAAGTGGTTATTCAACATGAGGCCCGATCCAAATGACATTTTGAATCATTTTTGGTAGAGTTCAAAAAATCAATTTTCTGATGAAAAACGATGACCCCGGACCAGTCGAACGTTGAAAAAATGGTCAATATTGATGACATTTTAACATTTAATCTTTTGACTTAAAATGACGGTTGGATGGTGAAATATTACTTTTTCAACTAAAATAAGTGTGTTTAAAGTCATTTCTGTGCCTGAAATTGGTCAAAATTGAAGATTTTGAGTAAGCAAAACTCTGTAAAAATGGCAATTTTGGTCACTGTGAGGGTTTAAAAAGTGGTTATTCAACATGAGGCCCGATCCAAATGACATTTTGAATCATTTTTGGTAGAGTCCAAAAAATCATTTTCTGATGGAAAACGATGACCCCGGACCAGTCGAACGTTGAAAAAATGGTCAATATTGATGAAATTTTAACATTTAATCTTTTGACTTTAAATGACGGTTGGATGTGAATTATTACTTTTTCAACGAAAATAAGTGTGTTTAAAGTCATTTCTGTGCCTGAAATTGGTCAAAATTGAAAATTTTTAGTAAGCAAAACTCTGAAAAAATGGCAATTTTGGTCACTGTGAGGGTTTAAAAAGTGGTTATTCAACATGAGGCCCGATCCAAATGACATTTTGAATCATTTTTGGTAGAGTCCAAAAAATCCATTTTCTGATGAAAAACGATGACCCCGGACCAGTCGAACGTTGAAAAAATGGTCAATATTGATGACATTTTAACATTTAATCTTTTGACTTTAAATTACGGTTGGATGTGAATCATTACTTTTTCAACTAAAATAAGTGTGTTTAAAGTCATTTCTGTGCCTGAAATTGGTCAAAATTGAAGATTTTGAGTAAGCAAAACTCTGTAAAAATGGCAATTTTGGTCACTGTGAGGGTTTAAAAAGTGGTTATTCAACATGAGGCCCGATCCAAATGACATTTTGAATCATTTTTGGTAGAGTCCAAAAAATCAATTTTCTGATGAAAAACGATGACCCCGGACTAGTCGAACGTTGAAAAAATGGTCAATATTGATGAAATTTTAACATTTAATCTTTTGACTTTAAATGACGGTTGGATGTGAATTATTACTTTTTCAACGAAAATAAGTGTGTTTAAAGTCATTTCTGTGCCTGAAATTGGTCAAAATTGAAGATTTTGAGTAAGCAAAACTCTGTAAAAATGGCAATTTTGGTCACTGTGAGGGTTTAAAAAGTGGATATTCAACATGAGGCCCAATCCAAATGACATTTTGAATCATTTTTGGTAGAGTCCAAAAAATCAATTTTCTGATGAAAAACGATGACCCCGGACCAGTCAAACGTTGAAAAAATGGTCAATATTGATGAAATTTTAACATTTAATCTTTTGACTTTAAATGAAGGTTGGATGTAAGTTATTACTTTTTCAACTAAAATAAGTGTGTTTAAAGTCATTTCTGTGCCTGAAATTGGTAAAAATTGAAGATTTTGAGTAAGCAAAACTCTGTAAAAATGGCAATTTTGGTCACTGTGAGGGTTTAAAAAGTGGTTATTCAACATGAGGCCCGATCCAAATGATATTTTGAATAATTTTTGGTAGAATCCAAAAAATCAATTTTCTGATAAAAAACTATGACCCCGGACCAGTCGAACGTTGAAAAAATTGTCAATATTGATGAAATTTTAACATTTAATCTTTTGACTTTAAATGAAGGTTGGATGTGAGTTATTACTTTTTCAACTAAAATAAGTGTGTTTAAAGTCATTTCTGTGCCTGAAATTGGTCAAAATTGAAAATTTTGAGTAAGCAAAACTCTGAAAAAAAGGGCAATTTTGGTCACTGTGAGGGTTTAAAAAGTGGTTATTCAACATGAGGCCCGATCCAAATGACATTTTGAATCATTTTTGGTAGAGTCCAAAAAATCAATTTTCTGATGAAAAACGATGACCCCGGACCAGTCAAACGTTAAAAAAATGGTCAATATTGATGAAATTTTAACATTTAATCTTTTGACTTTAAATGAAGGTTGGATGTGAGTTATTACTTTTTCAACTAAAATAAGTGTGTTTAAAGTCATTTCTGTGCCTGAAATTGGTAAAAATTTAAGATTTTGAGTAAGCAAAACTCTGTAAAAATGGCAATTTTGGTCACTGTGAGGGTTTAAAAAGTGGTTATTCAACATGAGGCCCGATCCAAATGACATTTTGAATAATTTTTGGTAGAATCCAAAAAATCAAATTTCTGATAAAAAACGATGACCCCGGACCAGTCGAACGTTGAAAAAATTGTCAATATTGATGACATTTTAACATTTAATCTTTTGACTTTAAATGAAGGTTGGATGTGAGTTATTACTTTTTCAACTAAAATAAGTGTGTTTAAAGTCATTTCTGTGCCTGAAATTGGTCAAAATTGAAGATTTTGAGTAAGCAAAACTCTGTAAAAATGGCAATTTTGGTCACTGTGAGGGTTTAAAAAGTGGTTATTCAACTTGAGGCCCAATCCAAATAACATTTTGAATCATTTTTGGTAGAGTCCAAAAAATCAATTTTCTGATGAAAAACGATGACCCCGGACCAGTCGAACGTTGAAAAAATGGTCAATATTGATGAAATTTTAACATTTAATCTTTTGACTTAAAATGACGGTTGGATGTGAATTATTACTTTTTCAACTAAAATAAGTGTGTTTAAAGTCATTTCTGTGCCTGAAATTGGTCAAAATTGAAGATTTTGAGTAAGCAAAACTCTGTAAAAATGGCAATTTTGGTCACTGTGAGGGTTTAAAAAGTGGTTATTCAACATGAGGCCCGATCCAAATGACATTTTGAATCATTTTTGGTAGAGTCCAAAAAATCATTTTCTGATGGAAAACGATGACCCCGGACCAGTCGAACGTTGAAAAAATGGTCAATATTGATGAAATTTTAACATTTAATCTTTTGACTTTAAATTACGGTTGGATGTGAATTATTACTTTTTCAACTAAAATAAGTGTGTTTAAAGTCATTTCTGTGCCTGAAATTGGTCAAAATTGAAGATTTTGAGTAAGCAAAACTCTGTAAAAATGGCAATTTTGGTCACTGTGAGGGTTTAAAAAGTGGATATTCAACATGAGGCCCAATCCAAATGACATTTTGAATCATTTTTGGTAGAGTCCAAAAAATCAATTTTCTGATGAAAAACGATGACCCCGGACCAGTCAAACGTTGAAAAAATGGTCAATATTGATGAAATGTTAACATTTAATCTTTTGACTTTAAATGAAGGTTGGATGTAAGTTATTACTTTTTCAACTAAAATAAGTGTGTTTAAAGTCATTTCTGTGCCTGAAATTGGTAAAAATTGAAGATTTTGAGTAAGCAAAACTCTGTAAAAATGGCAATTTTGGTCACTGTGAGGGTTTAAAAAGTGGTTATTCAACATGAGGCCCGATCCAAATGACATTTTGAATAATTTTTGGTAGAATCCAAAAAATCAATTTTCTGATAAAAAACGATGACCCCGGACCAGTTGAACGTTGAAAAAATTGTCAATATTGATGAAATTTTAACATTTAATCTTTTGACTTTAAATGAAGGTTGGATGTGAGTTATTACTTTTTCAACTAAAATAAGTGTGTTTAAAGTCATTTCTGTGCCTGAAATTGGTCAAAATTGAAGATTTTGAGTAAGCAAAACTCTGTAAAAATGGCAATTTTGGTCACTGTGAGGGTTTAAAAAGTGGTTATTCAACATGAGGCCCGATCCAAATGACATTTTGAATCATTTTTGGTAGAATCCAAAAAATCAATTTTCTGATGAAAAACGATGACCCCGGACCAGTCGAATGTTGAAAAAAAATGGTCAATATTGATGAAATTTTAACATTTAATCTTTTGACTTTAAATGACGGTTGGATGTGAATTATTACTTTTTCAACGAAAATAAGTGTGTTTAAAGTCATTTCTGTGCCTGAAATTGGTCAAAATTGAAAATTTTGAGTAAGCAAAACTCTGAAAAAAGGGCAATTTTGGTCACTGTGAGGGTTTAAAAAGTGGTTATTCAACATGAGGCCCGATCCAAATGACATTTTGAATCATTTTTGGTAGAGTCCAAAAAATCAATTTTCTGATGAAAAACGATGACCCCGGACCAGTCGAACGTTGAAAAAATGGTCAATATTGATGAAATTTTAACATTTAATCTTTTGACTTAAAATGACGGTTGGATGTGAATTATTACTTTTTCAAATAAAATGAGTGTGTTTAAAGTCATTTCTGTGCCTGAAATTGGTCAAAATTGAAGATTTTGAGTAAGCAAAACTCTGTAAAAATGGCAATTTTGGTCACCGTGAGGGTGTAAAAAGTGGTTATTCAACATGAGGCCCGATCCAAATGACATTTTGAATCATTTTTGATAGAGTCCAAAAAATGAATTTTCTGATAAAAAACGATGACCCCGGACCAGTCGAACGTTGAAAAAATTGTCAATATTGATGAAATTTTAACATTTAATCTTTTGACTTCAAATGAAGGTTGGATGTGAGTTATTACTTTTTCAACTAAAATAAGTGTGTTTAAAGTCATTTCTGTGCCTGAAATTGGTCAAAATTGAAGATTTTGAGTAAGCAAAACTCTGTAAAAATGGCAATTTTGGTCACTGTGAGGGTTTAAAAAGTGGTTATTCAACATGAGGCCCGATCCAAATGACATTTTGAATCATTTTTGGTAGAATCCAAAAAATCAATTTTCTGATGAAAAACGATGACCCCGGACCAGTCGAATGTTAAAAAAATGGTCAATATTGATGAAATTTTAACATTTAATCTTTTGACTTTAAATGACGGTTGGATGTGAATTATTACTTTATCAACTAAAATAAGTGTGTTTAAAGTCATTTCTGTGCCTGAAATTGGTCAAAATTGAAGATTTTGAGTAAGCAAAACTCTGTAAAAATGGCAATTTTGGTCACTGTGAGGGTGTAAAAAGTGGTTATTCAACATGAGGCCCGATCCAAATGACATTTTGAATCATTTTTGGTAGAGTTCAAAAAATCAATTTTCTGATAAAAAACGATGACCCCGGACCAGTCGAACGTTGAAAAAATGGTCAATATTGATGACATTTTAACATTTAATCTTTTGACTTAAAATGACGGTTGGATGGTGAAATATTACTTTTTCAACTAAAATAAGTGTGTTTAAAGTCATTTCTGTGCCTGAAATTGGTCAAAATTGAAGATTTTGAGTAAGCAAAACTCTGTAAAAATGGCAATTTTGGTCACTGTGAGGGTTTAAAAAGTGGTTATTCAACTTGAGGCCCAATCCAAATAACATTTTGAATCATTTTTGGTAGAGTCCAAAAAATCAATTTTCTGATGAAAAACGATGACCCCGGACCAGTCGAACGTTGAAAAAATGGTCAATATTGATGAAATTTTAACATTTAATCTTTTGACTTAAAATGACGGTTGGATGTGAATTATTACTTTTTCAACTAAAATAAGTGTGTTTAAAGTCATTTCTGTGCCTGAAATTGGTCAAAATTGAAGATTTTGAGTAAGCAAAACTCTGTAAAAATGGCAATTTTGGTCACTGTGAGGGTTTAAAAAGTGGTTATTCAACATGAGGCCCGATCCAAATGACATTTTGAATCATTTTTGGTAGAGTCCAAAAAATCATTTTCTGATGGAAAACGATGACCCCGGACCAGTCGAACGTTGAAAAAATGGTCAATATTGATGAAATTTTAACATTTAATCTTTTGACTTTAAATTACGGTTGGATGTGAATTATTACTTTTTCAACTAAAATAAGTGTGTTTAAAGTCATTTCTGTGCCTGAAATTGGTAAAAATTGAAGATTTTGAGTAAGCAAAACTCTGTAAAAATGGCAATTTTGGTCACTGTGAGGGTTTAAAAAGTGGTTATTCAACATGAGGCCCGATCCAAATGACATTTTGAATCATATTTGGTAGAATCCAAAAAATCAATTTTCTGATGAAAAACGATGACCCCGGACCAGTCGAACGTTGAAAAAATGGTCAATATTGATGAAATTTTAACATTTAATCTTTTGACTTAAAATGACGGTTGGATAAGAATTATTACTTTTTCAACTAAAATAAGTGTGTTTAAAGTCATTTCTGTTCCTGAAATTGGTCAAAATTGAAGATTTTGAGTAAGCAAAACTCTGTAAAATGGCAATTTTGGTCACTGTGAGGGTTTAAAAAGTGGTTATTCAACATGAGGCCCGATCCAAATGACATTTTGAATAATTTTTGGTAGAATCCAAAAAATCAATTTTCTGATAAAAAACGATGACCCCGGACCAGTCGAACGTTGAAAAAATTGTCAATATTGATGACATTTTAACATTTAATCTTTTGACTTTAAATGAAGGTTGGATGTGAGTTATTACTTTTTCAACTAAAATAAGTGTGTTTAAAGTCATTTCTGTGCCTGAAATTGGTCAAAATTGAAAATTTTGAGTAAGCAAAACTCTGAAAAAATGGCAATTTTGGTCACTGTGAGGGTTTAAAAAGTGGGTATTCAACATGAGGCCCGATCCAAATGACATTTTGAATCATTTTTGGTAGAGTCCAAAAAATCCATTTTCTGATGAAAAACGATGACCCCGGACCAGTCAAACGTTGAAAAAATGGTCAATATTGATGAAATTTTAACATTTAATCTTTTGACTTTAAATTACGGTTGGATGTGAATTATTACTTTTTCAACTAAAATAAGTGTGTTTAAAGTCATTTCTGTGCCTGAAATTGGTCAAAATTGAAGATTTTGAGTAAGCAAAACTCTGTAAAAATGGCAATTTTGGTCACTGTGAGGGTTTAAAAAGTGGATATTCAACATGAGGCCCAATCCAAATGACATTTTGAATCATTTTTGGTAGAGTTCAAAAAATCAATTTTCTGATAAAAAACGATGACCCCGGACCAGTCGAACGTTGAAAAAATGGTCAATATTGATGACATTTTAACATTTAATCTTTTGACTTAAAATGACGGTTGGATGGTGAAATATTACTTTTTCAACTAAAATAAGTGTGTTTAAAGTCATTTCTGTGCCTGAA
The DNA here is from genome assembly GCF_964263255.1 of Lissotriton vulgaris. Taxonomy (NCBI): domain Eukaryota; kingdom Metazoa; phylum Chordata; class Amphibia; order Caudata; family Salamandridae; genus Lissotriton; species Lissotriton vulgaris. The sequence goes on along the minus strand of NW_028242082.1, from coordinate 422,618 downwards.
ATTGGTCAAAATTGAAGATTTTGAGTAAGCAAAACTCTGTAAAAATGGCAATTTTGGTCACTGTGAGGGTTTAAAAAGTGGTTATTCAACATGAGGCCCGATCCAAATGACATTTTGAATCATTTTTGGTAGAGTCCAAAAAATCATTTTCTGATGGAAAACGATGACCCCGGACCAGTCGAACGTTGAAAAAATGGTCAATATTGATGAAATTTTAACATTTAATCTTTTGACTTTAAATGAAGGTTGGATGTAAGTTATTACTTTTTCAACTAAAATAAGTGTGTTTAAAGTCATTTCTGTGCCTGAAATTGGTAAAAATTGAAGATTTTGAGTAAGCAAAACTCTGTAAAAATGGCAATTTTGGTCACTGTGAGGGTTTAAAAAGTGGTTATTCAACATGAGGCCCGATCCAAATGATATTTTGAATAATTTTTGGTAGAATCCAAAAAATCAATTTTCTGATAAAAAACTATGACCCCGGACCAGTCGAACGTTGAAAAAATTGTCAATATTGATGAAATTTTAACATTTAATCTTTTGACTTTAAATGAAGGTTGGATGTGAGTTATTACTTTTTCAACTAAAATAAGTGTGTTTAAAGTCATTTCTGTGCCTGAAATTGGTCAAAATTGAAAATTTTGAGTAAGCAAAACTCTGAAAAAAAGGGCAATTTTGGTCACTGTGAGGGTTTAAAAAGTGGTTATTCAACATGAGGCCCGATCCAAATGACATTTTGAATCATTTTTGGTAGAGTCCAAAAAATCAATTTTCTGATGAAAAACGATGACCCCGGACCAGTCAAACGTTAAAAAAATGGTCAATATTGATGAAATTTTAACATTTAATCTTTTGACTTTAAATGAAGGTTGGATGTGAGTTATTACTTTTTCAACTAAAATAAGTGTGTTTAAAGTCATTTCTGTGCCTGAAATTGGTAAAAATTTAAGATTTTGAGTAAGCAAAACTCTGTAAAAATGGCAATTTTGGTCACTGTGAGGGTTTAAAAAGTGGTTATTCAACATGAGGCCCGATCCAAATGACATTTTGAATAATTTTTGGTAGAATCCAAAAAATCAAATTTCTGATAAAAAACGATGACCCCGGACCAGTCGAACGTTGAAAAAATTGTCAATATTGATGACATTTTAACATTTAATCTTTTGACTTTAAATGAAGGTTGGATGTGAGTTATTACTTTTTCAACTAAAATAAGTGTGTTTAAAGTCATTTCTGTGCCTGAAATTGGTCAAAATTGAAGATTTTGAGTAAGCAAAACTCTGTAAAAATGGCAATTTTGGTCACTGTGAGGGTTTAAAAAGTGGTTATTCAACTTGAGGCCCAATCCAAATAACATTTTGAATCATTTTTGGTAGAGTCCAAAAAATCAATTTTCTGATGAAAAACGATGACCCCGGACCAGTCGAACGTTGAAAAAATGGTCAATATTGATGAAATTTTAACATTTAATCTTTTGACTTAAAATGACGGTTGGATGTGAATTATTACTTTTTCAACTAAAATAAGTGTGTTTAAAGTCATTTCTGTGCCTGAAATTGGTCAAAATTGAAGATTTTGAGTAAGCAAAACTCTGTAAAAATGGCAATTTTGGTCACTGTGAGGGTTTAAAAAGTGGTTATTCAACATGAGGCCCGATCCAAATGACATTTTGAATCATTTTTGGTAGAGTCCAAAAAATCATTTTCTGATGGAAAACGATGACCCCGGACCAGTCGAACGTTGAAAAAATGGTCAATATTGATGAAATTTTAACATTTAATCTTTTGACTTTAAATTACGGTTGGATGTGAATTATTACTTTTTCAACTAAAATAAGTGTGTTTAAAGTCATTTCTGTGCCTGAAATTGGTCAAAATTGAAGATTTTGAGTAAGCAAAACTCTGTAAAAATGGCAATTTTGGTCACTGTGAGGGTTTAAAAAGTGGATATTCAACATGAGGCCCAATCCAAATGACATTTTGAATCATTTTTGGTAGAGTCCAAAAAATCAATTTTCTGATGAAAAACGATGACCCCGGACCAGTCAAACGTTGAAAAAATGGTCAATATTGATGAAATGTTAACATTTAATCTTTTGACTTTAAATGAAGGTTGGATGTAAGTTATTACTTTTTCAACTAAAATAAGTGTGTTTAAAGTCATTTCTGTGCCTGAAATTGGTAAAAATTGAAGATTTTGAGTAAGCAAAACTCTGTAAAAATGGCAATTTTGGTCACTGTGAGGGTTTAAAAAGTGGTTATTCAACATGAGGCCCGATCCAAATGACATTTTGAATAATTTTTGGTAGAATCCAAAAAATCAATTTTCTGATAAAAAACGATGACCCCGGACCAGTTGAACGTTGAAAAAATTGTCAATATTGATGAAATTTTAACATTTAATCTTTTGACTTTAAATGAAGGTTGGATGTGAGTTATTACTTTTTCAACTAAAATAAGTGTGTTTAAAGTCATTTCTGTGCCTGAAATTGGTCAAAATTGAAGATTTTGAGTAAGCAAAACTCTGTAAAAATGGCAATTTTGGTCACTGTGAGGGTTTAAAAAGTGGTTATTCAACATGAGGCCCGATCCAAATGACATTTTGAATCATTTTTGGTAGAATCCAAAAAATCAATTTTCTGATGAAAAACGATGACCCCGGACCAGTCGAATGTTGAAAAAAAATGGTCAATATTGATGAAATTTTAACATTTAATCTTTTGACTTTAAATGACGGTTGGATGTGAATTATTACTTTTTCAACGAAAATAAGTGTGTTTAAAGTCATTTCTGTGCCTGAAATTGGTCAAAATTGAAAATTTTGAGTAAGCAAAACTCTGAAAAAAGGGCAATTTTGGTCACTGTGAGGGTTTAAAAAGTGGTTATTCAACATGAGGCCCGATCCAAATGACATTTTGAATCATTTTTGGTAGAGTCCAAAAAATCAATTTTCTGATGAAAAACGATGACCCCGGACCAGTCGAACGTTGAAAAAATGGTCAATATTGATGAAATTTTAACATTTAATCTTTTGACTTAAAATGACGGTTGGATGTGAATTATTACTTTTTCAAATAAAATGAGTGTGTTTAAAGTCATTTCTGTGCCTGAAATTGGTCAAAATTGAAGATTTTGAGTAAGCAAAACTCTGTAAAAATGGCAATTTTGGTCACCGTGAGGGTGTAAAAAGTGGTTATTCAACATGAGGCCCGATCCAAATGACATTTTGAATCATTTTTGATAGAGTCCAAAAAATGAATTTTCTGATAAAAAACGATGACCCCGGACCAGTCGAACGTTGAAAAAATTGTCAATATTGATGAAATTTTAACATTTAATCTTTTGACTTCAAATGAAGGTTGGATGTGAGTTATTACTTTTTCAACTAAAATAAGTGTGTTTAAAGTCATTTCTGTGCCTGAAATTGGTCAAAATTGAAGATTTTGAGTAAGCAAAACTCTGTAAAAATGGCAATTTTGGTCACTGTGAGGGTTTAAAAAGTGGTTATTCAACATGAGGCCCGATCCAAATGACATTTTGAATCATTTTTGGTAGAATCCAAAAAATCAATTTTCTGATGAAAAACGATGACCCCGGACCAGTCGAATGTTAAAAAAATGGTCAATATTGATGAAATTTTAACATTTAATCTTTTGACTTTAAATGACGGTTGGATGTGAATTATTACTTTATCAACTAAAATAAGTGTGTTTAAAGTCATTTCTGTGCCTGAAATTGGTCAAAATTGAAGATTTTGAGTAAGCAAAACTCTGTAAAAATGGCAATTTTGGTCACTGTGAGGGTGTAAAAAGTGGTTATTCAACATGAGGCCCGATCCAAATGACATTTTGAATCATTTTTGGTAGAGTTCAAAAAATCAATTTTCTGATAAAAAACGATGACCCCGGACCAGTCGAACGTTGAAAAAATGGTCAATATTGATGACATTTTAACATTTAATCTTTTGACTTAAAATGACGGTTGGATGGTGAAATATTACTTTTTCAACTAAAATAAGTGTGTTTAAAGTCATTTCTGTGCCTGAAATTGGTCAAAATTGAAGATTTTGAGTAAGCAAAACTCTGTAAAAATGGCAATTTTGGTCACTGTGAGGGTTTAAAAAGTGGTTATTCAACTTGAGGCCCAATCCAAATAACATTTTGAATCATTTTTGGTAGAGTCCAAAAAATCAATTTTCTGATGAAAAACGATGACCCCGGACCAGTCGAACGTTGAAAAAATGGTCAATATTGATGAAATTTTAACATTTAATCTTTTGACTTAAAATGACGGTTGGATGTGAATTATTACTTTTTCAACTAAAATAAGTGTGTTTAAAGTCATTTCTGTGCCTGAAATTGGTCAAAATTGAAGATTTTGAGTAAGCAAAACTCTGTAAAAATGGCAATTTTGGTCACTGTGAGGGTTTAAAAAGTGGTTATTCAACATGAGGCCCGATCCAAATGACATTTTGAATCATTTTTGGTAGAGTCCAAAAAATCATTTTCTGATGGAAAACGATGACCCCGGACCAGTCGAACGTTGAAAAAATGGTCAATATTGATGAAATTTTAACATTTAATCTTTTGACTTTAAATTACGGTTGGATGTGAATTATTACTTTTTCAACTAAAATAAGTGTGTTTAAAGTCATTTCTGTGCCTGAAATTGGTAAAAATTGAAGATTTTGAGTAAGCAAAACTCTGTAAAAATGGCAATTTTGGTCACTGTGAGGGTTTAAAAAGTGGTTATTCAACATGAGGCCCGATCCAAATGACATTTTGAATCATATTTGGTAGAATCCAAAAAATCAATTTTCTGATGAAAAACGATGACCCCGGACCAGTCGAACGTTGAAAAAATGGTCAATATTGATGAAATTTTAACATTTAATCTTTTGACTTAAAATGACGGTTGGATAAGAATTATTACTTTTTCAACTAAAATAAGTGTGTTTAAAGTCATTTCTGTTCCTGAAATTGGTCAAAATTGAAGATTTTGAGTAAGCAAAACTCTGTAAAATGGCAATTTTGGTCACTGTGAGGGTTTAAAAAGTGGTTATTCAACATGAGGCCCGATCCAAATGACATTTTGAATAATTTTTGGTAGAATCCAAAAAATCAATTTTCTGATAAAAAACGATGACCCCGGACCAGTCGAACGTTGAAAAAATTGTCAATATTGATGACATTTTAACATTTAATCTTTTGACTTTAAATGAAGGTTGGATGTGAGTTATTACTTTTTCAACTAAAATAAGTGTGTTTAAAGTCATTTCTGTGCCTGAAATTGGTCAAAATTGAAAATTTTGAGTAAGCAAAACTCTGAAAAAATGGCAATTTTGGTCACTGTGAGGGTTTAAAAAGTGGGTATTCAACATGAGGCCCGATCCAAATGACATTTTGAATCATTTTTGGTAGAGTCCAAAAAATCCATTTTCTGATGAAAAACGATGACCCCGGACCAGTCAAACGTTGAAAAAATGGTCAATATTGATGAAATTTTAACATTTAATCTTTTGACTTTAAATTACGGTTGGATGTGAATTATTACTTTTTCAACTAAAATAAGTGTGTTTAAAGTCATTTCTGTGCCTGAAATTGGTCAAAATTGAAGATTTTGAGTAAGCAAAACTCTGTAAAAATGGCAATTTTGGTCACTGTGAGGGTTTAAAAAGTGGATATTCAACATGAGGCCCAATCCAAATGACATTTTGAATCATTTTTGGTAGAGTTCAAAAAATCAATTTTCTGATAAAAAACGATGACCCCGGACCAGTCGAACGTTGAAAAAATGGTCAATATTGATGACATTTTAACATTTAATCTTTTGACTTAAAATGACGGTTGGATGGTGAAATATTACTTTTTCAACTAAAATAAGTGTGTTTAAAGTCATTTCTGTGCCTGAAATTGGTCAAAATTGAAGATTTTGAGTAAGCAAAACTCTGTAAAAATGGCAATTTTGGTCACTGTGAGGGTTTAAAAAGTGGTTATTCAACATGAGGCCCGATCCAAATGACATTTTGAATCATTTTTGGTAGAGTCCAAAAAATCATTTTCTGATGGAAAACGATGACCCCGGACCAGTCGAACGTTGAAAAAATGGTCAATATTGATGAAATTTTAACATTTAATCTTTTGACTTTAAATGACGGTTGGATGTGAATTATTACTTTTTCAACGAAAATAAGTGTGTTTAAAGTCATTTCTGTGCCTGAAATTGGTCAAAATTGAAAATTTTGAGTAAGCAAAACTCTGAAAAAATGGCAATTTTGGTCACTGTGAGGGTTTAAAAAGTGGTTATTCAACATGAGGCCCGATCCAAATGACATTTTGAATCATTTTTGGTAGAGTCCAAAAAATCCATTTTCTGATGAAAAACGATGACCCCGGACCAGTCGAACGTTGAAAAAATGGTCAATATTGATGACATTTTAACATTTAATCTTTTGACTTTAAATTACGGTTGGATGTGAATTATTACTTTTTCAACTAAAATAAGTGTGTTTAAAGTCATTTCTGTGCCTGAAATTGGTCAAAATTGAAGATTTTGAGTAAGCAAAACTCTGTAAAATGGCAATTTTGGTCACTGTGAGGGTTTAAAAAGTGGATATTCAACATGAGGCCCAATCCAAATGACATTTTGAATCATTTTTGGTAGAGTCCAAAAAATCAATTTTCTGATTAAAAACGATGACCCCGGACCAGTCAAACGTTGAAAAAATGGTCAATATTGATGAAATTTTAACATTTAATCTTTTGACTTTAAATGAAGGTTGGATGTAAGTTATTACTTTTTCAACTAAAATAAGTGTGTTTAAAGTCATTTCTGTGCCTGAAATTGGTAAAAATTGAAGATTTTGAGTAAGCAAAACTCTGTAAAAATGGCAATTTTGGTCACTGTGAGGGTTTAAAAAGTGGTTATTCAACATGAGGCCCGATCCAAATGACATTTTGAATAATTTTTGGTAGAATCCAAAAAATCAATTTTCTGATAAAAAACGATGACCCCGGACCAGTCGAACGTTGAAAAAATTGTCAATATTGATGAAATTTTAACATTTAATCTTTTGACTTTAAATGAAGGTTGGATGTGAGTTATTACTTTTTCAACTAAAATAAGTGTGTTTAAAGTCATTTCTGTGCCTGAAATTGGTCAAAATTGAAGATTTTGAGTAAGCAAAACTCTGTAAAAATGGCAATTTTGGTCACTGTGAGGGTTTAAAAAGTGGTTATTCAACATGAGGCCCGATCCAAATGACATTTTGAATCATTTTTGGTAGAATCCAAAAAATCAATTTTCTGATGAAAAACGATGACCCCGGACCAGTCGAATGTTGAAAAAAAATGGTCAATATTGATGAAATTTTAACATTTAATCTTTTGACTTTAAATGACGGTTGGATGTGAATTATTACTTTTTCAACGAAAATAAGTGTGTTTAAAGTCATTTCTGTGCCTGAAATTGGTCAAAATTGAAAATTTTGAGTAAGCAAAACTCTGAAAAAATGGCAATTTTGGTCACTGTGAGGGTTTAAAAAGTGGTTATTCAACATGAGGCCCGATCCAAATGACATTTTGAATCATTTTTGGTAGAGTCCAAAAAATCCATTTTCTGATGAAAAACGATGACCCCGGACCAGTCGAACGTTGAAAAAATGGTCAATATTGATGACATTTTAACATTTAATCTTTTGACTTAAAATGACGGTTGGATGTGAATTATTACTTTTTCAACTAAAATAAGTGTGTTTAAAGTCATTTCTGTGCCTGAAATTGGTCAAAATTGAAGATTTTGAGTAAGCAAAACTCTGTAAAAATGGCAATTTTGGTCACTGTGAGGGTTTAAAAAGTGGTTATTCAACATGAGGCCCGATCCAAATGACATTTTGAATCATTTTTGGTAGAGTCCAAAAAATCATTTTCTGATGGAAAACGATGACCCCGGACCAGTCGAACGTTGAAAAAATGGTCAATATTGATGAAATTTTAACATTTAATCTTTTGACTTTAAATGACGGTTGGATGTGAATTATTACTTTTTCAACGAAAATAAGTGTGTTTAAAGTCATTTCTGTGCCTGAAATTGGTCAAAATTGAAAATTTTGAGTAAGCAAAACTCTGAAAAAATGGCAATTTTGGTCACTGTGAGGGTTTAAAAAGTGGTTATTCAACATGAGGCCCGATCCAAATGACATTTTGAATCATTTTTGGTAGAGTCCAAAAAATCCATTTTCTGATGAAAAACGATGACCCCGGACCAGTCGAACGTTGAAAAAATGGTCAATATTGATGACATTTTAACATTTAATCTTTTGACTTTAAATTACGGTTGGATGTGAATTATTACTTTTTCAACTAAAATAAGTGTGTTTAAAGTCATTTCTGTGCCTGAAATTGGTCAAAATTGAAGATTTTGAGTAAGCAAAACTCTGTAAAATGGCAATTTTGGTCACTGTGAGGGTTTAAAAAGTGGATATTCAACATGAGGCCCAATCCAAATGACATTTTGAATCATTTTTGGTAGAGTCCAAAAAATCAATTTTCTGATTAAAAACGATGACCCCGGACCAGTCAAACGTTGAAAAAATGGTCAATATTGATGAAATTTTAACATTTATTCTTTTGACTTTAAATGAAGGTTGGATGTGAGTTATTACTTTTTCAACTAAAATAAGTGTGTTTAAAGTCATTTCTGTGCCTGAAATTGGTAAAAATTGAAGATTTTGAGTAAGCAAAACTCTGTAAAAATGGCAATTTTGGTCACTGTGAGGGTTTAAAAAGTGGTTATTCAACATGAGGCCCGATCCAAATGACATTTTGAATAATTTTTGGTAGAATCCAAAAAATCAATTTTCTGATAAAAAACGATGACCCCGGACCAGTCGAACGTTGAAAAAATTGTCAATATTGATGACATTTTAACATTTAATCTTTTGACTTTAAATGAAGGTTGGATGTGAGTTATTACTTTTTCAACTAAAATAAGTGTGTTTAAAGTCATTTCTGTGCCTGAAATTGGTCAAAATTGAAGATTTTGAGTAAGCAAAACTCTGTAAAAATGGCAATTTTGGTCACTGTGAGGGTTTAAAAAGTGGTTATTCAACATGAGGCCCGATCCAAATGACATTTTGAATCATTTTTGGTAGAATCCAAAAAATCAATTTTCTGATGAAAAACGATGACCCCGGACCAGTCGAACGTTGAAAAAATTGTCAATATTGATGAAATTTTAACATTTAATCTTTTGACTTTAAATTACGGTTGGATGTGAATCATTACTTTTTCAACTAAAATAAGTGTGTTTAAAGTCATTTCTGTGCCTGAAATTGGTCAAAATTGAAGATTTTGAGTAAGCAAAACTCTGTAAAAATGGCAATTTTGGTCACTGTGAGGGTTTAAAAAGTGGTTATTCAACATGAGGCCCGATCCAAATGACATTTTGAATCATTTTTGGTAGAGTCCAAAAAATCAATTTTCTGATGAAAAACGATGACCCCGGACTAGTCGAACGTTGAAAAAATGGTCAATATTGATGAAATTTTAACATTTAATCTTTTGACTTTAAATGACGGTTGGATGTGAATTATTACTTTTTCAACGAAAATAAGTGTGTTTAAAGTCATTTCTGTGCCTGAAATTGGTCAAAATTGAAGATTTTGAGTAAGCAAAACTCTGTAAAAATGGCAATTTTGGTCACTGTGAGGGTTTAAAAAGTGGATATTCAACATGAGGCCCAATCCAAATGACATTTTGAATCATTTTTGGTAGAGTCCAAAAAATCAATTTTCTGATGAAAAACGATGACCCCGGACCAGTCAAACGTTGAAAAAATGGTCAATATTGATGAAATTTTAACATTTAATCTTTTGACTTTAAATGAAGGTTGGATGTAAGTTATTACTTTTTCAACTAAAATAAGTGTGTTTAAAGTCATTTCTGTGCCTGAAATTGGTAAAAATTGAAGATTTTGAGTAAGCAAAACTCTGTAAAAATGGCAATTTTGGTCACTGTGAGGGTTTAAAAAGTGGTTATTCAACATGAGGCCCGATCCAAATGATATTTTGAATAATTTTTGGTAGAATCCAAAAAATCAATTTTCTGATAAAAAACTATGACCCCGGACCAGTCGAACGTTGAAAAAATTGTCAATATTGATGAAATTTTAACATTTAATCTTTTGACTTTAAATGAAGGTTGGATGTGAGTTATTACTTTTTCAACTAAAATAAGTGTGTTTAAAGTCATTTCTGTGCCTGAAATTGGTCAAAATTGAAGATTTTGAGTAAGCAAAACTCTGTAAAAATGGCAATTTTGGTCACTGTGAGCGTTTAAAAAGTGGTTATTCAACATGAGGTCCGATCCAAATGACATTTTGAATCATTTTTGGCAGAATCCAAAAAATCAATTTTTTGATGAAAAACGATGACCCCGGACCAGTCGAATGTTGAAAAAAAATGGTCAATATTGATGAAATTTTAACATTTAATCTTTTGACTTTAAATGACGGTTGGATGTGAATTATTACTTTTTCAACGAAAATAAGTGTGTTTAAAGTCATTTCTGTGCCTGAAATTGGTCAAAATTGAAAATTTTGAGTAAGCAAAACTCTGAAAAAAGGGCAATTTTGGTCACTGTGAGGGTTTAAAAAGTGGTTATTCAACATGAGGCCCGATCCAAATGACATTTTGAATCATTTTTGGTAGAGTCCAAAAAATCCATTTTCTGATGAAAAACGATGACCCCGGACCAGTCGAACGTTGAAAAAATGGTCAATATTGATGAAATTTTAACATTTAATCCTTTGACTTTAAATTACCGTTGGATATGAATTATTACTTTTTCAACTAAAATAAGTGTGTTTAAAGTCATTTCTGTGCCTGAAATTGGTCAAAATTGAAGATTTTGAGTAAGCAAAACTCTGTAAAAATGGCAATTTTGGTCACTGTGAGGGTTTAAAAAGTGGATATTCAACATGAGGCCCAATCCAAATGACATTTTGAATCATTTTTGGTAGAGTCCAAAAAATCAATTTTCTGATGAAAAACGATGACCCCGGACCAGTCAAACGTTGAAAAAATGGTCAATATTGATGAAATTTTAACATTTAATCTTTTGACTTTAAATGAAGGTTGGATGTGAGTTATTACTTTTTCAACGAAAATAAGTGTGTTTAAAGTCATTTCTGTGCCTGAAATTGGTCAAAATTGAAAATTTTGAGTAAGCAAAACTCTGAAAAAATGGCAATTTTGGTCACTGTGAGGGTTTAAAAAGTGGTTATTCAACATGAGGCCCGATCCAAATGACATTTTGAATCATTTTTGGTAGAGTCCAAAAAATCCATTTTCTGATGAAAAACGATGACCCCGGACCAGTCGAACGTTGAAAAAATGGTCAATATTGATGACATTTTAACATTTAATCTTTTGACTTTAAATTACGGTTGGATGTGAATTATTACTTTTTCAACTAAAATAAGTGTGTTTAAAGTCATTTCTGTGCCTGAAATTGGTCAAAATTGAAGATTTTGAGTAAGCAAAACTCTGTAAAATGGCAATTTTGGTCACTGTGAGGGTTTAAAAAGTGGATATTCAACATGAGGCCCAATCCAAATGACATTTTGAATCATTTTTGGTAGAGTCCAAAAAATCAATTTTCTGATTAAAAACGATGACCCCGGACCAGTCAAACGTTGAAAAAATGGTCAATATTGATGAAATTTTAACATTTAATCTTTTGACTTTAAATGAAGGTTGGATGTAAGTTATTACTTTTTCAACTAAAATAAGTGTGTTTAAAGTCATTTCTGTGCCTGAAATTGGTAAAAATTGAAGATTTTGAGTAAGCAAAACTCTGTAAAAATGGCAATTTTGGTCACTGTGAGGGTTTAAAAAGTGGTTATTCAACATGAGGCCCGATCCAAATGACATTTTGAATAATTTTTGGTAGAATCCAAAAAATCAATTTTCTGATAAAAAACGATGACCCCGGACCAGTCGAACGTTGAAAAAATTGTCAATATTGATGAAATTTTAACATTTAATCTTTTGACTTTAAATGAAGGTTGGATGTGAGTTATTACTTTTTCAACTAAAATAAGTGTGTTTAAAGTCATTTCTGTGCCTGAAATTGGTCAAAATTGAAGATTTTGAGTAAGCAAAACTCTGTAAAAATGGCAATTTTGGTCACTGTGAGGGTTTAAAAAGTGGTTATTCAACATGAGGCCCGATCCAAATGACATTTTGAATCATTTTTGGTAGAATCCAAAAAATCAATTTTCTGATGAAAAACGATGACCCCGGACCAGTCGAATGTTGAAAAAAAATGGTCAATATTGATGAAATTTTAACATTTAATCTTTTGACTTTAAATGACGGTTGGATGTGAATTATTACTTTTTCAACGAAAATAAGTGTGTTTAAAGTCATTTCTGTGCCTGAAATTGGTCAAAATTGAAAATTTTGAGTAAGCAAAACTCTGAAAAAAGGGCAATTTTGGTCACTGTGAGGGTTTAAAAAGTGGTTATTCAACATGAGGCCCGATCCAAATGACATTTTGAATCATTTTTGGTAGAGTCCAAAAAAACAATTTTCTGATGAAAAACGATGACCCCGGACCAGTCGAACGTTGAAAAAATGGTCAATATTGATGAAATTTTAACATTTAATGCTTTGACTTTAAATTACGGTTGGATATGAATTATTACTTTTTCAACTAAAATAAGTGTGTTTAAAGTCATTTCTGTGCCTGAAATTGGTCAAAATTGAAGATTTTGAGTAAGCAAAACTCTGTAAAAATGGCAATTTTGGTCACTGTGAGGGTTTAAAAAGTGGATATTCAACATGAGGCCCAATCCAAATGACATTTTGAATCATTTTTGGTAGAGTTCAAAAAATCAATTTTCTGATAAAAAACGATGACCCCGGACCAGTCGAACGTTGAAAAAATGGTCAATATTGATGACATTTTAACATTTAATCTTTTGACTTAAAATGACGGTTGGATGGTGAAATATTACTTTTTCAACTAAAATAAGTGTGTTTAAAGTCATTTCTGTGCCTGAAATTGGTCAAAATTGAAGATTTTGAGTAAGCAAAACTCTGTAAAAATGGCAATTTTGGTCACTGTGAGGGTTTAAAAAGTGGTTATTCAACATGAGGCCCGATCCAAATGACATTTTGAATCATTTTTGGTAGAGTCCAAAAAATCATTTTCTGATGGAAAACGATGACCCCGGACCAGTCGAACGTTGAAAAAATGGTCAATATTGATGAAATTTTAACATTTAATCTTTTGACTTTAAATGACGGTTGGATGTGAATTATTACTTTTTCAACGAAAATAAGTGTGTTTAAAGTCATTTCTGTGCCTGAAATTGGTCAAAATTGAAAATTTTGAGTAAGCAAAACTCTGAAAAAATGGCAATTTTGGTCACTGTGAGGGTTTAAAAAGTGGTTATTCAACATGAGGCCCGATCCAAATGACATTTTGAATCATTTTTGGTAGAGTCCAAAAAATCCATTTTCTGATGAAAAACGATGACCCCGGACCAGTCGAACGTTGAAAAAATGGTCAATATTGATGACATTTTAACATTTAATCTTTTGACTTAAAATGACGGTTGGATGTGAATTATTACTTTTTCAACTAAAATAAGTGTGTTTAAAGTCATTTCTGTGCCTGAAATTGGTCAAAATTGAAGATTTTGAGTAAGCAAAACTCTGTAAAAATGGCAATTTTGGTCACTGTGAGGGTTTAAAAAGTGGTTATTCAACATGAGGCCCGATCCAAATGACATTTTGAATCATTTTTGGTAGAGTCCAAAAAATCATTTTCTGATGGAAAACGATGACCCCGGACCAGTCGAACGTTGAAAAAATGGTCAATATTGATGAAATTTTAACATTTAATCTTTTGACTTTAAATGACGGTTGGATGTGAATTATTACTTTTTCAACGAAAATAAGTGTGTTTAAAGTCATTTCTGTGCCTGAAATTGGTCAAAATTGAAAATTTTGAGTAAGCAAAACTCTGAAAAAATGGCAATTTTGGTCACTGTGAGGGTTTAAAAAGTGGTTATTCAACATGAGGCCCGATCCAAATGACATTTTGAATCATTTTTGGTAGAGTCCAAAAAATCCATTTTCTGATGAAAAACGATGACCCCGGACCAGTCGAACGTTGAAAAAATGGTCAATATTGATGACATTTTAACATTTAATCTTTTGACTTTAAATTACGGTTGGATGTGAATTATTACTTTTTCAACTAAAATAAGTGTGTTTAAAGTCATTTCTGTGCCTGAAATTGGTCAAAATTGAAGATTTTGAGTAAGCAAAACTCTGTAAAATGGCAATTTTGGTCACTGTGAGGGTTTAAAAAGTGGATATTCAACATGAGGCCCAATCCAAATGACATTTTGAATCATTTTTGGTAGAGTCCAAAAAATCAATTTTCTGATTAAAAACGATGACCCCGGACCAGTCAAACGTTGAAAAAATGGTCAATATTGATGAAATTTTAACATTTATTCTTTTGACTTTAAATGAAGGTTGGATGTGAGTTATTACTTTTTCAACTAAAATAAGTGTGTTTAAAGTCATTTCTGTGCCTGAAATTGGTAAAAATTGAAGATTTTGAGTAAGCAAAACTCTGTAAAAATGGCAATTTTGGTCACTGTGAGGGTTTAAAAAGTGGTTATTCAACATGAGGCCCGATCCAAATGACATTTTGAATAATTTTTGGTAGAATCCAAAAAATCAATTTTCTGATAAAAAACGATGACCCCGGACCAGTCGAACGTTGAAAAAATTGTCAATATTGATGACATTTTAACATTTAATCTTTTGACTTTAAATGAAGGTTGGATGTGAGTTATTACTTTTTCAACTAAAATAAGTGTGTTTAAAGTCATTTCTGTGCCTGAAATTGGTCAAAATTGAAGATTTTGAGTAAGCAAAACTCTGTAAAAATGGCAATTTTGGTCACTGTGAGGGTTTAAAAAGTGGTTATTCAACATGAGGCCCGATCCAAATGACATTTTGAATCATTTTTGGTAGAATCCAAAAAATCAATTTTCTGATGAAAAACGATGACCCCGGACCAGTCGAACGTTGAAAAAATTGTCAATATTGATGAAATTTTAACATTTAATCTTTTGACTTTAAATTACGGTTGGATGTGAATCATTACTTTTTCAACTAAAATAAGTGTGTTTAAAGTCATTTCTGTGCCTGAAATTGGTCAAAATTGAAGATTTTGAGTAAGCAAAACTCTGTAAAAATGGCAATTTTGGTCACTGTGAGGGTTTAAAAAGTGGTTATTCAACATGAGGCCCGATCCAAATGACATTTTGAATCATTTTTGGTAGAGTCCAAAAAATCAATTTTCTGATGAAAAACGATGACCCCGGACTAGTCGAACGTTGAAAAAATGGTCAATATTGATGAAATTTTAACATTTAATCTTTTGACTTTAAATGACGGTTGGATGTGAATTATTACTTTTTCAACGAAAATAAGTGTGTTTAAAGTCATTTCTGTGCCTGAAATTGGTCAAAATTGAAGATTTTGAGTAAGCAAAACTCTGTAAAAATGGCAATTTTGGTCACTGTGAGGGTTTAAAAAGTGGATATTCAACATGAGGCCCAATCCAAATGACATTTTGAATCATTTTTGGTAGAGTCCAAAAAATCAATTTTCTGATGAAAAACGATGACCCCGGACCAGTCAAACGTTGAAAAAATGGTCAATATTGATGAAATTTTAACATTTAATCTTTTGACTTTAAATGAAGGTTGGATGTAAGTTATTACTTTTTCAACTAAAATAAGTGTGTTTAAAGTCATTTCTGTGCCTGAAATTGGTAAAAATTGAAGATTTTGAGTAAGCAAAACTCTGTAAAAATGGCAATTTTGGTCACTGTGAGGGTTTAAAAAGTGGTTATTCAACATGAGGCCCGATCCAAATGATATTTTGAATAATTTTTGGTAGAATCCAAAAAATCAATTTTCTGATAAAAAACTATGACCCCGGACCAGTCGAACGTTGAAAAAATTGTCAATATTGATGAAATTTTAACATTTAATCTTTTGACTTTAAATGAAGGTTGGATGTGAGTTATTACTTTTTCAACTAAAATAAGTGTGTTTAAAGTCATTTCTGTGCCTGAAATTGGTCAAAATTGAAGATTTTGAGTAAGCAAAACTCTGTAAAAATGGCAATTTTGGTCACTGTGAGCGTTTAAAAAGTGGTTATTCAACATGAGGTCCGATCCAAATGACATTTTGAATCATTTTTGGCAGAATCCAAAAAATCAATTTTTTGATGAAAAACGATGACCCCGGACCAGTCGAATGTTGAAAAAAAATGGTCAATATTGATGAAATTTTAACATTTAATCTTTTGACTTTAAATGACGGTTGGATGTGAATTATTACTTTTTCAACGAAAATAAGTGTGTTTAAAGTCATTTCTGTGCCTGAAATTGGTCAAAATTGAAAATTTTGAGTAAGCAAAACTCTGAAAAAAGGGCAATTTTGGTCACTGTGAGGGTTTAAAAAGTGGTTATTCAACATGAGGCCCGATCCAAATGACATTTTGAATCATTTTTGGTAGAGTCCAAAAAATCCATTTTCTGATGAAAAACGATGACCCCGGACCAGTCGAACGTTGAAAAAATGGTCAATATTGATGAAATTTTAACATTTAATCCTTTGACTTTAAATTACCGTTGGATATGAATTATTACTTTTTCAACTAAAATAAGTGTGTTTAAAGTCATTTCTGTGCCTGAAATTGGTCAAAATTGAAGATTTTGAGTAAGCAAAACTCTGTAAAAATGGCAATTTTGGTCACTGTGAGGGTTTAAAAAGTGGATATTCAACATGAGGCCCAATCCAAATGACATTTTGAATCATTTTTGGTAGAGTCCAAAAAATCAATTTTCTGATGAAAAACGATGACCCCGGACCAGTCAAACGTTGAAAAAATGGTCAATATTGATGAAATTTTAACATTTAATCTTTTGACTTTAAATGAAGGTTGGATGTGAGTTATTACTTTTTCAACTAAAATAAGTGTGTTTAAAGTCATTTCTGTGCCTGAAATTGGTAAAAATTGAAGATTTTGAGTAAGCAAAACTCTGTAAAATGGCAATTTTGGTCACTGTGAGGGTTTAAAAAGTGGTTATTCAACATGAGGCCCGATCCAAATGACATTTTGAATAATTTTTGGTAGAATCCAAAAAATCAATTTTCTGATAAAAAACGATGACCCCGGACCAGTCGAACGTTGAAAAAATTGTCAATATTGATGACATTTTAACATTTAATCTTTTGACTTTAAATGAAGGTTGGATGTGAGTTATTACTTTTTCAACTAAAATAAGTGTGTTTAAAGTCATTTCTGTGCCTGAAAGTGGTCAAAATTGAAGATTTTGAGTAAGCAAAACTCTGTAAAAATGGCAATTTTGGTCACTGTGAGGGTTTAAAAAGTGGTTATTCAACTTGAGGCCCAATCCAAATAACATTTTGAATCATTTTTGGTAGAGTCCAAAAAATCAATTTTCTGATGAAAAACGATGACCCCGGACCAGTCAAACGTTGAAAAAATGGTCAATATTGATGAAATTTTAACATTTAATCTTTTGACTTTAAATGAAGGTTGGATGTAAGTTATTACTTTTTCAACTAAAATAAGTGTGTTTAAAGTCATTTCTGTGCCTGAAATTGGTAAAAATTGAAGATTTTGAGTAAGCAAAACTCTGTAAAAATGGCAATTTTGGTCACTGTGAGGGTTTAAAAAGTGGTTATTCAACATGAGGCCCGATCCAAATGACATTTTGAATAATTTTTGGTAGAATCCAAAAAATCAATTTTCTGATAAAAAACGATGACCCCGGACCAGTCGAACGTTGAAAAAATTGTCAATATTGATGAAATTTTAACATTTAATCTTTTGACTTTAAATGACGGTTGGATGTGAATTATTACTTTTTCAACGAAAATAAGTGTGTTTAAAGTCATTTCTGTGCCTGAAATTGGTCAAAATTGAAAATTTTGAGTAAGCAAAACTCTGAAAAAATGGCAATTTTGGTCACTGTGACGGTTTAAAAAGTGGTTATTCAACATGAGGCCCGATCCAAATGACATTTTGAATCATTTTTGGTAGAGTCCAAAAAATCCATTTTCTGATGAAAAACGATGACCCCGGACCAGTCGAACGTTGAAAAAATTGTCAATATTGATGAAATTTTAACATTTAATCTTTTGAGTTTAAATGAAGGTTGGATGTGAGTTATTACTTTTTCAACTAAAATAAGTGTGTTTAAAGTAATTTCTGTGCCTGAAATTGGTCAAAATTGAAGATTTTGAGTAAGCAAAACTCTGTAAAAATGGCAATTTTGGTCACTGTGAGGGTTTAAAAAGTGGTTATTCAACATGAGGCCCGATCCAAATGACATTTTGAATCATTTTTGGTAGAATCCAAAAAATCAATTTTCTGATGAAAAACGATGACCCCGGACCAGTCGAATGTTGAAAAAATGGTCAATATTGATGAAATTTTAACATTTAATCTTTTGACTTTAAATGACGGTTGGATGTGAATTATTACTTTTTCAACTAAAATAAGTGTGTTTAAAGTCATTTCTGTGCCTGAAATTGGTCAAAATTGAAGATTTTGAGTAAGCAAAAGTCTGTAAAAATGGCAAATTTGGTCAATGTGAGGGTTTAAAAAGTGGTTATTCAATATGAGACCCGATCCAAAAGACATTTTGAATCATTTTTGACAGAGTCCAAAAAATCAATTTTCTGATGAAAAACGATGACCCCGGACCAGTCGAACGTTGAAAAAATGGTCAATATTGATGAAATTTTAACATTTAATCTTTTGACTTTAAATTACGGTTGGATGTGAATTATTACTTTTTCAACTAAAATAAGTGTGTTTAAAGTCATTTCTGTGCCTGAAATTGGTCAAAATTGAAGATTTTGAGTAAGCAAAACTCTGTAAAAATGGCAATTTTGGTCACTGTGAGGGTTTAAAAAGTGGTTATTCAACATGAGGCCCGATCCAAATGACATTTTGAATCATTTTTGGTAGAATCCAAAAAATCAATTTTCTGATGAAAAACGATGACCCCGGACCAGTCGAATGTTGAAAAAATGGTCAATATTGATGAAATTTTAACATTTAATCTTTTGACTTTAAATGACGGTTGGATGTGAATTATTACTTTTTCAACTAAAATGAGTGTGTTTAAAGTCATTTCTGTGCCTGAAATTGGTCAAAATTGAAGATTTTGAGTAAGCAAAAGTCTGTAATAATGGCAAATTTGGTCAATGTGAGGGTTTAAAAAGTGGATATTCAACATGAGACCCAATCCAAATAACATTTTGAATCATTTTTGGTAGAGTCCAAAAAAATCAATTTTCTGATGAAAAACGATGACCCCGGACCAGTCGAACATTGAAAAAATGGTCAATATTGATGAAATTTTAACATTTAATCTTTTGACTTAAAATGACGGTTGGATGTGAATTATTACTTTTTCAACTAAAATAAGTGTGTTTAAAGTCATTTCTGTGCCTGAAATTGGTTAAAATTGAAGATTTTGAGTAAGCAAAACTCTGTAAAAATGGCAATTTTGGTCACTGTGAGGGTTTAAAAAGTGGTTATTCAACATGAGGCCCGATCCAAATGACATTTTGAATCATTTTTGGTAGAGTCCAAAAAATCATTTTCTGATGGAAAACGATGACCCCGGACCAGTCGAACGTTGAAAAAATGGTCAATATTGATGAAATTTTAACATTTAATCTTTTGACTTTAAATGACGGTTGGATGTGAATTATTACTTTTTCAACGAAAATAAGTGTGTTTAAAGTCATTTCTGTGCCTGAAATTGGTCAAAATTGAAAATTTTGAGTAAGCAAAACTCTGAAAAAATGGCAATTTTGGTCACTGTGAGGGTTTAAAAAGTGGTTATTCAACATGAGGCCCGATCCAAATGACATTTTGAATCATTTTTGGTAGAGTCCAAAAAATCCATTTTCTGATGAAAAACGATGACCCCGGACCAGTCGAACGTTGAAAAAATTGTCAATATTGATGAAATTTTAACATTTAATCTTTTGAGTTTAAATGAAGGTTGGATGTGAGTTATTACTTTTTCAACTAAAATAAGTGTGTTTAAAGTAATTTCTGTGCCTGAAATTGGTCAAAATTGAAGATTTTGAGTAAGCAAAACTCTGTAAAAATGGCAATTTTGGTCACTGTGAGGGTTTAAAAAGTGGTTATTCAACATGAGGCCTGATCCAAATGACATTTTGAATCATTTTTGGTAGAGTCCAAAAAATCATTTTCTGATGGAAAACGATGACCCCGGACCAGTCGAACGTTGAAAAAATGGTCAATATTGATGAAATTTTAACATTTAATCTTTTGAGTTTAAATGAAGGTTGGATGTGAGTTATTACTTTTTCAACTAAAATAAGTGTGTTTAAAGTAATTTCTGTGCCTGAAATTGGTCAAAATTGAAGATTTTGAGTAAGCAAAACTCTGTAAAAATGGCAATTTTGGTCACTGTGAGGGTTTAAAAAGTGGTTATTCAACATGAGGCCCGATCCAAATGACATTTTGAATCATTTTTGGTAGAGTCCAAAAAATCATTTTCTGATGGAAAACGATGACCCCGGACCAGTCGAACGTTGAAAAAATGGTCAATATTGATGAAATTTTAACATTTAATCTTTTGACTTTAAATTACGGTTGGATGTGAATTATTACTTTTTCAACTAAAATAAGTGTGTTTAAAGTCATTTCTGTGCCTGAAATTGGTCAAAATTGAAGATTTTGAGTAAGCAAAACTCTGTAAAAATGGCAATTTTGGTCACTGTGAGGGTTTAAAAAGTGGATATTCAACATGAGGCCCAATCCAAATGACATTTTGAATCATTTTTGGTAGAGTCCAAAAAATCAATTTTCTGATGAAAAACGATGACCCCGGACCAGTCAAACGTTGAAAAAATGGTCAATATTGATGAAATTTTAACATTTAATCTTTTGACTTTAAATGAAGGTTGGATGTAAGTTATTACTTTTTCAACTAAAATAAGTGTGTTTAAAGTCATTTCTGTGCCTGAAATTGGTAAAAATTGAAGATTTTGAGTAAGCAAAACTCTGTAAAAATGGCAATTTTGGTCACTGTGAGGGTTTAAAAAGTGGTTATTCAACATGAGGCCCGATCCAAATGACATTTTGAATAATTTTTGGTAGAATCCAAAAAATCAATTTTCTGATAAAAAACGATGACCCCGGACCAGTCGAACGTTGAAAAAATTGTCAATATTGATGAAATTTTAACATTTAATCTTTTGACTTTAAATGACGGTTGGATGTGAATTATTACTTTTTCAACGAAAATAAGTGTGTTTAAAGTCATTTCTGTGCCTGAAATTGGTCAAAATTGAAAATTTTGAGTAAGCAAAACTCTGAAAAAATGGCAATTTTGGTCACTGTGACGGTTTAAAAAGTGGTTATTCAACATGAGGCCCGATCCAAATGACATTTTGAATCATTTTTGGTAGAGTCCAAAAAATCCATTTTCTGATGAAAAACGATGACCCCGGACCAGTCGAACGTTGAAAAAATTGTCAATATTGATGAAATTTTAACATTTAATCTTTTGAGTTTAAATGAAGGTTGGATGTGAGTTATTACTTTTTCAACTAAAATAAGTGTGTTTAAAGTAATTTCTGTGCCTGAAATTGGTCAAAATTGAAGATTTTGAGTAAGCAAAACTCTGTAAAAATGGCAATTTTGGTCACTGTGAGGGTTTAAAAAGTGGTTATTCAACATGAGGCCCGATCCAAATGACATTTTGAATCATTTTTGGTAGAATCCAAAAAATCAATTTTCTGATGAAAAACGATGACCCCGGACCAGTCGAATGTTGAAAAAATGGTCAATATTGATGAAATTTTAACATTTAATCTTTTGACTTTAAATGACGGTTGGATGTGAATTATTACTTTTTCAACTAAAATAAGTGTGTTTAAAGTCATTTCTGTGCCTGAAATTGGTCAAAATTGAAGATTTTGAGTAAGCAAAAGTCTGTAAAAATGGCAAATTTGGTCAATGTGAGGGTTTAAAAAGTGGTTATTCAATATGAGACCCGATCCAAAAGACATTTTGAATCATTTTTGACAGAGTCCAAAAAATCAATTTTCTGATGAAAAACGATGACCCCGGACCAGTCGAACGTTGAAAAAATGGTCAATATTGATGAAATTTTAACATTTAATCTTTTGACTTTAAATTACGGTTGGATGTGAATTATTACTTTTTCAACTAAAATAAGTGTGTTTAAAGTCATTTCTGTGCCTGAAATTGGTCAAAATTGAAGATTTTGAGTAAGCAAAACTCTGTAAAAATGGCAATTTTGGTCACTGTGAGGGTTTAAAAAGTGGTTATTCAACATGAGGCCCGATCCAAATGACATTTTGAATCATTTTTGGTAGAATCCAAAAAATCAATTTTCTGATGAAAAACGATGACCCCGGACCAGTCGAATGTTGAAAAAATGGTCAATATTGATGAAATTTTAACATTTAATCTTTTGAGTTTAAATGAAGGTTGGATGTGAGTTATTACTTTTTCAACTAAAATAAGTGTGTTTAAAGTAATTTCTGTGCCTGAAATTGGTCAAAATTGAAGATTTTGAGTAAGCAAAACTCTGTAAAAATGGCAATTTTGGTCACTGTGAGGGTTTAAAAAGTGGTTATTCAACATGAGGCCCGATCCAAATGACATTTTTAATCATTTTTGGTAGAGTCCAAAAAATCATTTTCTGATGGAAAACGATGACCCCGGACCAGTCGAACGTTGAAAAAATGGTCAATATTGATGAAATTTTAACATTTAATCTTTTGAGTTTAAATGAAGGTTGGATGTGAGTTATTACTTTTTCAACTAAAATAAGTGTGTTTAAAGTAATTTCTGTGCCTGAAATTGGTCAAAATTGAAGATTTTGAGTAAGCAAAACTCTGTAAAAATGGCAATTTTGGTCACTGTGAGGGTTTAAAAAGTGGTTATTCAACATGAGGCCCGATCCAAATGACATTTTGAATCATTTTTGGTAGAGTCCAAAAAATCATTTTCTGATGGAAAACGATGACCCCGGACCAGTCGAACGTTGAAAAAATGGTCAATATTGATGAAATTTTAACATTTAATCTTTTGACTTTAAATTACGGTTGGATGTGAATTATTACTTTTTCAACTAAAATAAGTGTGTTTAAAGTCATTTCTGTGCCTGAAATTGGTCAAAATTGAAGATTTTGAGTAAGCAAAACTCTGTAAAAATGGCAATTTTGGTCACTGTGAGGGTTTAAAAAGTGGATATTCAACATGAGGCCCAATCCAAATGACATTTTGAATCATTTTTGGTAGAGTCCAAAAAATCAATTTTCTGATGAAAAACGATGACCCCGGACCAGTCAAACGTTGAAAAAATGGTCAATATTGATGAAATTTTAACATTTAATCTTTTGACTTTAAATGAAGGTTGGATGTAAGTTATTACTTTTTCAACTAAAATAAGTGTGTTTAAAGTCATTTCTGTGCCTGAAATTGGTAAAAATTGAAGATTTTGAGTAAGCAAAACTCTGTAAAAATGGCAATTTTGGTCACTGTGAGGGTTTAAAAAGTGGTTATTCAACATGAGGCCCGATCCAAATGACATTTTGAATAATTTTTGGTAGAATCCAAAAAATCAATTTTCTGATAAAAAACGATGACCCCGGACCAGTCGAACGTTGAAAAAATTGTCAATATTGATGAAATTTTAACATTTAATCTTTTGACTTTAAATGACGGTTGGATGTGAATTATTACTTTTTCAACGAAAATAAGTGTGTTTAAAGTCATTTCTGTGCCTGAAATTGGTCAAAATTGAAAATTTTGAGTAAGCAAAACTCTGAAAAAATGGCAATTTTGGTCACTGTGACGGTTTAAAAAGTGGTTATTCAACATGAGGCCCGATCCAAATGACATTTTGAATCATTTTTGGTAGAGTCCAAAAAATCCATTTTCTGATGAAAAACGATGACCCCGGACCAGTCGAACGTTGAAAAAATTGTCAATATTGATGAAATTTTAACATTTAATCTTTTGAGTTTAAATGAAGGTTGGATGTGAGTTATTACTTTTTCAACTAAAATAAGTGTGTTTAAAGTAATTTCTGTGCCTGAAATTGGTCAAAATTGAAGATTTTGAGTAAGCAAAACTCTGTAAAAATGGCAATTTTGGTCACTGTGAGGGTTTAAAAAGTGGTTATTCAACATGAGGCCCGATCCAAATGACATTTTGAATCATTTTTGGTAGAATCCAAAAAATCAATTTTCTGATGAAAAACGATGACCCCGGACCAGTCGAATGTTGAAAAAATGGTCAATATTGATGAAATTTTAACATTTAATCTTTTGACTTTAAATGACGGTTGGATGTGAATTATTACTTTTTCAACTAAAATAAGTGTGTTTAAAGTCATTTCTGTGCCTGAAATTGGTCAAAATTGAAGATTTTGAGTAAGCAAAAGTCTGTAAAAATGGCAAATTTGGTCAATGTGAGGGTTTAAAAAGTGGTTATTCAATATGAGACCCGATCCAAAAGACATTTTGAATCATTTTTGACAGAGTCCAAAAAATCAATTTTCTGATGAAAAACGATGACCCCGGACCAGTCGAACGTTGAAAAAATGGTCAATATTGATGAAATTTTAACATTTAATCTTTTGACTTTAAATTACGGTTGGATGTGAATTATTACTTTTTCAACTAAAATAAGTGTGTTTAAAGTCATTTCTGTGCCTGAAATTGGTCAAAATTGAAGATTTTGAGTAAGCAAAACTCTGTAAAAATGGCAATTTTGGTCACTGTGAGGGTTTAAAAAGTGGTTATTCAACATGAGGCCCGATCCAAATGACATTTTGAATCATTTTTGGTAGAATCCAAAAAATCAATTTTCTGATGAAAAACGATGACCCCGGACCAGTCGAATGTTGAAAAAATGGTCAATATTGATGAAATTTTAACATTTAATCTTTTGACTTTAAATGACGGTTGGATGTGAATTATTACTTTTTCAACTAAAATGAGTGTGTTTAAAGTCATTTCTGTGCCTGAAATTGGTCAAAATTGAAGATTTTGAGTAAGCAAAAGTCTGTAAAAATGGCAAATTTGGTCAATGTGAGGGTTTAAAAAGTGGATATTCAACATGAGACCCAATCCAAATAACATTTTGAATCATTTTTGGTAGAGTCCAAAAAAATCAATTTTCTGATGAAAAACGATGACCCCGGACCAGTCGAACATTGAAAAAATGGTCAATATTGATGAAATTTTAACATTTAATCTTTTGACTTAAAATGACGGTTGGATGTGAATTATTACTTTTTCAACTAAAATAAGTGTGTTTAAAGTCATTTCTGTGCCTGAAATTGGTTAAAATTGAAGATTTTGAGTAAGCAAAACTCTGTAAAAATGGCAATTTTGGTCACTGTGAGGGTTTAAAAAGTGGTTATTCAACATGAGGCCCGATCCAAATGACATTTTGAATCATTTTTGGTAGAGTCCAAAAAATCATTTTCTGATGGAAAACGATGACCCCGGACCAGTCGAACGTTGAAAAAATGGTCAATATTGATGAAATTTTAACATTTAATCTTTTGACTTTAAATGACGGTTGGATGTGAATTATTACTTTTTCAACGAAAATAAGTGTGTTTAAAGTCATTTCTGTGCCTGAAATTGGTCAAAATTGAAAATTTTGAGTAAGCAAAACTCTGAAAAAATGGCAATTTTGGTCACTGTGAGGGTTTAAAAAGTGGTTATTCAACATGAGGCCCGATCCAAATGACATTTTGAATCATTTTTGGTAGAGTCCAAAAAATCCATTTTCTGATGAAAAACGATGACCCCGGACCAGTCGAACGTTGAAAAAATTGTCAATATTGATGAAATTTTAACATTTAATCTTTTGAGTTTAAATGAAGGTTGGATGTGAGTTATTACTTTTTCAACTAAAATAAGTGTGTTTAAAGTAATTTCTGTGCCTGAAATTGGTCAAAATTGAAGATTTTGAGTAAGCAAAACTCTGTAAAAATGGCAATTTTGGTCACTGTGAGGGTTTAAAAAGTGGTTATTCAACATGAGGCCCGATCCAAATGACATTTTGAATCATTTTTGGTAGAGTCCAAAAAATCATTTTCTGATGGAAAACGATGACCCCGGACCAGTCGAACGTTGAAAAAATGGTCAATATTGATGAAATTTTAACATTTAATCTTTTGAGTTTAAATGAAGGTTGGATGTGAGTTATTACTTTTTCAACTAAAATAAGTGTGTTTAAAGTAATTTCTGTGCCTGAAATTGGTCAAAATTGAAGATTTTGAGTAAGCAAAACTCTGTAAAAATGGCAATTTTGGTCACTGTGAGGGTTTAAAAAGTGGTTATTCAACATGAGGCCCGATCCAAATGACATTTTGAATCATTTTTGGTAGAGTCCAAAAAATCATTTTCTGATGGAAAACGATGACCCCGGACCAGTCGAACGTTGAAAAAATGGTCAATATTGATGAAATTTTAACATTTAATCTTTTGACTTTAAATTACGGTTGGATGTGAATTATTACTTTTTCAACTAAAATAAGTGTGTTTAAAGTCATTTCTGTGCCTGAAATTGGTCAAAATTGAAGATTTTGAGTAAGCAAAACTCTGTAAAAATGGCAATTTTGGTCACTGTGAGGGTTTAAAAAGTGGATATTCAACATGAGGCCCAATCCAAATGACATTTTGAATCATTTTTGGTAGAGTCCAAAAAATCAATTTTCTGATGAAAAACGATGACCCCGGACCAGTCAAACGTTGAAAAAATGGTCAATATT
The DNA here is from genome assembly GCF_964263255.1 of Lissotriton vulgaris. NCBI lineage: Eukaryota > Metazoa > Chordata > Amphibia > Caudata > Salamandridae > Lissotriton > Lissotriton vulgaris. Next base: position 395,671 of record NW_028242082.1, on the reverse strand, counting down.
GATGAAATTTTAACATTTAATCTTTTGACTTTAAATGAAGGTTGGATGTAAGTTATTACTTTTTCAACTAAAATAAGTGTGTTTAAAGTCATTTCTGTGCCTGAAATTGGTAAAAATTGAAGATTTTGAGTAAGCAAAACTCTGTAAAAATGGCAATTTTGGTCACTGTGAGGGTTTAAAAAGTGGTTATTCAACATGAGGCCCGATCCAAATGACATTTTGAATAATTTTTGGTAGAATCCAAAAAATCAATTTTCTGATAAAAAACGATGACCCCGGACCAGTCGAACGTTGAAAAAATGGTCAATATTGATGAAATTTTAACATTTAATCTTTTGACTTTAAATGACGGTTGGATGTGAGTTATTACTTTTTCAACTAAAATAAGTGTGTTTAAAGTCATTTCTGTGCCTGAAATTGGTCAAAATTGAAGATTTTGAGTAAGCAAAACTCTGTAAAAATGGCAATTTTGGTCACTGTGAGGGTTTAAAAAGTGGTTATTCAACATGAGGCCCGATCCAAATGACATTTTGAATCATTTTTGGTAGAATCCAAAAAATCAATTTTCTGATGAAAAACGATGACCCCGGACCAGTCGAATGTTGAAAAAATGGTCAATATTGATGAAATTTTAACATTTAATCTTTTGACTTTAAATGACGGTTGGATGTGAATTATTACTTTTTCAACTAAAATGAGTGTGTTTAAAGTCATTTCTGTGCCTGAAATTGGTCAAAATTGAAGATTTTGAGTAAGCAAAAGTCTGTAAAAATGGCAAATTTGGTCACTGTGAGGGTTTAAAAAGTGGTTATTCAACATGAGGCCCGATCCAAATTACATTTTGAATCATTTTTGGTAGAGTCCAAAAAATCCATTTTCTGATGAAAAACGATGACCCCGGACCAGTCGAACGTTGAAAACATTGTCAATATTGATGAAATTTTAACATTTAATCTTTTGAGTTTAAATGAAGGTTGGATGTGAGTTATTACTTTTTCAACTAAAATAAGTGTGTTTAAAGTAATTTCTGTGCCTGAAATTGGTCAAAATTGAAGATTTTGAGTAAGCAAAAGTCTGTAAAAATGGCAAATTTGGTCAATGTGAGGGTTTAAAAAGTGGTTATTCAATATGAGACCCGATCCAAAAGACATTTTGAATCATTTTTGACAGAGTCCAAAAAATCAATTTTCTGATGAAAAACGATGACCCCGGACCAGTCGAACGTTGAAAAAATGGTCAATATTGATGAAATTTTAACATTTAATCTTTTGACTTTAAATTACGGTTGGATGTGAATTATTACTTTTTCAACTAAAATAAGTGTGTTTAAAGTCATTTCTGTGCCTGAAATTGGTCAAAATTGAAGATTTTGAGTAAGCAAAACTCTGTAAAAATGGCAATTTTGGTCACTGTGAGGGTTTAAAAAGTGGTTATTCAACATGAGGCCCGATCCAAATGACATTTTGAATCATTTTTGGTAGAATCCAAAAAATCAATTTTCTGATGAAAAACGATGACCCCGGACCAGTCGAATGTTGAAAAAATGGTCAATATTGATGAAATTTTAACATTTAATCTTTTGAGTTTAAATGAAGGTTGGATGTGAGTTATTACTTTTTCAACTAAAATAAGTGTGTTTAAAGTAATTTCTGTGCCTGAAATTGGTCAAAATTGAAGATTTTGAGTAAGCAAAACTCTGTAAAAATGGCAATTTTGGTCACTGTGAGGGTTTAAAAAGTGGTTATTCAACATGAGGCCCGATCCAAATGACATTTTTAATCATTTTTGGTAGAGTCCAAAAAATCATTTTCTGATGGAAAACGATGACCCCGGACCAGTCGAACGTTGAAAAAATGGTCAATATTGATGAAATTTTAACATTTAATCTTTTGAGTTTAAATGAAGGTTGGATGTGAGTTATTACTTTTTCAACTAAAATAAGTGTGTTTAAAGTAATTTCTGTGCCTGAAATTGGTCAAAATTGAAGATTTTGAGTAAGCAAAACTCTGTAAAAATGGCAATTTTGGTCACTGTGAGGGTTTAAAAAGTGGTTATTCAACATGAGGCCCGATCCAAATGACATTTTGAATCATTTTTGGTAGAGTCCAAAAAATCATTTTCTGATGGAAAACGATGACCCCGGACCAGTCGAACGTTGAAAAAATGGTCAATATTGATGAAATTTTAACATTTAATCTTTTGACTTTAAATTACGGTTGGATGTGAATTATTACTTTTTCAACTAAAATAAGTGTGTTTAAAGTCATTTCTGTGCCTGAAATTGGTCAAAATTGAAGATTTTGAGTAAGCAAAACTCTGTAAAAATGGCAATTTTGGTCACTGTGAGGGTTTAAAAAGTGGATATTCAACATGAGGCCCAATCCAAATGACATTTTGAATCATTTTTGGTAGAGTCCAAAAAATCAATTTTCTGATGAAAAACGATGACCCCGGACCAGTCAAACGTTGAAAAAATGGTCAATATTGATGAAATTTTAACATTTAATCTTTTGACTTTAAATGAAGGTTGGATGTAAGTTATTACTTTTTCAACTAAAATAAGTGTGTTTAAAGTCATTTCTGTGCCTGAAATTGGTAAAAATTGAAGATTTTGAGTAAGCAAAACTCTGTAAAAATGGCAATTTTGGTCACTGTGAGGGTTTAAAAAGTGGTTATTCAACATGAGGCCCGATCCAAATGACATTTTGAATAATTTTTGGTAGAATCCAAAAAATCAATTTTCTGATAAAAAACGATGACCCCGGACCAGTCGAACGTTGAAAAAATTGTCAATATTGATGAAATTTTAACATTTAATCTTTTGACTTTAAATGACGGTTGGATGTGAATTATTACTTTTTCAACGAAAATAAGTGTGTTTAAAGTCATTTCTGTGCCTGAAATTGGTCAAAATTGAAAATTTTGAGTAAGCAAAACTCTGAAAAAATGGCAATTTTGGTCACTGTGACGGTTTAAAAAGTGGTTATTCAACATGAGGCCCGATCCAAATGACATTTTGAATCATTTTTGGTAGAGTCCAAAAAATCCATTTTCTGATGAAAAACGATGACCCCGGACCAGTCGAACGTTGAAAAAATTGTCAATATTGATGAAATTTTAACATTTAATCTTTTGAGTTTAAATGAAGGTTGGATGTGAGTTATTACTTTTTCAACTAAAATAAGTGTGTTTAAAGTAATTTCTGTGCCTGAAATTGGTCAAAATTGAAGATTTTGAGTAAGCAAAACTCTGTAAAAATGGCAATTTTGGTCACTGTGAGGGTTTAAAAAGTGGTTATTCAACATGAGGCCCGATCCAAATGACATTTTGAATCATTTTTGGTAGAATCCAAAAAATCAATTTTCTGATGAAAAACGATGACCCCGGACCAGTCGAATGTTGAAAAAATGGTCAATATTGATGAAATTTTAACATTTAATCTTTTGACTTTAAATGACGGTTGGATGTGAATTATTACTTTTTCAACTAAAATAAGTGTGTTTAAAGTCATTTCTGTGCCTGAAATTGGTCAAAATTGAAGATTTTGAGTAAGCAAAAGTCTGTAAAAATGGCAAATTTGGTCAATGTGAGGGTTTAAAAAGTGGTTATTCAATATGAGACCCGATCCAAAAGACATTTTGAATCATTTTTGACAGAGTCCAAAAAATCAATTTTCTGATGAAAAACGATGACCCCGGACCAGTCGAACGTTGAAAAAATGGTCAATATTGATGAAATTTTAACATTTAATCTTTTGACTTTAAATTACGGTTGGATGTGAATTATTACTTTTTCAACTAAAATAAGTGTGTTTAAAGTCATTTCTGTGCCTGAAATTGGTCAAAATTGAAGATTTTGAGTAAGCAAAACTCTGTAAAAATGGCAATTTTGGTCACTGTGAGGGTTTAAAAAGTGGTTATTCAACATGAGGCCCGATCCAAATGACATTTTGAATCATTTTTGGTAGAATCCAAAAAATCAATTTTCTGATGAAAAACGATGACCCCGGACCAGTCGAATGTTGAAAAAATGGTCAATATTGATGAAATTTTAACATTTAATCTTTTGACTTTAAATGACGGTTGGATGTGAATTATTACTTTTTCAACTAAAATGAGTGTGTTTAAAGTCATTTCTGTGCCTGAAATTGGTCAAAATTGAAGATTTTGAGTAAGCAAAAGTCTGTAAAAATGGCAAATTTGGTCAATGTGAGGGTTTAAAAAGTGGATATTCAACATGAGACCCAATCCAAATAACATTTTGAATCATTTTTGGTAGAGTCCAAAAAAATCAATTTTCTGATGAAAAACGATGACCCCGGACCAGTCGAACATTGAAAAAATGGTCAATATTGATGAAATTTTAACATTTAATCTTTTGACTTAAAATGACGGTTGGATGTGAATTATTACTTTTTCAACTAAAATAAGTGTGTTTAAAGTCATTTCTGTGCCTGAAATTGGTTAAAATTGAAGATTTTGAGTAAGCAAAACTCTGTAAAAATGGCAATTTTGGTCACTGTGAGGGTTTAAAAAGTGGTTATTCAACATGAGGCCCGATCCAAATGACATTTTGAATCATTTTTGGTAGAGTCCAAAAAATCATTTTCTGATGGAAAACGATGACCCCGGACCAGTCGAACGTTGAAAAAATGGTCAATATTGATGAAATTTTAACATTTAATCTTTTGACTTTAAATGACGGTTGGATGTGAATTATTACTTTTTCAACGAAAATAAGTGTGTTTAAAGTCATTTCTGTGCCTGAAATTGGTCAAAATTGAAAATTTTGAGTAAGCAAAACTCTGAAAAAATGGCAATTTTGGTCACTGTGAGGGTTTAAAAAGTGGTTATTCAACATGAGGCCCGATCCAAATGACATTTTGAATCATTTTTGGTAGAGTCCAAAAAATCCATTTTCTGATGAAAAACGATGACCCCGGACCAGTCGAACGTTGAAAAAATTGTCAATATTGATGAAATTTTAACATTTAATCTTTTGAGTTTAAATGAAGGTTGGATGTGAGTTATTACTTTTTCAACTAAAATAAGTGTGTTTAAAGTAATTTCTGTGCCTGAAATTGGTCAAAATTGAAGATTTTGAGTAAGCAAAACTCTGTAAAAATGGCAATTTTGGTCACTGTGAGGGTTTAAAAAGTGGTTATTCAACATGAGGCCCGATCCAAATGACATTTTGAATCATTTTTGGTAGAGTCCAAAAAATCATTTTCTGATGGAAAACGATGACCCCGGACCAGTCGAACGTTGAAAAAATGGTCAATATTGATGAAATTTTAACATTTAATCTTTTGAGTTTAAATGAAGGTTGGATGTGAGTTATTACTTTTTCAACTAAAATAAGTGTGTTTAAAGTAATTTCTGTGCCTGAAATTGGTCAAAATTGAAGATTTTGAGTAAGCAAAACTCTGTAAAAATGGCAATTTTGGTCACTGTGAGGGTTTAAAAAGTGGTTATTCAACATGAGGCCCGATCCAAATGACATTTTGAATCATTTTTGGTAGAGTCCAAAAAATCATTTTCTGATGGAAAACGATGACCCCGGACCAGTCGAACGTTGAAAAAATGGTCAATATTGATGAAATTTTAACATTTAATCTTTTGACTTTAAATTACGGTTGGATGTGAATTATTACTTTTTCAACTAAAATAAGTGTGTTTAAAGTCATTTCTGTGCCTGAAATTGGTCAAAATTGAAGATTTTGAGTAAGCAAAACTCTGTAAAAATGGCAATTTTGGTCACTGTGAGGGTTTAAAAAGTGGATATTCAACATGAGGCCCAATCCAAATGACATTTTGAATCATTTTTGGTAGAGTCCAAAAAATCAATTTTCTGATGAAAAACGATGACCCCGGACCAGTCAAACGTTGAAAAAATGGTCAATATTGATGAAATTTTAACATTTAATCTTTTGACTTTAAATGAAGGTTGGATGTAAGTTATTACTTTTTCAACTAAAATAAGTGTGTTTAAAGTCATTTCTGTGCCTGAAATTGGTAAAAATTGAAGATTTTGAGTAAGCAAAACTCTGTAAAAATGGCAATTTTGGTCACTGTGAGGGTTTAAAAAGTGGTTATTCAACATGAGGCCCGATCCAAATGACATTTTGAATAATTTTTGGTAGAATCCAAAAAATCAATTTTCTGATAAAAAACGATGACCCCGGACCAGTCGAACGTTGAAAAAATGGTCAATATTGATGAAATTTTAACATTTAATCTTTTGACTTTAAATGACGGTTGGATGTGAGTTATTACTTTTTCAACTAAAATAAGTGTGTTTAAAGTCATTTCTGTGCCTGAAATTGGTCAAAATTGAAGATTTTGAGTAAGCAAAACTCTGTAAAAATGGCAATTTTGGTCACTGTGAGGGTTTAAAAAGTGGTTATTCAACATGAGGCCCGATCCAAATGACATTTTGAATCATTTTTGGTAGAATCCAAAAAATCAATTTTCTGATGAAAAACGATGACCCCGGACCAGTCGAATGTTGAAAAAATGGTCAATATTGATGAAATTTTAACATTTAATCTTTTGACTTTAAATGACGGTTGGATGTGAATTATTACTTTTTCAACTAAAATGAGTGTGTTTAAAGTCATTTCTGTGCCTGAAATTGGTCAAAATTGAAGATTTTGAGTAAGCAAAAGTCTGTAAAAATGGCAAATTTGGTCACTGTGAGGGTTTAAAAAGTGGTTATTCAACATGAGGCCCGATCCAAATTACATTTTGAATCATTTTTGGTAGAGTCCAAAAAATCCATTTTCTGATGAAAAACGATGACCCCGGACCAGTCGAACGTTGAAAACATTGTCAATATTGATGAAATTTTAACATTTAATCTTTTGAGTTTAAATGAAGGTTGGATGTGAGTTATTACTTTTTCAACTAAAATAAGTGTGTTTAAAGTAATTTCTGTGCCTGAAATTGGTCAAAATTGAAGATTTTGAGTAAGCAAAACTCTGTAAAAATGGCAATTTTGGTCACTGTGAGGGTTTAAAAAGTGGTTATTCAACATGAGGCCCGATCCAAATGACATTTTGAATCATTTTTGGTAGAGTCCAAAAAATCATTTTCTGATGGAAAACGATGACCCCGGACCAGTCGAACGTTGAAAAAATGGTCAATATTGATGAAATTTTAACATTTAATCTTTTGACTTTAAATGACGGTTGGATGTGAATTATTACTTTTTCAACGAAAATAAGTGTGTTTAAAGTCATTTCTGTGCCTGAAATTGGTCAAAATTGAAAATTTTGAGTAAGCAAAACTCTGAAAAAATGGCAATTTTGGTCACTGTGACGGTTTAAAAAGTGGTTATTCAACATGAGGCCCGATCCAAATGACATTTTGAATCATTTTTGGTAGAGTCCAAAAAATCCATTTTCTGATGAAAAACGATGACCCCGGACCAGTCGAACGTTGAAAAAATTGTCAATATTGATGAAATTTTAACATTTAATCTTTTGAGTTTAAATGAAGGTTGGATGTGAGTTATTACTTTTTCAACTAAAATAAGTGTGTTTAAAGTAATTTCTGTGCCTGAAATTGGTCAAAATTGAAGATTTTGAGTAAGCAAAACTCTGTAAAAATGGCAATTTTGGTCACTGTGAGGGTTTAAAAAGTGGTTATTCAACATGAGGCCCGATCCAAATGACATTTTGAATCATTTTTGGTAGAATCCAAAAAATCAATTTTCTGATGAAAAACGATGACCCCGGACCAGTCGAATGTTGAAAAAATGGTCAATATTGATGAAATTTTAACATTTAATCTTTTGACTTTAAATGACGGTTGGATGTGAATTATTACTTTTTCAACTAAAATAAGTGTGTTTAAAGTCATTTCTGTGCCTGAAATTGGTCAAAATTGAAGATTTTGAGTAAGCAAAAGTCTGTAAAAATGGCAAATTTGGTCAATGTGAGGGTTTAAAAAGTGGTTATTCAATATGAGACCCGATCCAAAAGACATTTTGAATCATTTTTGACAGAGTCCAAAAAATCAATTTTCTGATGAAAAACGATGACCCCGGACCAGTCGAACGTTGAAAAAATGGTCAATATTGATGAAATTTTAACATTTAATCTTTTGACTTTAAATTACGGTTGGATGTGAATTATTACTTTTTCAACTAAAATAAGTGTGTTTAAAGTCATTTCTGTGCCTGAAATTGGTCAAAATTGAAGATTTTGAGTAAGCAAAACTCTGTAAAAATGGCAATTTTGGTCACTGTGAGGGTTTAAAAAGTGGTTATTCAACATGAGGCCCGATCCAAATGACATTTTGAATCATTTTTGGTAGAATCCAAAAAATCAATTTTCTGATGAAAAACGATGACCCCGGACCAGTCGAATGTTGAAAAAATGGTCAATATTGATGAAATTTTAACATTTAATCTTTTGACTTTAAATGACGGTTGGATGTGAATTATTACTTTTTCAACTAAAATGAGTGTGTTTAAAGTCATTTCTGTGCCTGAAATTGGTCAAAATTGAAGATTTTGAGTAAGCAAAAGTCTGTAAAAATGGCAAATTTGGTCAATGTGAGGGTTTAAAAAGTGGATATTCAACATGAGACCCAATCCAAATAACATTTTGAATCATTTTTGGTAGAGTCCAAAAAAATCAATTTTCTGATGAAAAACGATGACCCCGGACCAGTCGAACATTGAAAAAATGGTCAATATTGATGAAATTTTAACATTTAATCTTTTGACTTAAAATGACGGTTGGATGTGAATTATTACTTTTTCAACTAAAATAAGTGTGTTTAAAGTCATTTCTGTGCCTGAAATTGGTTAAAATTGAAGATTTTGAGTAAGCAAAACTCTGTAAAAATGGCAATTTTGGTCACTGTGAGGGTTTAAAAAGTGGTTATTCAACATGAGGCCCGATCCAAATGACATTTTGAATCATTTTTGGTAGAGTCCAAAAAATCATTTTCTGATGGAAAACGATGACCCCGGACCAGTCGAACGTTGAAAAAATGGTCAATATTGATGAAATTTTAACATTTAATCTTTTGACTTTAAATGACGGTTGGATGTGAATTATTACTTTTTCAACGAAAATAAGTGTGTTTAAAGTCATTTCTGTGCCTGAAATTGGTCAAAATTGAAAATTTTGAGTAAGCAAAACTCTGAAAAAATGGCAATTTTGGTCACTGTGAGGGTTTAAAAAGTGGTTATTCAACATGAGGCCCGATCCAAATGACATTTTGAATCATTTTTGGTAGAGTCCAAAAAATCCATTTTCTGATGAAAAACGATGACCCCGGACCAGTCGAACGTTGAAAAAATTGTCAATATTGATGAAATTTTAACATTTAATCTTTTGAGTTTAAATGAAGGTTGGATGTGAGTTATTACTTTTTCAACTAAAATAAGTGTGTTTAAAGTAATTTCTGTGCCTGAAATTGGTCAAAATTGAAGATTTTGAGTAAGCAAAACTCTGTAAAAATGGCAATTTTGGTCACTGTGAGGGTTTAAAAAGTGGTTATTCAACATGAGGCCCGATCCAAATGACATTTTGAATCATTTTTGGTAGAATCCAAAAAATCAATTTTCTGATGAAAAACGATGACCCCGGACCAGTCGAATGTTGAAAAAATGGTCAATATTGATGAAATTTTAACATTTAATCTTTTGACTTTAAATGACGGTTGGATGTGAATTATTACTTTTTCAACTAAAATAAGTGTGTTTAAAGTCATTTCTGTGCCTGAAATTGGTCAAAATTGAAGATTTTGAGTAAGCAAAAGTCTGTAAAAATGGCAAATTTGGTCAATGTGAGGGTTTAAAAAGTGGTTATTCAATATGAGACCCGATCCAAAAGACATTTTGAATCATTTTTGACAGAGTCCAAAAAATCAATTTTCTGATGAAAAACGATGACCCCGGACCAGTCGAACGTTGAAAAAATGGTCAATATTGATGAAATTTTAACATTTAATCTTTTGACTTTAAATTACGGTTGGATGTGAATTATTACTTTTTCAACTAAAATAAGTGTGTTTAAAGTCATTTCTGTGCCTGAAATTGGTCAAAATTGAAGATTTTGAGTAAGCAAAACTCTGTAAAAATGGCAATTTTGGTCACTGTGAGGGTTTAAAAAGTGGTTATTCAACATGAGGCCCGATCCAAATGACATTTTGAATCATTTTTGGTAGAATCCAAAAAATCAATTTTCTGATGAAAAACGATGACCCCGGACCAGTCGAATGTTGAAAAAATGGTCAATATTGATGAAATTTTAACATTTAATCTTTTGACTTTAAATGACGGTTGGATGTGAATTATTACTTTTTCAACTAAAATGAGTGTGTTTAAAGTCATTTCTGTGCCTGAAATTGGTCAAAATTGAAGATTTTGAGTAAGCAAAAGTCTGTAAAAATGGCAAATTTGGTCACTGTGAGGGTTTAAAAAGTGGTTATTCAACATGAGGCCCGATCCAAATTACATTTTGAATCATTTTTGGTAGAGTCCAAAAAATCCATTTTCTGATGAAAAACGATGACCCCGGACCAGTCGAACGTTGAAAACATTGTCAATATTGATGAAATTTTAACATTTAATCTTTTGAGTTTAAATGAAGGTTGGATGTGAGTTATTACTTTTTCAACTAAAATAAGTGTGTTTAAAGTAATTTCTGTGCCTGAAATTGGTCAAAATTGAAGATTTTGAGTAAGCAAAACTCTGTAAAAATGGCAATTTTGGTCACTGTGAGGGTTTAAAAAGTGGTTATTCAACATGAGGCCCGATCCAAATGACATTTTGAATCATTTTTGGTAGAGTCCAAAAAATCATTTTCTGATGGAAAACGATGACCCCGGACCAGTCGAACGTTGAAAAAATGGTCAATATTGATGAAATTTTAACATTTAATCTTTTGACTTTAAATGACGGTTGGATGTGAATTATTACTTTTTCAACGAAAATAAGTGTGTTTAAAGTCATTTCTGTGCCTGAAATTGGTCAAAATTGAAAATTTTGAGTAAGCAAAACTCTGAAAAAATGGCAATTTTGGTCACTGTGACGGTTTAAAAAGTGGTTATTCAACATGAGGCCCGATCCAAATGACATTTTGAATCATTTTTGGTAGAGTCCAAAAAATCCATTTTCTGATGAAAAACGATGACCCCGGACCAGTCGAACGTTGAAAAAATTGTCAATATTGATGAAATTTTAACATTTAATCTTTTGAGTTTAAATGAAGGTTGGATGTGAGTTATTACTTTTTCAACTAAAATAAGTGTGTTTAAAGTAATTTCTGTGCCTGAAATTGGTCAAAATTGAAGATTTTGAGTAAGCAAAACTCTGTAAAAATGGCAATTTTGGTCACTGTGAGGGTTTAAAAAGTGGTTATTCAACATGAGGCCCGATCCAAATGACATTTTGAATCATTTTTGGTAGAGTCCAAAAAATCATTTTCTGATGGAAAACGATGACCCCGGACCAGTCGAACGTTGAAAAAATGGTCAATATTGATGAAATTTTAACATTTAATCTTTTGAGTTTAAATGAAGGTTGGATGTGAGTTATTACTTTTTCAACTAAAATAAGTGTGTTTAAAGTAATTTCTGTGCCTGAAATTGGTCAAAATTGAAGATTTTGAGTAAGCAAAACTCTGTAAAAATGGCAATTTTGGTCACTGTGAGGGTTTAAAAAGTGGTTATTCAACATGAGGCCCGATCCAAATGACATTTTGAATCATTTTTGGTAGAGTCCAAAAAATCATTTTCTGATGGAAAACGATGACCCCGGACCAGTCGAACGTTGAAAAAATGGTCAATATTGATGAAATTTTAACATTTAATCTTTTGACTTTAAATTACGGTTGGATGTGAATTATTACTTTTTCAACTAAAATAAGTGTGTTTAAAGTCATTTCTGTGCCTGAAATTGGTCAAAATTGAAGATTTTGAGTAAGCAAAACTCTGTAAAAATGGCAATTTTGGTCACTGTGAGGGTTTAAAAAGTGGATATTCAACATGAGGCCCAATCCAAATGACATTTTGAATCATTTTTGGTAGAGTCCAAAAAATCAATTTTCTGATGAAAAACGATGACCCCGGACCAGTCAAACGTTGAAAAAATGGTCAATATTGATGAAATTTTAACATTTAATCTTTTGACTTTAAATGAAGGTTGGATGTAAGTTATTACTTTTTCAACTAAAATAAGTGTGTTTAAAGTCATTTCTGTGCCTGAAATTGGTAAAAATTGAAGATTTTGAGTAAGCAAAACTCTGTAAAAATGGCAATTTTGGTCACTGTGAGGGTTTAAAAAGTGGTTATTCAACATGAGGCCCGATCCAAATGACATTTTGAATAATTTTTGGTAGAATCCAAAAAATCAATTTTCTGATAAAAAACGATGACCCCGGACCAGTCGAACGTTGAAAAAATGGTCAATATTGATGAAATTTTAACATTTAATCTTTTGACTTTAAATGACGGTTGGATGTGAGTTATTACTTTTTCAACTAAAATAAGTGTGTTTAAAGTCATTTCTGTGCCTGAAATTGGTCAAAATTGAAGATTTTGAGTAAGCAAAACTCTGTAAAAATGGCAATTTTGGTCACTGTGAGGGTTTAAAAAGTGGTTATTCAACATGAGGCCCGATCCAAATGACATTTTGAATCATTTTTGGTAGAATCCAAAAAATCAATTTTCTGATGAAAAACGATGACCCCGGACCAGTCGAATGTTGAAAAAATGGTCAATATTGATGAAATTTTAACATTTAATCTTTTGACTTTAAATGACGGTTGGATGTGAATTATTACTTTTTCAACTAAAATGAGTGTGTTTAAAGTCATTTCTGTGCCTGAAATTGGTCAAAATTGAAGATTTTGAGTAAGCAAAAGTCTGTAAAAATGGCAAATTTGGTCACTGTGAGGGTTTAAAAAGTGGTTATTCAACATGAGGCCCGATCCAAATTACATTTTGAATCATTTTTGGTAGAGTCCAAAAAATCCATTTTCTGATGAAAAACGATGACCCCGGACCAGTCGAACGTTGAAAACATTGTCAATATTGATGAAATTTTAACATTTAATCTTTTGAGTTTAAATGAAGGTTGGATGTGAGTTATTACTTTTTCAACTAAAATAAGTGTGTTTAAAGTAATTTCTGTGCCTGAAATTGGTCAAAATTGAAGATTTTGAGTAAGCAAAACTCTGTAAAAATGGCAATTTTGGTCACTGTGAGGGTTTAAAAAGTGGTTATTCAACATGAGGCCCGATCCAAATGACATTTTGAATCATTTTTGGTAGAGTCCAAAAAATCATTTTCTGATGGAAAACGATGACCCCGGACCAGTCGAACGTTGAAAAAATGGTCAATATTGATGAAATTTTAACATTTAATCTTTTGACTTTAAATGACGGTTGGATGTGAATTATTACTTTTTCAACGAAAATAAGTGTGTTTAAAGTCATTTCTGTGCCTGAAATTGGTCAAAATTGAAAATTTTGAGTAAGCAAAACTCTGAAAAAATGGCAATTTTGGTCACTGTGACGGTTTAAAAAGTGGTTATTCAACATGAGGCCCGATCCAAATGACATTTTGAATCATTTTTGGTAGAGTCCAAAAAATCCATTTTCTGATGAAAAACGATGACCCCGGACCAGTCGAACGTTGAAAAAATTGTCAATATTGATGAAATTTTAACATTTAATCTTTTGAGTTTAAATGAAGGTTGGATGTGAGTTATTACTTTTTCAACTAAAATAAGTGTGTTTAAAGTAATTTCTGTGCCTGAAATTGGTCAAAATTGAAGATTTTGAGTAAGCAAAACTCTGTAAAAATGGCAATTTTGGTCACTGTGAGGGTTTAAAAAGTGGTTATTCAACATGAGGCCCGATCCAAATGACATTTTGAATCATTTTTGGTAGAATCCAAAAAATCAATTTTCTGATGAAAAACGATGACCCCGGACCAGTCGAATGTTGAAAAAATGGTCAATATTGATGAAATTTTAACATTTAATCTTTTGACTTTAAATGACGGTTGGATGTGAATTATTACTTTTTCAACTAAAATAAGTGTGTTTAAAGTCATTTCTGTGCCTGAAATTGGTCAAAATTGAAGATTTTGAGTAAGCAAAAGTCTGTAAAAATGGCAAATTTGGTCAATGTGAGGGTTTAAAAAGTGGTTATTCAATATGAGACCCGATCCAAAAGACATTTTGAATCATTTTTGACAGAGTCCAAAAAATCAATTTTCTGATGAAAAACGATGACCCCGGACCAGTCGAACGTTGAAAAAATGGTCAATATTGATGAAATTTTAACATTTAATCTTTTGACTTTAAATTACGGTTGGATGTGAATTATTACTTTTTCAACTAAAATAAGTGTGTTTAAAGTCATTTCTGTGCCTGAAATTGGTCAAAATTGAAGATTTTGAGTAAGCAAAACTCTGTAAAAATGGCAATTTTGGTCACTGTGAGGGTTTAAAAAGTGGTTATTCAACATGAGGCCCGATCCAAATGACATTTTGAATCATTTTTGGTAGAATCCAAAAAATCAATTTTCTGATGAAAAACGATGACCCCGGACCAGTCGAATGTTGAAAAAATGGTCAATATTGATGAAATTTTAACATTTAATCTTTTGACTTTAAATGACGGTTGGATGTGAATTATTACTTTTTCAACTAAAATGAGTGTGTTTAAAGTCATTTCTGTGCCTGAAATTGGTCAAAATTGAAGATTTTGAGTAAGCAAAAGTCTGTAAAAATGGCAAATTTGGTCAATGTGAGGGTTTAAAAAGTGGATATTCAACATGAGACCCAATCCAAATAACATTTTGAATCATTTTTGGTAGAGTCCAAAAAAATCAATTTTCTGATGAAAAACGATGACCCCGGACCAGTCGAACATTGAAAAAATGGTCAATATTGATGAAATTTTAACATTTAATCTTTTGACTTAAAATGACGGTTGGATGTGAATTATTACTTTTTCAACTAAAATAAGTGTGTTTAAAGTCATTTCTGTGCCTGAAATTGGTTAAAATTGAAGATTTTGAGTAAGCAAAACTCTGTAAAAATGGCAATTTTGGTCACTGTGAGGGTTTAAAAAGTGGTTATTCAACATGAGGCCCGATCCAAATGACATTTTGAATCATTTTTGGTAGAGTCCAAAAAATCATTTTCTGATGGAAAACGATGACCCCGGACCAGTCGAACGTTGAAAAAATGGTCAATATTGATGAAATTTTAACATTTAATCTTTTGACTTTAAATGACGGTTGGATGTGAATTATTACTTTTTCAACGAAAATAAGTGTGTTTAAAGTCATTTCTGTGCCTGAAATTGGTCAAAATTGAAAATTTTGAGTAAGCAAAACTCTGAAAAAATGGCAATTTTGGTCACTGTGAGGGTTTAAAAAGTGGTTATTCAACATGAGGCCCGATCCAAATGACATTTTGAATCATTTTTGGTAGAGTCCAAAAAATCCATTTTCTGATGAAAAACGATGACCCCGGACCAGTCGAACGTTGAAAAAATTGTCAATATTGATGAAATTTTAACATTTAATCTTTTGAGTTTAAATGAAGGTTGGATGTGAGTTATTACTTTTTCAACTAAAATAAGTGTGTTTAAAGTAATTTCTGTGCCTGAAATTGGTCAAAATTGAAGATTTTGAGTAAGCAAAACTCTGTAAAAATGGCAATTTTGGTCACTGTGAGGGTTTAAAAAGTGGTTATTCAACATGAGGCCCGATCCAAATGACATTTTGAATCATTTTTGGTAGAATCCAAAAAATCAATTTTCTGATGAAAAACGATGACCCCGGACCAGTCGAATGTTGAAAAAATGGTCAATATTGATGAAATTTTAACATTTAATCTTTTGACTTTAAATGACGGTTGGATGTGAATTATTACTTTTTCAACTAAAATAAGTGTGTTTAAAGTCATTTCTGTGCCTGAAATTGGTCAAAATTGAAGATTTTGAGTAAGCAAAAGTCTGTAAAAATGGCAAATTTGGTCAATGTGAGGGTTTAAAAAGTGGTTATTCAATATGAGACCCGATCCAAAAGACATTTTGAATCATTTTTGACAGAGTCCAAAAAATCAATTTTCTGATGAAAAACGATGACCCCGGACCAGTCGAACGTTGAAAAAATGGTCAATATTGATGAAATTTTAACATTTAATCTTTTGACTTTAAATTACGGTTGGATGTGAATTATTACTTTTTCAACTAAAATAAGTGTGTTTAAAGTCATTTCTGTGCCTGAAATTGGTCAAAATTGAAGATTTTGAGTAAGCAAAACTCTGTAAAAATGGCAATTTTGGTCACTGTGAGGGTTTAAAAAGTGGTTATTCAACATGAGGCCCGATCCAAATGACATTTTGAATCATTTTTGGTAGAATCCAAAAAATCAATTTTCTGATGAAAAACGATGACCCCGGACCAGTCGAATGTTGAAAAAATGGTCAATATTGATGAAATTTTAACATTTAATCTTTTGACTTTAAATGACGGTTGGATGTGAATTATTACTTTTTCAACTAAAATGAGTGTGTTTAAAGTCATTTCTGTGCCTGAAATTGGTCAAAATTGAAGATTTTGAGTAAGCAAAAGTCTGTAAAAATGGCAAATTTGGTCACTGTGAGGGTTTAAAAAGTGGTTATTCAACATGAGGCCCGATCCAAATTACATTTTGAATCATTTTTGGTAGAGTCCAAAAAATCCATTTTCTGATGAAAAACGATGACCCCGGACCAGTCGAACGTTGAAAACATTGTCAATATTGATGAAATTTTAACATTTAATCTTTTGAGTTTAAATGAAGGTTGGATGTGAGTTATTACTTTTTCAACTAAAATAAGTGTGTTTAAAGTAATTTCTGTGCCTGAAATTGGTCAAAATTGAAGATTTTGAGTAAGCAAAACTCTGTAAAAATGGCAATTTTGGTCACTGTGAGGGTTTAAAAAGTGGTTATTCAACATGAGGCCCGATCCAAATGACATTTTGAATCATTTTTGGTAGAGTCCAAAAAATCATTTTCTGATGGAAAACGATGACCCCGGACCAGTCGAACGTTGAAAAAATGGTCAATATTGATGAAATTTTAACATTTAATCTTTTGACTTTAAATGACGGTTGGATGTGAATTATTACTTTTTCAACGAAAATAAGTGTGTTTAAAGTCATTTCTGTGCCTGAAATTGGTCAAAATTGAAAATTTTGAGTAAGCAAAACTCTGAAAAAATGGCAATTTTGGTCACTGTGACGGTTTAAAAAGTGGTTATTCAACATGAGGCCCGATCCAAATGACATTTTGAATCATTTTTGGTAGAGTCCAAAAAATCCATTTTCTGATGAAAAACGATGACCCCGGACCAGTCGAACGTTGAAAAAATTGTCAATATTGATGAAATTTTAACATTTAATCTTTTGACTTTAAATGAAGGTTGGATGTGAGTTATTACTTTTTCAACTAAAATAAGTGTGTTTAAAGTAATTTCTGTGCCTGAAATTGGTCAAAATTGAAGATTTTGAGTAAGCAAAACTCTGTAAAAATGGCAATTTTGGTCACTGTGAGGGTTTAAAAAGTGGTTATTCAACATGAGGCCCGATCCAAATGACATTTTGAATCATTTTTGGTAGAATCCAAAAAATCAATTTTCTGATGAAAAACGATGACCCCGGACCAGTCGAATGTTGAAAAAATGGTCAATATTGATGAAATTTTAACATTTAATCTTTTGACTTTAAATGACGGTTGGATGTGAATTATTACTTTTTCAACTAAAATAAGTGTGTTTAAAGTCATTTCTGTGCCTGAAATTGGTCAAAATTGAAGATTTTGAGTAAGCAAAAGTCTGTAAAAATGGCAAATTTGGTCAATGTGAGGGTTTAAAAAGTGGTTATTCAATATGAGACCCGATCCAAAAGACATTTTGAATCATTTTTGACAGAGTCCAAAAAATCAATTTTCTGATGAAAAACGATGACCCCGGACCAGTCGAACGTTGAAAAAATGGTCAATATTGATGAAATTTTAACATTTAATCTTTTGACTTTAAATTACGGTTGGATGTGAATTATTACTTTTTCAACTAAAATAAGTGTGTTTAAAGTCATTTCTGTGCCTGAAATTGGTCAAAATTGAAGATTTTGAGTAAGCAAAACTCTGTAAAAATGGCAATTTTGGTCACTGTGAGGGTTTAAAAAGTGGTTATTCAACATGAGGCCCGATCCAAATGACATTTTGAATCATTTTTGGTAGAATCCAAAAAATCAATTTTCTGATGAAAAACGATGACCCCGGACCAGTCGAATGTTGAAAAAATGGTCAATATTGATGAAATTTTAACATTTAATCTTTTGACTTTAAATGACGGTTGGATGTGAATTATTACTTTTTCAACTAAAATGAGTGTGTTTAAAGTCATTTCTGTGCCTGAAATTGGTCAAAATTGAAGATTTTGAGTAAGCAAAAGTCTGTAAAAATGGCAAATTTGGTCACTGTGAGGGTTTAAAAAGTGGTTATTCAACATGAGGCCCGATCCAAATTACATTTTGAATCATTTTTGGTAGAGTCCAAAAAATCCATTTTCTGATGAAAAACGATGACCCCGGACCAGTCGAACGTTGAAAACATTGTCAATATTGATGAAATTTTAACATTTAATCTTTTGAGTTTAAATGAAGGTTGGATGTGAGTTATTACTTTTTCAACTAAAATAAGTGTGTTTAAAGTAATTTCTGTGCCTGAAATTGGTCAAAATTGAAGATTTTGAGTAAGCAAAACTCTGTAAAAATGGCAATTTTGGTCACTGTGAGGGTTTAAAAAGTGGTTATTCAACATGAGGCCCGATCCAAATGACATTTTGAATCATTTTTGGTAGAGTCCAAAAAATCATTTTCTGATGGAAAACGATGACCCCGGACCAGTCGAACGTTGAAAAAATGGTCAATATTGATGAAATTTTAACATTTAATCTTTTGACTTTAAATGACGGTTGGATGTGAATTATTACTTTTTCAACGAAAATAAGTGTGTTTAAAGTCATTTCTGTGCCTGAAATTGGTCAAAATTGAAAATTTTGAGTAAGCAAAACTCTGAAAAAATGGCAATTTTGGTCACTGTGACGGTTTAAAAAGTGGTTATTCAACATGAGGCCCGATCCAAATGACATTTTGAATCATTTTTGGTAGAGTCCAAAAAATCCATTTTCTGATGAAAAACGATGACCCCGGACCAGTCGAACGTTGAAAAAATTGTCAATATTGATGAAATTTTAACATTTAATCTTTTGAGTTTAAATGAAGGTTGGATGTGAGTTATTACTTTTTCAACTAAAATAAGTGTGTTTAAAGTAATTTCTGTGCCTGAAATTGGTCAAAATTGAAGATTTTGAGTAAGCAAAACTCTGTAAAAATGGCAATTTTGGTCACTGTGAGGGTTTAAAAAGTGGTTATTCAACATGAGGCCCGATCCAAATGACATTTTGAATCATTTTTGGTAGAATCCAAAAAATCAATTTTCTGATGAAAAACGATGACCCCGGACCAGTCGAATGTTGAAAAAATGGTCAATATTGATGAAATTTTAACATTTAATCTTTTGACTTTAAATGACGGTTGGATGTGAATTATTACTTTTTCAACTAAAATAAGTGTGTTTAAAGTCATTTCTGTGCCTGAAATTGGTCAAAATTGAAGATTTTGAGTAAGCAAAAGTCTGTAAAAATGGCAAATTTGGTCAATGTGAGGGTTTAAAAAGTGGTTATTCAATATGAGACCCGATCCAAAAGACATTTTGAATCATTTTTGACAGAGTCCAAAAAATCAATTTTCTGATGAAAAACGATGACCCCGGACCAGTCGAACGTTGAAAAAATGGTCAATATTGATGAAATTTTAACATTTAATCTTTTGACTTTAAATTACGGTTGGATGTGAATTATTACTTTTTCAACTAAAATAAGTGTGTTTAAAGTCATTTCTGTGCCTGAAATTGGTCAAAATTGAAGATTTTGAGTAAGCAAAACTCTGTAAAAATGGCAATTTTGGTCACTGTGAGGGTTTAAAAAGTGGATATTCAACATGAGGCCCAATCCAAATAACATTTTGAATCATTTTTGGTAGAGTCCAAAAAAATCAATTTTCTGATGAAAAACGATGACCCCGGACCAGTCGAACATTGAAAAAATGGTCAATATTGATGAAATTTTAACATTTAATCTTTTGACTTAAAATGACGGTTGGATGTGAATTATTACTTTTTCAACTAAAATAAGTGTGTTTAAAGTCATTTCTGTGCCTGAAATTGGTCAAAATTGAAGATTTTGAGTAAGCAAAACTCTGTAAAAATGGCAATTTTGGTCACTGTGAGGGTTTAAAAAGTGGTTATTCAACATGAGGCCCGATCCAAATGACATTTTGAATCATTTTTGGTAGAGTCCAAAAAATCATTTTCTGATGGAAAACGATGACCCCGGACCAGTCGAACGTTGAAAAAATGGTCAATATTGATGAAATTTTAACATTTAATCTTTTGACTTTAAATGACGGTTGGATGTGAATTATTACTTTTTCAACGAAAATAAGTGTGTTTAAAGTCATTTCTGTGCCTGAAATTGGTCAAAATTGAAAATTTTGAGTAAGCAAAACTCTGAAAAAATGGCAATTTTGGTCACTGTGAGGGTTTAAAAAGTGGTTATTCAACATGAGGCCCGATCCAAATGACATTTTGAATCATTTTTGGTAGAGTCCAAAAAATCCATTTTCTGATGAAAAACGATGACCCCGGACCAGTCGAACGTTGAAAAAATTGTCAATATTGATGAAATTTTAACATTTAATCTTTTGAGTTTAAATGAAGGTTGGATGTGAGTTATTACTTTTTCAACTAAAATAAGTGTGTTTAAAGTAATTTCTGTGCCTGAAATTGGTCAAAATTGAAGATTTTGAGTAAGCAAAACTCTGTAAAAATGGCAATTTTGGTCACTGTGAGGGTTTAAAAAGTGGTTATTCAACATGAGGCCCGATCCAAATGACATTTTGAATCATTTTTGGTAGAATCCAAAAAATCAATTTTCTGATGAAAAACGATGACCCCGGACCAGTCGAATGTTGAAAAAATGGTCAATATTGATGAAATTTTAACATTTAATCTTTTGACTTTAAATGACGGTTGGATGTGAATTATTACTTTTTCAACTAAAATAAGTGTGTTTAAAGTCATTTCTGTGCCTGAAATTGGTCAAAATTGAAGATTTTGAGTAAGCAAAAGTCTGTAAAAATGGCAAATTTGGTCAATGTGAGGGTTTAAAAAGTGGTTATTCAATATGAGACCCGATCCAAAAGACATTTTGAATCATTTTTGGTAGAATCCAAAAAATCAATTTTCTGATGAAAAACGATGACCCCGGACCAGTCGAACGTTGAAAAAATGGTCAATATTGATGAAATTTTAACATTTAATCTTTTGACTTTAAATTATGGTTGGATGTGAATTATTACTTTTTCAACTAAAATAAGTGTGTTTAAAGTCATTTCTGTGCCTGAAATTGGTCAAAATTGAAGATTTTGAGTAAGCAAAACTCTGTAAAAATGGCAATTTTGGTCACTGTGAGGGTTTAAAAAGTGGATATTCAACATGAGGCCCAATCCAAATAACATTTTGAATCATTTTTGGTAGAGTCCAAAAAATCAATTTTCTGATGAAAAACGATGACCCCGGACCAGTCGAACATTGAAAAAATGGTCAATATTGATGAAATTTTAACATTTAATCTTTTGACTTAAAATGACGGTTGGATGTGAATTATTACTTTTTCAACTAAAATAAGTGTGTTTAAAGTCATTTCTGTGCCTGAAATTGGTCAAAATTGAAGATTTTGAGTAAGCAAAACTCTGTAAAAATGGCAATTTTGGTCACTGTGAGGGTTTAAAAAGTGGTTATTCAACATGAGGCCCGATCCAAATGACATTTTGAATCATTTTTGGTGGAGTCCAAAAAATCAATTTTCTGATGAAAAACGATGACCCCGGACCAGTCGAACATTGAAAAAATGGTCAATATTGATGAAATTTTAACATTTAATCTTTTGAGTTTAAATGAAGGTTGGATGTGAGTTATTACTTTTTCAACTAAAATAAGTGTGTTTAAAGTAATTTCTGTGCCTGAAATTGGTCAAAATTGAAGATTTTGAGTAAGCAAAACTCTGTAAAAATGGCAATTTTGGTCACTGTGAGGGTTTAAAAAGTGGTTATTCAACATGAGGCCCGATCCAAATGACATTTTGAATCATTTTTGGTAGAATCCAAAAAATCAATTTTCTGATGAAAAACTATGACCCCGGACCAGTCGAATGTTGAAAAAATGGTCAATATTGATGAAATATTAACATTTAATCTTTTGACTTTAAATGACGGTTGGATGTGAATTATTACTTTTTCAACTAAAATGAGTGTGTTTAAAGTCATTTCTGTGCCTGAAATTGGTCAAAATTGAAGATTTTGAGTAAGCAAAAGTCTGTAAAAATTGCAAATTTGGTCAATGTGAGGGTTTAAAAAGTGGTTATTCAATATGAGACCCGATCCAAAAGACATTTTGAATCATTTTTGACAGAGTCCAAAAAATCAATTTTCTGATGAAACACGATGACCCCGGACCAGTCGAACGTTGAAAAAATGGTCAATATTGATGAAATTTTAACATTTAATCTTTTGACTTTAAATTACGGTTGGATGTGAATTATTACTTTTTCAACTAAAATAAGTGTGTTTAAAGTCATTTCTGTGCCTGAAATTGGTCAAAATTGAAGATTTTGAGTAAGCAAAACTCTGTAAAAATGGCAATTTTGGTCACTGTGAGGGTTTAAAAAGTGGATATTCAACATGAGGCCCAATCCAAATAACATTTTGAATCATTTTTGGTAGAGTCCAAAAAAATCAATTTTCTGATGAAAAACGATGACCCCGGACCAGTCGAACATTGAAAAAATGGTCAATATTGATGAAATTTTAACATTTAATCTTTTGACTTAAAATGACGGTTGGATGTGAATTATTACTTTTTCAACTAAAATAAGTGTGTTTAAAGTCATTTCTGTGCCTGAAATTGGTCAAAATTGAAGATTTTGAGTAAGCAAAACTCTGTAAAAATTGCAATTTTGGTCACTATGAGGGTTTAAAAAGTGGTTATTCAACATGAGGCCCAATCCAAATGACATTTTGAATCATTTTTGGTAGAGTCCAAAAAATCATTTTCTGATGGAAAACGATGACCCCGGACCAGTCGAACGTTGAAAAAATGGTCAATATTGATGAAATTTTAACATTTAATCTTTTGACTTTAAATGACGGTTGGATGTGAATTATTACTTTTTCAACGAAAATAAGTGTGTTTAAAGTCATTTCTGTGCCTGAAATTGGTCAAAATTGAAAATTTTGAGTAAGCAAAACTCTGAAAAAATGGCAATTTTGGTCACTGTGAGGGTTTAAAAAGTGGTTATTCAACATGAGGCCCGATCCAAATGACATTTTGAATCATTTTTGGTAGAGTCCAAAAAATCCATTTTCTGATGAAAAACGATGACCCCGGACCAGTCGAACGTTGAAAACATTGTCAATATTGATGAAATTTTAACATTTAATCTTTTGAGTTTAAATGAAGGTTGGATGTGAGTTATTACTTTTTCAACTAAAATAAGTGTGTTTAAAGTAATTTCTGTGCCTGAAATTGGTCAAAATTGAAGATTTTGAGTAAGCAAAACTCTGTAAAAATGGCAATTTTGGTCACTGTGAGGGTTTAAAAAGTGGTTATTCAACATGAGGCCCGATCCAAATGACATTTTGAATCATTTTTGGTAGAGTCCAAAAAATCATTTTCTGATGGAAAACGATGACCCCGGACCAGTCGAACGTTGAAAAAATGGTCAATATTGATGAAATTTTAACATTTAATCTTTTGACTTTAAATGACGGTTGGATGTGAATTATTACTTTTTCAACGAAAATAAGTGTGTTTAAAGTCATTTCTGTGCCTGAAATTGGTCAAAATTGAAAATTTTGAGTAAGCAAAACTCTGAAAAAATGGCAATTTTGGTCACTGTGAGGGTTTAAAAAGTGGTTATTCAACATGAGGCCCGATCCAAATGA
The DNA here is from genome assembly GCF_964263255.1 of Lissotriton vulgaris. NCBI lineage: Eukaryota > Metazoa > Chordata > Amphibia > Caudata > Salamandridae > Lissotriton > Lissotriton vulgaris. Next base: position 371,521 of record NW_028242082.1, on the reverse strand, counting down.
CATTTTGAATCATTTTTGGTAGAGTCCAAAAAATCCATTTTCTGATGAAAAACGATGACCCCGGACCAGTCGAACGTTGAAAAAATTGTCAATATTGAGGAAATTTTAACATTTAATCTTTTGAGTTTAAATGAAGGTTGGATGTGAGTTATTACTTTTTCAACTAAAATAAGTGTGTTTAAAGTAATTTCTGTGCCTGAAATTGGTCAAAATTGAAGATTTTGAGTAAGCAAAACTCTGTAAAAATGGCAATTTTGGTCACTGTGAGGGTTTAAAAAGTGGTTATTCAACATGAGGCCCGATCCAAATGACATTTTGAATCATTTTTGGTAGAATCCAAAAAATCAATTTTCTGATGAAAAACGATGACCCCGGACCAGTCGAATGTTGAAAAAATGGTCAATATTGATGAAATTTTAACATTTAATCTTTTGACTTTAAATGACGGTTGGATGTGAATTATTACTTTTTCAACTAAAATAAGTGTGTTTAAAGTCATTTCTGTGCCTGAAATTGGTCAAAATTGAAGATTTTGAGTAAGCAAAAGTCTGTAAAAATGGCAAATTTGGTCAATGTGAGGGTTTAAAAAGTGGTTATTCAATATGAGACCCGATCCAAAAGACATTTTGAATCATTTTTGACAGAGTCCAAAAAATCAATTTTCTGATGAAAAACGATGACCCCGGACCAGTCGAACGTTGAAAAAATGGTCAATATTGATGAAATTTTAACATTTAATCTTTTGACTTTAAATTACGGTTGGATGTGAATTATTACTTTTTCAACTAAAATAAGTGTGTTTAAAGTCATTTCTGTGCCTGAAATTGGTCAAAATTGAAGATTTTGAGTAAGCAAAACTCTGTAAAAATGGCAATTTTGGTCACTGTGAGGGTTTAAAAAGTGGTTATTCAACATGAGGCCCGATCCAAATGACATTTTGAATCATTTTTGGTAGAATCCAAAAAATCAATTTTCTGATGAAAAACGATGACCCCGGACCAGTCGAATGTTGAAAAAATGGTCAATATTGATGAAATTTTAACATTTAATCTTTTGACTTTAAATGACGGTTGGATGTGAATTATTACTTTTTCAACTAAAATGAGTGTGTTTAAAGTCATTTCTGTGCCTGAAATTGGTCAAAATTGAAGATTTTGAGTAAGCAAAAGTCTGTAAAAATGGCAAATTTGGTCAATGTGAGGGTTTAAAAAGTGGATATTCAACATGAGACCCAATCCAAATAACATTTTGAATCATTTTTGGTAGAGTCCAAAAAAATCAATTTTCTGATGAAAAACGATGACCCCGGACCAGTCGAACATTGAAAAAATGGTCAATATTGATGAAATTTTAACATTTAATCTTTTGACTTAAAATGACGGTTGGATGTGAATTATTACTTTTTCAACTAAAATAAGTGTGTTTAAAGTCATTTCTGTGCCTGAAATTGGTTAAAATTGAAGATTTTGAGTAAGCAAAACTCTGTAAAAATGGCAATTTTGGTCACTGTGAGGGTTTAAAAAGTGGTTATTCAACATGAGGCCCGATCCAAATGACATTTTGAATCATTTTTGGTAGAGTCCAAAAAATCATTTTCTGATGGAAAACGATGACCCCGGACCAGTCGAACGTTGAAAAAATGGTCAATATTGATGAAATTTTAACATTTAATCTTTTGACTTTAAATGACGGTTGGATGTGAATTATTACTTTTTCAACGAAAATAAGTGTGTTTAAAGTCATTTCTGTGCCTGAAATTGGTCAAAATTGAAAATTTTGAGTAAGCAAAACTCTGAAAAAATGGCAATTTTGGTCACTGTGAGGGTTTAAAAAGTGGTTATTCAACATGAGGCCCGATCCAAATGACATTTTGAATCATTTTTGGTAGAGTCCAAAAAATCCATTTTCTGATGAAAAACGATGACCCCGGACCAGTCGAACGTTCAAAAAATTGTCAATATTGATGAAATTTTAACATTTAATCTTTTGAGTTTAAATGAAGGTTGGATGTGAGTTATTACTTTTTCAACTAAAATAAGTGTGTTTAAAGTAATTTCTGTGCCTGAAATTGGTCAAAATTGAAGATTTTGAGTAAGCAAAACTCTGTAAAAATGGCAATTTTGGTCACTGTGAGGGTTTAAAAAGTGGTTATTCAACATGAGGCCCGATCCAAATGACATTTTGAATCATTTTTGGTAGAATCCAAAAAATCAATTTTCTGATGAAAAACGATGACCCCGGACCAGTCGAATGTTGAAAAAATGGTCAATATTGATGAAATTTTAACATTTAATCTTTTGACTTTAAATGACGGTTGGATGTGAATTATTACTTTTTCAACTAAAATAAGTGTGTTTAAAGTCATTTCTGTGCCTGAAATTGGTCAAAATTGAAGATTTTGAGTAAGCAAAAGTCTGTAAAAATGGCAAATTTGGTCAATGTGAGGGTTTAAAAAGTGGTTATTCAATATGAGACCCGATCCAAAAGACATTTTGAATCATTTTTGACAGAGTCCAAAAAATCAATTTTCTGATGAAAAACGATGACCCCGGACCAGTCGAACGTTGAAAAAATGGTCAATATTGATGAAATTTTAACATTTAATCTTTTGACTTTAAATTACGGTTGGATGTGAATTATTACTTTTTCAACTAAAATAAGTGTGTTTAAAGTCATTTCTGTGCCTGAAATTGGTCAAAATTGAAGATTTTGAGTAAGCAAAACTCTGTAAAAATGGCAATTTTGGTCACTGTGAGGGTTTAAAAAGTGGTTATTCAACATGAGGCCCGATCCAAATGACATTTTGAATCATTTTTGGTAGAATCCAAAAAATCAATTTTCTGATGAAAAACGATGACCCCGGACCAGTCGAATGTTGAAAAAATGGTCAATATTGATGAAATTTTAACATTTAATCTTTTGACTTTAAATGACGGTTGGATGTGAATTATTACTTTTTCAACTAAAATAAGTGTGTTTAAAGTCATTTCTGTGCCTGAAATTGGTCAAAATTGAAGATTTTGAGTAAGCAAAAGTCTGTAAAAATGGCAAATTTGGTCAATGTGAGGGTTTAAAAAGTGGTTATTCAATATGAGACCCGATCCAAAAGACATTTTGAATCATTTTTGACAGAGTCCAAAAAATCAATTTTCTGATGAAAAACGATGACCCCGGACCAGTCGAACGTTGAAAAAATGGTCAATATTGATGAAATTTTAACATTTAATCTTTTGACTTTAAATTACGGTTGGATGTGAATTATTACTTTTTCAACTAAAATAAGTGTGTTTAAAGTCATTTCTGTGCCTGAAATTGGTCAAAATTGAAGATTTTGAGTAAGCAAAACTCTGTAAAAATGGCAATTTTGGTCACTGTGAGGGTTTAAAAAGTGGTTATTCAACATGAGGCCCGATCCAAATGACATTTTGAATCATTTTTGGTAGAATCCAAAAAATCAATTTTCTGATGAAAAACGATGACCCCGGACCAGTCGAATGTTGAAAAAATGGTCAATATTGATGAAATTTTAACATTTAATCTTTTGACTTTAAATGACGGTTGGATGTGAATTATTACTTTTTCAACTAAAATGAGTGTGTTTAAAGTCATTTCTGTGCCTGAAATTGGTCAAAATTGAAGATTTTGAGTAAGCAAAAGTCTGTAAAAATGGCAAATTTGGTCAATGTGAGGGTTTAAAAAGTGGATATTCAACATGAGACCCAATCCAAATAACATTTTGAATCATTTTTGGTAGAGTCCAAAAAAATCAATTTTCTGATGAAAAACGATGACCCCGGACCAGTCGAACATTGAAAAAATGGTCAATATTGATGAAATTTTAACATTTAATCTTTTGACTTAAAATGACGGTTGGATGTGAATTATTACTTTTTCAACTAAAATAAGTGTGTTTAAAGTCATTTCTGTGCCTGAAATTGGTTAAAATTGAAGATTTTGAGTAAGCAAAACTCTGTAAAAATGGCAATTTTGGTCACTGTGAGGGTTTAAAAAGTGGTTATTCAACATGAGGCCCGATCCAAATGACATTTTGAATCATTTTTGGTAGAGTCCAAAAAATCATTTTCTGATGGAAAACGATGACCCCGGACCAGTCGAACGTTGAAAAAATGGTCAATATAGATGAAATTTTAACATTTAATCTTTTGACTTTAAATGACGGTTGGATGTGAATTATTACTTTTTCAACGAAAATAAGTGTGTTTAAAGTCATTTCTGTGCCTGAAATTGGTCAAAATTGAAAATTTTGAGTAAGCAAAACTCTGAAAAAATGGCAATTTTGGTCACTGTGAGGGTTTAAAAAGTGGTTATTCAACATGAGGCCCGATCCAAATGACATTTTGAATCATTTTTGACAGAGTCCAAAAAATCAATTTTCTGATGAAAAACGATGACCCCGGACCAGTCGAACGTTGAAAAAATGGTCAATATTGATGAAATTTTAACATTTAATCTTTTGACTTTAAATTACGGTTGGATGTGAATTATTACTTTTTCAACTAAAATAAGTGTGTTTAAAGTCATTTCTGTGCCTGAAATTGGTCAAAATTGAAGATTTTGAGTAAGCAAAAGTCTGTAAAAATGGCAAATTTGGTCAATGTGAGGGTTTAAAAAGTGGTTATTCAATATGAGACCCGATCCAAAAGACATTTTGAATCATTTTTGACAGAGTCCAAAAAATCAATTTTCTGATGAAAAACGATGACCCCGGACCAGTCGAACGTTGAAAAAATGGTCAATATTGATGAAATTTTAACATTTAATCTTTTGACTTTAAATTACGGTTGGATGTGAATTATTACTTTTTCAACTAAAATAAGTGTGTTTAAAGTCATTTCTGTGCCTGAAATTGGTCAAAATTGAAGATTTTGAGTAAGCAAAACTCTGTAAAAATGGCAATTTTGGTCACTGTGAGGGTTTAAAAAGTGGTTATTCAACATGAGGCCCGATCCAAATGACATTTTGAATCATTTTTGGTAGAATCCAAAAAATCAATTTTCTGATGAAAAACGATGACCCCGGACCAGTCGAATGTTGAAAAAATGGTCAATATTGATGAAATTTTAACATTTAATCTTTTGACTTTAAATGACGGTTGGATGTGAATTATTACTTTTTCAACTAAAATAAGTGTGTTTAAAGTCATTTCTGTGCCTGAAATTGGTCAAAATTGAAGATTTTGAGTAAGCAAAAGTCTGTAAAAATGGCAAATTTGGTCAATGTGAGGGTTTAAAAAGTGGTTATTCAATATGAGACCCGATCCAAAAGACATTTTGAATCATTTTTGACAGAGTCCAAAAAATCAATTTTCTGATGAAAAACGATGACCCCGGACCAGTCGAACGTTGAAAAAATGGTCAATATTGATGAAATTTTAACATTTAATCTTTTGACTTTAAATTACGGTTGGATGTGAATTATTACTTTTTCAACTAAAATAAGTGTGTTTAAAGTCATTTCTGTGCCTGAAATTGGTCAAAATTGAAGATTTTGAGTAAGCAAAACTCTGTAAAAATGGCAATTTTGGTCACTGTGAGGGTTTAAAAAGTGGTTATTCAACATGAGGCCCGATCCAAATGACATTTTGAATCATTTTTGGTAGAATCCAAAAAATCAATTTTCTGATGAAAAACGATGACCCCGGACCAGTCGAATGTTGAAAAAATGGTCAATATTGATGAAATTTTAACATTTAATCTTTTGACTTTAAATGACGGTTGGATGTGAATTATTACTTTTTCAACTAAAATGAGTGTGTTTAAAGTCATTTCTGTGCCTGAAATTGGTCAAAATTGAAGATTTTGAGTAAGCAAAAGTCTGTAAAAATGGCAAATTTGGTCAATGTGAGGGTTTAAAAAGTGGATATTCAACATGAGACCCAATCCAAATAACATTTTGAATCATTTTTGGTAGAGTCCAAAAAAATCAATTTTCTGATGAAAAACGATGACCCCGGACCAGTCGAACATTGAAAAAATGGTCAATATTGATGAAATTTTAACATTTAATCTTTTGACTTAAAATGACGGTTGGATGTGAATTATTACTTTTTCAACTAAAATAAGTGTGTTTAAAGTCATTTCTGTGCCTGAAATTGGTTAAAATTGAAGATTTTGAGTAAGCAAAACTCTGTAAAAATGGCAATTTTGGTCACTGTGAGGGTTTAAAAAGTGGTTATTCAACATGAGGCCCGATCCAAATGACATTTTGAATCATTTTTGGTAGAGTCCAAAAAATCATTTTCTGATGGAAAACGATGACCCCGGACCAGTCGAACGTTGAAAAAATGGTCAATATTGATGAAATTTTAACATTTAATCTTTTGACTTTAAATGACGGTTGGATGTGAATTATTACTTTTTCAACGAAAATAAGTGTGTTTAAAGTCATTTCTGTGCCTGAAATTGGTCAAAATTGAAAATTTTGAGTAAGCAAAACTCTGAAAAAATGGCAATTTTGGTCACTGTGAGGGTTTAAAAAGTGGTTATTCAACATGAGGCCCGATCCAAATGACATTTTGAATCATTTTTGGTAGAGTCCAAAAAATCCATTTTCTGATGAAAAACGATGACCCCGGACCAGTCGAACGTTCAAAAAATTGTCAATATTGATGAAATTTTAACATTTAATCTTTTGAGTTTAAATGAAGGTTGGATGTGAGTTATTACTTTTTCAACTAAAATAAGTGTGTTTAAAGTAATTTCTGTGCCTGAAATTGGTCAAAATTGAAGATTTTGAGTAAGCAAAACTCTGTAAAAATGGCAATTTTGGTCACTGTGAGGGTTTAAAAAGTGGTTATTCAACATGAGGCCCGATCCAAATGACATTTTGAATCATTTTTGGTAGAATCCAAAAAATCAATTTTCTGATGAAAAACGATGACCCCGGACCAGTCGAATGTTGAAAAAATGGTCAATATTGATGAAATTTTAACATTTAATCTTTTGACTTTAAATGACGGTTGGATGTGAATTATTACTTTTTCAACTAAAATAAGTGTGTTTAAAGTCATTTCTGTGCCTGAAATTGGTCAAAATTGAAGATTTTGAGTAAGCAAAAGTCTGTAAAAATGGCAAATTTGGTCAATGTGAGGGTTTAAAAAGTGGTTATTCAATATGAGACCCGATCCAAAAGACATTTTGAATCATTTTTGACAGAGTCCAAAAAATCAATTTTCTGATGAAAAACGATGACCCCGGACCAGTCGAACGTTGAAAAAATGGTCAATATTGATGAAATTTTAACATTTAATCTTTTGACTTTAAATTACGGTTGGATGTGAATTATTACTTTTTCAACTAAAATAAGTGTGTTTAAAGTCATTTCTGTGCCTGAAATTGGTCAAAATTGAAGATTTTGAGTAAGCAAAACTCTGTAAAAATGGCAATTTTGGTCACTGTGAGGGTTTAAAAAGTGGTTATTCAACATGAGGCCCGATCCAAATGACATTTTGAATCATTTTTGGTAGAATCCAAAAAATCAATTTTCTGATGAAAAACGATGACCCCGGACCAGTCGAATGTTGAAAAAATGGTCAATATTGATGAAATTTTAACATTTAATCTTTTGACTTTAAATGACGGTTGGATGTGAATTATTACTTTTTCAACTAAAATGAGTGTGTTTAAAGTCATTTCTGTGCCTGAAATTGGTCAAAATTGAAGATTTTGAGTAAGCAAAAGTCTGTAAAAATGGCAAATTTGGTCAATGTGAGGGTTTAAAAAGTGGATATTCAACATGAGACCCAATCCAAATAACATTTTGAATCATTTTTGGTAGAGTCCATAAAAAATCAATTTTCTGATGAAAAACGATGACCCCGGACCAGTCGAACATTGAAAAAATGGTCAATATTGATGAAATTTTAACATTTAATCTTTTGACTTAAAATGACAGTTGGATGTGAATTATTACTTTTTCAACTAAAATAAGTGTGTTTAAAGTCATTTCTGTGCCTGAAATTGGTTAAAATTGAAGATTTTGAGTAAGCAAAACTCTGTAAAAATGGCAATTTTGGTCACTGTGAGGGTTTAAAAAGTGGTTATTCAACATGAGGCCCGATCCAAATGACATTTTGAATCATTTTTGGTAGAGTCCAAAAAATCATTTTCTGATGGAAAACGATGACCCCGGACCAGTCGAACGTTGAAAAAATGGTCAATATTGATGAAATTTTAACATTTAATCTTTTGACTTTAAATGACGGTTGGATGTGAATTATTACTTTTTCAACGAAAATAAGTGTGTTTAAAGTCATTTCTGTGCCTGAAATTGGTCAAAATTGAAAATTTTGAGTAAGCAAAACTCTGAAAAAATGGCAATTTTGGTCACTGTGAGGGTTTAAAAAGTGGTTATTCAACATGAGGCCCGATCCAAATGACATTTTGAATCATTTTTGGTAGAGTCCAAAAAATCCATTTTCTGATGAAAAACGATGACCCCGGACCAGTCGAACGTTGAAAAAATTGTCAATATTGATGAAATTTTAACATTTAATCTTTTGAGTTTAAATGAAGGTTGGATGTGAATTATTACTTTTTCAACTAAAATAAGTGTGTTTAAAGTCATTTCTGTGCCTGAAATTGGTCAAAATTGAAGATTTTGAGTAAGCAAAAGTCTGTAAAAATGGCAAATTTGGTCAATGTGAGGGTTTAAAAAGTGGTTATTCAATATGAGACCCGATCCAAAAGACATTTTGAATCATTTTAGACAGAGTCCAAAAAATCAATTTTCTGATGAAAAACGATGACCCCGGACCAGTCGAACGTTGAAAAAATGGTCAATATTGATGAAATTTTAACATTTAATCTTTTGACTTTAAATTACGGTTGGATGTGAATTATTACTTTTTCAACTAAAATAAGTGTGTTTAAAGTCATTTCTGTGCCTGAAATTGGTCAAAATTGAAGATTTTGAGTAAGCAAGACTCTGTAAAAATGGCAATTTTGGTCACTGTGAGGGTTTAAAAAGTGGATATTCAACATGAGGCCCAATCCAAATAACATTTTGAATCATTTTTGGTAGAGTCCAAAAAATCAATTTTCTGATGAAAAACGATGACCCCGGACCAGTCGAACATTGAAAAAATGGTCAATATTGATGAAATTTTAACATTTAATCTTTTGACTTAAAATGACGGTTGGATGTGAATTATTACTTTTTCAACTAAAATAAGTGTGTTTAAAGTCATTTCTGTGCCTGAAATTGGTCAAAATTGAAGATTTTGAGTAAGCAAAACTCTGTAAAAATGGCAATTTTGGTCACTGTGAGGGTTTAAAAAGTGGTTATTCAACATGAGGCCCGATCCAAATGACATTTTGAATCATTTTTGGTGGAGTCCAAAAAATCAATTTTCTGATGAAAAACGATGACCCCGGACCAGTCGAACATTGAAAAAATGGTCAATATTGATGAAATTTTAACATTTATCTTTTGAGTTTAAATGAAGGTTGGATGTGAGTTATTACTTTTTCAACTAAAATAAGTGTGTTTAAAGTAATTTCTGTGCCTGAAATTGGTCAAAATTGAAGATTTTGAGTAAGCAAAACTCTGTAAAAATGGCAATTTTGGTCACTGTGAGGGTTTAAAAAGTGGTTATTCAACATGAGGCCCGATCCAAATGACATTTTGAATCATTTTTGGTAGAATCCAAAAAATCAATTTTCTGATGAAAAACGATGACCCCGGACCAGTCGAATGTTGAAAAAATGGTCAATATTGATGAAATTTTAACATTTAATCTTTTGACTTTAAATGACGGTTGGATGTGAATTATTACTTTTTCAACTAAAATGAGTGTGTTTAAAGTCATTTCTGTGCCTGAAATTGGTCAAAATTGAAGATTTTGAGTAAGCAAAAGTCTGTAAAAATGGCAAATTTGGTCAATGTGAGGGTTTAAAAAGTGGTTATTCAATATGAGACCCGATCCAAAAGACATTTTGAATCATTTTTGACAGAGTCCAAAAAATCAATTTTCTGATGAAACACGATGACCCCGGACCAGTCGAACGTTGAAAAAATGGTCAATATTGATGAAATTTTAACATTTAATCTTTTGACTTTAAATTACGGTTGGATGTGAATTATTACTTTTTCAACTAAAATAAGTGTGTTTAAAGTCATTTCTGTGCCTGAAATTGGTCAAAATTGAAGATTTTGAGTAAGCAAAACTCTGTAAAAATGGCAATTTTGGTCACTGTGAGGGTTTAAAAAGTGGATATTCAACATGAGGCCCAATCCAAATAACATTTTGAATCATTTTTGGTAGAGTCCAAAAAAATCAATTTTCTGATGAAAAACGATGACCCCGGACCAGTCGAACATTGAAAAAATGGTCAATATTGATGAAATTTTAACATTTAATCTTTTGACTTAAAATGAAGGTTGGATGTGAGTTATTACTTTTTCAACTAAAATAAGTGTGTTTAAAGTAATTTCTGTGCCTGAAATTGGTCAAAATTGAAGATTTTGAGTAAGCAAAACTCTGTAAAAATGGCAATTTTGGTCACTGTGAGGGTTTAAAAAGTGGTTATTCAACATGAGGCCCGATCCAAATGACATTTTGAATCATTTTTGGTAGAGTCCAAAAAATCGTTTTCTGATGGAAAACGATGACCCCGGACCAGTCGAACGTTGAAAAAATGGTCAATATTGATGAAATTTTAACATTTAATCTTTTGACTTTAAATGACGGTTGGATGTGAATTATTACTTTTTCAACGAAAATAAGTGTGTTTAAAGTCATTTCTGTGCCTGAAATTGGTCAAAATTGAAAATTTTGAGTAAGCAAAACTCTGAAAAAATGGCAATTTTGGTCACTGTGAGGGTTTAAAAAGTGGTTATTCAACATGAGGCCCGATCCAAATGACATTTTGAATCATTTTTGGTAGAGTCCAAAAAATCCATTTTCTGATGAAAAACGATGACCCCGGACCAGTCGAACATTGAAAAAATGGTCAATATTGATGAAATTTTAACATTTAATCTTTTGACTTAAAATGACGGTTGGATGTGAATTATTACTTTTTCAACTAAAATAAGTGTGTTTAAAGTCATTTCTGTGCCTGAAATTGGTTAAAATTGAAGATTTTGAGTAAGCAAAACTCTGTAAAAATGGCAATTTTGGTCACTGTGAGGGTTTAAAAAGTGGTTATTCAACATGAGGCCCGATCCAAATGACATTTTGAATCATTTTTGGTAGAGTCCAAAAAATCATTTTCTGATGGAAAACGATGACCCCGGACCAGTCGAACGTTGAAAAAATGGTCAATATTGATGAAATTTTAACATTTAATCTTTTGACTTTAAATGACGGTTGGATGTGAATTATTACTTTTTCAACGAAAATAAGTGTGTTTAAAGTCATTTCTGTGCCTGAAATTGGTCAAAATTGAAAATTTTGAGTAAGCAAAACTCTGAAAAAATGGCAATTTTGGTCACTGTGAGGGTTTAAAAAGTGGTTATTCAACATGAGGCCCGATCCAAATGACATTTTGAATCATTTTTGGTAGAGTCCAAAAAATCCATTTTCTGATGAAAAACGATGACCCCGGACCAGTCGAACGTTGAAAAAATTGTCAATATTGATGAAATTTTAACATTTAATCTTTTGAGTTTAAATGAAGGTTGGATGTGAGTTATTACTTTTTCAACTAAAATAAGTGTGTTTAAAGTAATTTCTGTGCCTGAAATTGGTCAAAATTGAAGATTTTGAGTAAGCAAAACTCTGTAAAAATGGCAATTTTGGTCACTGTGAGGGTTTAAAAAGTGGTTATTCAACATGAGGCCCGATCCAAATGACATTTTGAATCATTTTTGGTAGAGTCCAAAAAATCATTTTCTGATGGAAAACGATGACCCCGGACCAGTCGAACGTTGAAAAAATGGTCAATATTGATGAAATTTTAACATTTAATCTTTTGAGTTTAAATGAAGGTTGGATGTGAGTTATTACTTTTTCAACTAAAATAAGTGTGTTTAAAGTAATTTCTGTGCCTGAAATTGGTCAAAATTGAAGATTTTGAGTAAGCAAAACTCTGTAAAAATGGCAATTTTGGTCACTGTGAGGGTTTAAAAAGTGGTTATTCAACATGAGGCCCGATCCAAATGACATTTTGAATCATTTTTGGTAGAGTCCAAAAAATCATTTTCTGATGGAAAACGATGACCCCGGACCAGTCGAATGTTGAAAAAATGGTCAATATTGATGAAATTTTAACATTTAATCTTTTGACTTTAAATGACGGTTGGATGTGAATTATTACTTTTTCAACTAAAATAAGTGTGTTTAAAGTCATTTCTGTGCCTTAAATTGGTCAAAATTGAAGATTTTGAGTAAGCAAAAGTCTGTAAAAATGGCAAATTTGGTCAATGTGAGGGTTTAAAAAGTGGTTATTCAATATGAGACCCGATCCAAAAGACATTTTGAATCATTTTTGACAGAGTCCAAAAAATCAATTTTCTGATGAAAAACGATGACCCCGGACCAGTCGAACGTTGAAAAAATGGTCAATATTGATGAAATTTTAACATTTAATCTTTTGACTTTAAATTACGGTTGGATGTGAATTATTACTTTTTCAACTAAAATAAGTGTGTTTAAAGTAATTTCTGTGCCTGAAATTGGTCAAAATTGAAGATTTTGAGTAAGCAAAACTCTGTAAAAATGGCAATTTTGGTCACTGTGAGGGTTTAAAAAGTGGTTATTCAACATGAGGCCCGATCCAAATGACATTTTGAATCATTTTTGGTAGAATCCAAAAAATCAATTTTCTGATGAAAAACGATGACCCCGGACCAGTCGAATGTTGAAAAAATGGTCAATATTGATGAAATTTTAACATTTAATCTTTTGACTTTAAATGACGGTTGGATGTGAATTATTACTTTTTCAACTAAAATGAGTGTGTTTAAAGTCATTTCTGTGCCTGAAATTGGTCAAAATTGAAGATTTTGAGTAAGCAAAAGTCTGTAAAAATGGCAAATTTGGTCAATGTGAGGGTTTAAAAAGTGGTTATTCAATATGAGACCCGATCCAAAAGACATTTTGAATCATTTTTGACAGAGTCCAAAAAATCAATTTTCTGATGTAACACGATGACCCCGGACCAGTCGAACGTTGAAAAAATGGTCAATATTGATGAAATTTTAACATTTAATCTTTTGACTTTAAATTACGGTTGGATGTGAATTATTACTTTTTCAACTAAAATAAGTGTGTTTAAAGTCATTTCTGTGCCTGAAATTGGTCAAAATTGAAGATTTTGAGTAAGCAAAACTCTGTAAAAATGGCAATTTTGGTCACTGTGAGGGTTTAAAAAGTGGATATTCAACATGAGGCCCAATCCAAATAACATTTTGAATCATTTTTGGTAGAGTCCAAAAAAATCAATTTTCTGATGAAAAACGATGACCCCGGACCAGTCGAACATTGAAAAAATGGTCAATATTGATGAAATTTTAACATTTAATCTTTTGACTTAAAATGACGGTTGGATGTGAATTATTACTTTTTCAACTAAAATAAGTGTGTTTAAAGTCATTTCTGTGCCTGAAATTGGTCAAAATTGAAGATTTTGAGTAAGCAAAACTCTGTAAAAATGGCAATTTTGGTCACTGTGAGGGTTTAAAAAGTGGTTATTCAACATGAGGCCCGATCCAAATGACATTTTGAATCATTTTTGGTAGAGTCCAAAAAATCATTTTCTGATGGAAAACGATGACCCCGGACCAGTCGAACGTTGAAAAAATGGTCAATATTGATGAAATTTTAACATTTAATCTTTTGACTTTAAATGACGGTTGGATGTGAATTATTACTTTTTCAACGAAAATAAGTGTGTTTAAAGTCATTTCTGTGCCTGAAATTGGTCAAAATTGAAAATTTTGAGTAAGCAAAACTCTGAAAAAATGGCAATTTTGGTCACTGTGAGGGTTTAAAAAGTGGTTATTCAACATGAGGCCCGATCCAAATGACATTTTGAATCATTTTTGGTAGAGTCCAAAAAATCCATTTTCTGATGAAAAACGATGACCCCGGACCAGTCGAACGTTGAAAAAATTGTCAATATTGATGAAATTTTAACATTTAATCTTTTGAGTTTAAATGAAGGTTGGATGTGAGTTATTACTTTTTCAACTAAAATAAGTGTGTTTAAAGTAATTTCTGTGCCTGAAATTGGTCAAAATTGAAGATTTTGAGTAAGCAAAACTCTGTAAAAATGGCAATTTTGGTCACTGTGAGGGTTTAAAAAGTGGTTATTCAACATGAGGCCCGATCCAAATGACATTTTGAATCATTTTTGGTAGAATCCAAAAAATCAATTTTCTGATGAAAAACGATGACCCCGGACCAGTCGAATGTTGAAAAAATGGTCAATATTGATGAAATTTTAACATTTAATCTTTTGACTTTAAATGACAGTTGGATGTGAATTATTACTTTTTCAACTAAAATAAGTGTGTTTAAAGTCATTTCTGTGCCTGAAATTGGTCAAAATTGAAGATTTTGAGTAAGCAAAAGTCTGTAAAAATGGCAAATTTGGTCAATGTGAGGGTTTAAAAAGTGGTTATTCAATATGAGACCCGATCCAAAAGACATTTTGAATCATTTTTGACAGAGTCCAAAAAATCAATTTTCTGATGAAAAACAATGACCCCGGACCAGTCGAACTTTGAAAAAATGGTCAATATTGATGAAATTTTAACATTTAATCTTTTGACTTTAAATTACGGTTGGATGTGAATTATTACTTTTTCAACTAAAATAAGTGTGTTTAAAGTCATTTCTGTGCCTGAAATTGGTCAAAATTGAAGATTTTGAGTAAGCAAAACTCTGTAAAAATGGCAATTTTGGTCACTGTGAGGGTTTAAAAAGTGGATATTCAACATGAGGCCCAATCCAAATAACATTTTGAATCATTTTTGGTAGAGTCCAAAAAATCAATTTTCTGATGAAAAACGATGACCCCGGACCAGTCGAACATTGAAAAAATGGTCAATATTGATGAAATTTTAACATTTAATCTTTTGACTTAAAATGACGGTTGGATGTGAATTATTACTTTTTCAACTAAAATAAGTGTGTTTAAAGTCATTTCTGTGCCTGAAATTGGTCAAAATTGAAGATTTTGAGTAAGCAAAACTCTGTAAAAATGGCAATTTTGGTCACTGTGAGGGTTTAAAAAGTGGTTATTCAACATGAGGCCCGATCCAAATGACATTTTGAATCATTTTTGGTGGAGTCCAAAAAATCAATTTTCTGATTAAAAACGATGACCCCGGACCAGTCGAACATTGAAAAAATGGTCAATATTGATGAAATTTTAACATTTAATCTTTTGAGTTTAAATGAAGGTTGGATGTGAGTTATTACTTTTTCAACTAAAATAAGTGTGTTTAAAGTCATTTCTGTGCCTGAAATTGGTCAAAATTGAAGATTTTGAGTAAGCAAAACTCTGTAAAAATGGCAATTTTGGTCACTGTGAGGGTTTAAAAAGTGGTTATTCAACATGAGGCCCGATCCAAATGACATTTTGAATCATTTTTGGTAGAATCCAAAAAATCAATTTTCTGATGAAAAACGATGACCCCGGACCAGTCGAATGTTGAAAAAATGGTCAATATTGATGAAATTTTAACATTTAATCTTTTGACTTTAAATGACGGTTGGATGTGAATTATTACTTTTTCAACTAAAATAAGTGTGTTTAAAGTCATTTCTGTGCCTGAAATTGGTCAAAATTGAAGATTTTGAGTAAGCAAAAGTCTGTAAAAATGGCAAATTTGGTCAATGTGAGGGTTTAAAAAGTGGTTATTCAATATGAGACCCGATCCAAAAGACATTTTGAATCATTTTTGACAGAGTCCAAAAAATCAATTTTCTGATGAAAAACGATGACCCCGGACCAGTCGAACGTTGAAAAAATGGTCAATATTGATGAAATTTTAACATTTAATCTTTTGACTTTAAATTACGGTTGGATGTGAATTATTACTTTTTCAACTAAAATAAGTGTGTTTAAAGTAATTTCTGTGCCTGAAATTGGTCAAAATTGAAGATTTTGAGTAAGCAAAACTCTGTAAAAATGGCAATTTTGGTCACTGTGAGGGTTTAAAAAGTTGTTATTCAACATGAGGCCCGATCCAAATGACATTTTGAATCATTTTTGGTAGAGTCCAAAAAATCATTTTCTGATGGAAAACGATGACCCCGGACCAGTCGAACGTTGAAAAAATGGTCAATATTGATGAAATTTTAACATTTAATCTTTTGACTTTAAATGACGGTTGGATGTGAATTATTACTTTTTCAACGAAAATAAGTGTGTTTAAAGTCATTTCTGTGCCTGAAATTGGTCAAAATTGAAAATTTTGAGTAAGCAAAACTCTGAAAAAATGGCAATTTTGGTCACTGTGAGGGTTTAAAAAGTGGTTATTCAACATGAGGCCCGATCCAAATGACATTTTGAATCATTTTTGGTAGAGTCCAAAAAATCCATTTTCTGATGAAAAACGATGACCCCGGACCAGTCGAACGTTGAAAACATTGTCAATATTGATGAAATTTTAACATTTAATCTTTTGAGTTTAAATGAAGGTTGGATGTGAGTTATTACTTTTTCAACTAAAATAAGTGTGTTTAAAGTAATTTCTGTGCCTGAAATTGGTCAAAATTGAAGATTTTGAGTAAGCAAAACTCTGTAAAAATGGCAATTTTGGTCACTGTGAGGGTTTAAAAAGTGGTTATTCAACATGAGGCCCGATCCAAATGACATTTTGAATCATTTTTGGTAGAGTCCAAAAAATCATTTTCTGATGAAAAACGATGACCCCGGACCAGTCGAATGTTGAAAAAATGGTCAATATTGATGAAATTTTAACATTTAATCTTTTGACTTTAAATGACGGTTGGATGTGAATTATTACTTTTTCAACTAAAATGAGTGTGTTTAAAGTCATTTCTGTGCCTGAAATTGGTCAAAATTGAAGATTTTGAGTAAGCAAAAGTCTGTAAAAATGGCAAATTTGGTCAATGTGAGGGTTTAAAAAGTGGTTATTCAATATGAGACCCGATCCAAAAGACATTTTGAATCATTTTTGACAGAGTCCAAAAAATCAATTTTCTGATGAAACACGATGACCCCGGACCAGTCGAACGTTGAAAAAATGGTCAATATTGATGAAATTTTAACATTTAATCTTTTGACTTTAAATTACGGTTGGATGTGAATTATTACTTTTTCAACTAAAATAAGTGTGTTTAAAGTCATTTCTGTGCCTGAAATTGGTCAAAATTGAAGATTTTGAGTAAGCAAAACTCTGTAAAAATGGCAATTTTGGTCACTGTGAGGGTTTAAAAAGTGGATATTCAACATGAGGCCCAATCCAAATAACATTTTGAATCATTTTTGGTAGAGTCCAAAAAAATCAATTTTCTGATGAAAAACGATGACCCCGGACCAGTCGAACATTGAAAAAATGGTCAATATTGATGAAATTTTAACATTTAATCTTTTGACTTAAAATGACGGTTGGATGTGAATTATTACTTTTTCAACTAAAATAAGTGTGTTTAAAGTCATTTCTGTGCCTGAAATTGGTCAAAATTGAAGATTTTGAGTAAGCAAAACTCTGTAAAAATGGCAATTTTGGTCACTGTGAGGGTTTAAAAAGTGGTTATTCAACATGAGGCCCGATCCAAATGACATTTTGAATCATTTTTGGTAGAATCCAAAAAATCAATTTTCTGATGAAAAACGATGACCCCGGACCAGTCGAATGTTGAAAAAATGGTCAATATTGATGAAATTTTAACATTTAATCTTTTGACTTTAAATGACGGTTGGATGTGAATTATTACTTTTTCAACTAAAATAAGTGTGTTTAAAGTCATTTCTGTGCCTGAAATTGGTCAAAATTGAAGATTTTGAGTAAGCAAAAGTCTGTAAAAATGGCAAATTTGGTCAATGTGAGGGTTTAAAAAGTGGTTATTCAATATGAGACCCGATCCAAAAGACATTTTGAATCATTTTTGACAGAGTCCAAAAAATCAATTTTCTGATGAAAAACGATGACCCCGGACCAGTCGAACGTTGAAAAAATGGTCAATATTGATGAAATTTTAACATTTAATCTTTTGACTTTAAATTACGGTTGGATGTGAATTATTACTTTTTCAACTAAAATAAGTGTGTTTAAAGTCATTTCTGTGCCTGAAATTGGTCAAAATTGAAGATTTTGAGTAAGCAAAACTCTGTAAAAATGGCAATTTTGGTCACTGTGAGGGTTTAAAAAGTGGTTATTCAACATGAGGCCCGATCCAAATGACATTTTGAATCATTTTTGGTAGAATCCAAAAAATCAATTTTCTGATGAAAAACGATGACCCCGGACCAGTCGAATGTTGAAAAAATGGTCAATATTGATGAAATTTTAACATTTAATCTTTTGACTTTAAATGACGGTTGGATGTGAATTATTACTTTTTCAACTAAAATGAGTGTGTTTAAAGTCATTTCTGTGCCTGAAATTGGTCAAAATTGAAGATTTTGAGTAAGCAAAAGTCTGTAAAAATGGCAAATTTGGTCAATGTGAGGGTTTAAAAAGTGGTTATTCAATATGAGACCCGATCCAAAAGACATTTTGAATCATTTTTGACAGAGTCCAAAAAATCAATTTTCTGATGAAACACGATGACCCCGGACCAGTCGAACGTTGAAAAAATGGTCAATATTGATGAAATTTTAACATTTAATCTTTTGACTTTAAATTACGGTTGGATGTGAATTATTACTTTTTCAACTAAAATAAGTGTGTTTAAAGTCATTTCTGTGCCTGAAATTGGTCAAAATTGAAGATTTTGAGTAAGCAAAACTCTGTAAAAATGGCAATTTTGGTCACTGTGAGGGTTTAAAAAGTGGATATTCAACATGAGGCCCAATCCAAATAACATTTTGAATCATTTTTGGTAGAGTCCAAAAAAATCAATTTTCTGATGAAAAACGATGACCCCGGACCAGTCGAACATTGAAAAAATGGTCAATATTGATGAAATTTTAACATTTAATCTTTTGACTTAAAATGACGGTTGGATGTGAATTATTACTTTTTCAACTAAAATAAGTGTGTTTAAAGTCATTTCTGTGCCTGAAATTGGTCAAAATTGAAGATTTTGAGTAAGCAAAACTCTGTAAAAATGGCAATTTTGGTCACTGTGAGGGTTTAAAAAGTGGTTATTCAACATGAGGCCCGATCCAAATGACATTTTGAATCATTTTTGGTAGAGTCCAAAAAATCATTTTCTGATGGAAAACGATGACCCCGGACCAGTCGAACGTTGAAAAAATGGTCAATATTGATGAAATTTTAACATTTAATCTTTTGACTTTAAATGACGGTTGGATGTGAATTATTACTTTTTCAACGAAAATAAGTGTGTTTAAAGTCATTTCTGTGCCTGAAATTGGTCAAAATTGAAAATTTTGAGTAAGCAAAACTCTGAAAAAATGGCAATTTTGGTCACTGTGAGGGTTTAAAAAGTGGTTATTCAACATGAGGCCCGATCCAAATGACATTTTGAATCATTTTTGGTAGAGTCCAAAAAATCCATTTTCTGATGAAAAACGATGACCCCGGACCAGTCGAACGTTGAAAAAATTGTCAATATTGATGAAATTTTAACATTTAATCTTTTGAGTTTAAATGAAGGTTGGATGTGAGTTATTACTTTTTCAACTAAAATAAGTGTGTTTAAAGTAATTTCTGTGCCTGAAATTGGTCAAAATTGAAGATTTTGAGTAAGCAAAACTCTGTAAAAATGGCAATTTTGGTCACTGTGAGGGTTTAAAAAGTGGTTATTCAACATGAGGCCCGATCCAAATGACATTTTGAATCATTTTTGGTAGAATCCAAAAAATCAATTTTCTGATGAAAAACGATGACCCCTGACCAGTCGAATGTTGAAAAAATGGTCAATATTGATGAAATTTTAACATTTAATCTTTTGACTTTAAATGACAGTTGGATGTGAATTATTACTTTTTCAACTAAAATAAGTGTGTTTAAAGTCATTTCTGTGCCTGAAATTGGTCAAAATTGAAGATTTTGAGTAAGCAAAAGTCTGTAAAAATGGCAAATTTGGTCAATGTGAGGGTTTAAAAAGTGGTTATTCAATATGAGACCCGATCCAAAAGACATTTTGAATCATTTTTGACAGAGTCCAAAAAATCAATTTTCTGATGAAAAACGATGACCCCGGACCAGTCGAACTTTGAAAAAATGGTCAATATTGATGAAATTTTAACATTTAATCTTTTGATTTTAATTACGGTTGGATGTGAATTATTACTTTTTCAACTAAAATAAGTGTGTTTAAAGTCATTTCTGTGCCTGAAATTGGTCAAAATTGAAGATTTTGAGTAAGCAAAACTCTGTAAAAATTGCAATTTTGGTCACTGTGAGGGTTTAAAAAGTGGATATTCAACATGAGGCCCAATCCAAATAACATTTTGAATCATTTTTGGTAGAGTCCAAAAAATCAATTTTCTGATGAAAAACGATGACCCCGGACCAGTCGAACATTGAAAAAATGGTCAATATTGATGAAATTTTAACATTTAATCTTTTGACTTAAAATGACGGTTGGATGTGAATTATTACTTTTTCAACTAAAATAAGTGTGTTTAAAGTCATTTCTGTGCCTGAAATTGGTCAAAATTGAAGATTTTGAGTAAGCAAAACTCTGTAAAAATGGCAATTTTGGTCACTGTGAGGGTTTAAAAAGTGGTTATTCAACATGAGGCCCGATCCAAATGACATTTTGAATCATTTTTGGTGGAGTCCAAAAAATCAATTTTCTGATTAAAAACGATGACCCCGGACCAGTCGAACATTGAAAAAATGGTCAATATTGATGAAATTTTAACATTTAATCTTTTGAGTTTAAATGAAGGTTGGATGTGAGTTATTACTTTTTCAACTAAAATAAGTGTGTTTAAAGTAATTTCTGTGCCTGAAATTGGTCAAAATTGAAGATTTTGAGTAAGCAAAACTCTGTAAAAATGGCAATTTTGGTCAATGTGAGGGTTTAAAAAGTGGTTATTCAATATGAGACCCGATCCAAAAGACATTTTGAATCATTTTTGACAGAGTCCAAAAAATCAATTTTCTGATGAAACACGATGACCCCGGACCAGTCGAACGTTGAAAAAATGGTCAATATTGATGAAATTTTAACATTTAATCTTTTGACTTTAAATTACGGTTGGATGTGAATTATTACTTTTTCAACTAAAATAAGTGTGTTTAAAGTCATTTCTGTGCCTGAAATTGGTCAAAATTGAAGATTTTGAGTAAGCAAAACTCTGTAAAAATGGCAATTTTGGTCACTGTGAGGGTTTAAAAAGTGGATATTCAACATGAGGCCCAATCCAAATAACATTTTGAATCATTTTTGGTAGAGTCCAAAAAAATCAATTTTCTGATGAAAAACGATGACCCCGGACCAGTCGAACATTGAAAAAATGGTCAATATTGATGAAATTTTAACATTTAATCTTTTGACTTAAAATGACGGTTGGATGTGAATTATTACTTTTTCAACTAAAATAAGTGTGTTTAAAGTCATTTCTGTGCCTGAAATTGGTCAAAATTGAAGATTTTGAGTAAGCAAAAGTCTGTAAAAATGGCAAATTTGGTCAATGTGAGGGTTTAAAAAGTGGTTATTCAACATGAGGCCCGATCCAAATGACATTTTGAATCATTTTTGGTAGAGTCCAAAATATCCATTTTCTGATGAAAAACGATGACCCCGGACCAGTCGAACGTTGAAAAAATTGTCAATATTGATGAAATTTTAACATTTAATCTTTTGAGTTTAAATGAAGGTTGGATGTGAGTTATTACTTTTTCAACTAAAATAAGTGTGTTTAAAGTAATTTCTGTGCCTGAAATTGGTCAAAATTGAAGATTTTGAGTAAGCAAAACTCTGTAAAAATGGCAATTTTGGTCACTGTGAGGGTTTAAAAAGTGGTTATTCAACATGAGGCCCGATCCAAATGACATTTTGAATCATTTTTGGTAGAATCCAAAAAATCAATTTTCTGATGAAAAACGATGACCCCGGACCAGTCGAATGTTGAAAAAATGGTCAATATTGATGAAATTTTAACATTTAATCTTTTGACTTTAAATGACGGTTGGATGTGAATTATTACTTTTTCAACTAAAATAAGTGTGTTTAAAGTCATTTCTGTGCCTGAAATTGGTCAAAATTGAAGATTTTGAGTAAGCAAAAGTCTGTAAAAATGGCAAATTTGGTCAATGTGAGGGTTTAAAAAGTGGTTATTCAATATGAGACCCGATCCAAAAGACATTTTGAATCATTTTTGACAGAGTCCAAAAAATCAATTTTCTGAAGAAAAACGATGACCCCGGACCAGTCGAACGTTGAAAAAATGGTCAATATTGATGAAATTTTAACATTTAATCTTTTGACTTTAAATTACGGTTGGATGTGAATTATTACTTTTTCAACTAAAATAAGTGTGTTTAAAGTCATTTCTGTGCCTGAAATTGGTCAAAATTGAAGATTTTGAGTAAGCAAAACTCTGTAAAAATGGCAATTTTGGTCACTGTGAGGGTTTAAAAAGTGGTTATTCAACATGAGGCCCGATCCAAATGACATTTTGAATCATTTTTGGTAGAAACCAAAAAATCAATTTTCTGATGAAAAACGATGACCCCGGACCAGTCGAATGTTGAAAAAATGGTCAATATTGATGAAATTTTAACATTTAATCTTTTGACTTTAAATGACGGTTGGATGTGAATTATTACTTTTTCAACTAAAATGAGTGTGTTTAAAGTCATTTCTGTGCCTGAAATTGGTCAAAATTGAAGATTTTGAGTAAGCAAAAGTCTGTAAAAATGGCAAATTTGGTCAATGTGAGGGTTTAAAAAGTGGTTATTCAATATGAGACCCGATCCAAAAGACATTTTGAATCATTTTTGACAGAGTCCAAAAAATCAATTTTCTGATGAAACACGATGACCCCGGACCAGTCGAACGTTGAAAAAATGGTCAATATTGATGAAATTTTAACATTTAATCTTTTGACTTTAAATTACGGTTGGATGTGAATTATTACTTTTTCAACTAAAATAAGTGTGTTTAAAGTCATTTCTGTGCCTGAAATTGGTCAAAATTAAAGATTTTGAGTAAGCAAAACTCTGTAAAAATGGCAATTTTGGTCACTGTGAGGGTTTAAAAAGTGGATATTCAACATGAGGCCCAATCCAAATAACATTTTGAATCATTTTTGGTAGAGTCCAAAAAAATCAATTTTCTGATGAAAAACGATGACCCCGGACCAGTCGAACATTGAAAAAATGGTCAATATTGATGAAATTTTAACATTTAATCTTTTGACTTAAAATGACGGTTGGATGTGAATTATTACTTTTTCAACTAAAATAAGTGTGTTTAAAGTCATTTCTGTGCCTGAAATTGGTCAAAATTGAAGATTTTGAGTAAGCAAAACTCTGTAAAAATGGCAATTTTGGTCACTGTGAGGGTTTAAAAAGTGGTTATTCAACATGAGGCCCGATCCAAATGACATTTTGAATCATTTTTGGTAGAATCCAAAAAATCAATTTTCTGATGAAAAACGATGACCCCGGACCAGTCGAATGTTGAAAAAATGGTCAATATTGATGAAATTTTAACATTTAATCTTTTGACTTTAAATGACGGTTGGATGTGAATTATTACTTTTTCAACTAAAATAAGTGTGTTTAAAGTCATTTCTGTGCCTGAAATTGGTCAAAATTGAAGATTTTGAGTAAGCAAAAGTCTGTAAAAATGGCAAATTTGGTCAATGTGAGGGTTTAAAAAGTGGTTATTCAATATGAGACCCGATCCAAAAGACATTTTGAATCATTTTTGACAGAGTCCAAAAAATCAATTTTCTGATGAAAAACGATGACCCCGGACCAGTCGAACGTTGAAAAAATGGTCAATATTGATGAAATTTTAACATTTAATCTTTTGACTTTAAATTACGGTTGGATGTGAATTATTACTTTTTCAACTAAAATAAGTGTGTTTAAAGTCATTTCTGTGCCTGAAATTGGTCAAAATTGAAGATTTTGAGTAAGCAAAACTCTGTAAAAATGGCAATTTTGGTCACTGTGAGGGTTTAAAAAGTGGTTATTCAACATGAGGCCCGATCCAAATGACATTTTGAATCATTTTTGGTAGAATCCAAAAAATCAATTTTCTGATGAAAAACGATGACCCCGGACCAGTCGAATGTTGAAAAAATGGTCAATATTGATGAAATTTTAACATTTAATCTTTTGACTTTAAATGACGGTTGGATGTGAATTATTACTTTTTCAACTAAAATGAGTGTGTTTAAAGTCATTTCTGTGCCTGAAATTGGTCAAAATTGAAGATTTTGAGTAAGCAAAAGTCTGTAAAAATGGCAAATTTGGTCAATGTGAGGGTTTAAAAAGTGGTTATTCAATATGAGACCCGATCCAAAAGACATTTTGAATCATTTTTGACAGAGTCCAAAAAATCAATTTTCTGATGAAACACGATGACCCCGGACCAGTCGAACGTTGAAAAAATGGTCAATATTGATGAAATTTTAACATTTAATCTTTTGACTTTAAATTACGGTTGGATGTGAATTATTACTTTTTCAACTAAAATAAGTGTGTTTAAAGTCATTTCTGTGCCTGAAATTGGTCAAAATTAAAGATTTTGAGTAAGCAAAACTCTGTAAAAATGGCAATTTTGGTCACTGTGAGGGTTTAAAAAGTGGATATTCAACATGAGGCCCAATCCAAATAACATTTTGAATCATTTTTGGTAGAGTCCAAAAAAATCAATTTTCTGATGAAAAACGATGACCCCGGACCAGTCGAACATTGAAAAAATGGTCAATATTGATGAAATTTTAACATTTAATCTTTTGACTTAAAATGACGGTTGGATGTGAATTATTACTTTTTCAACTAAAATAAGTGTGTTTAAAGTCATTTCTGTGCCTGAAATTGGTCAAAATTGAAGATTTTGAGTAAGCAAAACTCTGTAAAAATGGCAATTTTGGTCACTGTGAGGGTTTAAAAAGTGGTTATTCAACATGAGGCCCGATCCAAATGACATTTTGAATCATTTTTGGTAGAATCCAAAAAATCAATTTTCTGATGAAAAACGATGACCCCGGACCAGTCGAATGTTGAAAAAATGGTCAATATTGATGAAATTTTAACATTTAATCTTTTGACTTTAAATGACGGTTGGATGTGAATTATTACTTTTTCAACTAAAATAAGTGTGTTTAAAGTCATTTCTGTGCCTGAAATTGGTCAAAATTGAAGATTTTGAGTAAGCAAAAGTCTGTAAAAATGGCAAATTTGGTCAATGTGAGGGTTTAAAAAGTGGTTATTCAATATGAGACCCGATCCAAAAGACATTTTGAATCATTTTTGACAGAGTCCAAAAAATCAATTTTCTGATGAAAAACGATGACCCCGGACCAGTCGAACGTTGAAAAAATGGTCAATATTGATGAAATTTTAACATTTAATCTTTTGACTTTAAATTACGGTTGGATGTGAATTATTACTTTTTCAACTAAAATAAGTGTGTTTAAAGTCATTTCTGTGCCTGAAATTGGTCAAAATTGAAGATTTTGAGTAAGCAAAACTCTGTAAAAATGGCAATTTTGGTCACTGTGAGGGTTTAAAAAGTGGTTATTCAACATGAGGCCCGATCCAAATGACATTTTGAATCATTTTTGGTAGAATCCAAAAAATCAATTTTCTGATGAAAAACGATGACCCCGGACCAGTCGAATGTTGAAAAAATGGTCAATATTGATGAAATTTTAACATTTAATCTTTTGACTTTAAATGACGGTTGGATGTGAATTATTACTTTTTCAACTAAAATGAGTGTGTTTAAAGTCATTTCTGTGCCTGAAATTGGTCAAAATTGAAGATTTTGAGTAAGCAAAAGTCTGTAAAAATGGCAAATTTGGTCAATGTGAGGGTTTAAAAAGTGGTTATTCAATATGAGACCCGATCCAAAAGACATTTTGAATCATTTTTGACAGAGTCCAAAAAATCAATTTTCTGATGAAACACGATGACCCCGGACCAGTCGAACGTTGAAAAAATGGTCAATATTGATGAAATTTTAACATTTAATCTTTTGACTTTAAATTACGGTTGGATGTGAATTATTACTTTTTCAACTAAAATAAGTGTGTTTAAAGTCATTTCTGTGCCTGAAATTGGTCAAAATTGAAGATTTTGAGTAAGCAAAACTCTGTAAAAATGGCAATTTTGGTCACTGTGAGGGTTTAAAAAGTGGATATTCAACATGAGGCCCAATCCAAATAACATTTTGAATCATTTTTGGTAGAGTCCAAAAAAATCAATTTTCTGATGAAAAACGATGACCCCGGACCAGTCGAACATTGAAAAAATGGTCAATATTGATGAAATTTTAACATTTAATCTTTTGACTTAAAATGACGGTTGGATGTGAATTATTACTTTTTCAACTAAAATAAGTGTGTTTAAAGTCATTTCTGTGCCTGAAATTGGTCAAAATTGAAGATTTTGAGTAAGCAAAACTCTGTAAAATGGCAATTTTGGTCACTGTGAGGGTTTAAAAAGTGGTTATTCAACATGAGGCCCGATCCAAATGACATTTTGAATCATTTTTGGTAGAGTCCAAAAAATCATTTTCTGATGGAAAACGATGACCCCGGACCAGTCGAACGTTGAAAAAATGGTCAATATTGATGAAATTTTAACATTTAATCTTTTGACTTTAAATGACGGTTGGATGTGAATTATTACTTTTTCAACAAAAATAAGTGTGTTTAAAGTCATTTCTGTGCCTGAAATTGGTCAAAATTGAAAATTTTGAGTAAGCAAAACTCTGAAAAAATGGCAATTTTGGTCACTGTGAGGGTTTAAAAAGTGGTTATTCAACATGAGGCCCGATCCAAATGACATTTTGAATCATTTTTGGTAGAGTCCAAAAAATCCATTTTCTGATGAAAAACGATGACCCCGGACCAGTCGAACGTTGAAAAAATTGTCAATATTGATGAAATTTTAACATTTAATCTTTTGAGTTTAAATGAAGGTTGGATGTGAGTTATTACTTTTTCAACTAAAATAAGTGTGTTTAAAGTAATTTCTGTGCCTGAAATTGGTCAAAATTGAAGATTTTGAGTAAGCAAAACTCTGTAAAAATGGCAATTTTGGTCACTGTGAGGGTTTAAAAAGTTGTTATTCAACATGAGGCCCGATCCAAATGACATTTTGAATCATTTTTGGTAGAATCCAAAAAATCAATTTTCTGATGAAAAACGATGACCCCGGACCAGTCGAATGTTGAAAAAATGGTCAATATTGATGAAATTTTAACATTTAATCTTTTGATTTTAATTACGGTTGGATGTGAATTATTACTTTTTCAACTAAAATAAGTGTGTTTAAAGTCATTTCTGTGCCTGAAATTGGTCAAAATTGAAGATTTTGAGTAAGCAAAACTCTGTAAAAATGGCAATTTTGGTCACTGTGAGGGTTTAAAAAGTGGATATTCAACATGAGGCCCAATCCAAATAACATTTTGAATCATTTTTGGTAGAGTCCAAAAAATCAATTTTCTGATGAAAAACGATGACCCCGGACCAGTCGAACATTGAAAAAATGGTCAATATTGATGAAATTTTAACATTTAATCTTTTGACTTAAAATGACGGTTGGATGTGAATTATTACTTTTTCAACTAAAATGAGTGTGTTTAAAGTCATTTCTGTGCCTGAAATTGGTCAAAATTGAAGATTTTGAGTAAGCAAAAGTCTGTAAAAATGGCAAATTTGGTCAATGTGAGGGTTTAAAAAGTGGTTATTCAATATGAGACCCGATCCAAAAGACATTTTGAATCATTTTTGACAGAGTCCAAAAAATCAATTTTCTGATGAAACACGATGACCCCGGACCAGTCGAACGTTGAAAAAATGGTCAATATTGATGAAATTTTAACATTTAATCTTTTGACTTTAAATTACGGTTGGATGTGAATTATTACTTTTTCAACTAAAATAAGTGTGTTTAAAGTCATTTCTGTGCCTGAAATTGGTCAAAATTGAAGATTTTGAGTAAGCAAAACTCTGTAAAAATGGCAATTTTGGTCACTGTGAGGGTTTAAAAAGTGGATATTCAACATGAGGCCCAATCCAAATAACATTTTGAATCATTTTTGGTAGAGTCCAAAAAAATCAATTTTCTGATGAAAAACGATGACCCCGGACCAGTCGAACATTGAAAAAATGGTCAATATTGATGAAATTTTAACATTTAATCTTTTGACTTAAAATGACGGTTGGATGTGAATTATTACTTTTTCAACTAAAATAAGTGTGTTTAAAGTCATTTCTGTGCCTGAAATTGGTCAAAATTGAAGATTTTGAGTAAGCAAAACTCTGTAAAAATGGCAATTTTGGTCACTGTGAGGGTTTAAAAAGTGGTTATTCAACATGAGGCCCGATCCAAATGACATTTTGAATCATTTTTGGTAGAGTCCAAAAAATCATTTTCTGATGGAAAACGATGACCCCGGACCAGTCGAACGTTGAAAAAATGGTCAATATTGATGAAATTTTAACATTTAATCTTTTGACTTTAAATGACGGTTGGATGTGAATTATTACTTTTTCAACAAAAATAAGTGTGTTTAAAGTCATTTCTGTGCCTGAAATTGGTCAAAATTGAAAATTTTGAGTAAGCAAAACTCTGAAAAAATGGCAATTTTGGTCACTGTGAGGGTTTAAAAAGTGGTTATTCAACATGAGGCCCGATCCAAATGACATTTTGAATCATTTTTGGTAGAGTCCAAAAAATCCATTTTCTGATGAAAAACGATGACCCCGGACCAGTCGAACGTTGAAAAAATTGTCAATATTGATGAAATTTTAACATTTAATCTTTTGAGTTTAAATGAAGGTTGGATGTGAGTTATTACTTTTTCAACTAAAATAAGTGTGTTTAAAGTAATTTCTGTGCCTGAAATTGGTCAAAATTGAAGATTTTGAGTAAGCAAAACTCTGTAAAAATGGCAATTTTGGTCACTGTGAGGGTTTAAAAAGTTGTTATTCAACATGAGGCCCGATCCAAATGACATTTTGAATCATTTTTGGTAGAATCCAAAAAATCAATTTTCTGATGAAAAACGATGACCCCGGACCAGTCGAATGTTGAAAAAATGGTCAATATTGATGAAATTTTAACATTTAATCTTTTGACTTTAAATGACAGTTGGATGTGAATTATTACTTTTTCAACTAAAATAAGTGTGTTTAAAGTCATTTCTGTGCCTGAAATTGGTCAAAATTGAAGATTTTGAGTAAGCAAAAGTCTGTAAAAATGGCAAATTTGGTCAATGTGAGGGTTTAAAAAGTGGTTATTCAATATGAGACCCGATCCAAAAGACATTTTGAATCATTTTTGACAGAGTCCAAAAAATCAATTTTCTGATGAAAAACGATGACCCCGGACCAGTCGAACTTTGAAAAAATGGTCAATATTGATGAAATTTTAACATTTAATCTTTTGATTTTAATTACGGTTGGATGTGAATTATTACTTTTTCAACTAAAATAAGTGTGTTTAAAGTCATTTCTGTGCCTGAAATTGGTCAAAATTGAAGATTTTGAGTAAGCAAAACTCTGTAAAAATGGCAATTTTGGTCACTGTGAGGGTTTAAAAAGTGGATATTCAACATGAGGCCCAATCCAAATAACATTTTGAATCATTTTTGGTAGAGTCCAAAAAATCAATTTTCTGATGAAAAACGATGACCCCGGACCAGTCGAACATTGAAAAAATGGTCAATATTGATGAAATTTTAACATTTAATCTTTTGACTTAAAATGACGGTTGGATGTGAATTATTACTTTTTCAACTAAAATAAGTGTGTTTAAAGTCATTTCTGTGCCTGAAATTGGTCAAAATTGAAGATTTTGAGTAAGCAAAACTCTGTAAAAATGGCAATTTTGGTCACTGTGAGGGTTTAAAAAGTGGTTATTCAACATGAGGCCCGATCCAAATGACATTTTGAATCATTTTTGGTGGAGTCCAAAAAATCAATTTTCTGATTAAAAACGATGACCCCGGACCAGTCGAACATTGAAAAAATGGTCAATATTGATGAAATTTTAACATTTAATCTTTTGAGTTTAAATGAAGGTTGGATGTGAGTTATTACTTTTTCAACTAAAATAAGTGTGTTTAAAGTAATTTCTGTGCCTGAAATTGGTCAAAATTGAAGATTTTGAGTAAGCAAAACTCTGTAAAAATGGCAATTTTGGTCAATGTGAGGGTTTAAAAAGTGGTTATTCAATATGAGACCCGATCCAAAAGACTTTTTGAATCATTTTTGACAGAGTCCAAAAAATCAATTTTCTGATGAAACACGATGACCCCGGACCAGTCGAACGTTGAAAAAATGGTCAATATTGATGAAATTTTAACATTTAATCTTTTGACTTTAAATTACGGTTGGATGTGAATTATTACTTTTTCAACTAAAATAAGTGTGTTTAAAGTCATTTCTGTGCCTGAAATTGGTCAAAATTGAAGATTTTGAGTAAGCAAAACTCTGTAAAAATGGCAATTTTGGTCACTGTGAGGGTTTA
Source organism: Lissotriton vulgaris (assembly GCF_964263255.1). Taxonomy (NCBI): domain Eukaryota; kingdom Metazoa; phylum Chordata; class Amphibia; order Caudata; family Salamandridae; genus Lissotriton; species Lissotriton vulgaris. Next base: position 340,774 of record NW_028242082.1, on the reverse strand, counting down.
AAAAGTGGATATTCAACATGAGGCCCAATCCAAATAACATTTTGAATCATTTTTGGTAGAGTCCAAAAAAATCAATTTTCTGATGAAAAACGATGACCCCGGACCAGTCGAACATTGAAAAAATGGTCAATATTGATGAAATTTTAACATTTAATCTTTTGACTTAAAATGACGGTTGGATGTGAATTATTACTTTTTCAACTAAAATAAGTGTGTTTAAAGTCATTTCTGTGCCTGAAATTGGTCAAAATTGAAGATTTTGAGTAAGCAAAAGTCTGTAAAAATGGCAAATTTGGTCAATGTGAGGGTTTAAAAAGTGGTTATTCAACATGAGGCCCGATCCAAATGACATTTTAAATCATTTTTGGTAGAGTCCAAAAAATCCATTTTCTGATGAAAAACGATGACCCCGGACCAGTCGAACATTGAAAAAATGGTCAATATTGATGAAATTTTAACATTTATCTTTTGAGTTTAAATGAAGGTTGGATGTGAGTTATTACTTTTTCAACTAAAATAAGTGTGTTTAAAGTAATTTCTGTGCCTGAAATTGGTCAAAATTGAAGATTTTGAGTAAGCAAAACTCTGTAAAAATGGCAATTTTGGTCACTGTGAGGGTTTAAAAAGTGGTTATTCAACATGAGGCCCGATCCAAATGACATTTTGAATCATTTTTGGTAGAATCCAAAAAATCAATTTTCTGATGAAAAACGATGACCCCGGACCAGTCGAATGTTGAAAAAATGGTCAATATTGATGAAATTTTAACATTTAATCTTTTGACTTTAAATGACGGTTGGATGTGAATTATTACTTTTTCAACTAAAATGAGTGTGTTTAAAGTCATTTCTGTGCCTGAAATTGGTCAAAATTGAAGATTTTGAGTAAGCAAAAGTCTGTAAAAATGGCAAATTTGGTCAATGTGAGGGTTTAAAAAGTGGTTATTCAATATGAGACCCGATCCAAAAGACATTTTGAATCATTTTTGACAGAGTCCAAAAAATCAATTTTCTGATGAAACACGATGACCCCGGACCAGTCGAACGTTGAAAAAATGGTCAATATTGATGAAATTTTAACATTTAATCTTTTGACTTTAAATTACGGTTGGATGTGAATTATTACTTTTTCAACTAAAATAAGTGTGTTTAAAGTCATTTCTGTGCCTGAAATTGGTCAAAATTGAAGATTTTGAGTAAGCAAAACTCTGTAAAAATGGCAATTTTGGTCACTGTGAGGGTTTAAAAAGTGGATATTCAACATGAGGCCCAATCCAAATACCATTTTGAATCATTTTTGGTAGAGTCCAAAAAAATCAATTTTCTGATGAAAAACGATGACCCCGGACCAGTCGAACATTGAAAAAATGGTCAATATTGATGAAATTTTAACATTTAATCTTTTGACTTAAAATGACGGTTGGATGTGAATTATTACTTTTTCAACTAAAATAAGTGTGTTTAAAGTCATTTCTGTGCCTGAAATTGGTCAAAATTGAAGATTTTGAGTAAGCAAAACTCTGTAAAAATGGCAATTTTGGTCACTGTGAGGGTTTAAAAAGTGGTTATTCAACATGAGGCCCGATCCAAATGACATTTTGAATCATTTTTGGTAGAGTCCAAAAAATCGTTTTCTGATGGAAAACGATGACCCCGGACCAGTCGAACGTTGAAATAATGGTCAATATTGATGAAATTTTAACATTTAATCTTTTGACTTTAAATGACGGTTGGATGTGAATTATTACTTTTTCAACGAAAATAAGTGTGTTTAAAGTCATTTCTGTGCCTGAAATTGGTCAAAATTGAAAATTTTGAGTAAGCAAAACTCTGAAAAAATGGCAATTTTGGTCACTGTGAGGGTTTAAAAAGTGGTTATTCAACATGAGGCCCGATCCAAATGACATTTTGAATCATTTTTGGTACAGTCCAAAAAATCCATTTTCTGATGAAAAACGATGACCCCGGACCAGTCGAACGTTGAAAAAATTGTCAATATTGATGAAATTTTAACATTTAATCTTTTGAGTTTAAATGAAGGTTGGATGTGATTTATTACTTTTTCAACTAAAATAAGTGTGTTTAAAGTAATTTCTGTGCCTGAAATTGGTCAAAATTGAAGATTTTGAGTAAGCAAAACTCTGTAAAAATGGCAATTTTGGTCACTGTGAGGGTTTAAAAAGTGGTTATTCAACATGAGGCCCGATCCAAATGACATTTTGAATCATTTTTGGTAGAATCCAAAAAATCAATTTTCTGATGAAAAACGATGACCCCGGACCAGTCGAATGTTGAAAAAATGGTCAATATTGATGAAATTTTAACATTTAATCTTTTGACTTTAAATGACAGTTGGATGTGAATTATTACTTTTTCAACTAAAATAAGTGTGTTTAAAGTCATTTCTGTGCCTGAAATTGGTCAAAATTGAAGATTTTGAGTAAGCAAAAGTCTGTAAAAATGGCAAATTTGGTCAATGTGAGGGTTTAAAAAGTGGTTATTCAATATGAGACCCGATCCAAAAGACATTTTGAATCATTTTTGACAGAGTCCAAAAAATCAATTTTCTGATGAAAAACGATGACCTCGGACCAGTCGAACTTTGAAAAAATGGTCAATATTGATGAAATTTTAACATTTAATCTTTTGACTTTAAATTACGGTTGGATGTGAATTATTACTTTTTCAACTAAAATAAGTGTGTTTAAAGTCATTTCTGTGCCTGAAATTGGTCAAAATTGAAGATTTTGAGTAAGCAAAACTCTGTAAAAATGGCAATTTTGGTCACTGTGAGGGTTTAAAAAGTGGATATTCAACATGAGGCCCAATCCAAATAACATTTTGAATCATTTTTGGTAGAGTCCAAAAAATCAATTTTCTGATGAAAAACGATGACCCCGGACCAGTCGAACATTGAAAAAATGGTCAATATTGATGAAATTTTAACATTTAATCTTTTGACTTAAAATGACGGTTGGATGTGAATTATTACTTTTTCAACTAAAATAAGTGTGTTTAAAGTCATTTCTGTGCCTGAAATTGGTCAAAATTGAAGATTTTGAGTAAGCAAAACTCTGTAAAAATGGCAATTTTGGTCACTGTGAGGGTTTAAAAAGTGGTTATTCAACATGAGGCCCGATCCAAATGACATTTTGAATCATTTTTGGTGGAGTCCAAAAAATCAATTTTCTGATTAAAAACGATGACCCCGGACCAGTCGAACATTGAAAAAATGGTCAATATTGATGAAATTTTAACATTTAATCTTTTGAGTTTAAATGAAGGTTGGATGTGAGTTATTACTTTTTCAACTAAAATAAGTGTGTTTAAAGTAATTTCTGTGCCTGAAATTGGTCAAAATTGAAGATTTTGAGTAAGCAAAACTCTGTAAAAATGGCAATTTTGGTCAATGTGAGGGTTTAAAAAGTGGTTATTCAATATGAGACCCGATCCAAAAGACATTTTGAATCATTTTTGACAGAGTCCAAAAAATCAATTTTCTGATGAAACACGATGACCCCGGACCAGTCGAACGTTGAAAAAATGGTCAATATTGATGAAATTTTAACATTTAATCTTTTGACTTTAAATTACGGTTGGATGTGAATTATTACTTTTTCAACTAAAATAAGTGTGTTTAAAGTCATTTCTGTGCCTGAAATTGGTCAAAATTGAAGATTTTGAGTAAGCAAAACTCTGTAAAAATGGCAATTTTGGTCACTGTGAGGGTTTAAAAAGTGGATATTCAACATGAGGCCCAATCCAAATAACATTTTGAATCATTTTTGGTAGAGTCCAAAAAAATCAATTTTCTGATGAAAAACGATGACCCCGGACCAGTCGAACATTGAAAAAATGGTCAATATTGATGAAATTTTAACATTTAATCTTTTGACTTAAAATGACGGTTGGATGTGAATTATTACTTTTTCAACTAAAATAAGTGTGTTTAAAGTCATTTCTGTGCCTGAAATTGGTCAAAATTGAAGATTTTGAGTAAGCAAAAGTCTGTAAAAATGGCAAATTTGGTCAATGTGAGGGTTTAAAAAGTGGTTATTCAATATGAGACCCGATCCAAAAGACATTTTGAATCATTTTTGACAGAGTCCAAAAAATCAATTTTCTGATGAAAAACGATGACCCCGGACCAGTCGAACGTTGAAAAAATGGTCAATATTGATGAAATTTTAACATTTAATCTTTTGACTTTAAATTACGGTTGGATGTGAATTATTACTTTTTCAACTAAAATAAGTGTGTTTAAAGTCATTTCTGTGCCTGAAATTGGTCAAAATTGAAGATTTTGAGTAAGCAAAACTCTGTAAAAATGGCAATTTTGGTCACTGTGAGGGTTTAAAAAGTGGATATTCAACATGAGGCCCAATCCAAAAAACATTTTGAATCATTTTTGGTAGAGTCCAAAAAATCAATTTTCTGATGAAAAACGATGACCCCGGACCAGTCGAACATTGAAAAAATGGTCAATATTGATGAAATTTTAACATTTAATCTTTTGACTTAAAATGACGGTTGGATGTGAATTATTACTTTTTCAACTAAAATAAGTGTGTTTAAAGTCATTTCTGTGCCTGAAATTGGTCAAAATTGAAGATTTTGAGTAAGCAAAATTCTGTAAAAATGGCAATTTTGGTCACTGTGAGGGTTTAAAAAGTGGTTATTCAACATGAGGCCCGATCCAAATGACATTTTGAATCATTTTTGGTGGAGTCCAAAAAATCAATTTTCTGATGAAAAACGATGACCCCGGACCAGTCGAACATTGAAAAAATGGTCAATATTGATGAAATTTTAACATTTAATCTTTTGAGTTTAAATGAAGGTTGGATGTGAGTTATTACTTTTTCAACTAAAATAAGTGTGTTTAAAGTAATTTCTGTGCCTGAAATTGGTCAAAATTGAAGATTTTGAGTAAGCAAAACTCTGTAAAAATGGCAATTTTGGTCACTGTGAGGGTTTAAAAAGTGGTTATTCAACATGAGGCCCGATCCAAATGACATTTTGAATCATTTTTGGTAGAATCCAAAAAATCAATTTTCTGATGAAAAACGATGACCCCGGACCAGTCGAATGTTGAAAAAATGGTCAATATTGATGAAATTTTAACATTTAATCTTTTGACTTTAAATTACGGTTGGATGTGAATTATTACTTTTTCAACTAAAATAAGTGTGTTTAAAGTCATTTCTGTGCCTGAAATTGGTCAAAATTGAAGATTTTGAGTAAGCAAAACTCTGTAAAAATGGCAATTTTGGTCACTGTCAGGGTTTAAAAAGTGGATATTCAACATGAGGCCCAATCCAAATAACATTTTGAATCATTTTTGGTAGAGTCCAAAAAAATCAATTTTCTGATGAAAAACGATGACCCCGGACCAGTCGAACATTGAAAAAATGGTCAATATTGATGAAATTTTAACATTTAATCTTTTGACTTAAAATGACGGTTGGATGTGAATTATTACTTTTTCAACTAAAATAAGTGTGTTTAAAGTCATTTCTGTGCCTGAAATTGGTCAAAATTGAAGATTTTGAGTAAGCAAAACTCTGTAAAAATGGCAATTTTGGTCACTGTGAGGGTTTAAAAAGTGGTTATTCAACATGAGGCCCGATCCAAATGACATTTTGAATCATTTTTGGTAGAATCCAAAAAATCAATTTTCTGATGAAAAACGATGACCCCGGACCAGTCGAATGTTGAAAAAATGGTCAATATTGATGAAATTTTAACATTTAATCTTTTGACTTTAAATGACGGTTGGATGTGAATTATTACTTTTTCAACTAAAATGAGTGTGTTTAAAGTCATTTCTGTGCCTGAAATTGGTCAAAATTGAAGATTTTGAGTAAGCAAAAGTCTGTAAAAATGGCAAATTTGGTCAATGTGAGGGTTTAAAAAGTGGTTATTCAATATGAGACCCGATCCAAAAGACATTTTGAATCATTTTTGACAGAGTCCAAAAAATCAATTTTCTGATGAAACACGATGACCCCGGACCAGTCGAACGTTGAAAAAATGGTCAATATTGATGAAATTTTAACATTTAATCTTTTGACTTTAAATTACGGTTGGATGTGAATTATTACTTTTTCAACTAAAATAAGTGTGTTTAAAGTCATTTCTGTGCCTGAAATTGGTCAAAATTGAAGATTTTGAGTAAGCAAAACTCTGTAAAAATGGCAATTTTGGTCACTGTGAGGGTTTAAAAAGTGGATATTCAACATGAGGCCCAATCCAAATAACATTTTGAATCATTTTTGGTAGAGTCCAAAAAATCATTTTCTGATGGAAAACGATGACCCCGGACCAGTCGAACTTTGAAAAAATGGTCAATATTGATGAAATTTTAACATTTAATCTTTTGATTTTAATTACGGTTGGATGTGAATTATTACTTTTTCAACTAAAATAAGTGTGTTTAAAGTCATTTCTGTGCCTGAAATTGGTCAAAATTGAAGATTTTGAGTAAGCAAAACTCTGTAAAAATGGCAATTTTGGTCACTGTGAGGGTTTAAAAAGTGGATATTCAACATGAGGCCCAATCCAAATAACATTTTGAATCATTTTTGGTAGAGTCCAAAAAATCAATTTTCTGATGAAAAACGATGACCCCGGACCAGTCGAACATTGAAAAAATGGTCAATATTGATGAAATTTTAACATTTAATCTTTTGACTTAAAATGACGGTTGGATGTGAATTATTACTTTTTCAACTAAAATAAGTGTGTTTAAAGTCATTTCTGTGCCTGAAATTGGTCAAAATTGAAGATTTTGAGTAAGCAAAACTCTGTAAAAATGGCAATTTTGGTCACTGTGAGGGTTTAAAAAGTGGTTATTCAACATGAGGCCCGATCCAAATGACATTTTGAATCATTTTTGGTGGAGTCCAAAAAATCAATTTTCTGATTAAAAACGATGACCCCGGACCAGTCGAACATTGAAAAAATGGTCAATATTGATGAAATTTTAACATTTAATCTTTTGAGTTTAAATGAAGGTTGGATGTGAGTTATTACTTTTTCAACTAAAAAAAGTGTGTTTAAAGTAATTTCTGTGCCTGAAATTGGTCAAAATTGAAGATTTTGAGTAAGCAAAAGTCTGTAAAAATGGCAAATTTGGTCAATGTGAGGGTTTAAAAAGTGGTTATTCAACATGAGGCCCGATCCAAATGACATTTTGAATCATTTTTGGTAGAGTCCAAAAAATCCATTTTCTGATGAAAAACGATGACCCCGGACCAGTCGAACGTTGAAAAAATTGTCAATATTGATGAAATTTTAACATTTAATCTTTTGAGTTTAAATGAAGGTTGGATGTGAGTTATTACTTTTTCAACTAAAATAAGTGTGTTTAAAGTAATTTCTGTGCCTGAAATTGGTCAAAATTGAAGATTTTGAGTAAGCAAAACTCTGTAAAAATGGCAATTTTGGTCACTGTGAGGGTTTAAAAAGTGGTTATTCAACATGAGGCCCGATCCAAATGACATTTTGAATCATTTTTGGTAGAATCCAAAAAATCAATTTTCTGATGAAAAACGATGACCCCGGACCAGTCGAATGTTGAAAAAATGGTCAATATTGATGAAATTTTAACATTTAATCTTTTGACTTTAAATGACGGTTGGATGTGAATTATTACTTTTTCAACTAAAATAAGTGTGTTTAAAGTCATTTCTGTGCCTGAAATTGGTCAAAATTGAAGATTTTGAGTAAGCAAAAGTCTGTAAAAATGGCAAATTTGGTCAATGTGAGGGTTTAAAAAGTGGTTATTCAATATGAGACCCGATCCAAAAGACATTTTGAATCATTTTTGACAGAGTCCAAAAAATCAATTTTCTGAAGAAAAACGATGACCCCGGACCAGTCGAACGTTGAAAAAATGGTCAATATTGATGAAATTTTAACATTTAATCTTTTGACTTTAAATTACGGTTGGATGTGAATTATTACTTTTTCAACTAAAATAAGTGTGTTTAAAGTCATTTCTGTGCCTGAAATTGGTCAAAATTGAAGATTTTGAGTAAGCAAAACTCTGTAAAAATGGCAATTTTGGTCACTGTGAGGGTTTAAAAAGTGGTTATTCAACATGAGGCCCGATCCAAATGACATTTTGAATCATTTTTGGTAGAAACCAAAAAATCAATTTTCTGATGAAAAACGATGACCCCGGACCAGTCGAATGTTGAAAAAATGGTCAATATTGATGAAATTTTAACATTTAATCTTTTGAGTTTAAATGAAGGTTGGATGTGAGTTATTACTTTTTCAACTAAAATAAGTGTGTTTAAAGTAATTTCTGTGCCTGAAATTGGTCAAAATTGAAGATTTTGAGTAAGCAAAACTCTGTAAAAATGGCAATTTTGGTCAATGTGAGGGTTTAAAAAGTGGTTATTCAATATGAGACCCGATCCAAAAGACATTTTGAATCATTTTTGACAGAGTCCAAAAAATCAATTTTCTGATGAAACACGATGACCCCGGACCAGTCGAACGTTGAAAAAATGGTCAATATTGATGAAATTTTAACATTTAATCTTTTGACTTTAAATTACGGTTGGATGTGAATTATTACTTTTTCAACTAAAATAAGTGTGTTTAAAGTCATTTCTGTGCCTGAAATTGGTCAAAATTGAAGATTTTGAGTAAGCAAAACTCTGTAAAAATGGCAATTTTGGTCACTGTGAGGGTTTAAAAAGTGGATATTCAACATGAGGCCCAATCCAAATAACATTTTGAATCATTTTTGGTAGAGTCCAAAAAAATCAATTTTCTGATGAAAAACGATGACCCCGGACCAGTCGAACATTGAAAAAATGGTCAATATTGATGAAATTTTAACATTTAATCTTTTGACTTAAAATGACGGTTGGATGTGAATTATTACTTTTTCAACTAAAATAAGTGTGTTTAAAGTCATTTCTGTGCCTGAAATTGGTCAAAATTGAAGATTTTGAGTAAGCAAAAGTCTGTAAAAATGGCAAATTTGGTCAATGTGAGGGTTTAAAAAGTGGTTATTCAACATGAGGCCCGATCCAAATGACATTTTGAATCATTTTTGGTAGAGTCCAAAAAATCCATTTTCTGATGAAAAACGATGACCCCGGACCAGTCGAACGTTGAAAAAATTGTCAATATTGATGAAATTTTAACATTTAATCTTTTGAGTTTAAATGAAGGTTGGATGTGAGTTATTACTTTTTCAACTAAAATAAGTGTGTTTAAAGTAATTTCTGTGCCTGAAATTGGTCAAAATTGAAGATTTTGAGTAAGCAAAACTCTGTAAAAATGGCAATTTTGGTCACTGTGAGGGTTTAAAAAGTGGTTATTCAACATGAGGCCCGATCCAAATGACATTTTGAATCATTTTTGGTAGAATCCAAAAAATCAATTTTCTGATGAAAAACGATGACCCCGGACCAGTCGAATGTTGAAAAAATGGTCAATATTGATGAAATTTTAACATTTAATCTTTTGACTTTAAATGACGGTTGGATGTGAATTATTACTTTTTCAACTAAAATAAGTGTGTTTAAAGTCATTTCTGTGCCTGAAATTGGTCAAAATTGAAGATTTTGAGTAAGCAAAAGTCTGTAAAAATGGCAAATTTGGTCAATGTGAGGGTTTAAAAAGTGGTTATTCAATATGAGACCCGATCCAAAAGACATTTTGAATCATTTTTGACAGAGTCCAAAAAATCAATTTTCTGAAGAAAAACGATGACCCCGGACCAGTCGAACGTTGAAAAAATGGTCAATATTGATGAAATTTTAACATTTAATCTTTTGACTTTAAATTACGGTTGGATGTGAATTATTACTTTTTCAACTAAAATAAGTGTGTTTAAAGTCATTTCTGTGCCTGAAATTGGTCAAAATTGAAGATTTTGAGTAAGCAAAACTCTGTAAAAATGGCAATTTTGGTCACTGTGAGGGTTTAAAAAGTGGTTATTCAACATGAGGCCCGATCCAAATGACATTTTGAATCATTTTTGGTAGAAACCAAAAAATCAATTTTCTGATGAAAAACGATGACCCCGGACCAGTCGAATGTTGAAAAAATGGTCAATATTGATGAAATTTTAACATTTAATCTTTTGACTTTAAATGACGGTTGGATGTGAATTATTACTTTTTCAACTAAAATGAGTGTGTTTAAAGTCATTTCTGTGCCTGAAATTGGTCAAAATTGAAGATTTTGAGTAAGCAAAAGTCTGTAAAAATGGCAAATTTGGTCAATGTGAGGGTTTAAAAAGTGGTTATTCAATATGAGACCCGATCCAAAAGACATTTTGAATCATTTTTGACAGAGTCCAAAAAATCAATTTTCTGATGAAACACGATGACCCCGGACCAGTCGAACGTTGAAAAAATGGTCAATATTGATGAAATTTTAACATTTAATCTTTTGACTTTAAATTACGGTTGGATGTGAATTATTACTTTTTCAACTAAAATAAGTGTGTTTAAAGTCATTTCTGTGCCTGAAATTGGTCAAAATTGAAGATTTTGAGTAAGCAAAACTCTGTAAAAATGGCAATTTTGGTCACTGTGAGGGTTTAAAAAGTGGATATTCAACATGAGGCCCAATCCAAATAACATTTTGAATCATTTTTGGTAGAGTCCAAAAAAATCAATTTTCTGATGAAAAACGATGACCCCGGACCAGTCGAACATTGAAAAAATGGTCAATATTGATGAAATTTTAACATTTAATCTTTTGACTTAAAATGACGGTTGGATGTGAATTATTACTTTTTCAACTAAAATAAGTGTGTTTAAAGTCATTTCTGTGCCTGAAATTGGTCAAAATTGAAGATTTTGAGTAAGCAAAACTCTGTAAAAATGGCAATTTTGGTCACTGTGAGGGTTTAAAAAGTGGTTATTCAACATGAGGCCCGATCCAAATGACATTTTGAATCATTTTTGGTAGAATCCAAAAAATCAATTTTCTGATGAAAAACGATGACCCCGGACCAGTCGAATGTTGAAAAAATGGTCAATATTGATGAAATTTTAACATTTAATCTTTTGACTTTAAATGACGGTTGGATGTGAATTATTACTTTTTCAACTAAAATAAGTGTGTTTAAAGTCATTTCTGTGCCTGAAATTGGTCAAAATTGAAGATTTTGAGTAAGCAAAAGTCTGTAAAAATGGCAAATTTGGTCAATGTGAGGGTTTAAAAAGTGGTTATTCAATATGAGACCCGATCCAAAAGACATTTTGAATCATTTTTGACAGAGTCCAAAAAATCAATTTTCTGATGAAAAACGATGACCCCGGACCAGTCGAACGTTGAAAAAATGGTCAATATTGATGAAATTTTAACATTTAATCTTTTGACTTTAAATTACGGTTGGATGTGAATTATTACTTTTTCAACTAAAATAAGTGTGTTTAAAGTCATTTCTGTGCCTGAAATTGGTCAAAATTGAAGATTTTGAGTAAGCAAAACTCTGTAAAAATGGCAATTTTGGTCACTGTGAGGGTTTAAAAAGTGGTTATTCAACATGAGGCCCGATCCAAATGACATTTTGAATCATTTTTGGTAGAATCCAAAAAATCAATTTTCTGATGAAAAACGATGACCCCGGACCAGTCGAATGTTGAAAAAATGGTCAATATTGATGAAATTTTAACATTTAATCTTTTGACTTTAAATGACGGTTGGATGTGAATTATTACTTTTTCAACTAAAATGAGTGTGTTTAAAGTCATTTCTGTGCCTGAAATTGGTCAAAATTGAAGATTTTGAGTAAGCAAAAGTCTGTAAAAATGGCAAATTTGGTCAATGTGAGGGTTTAAAAAGTGGTTATTCAATATGAGACCCGATCCAAAAGACATTTTGAATCATTTTTGACAGAGTCCAAAAAATCAATTTTCTGATGAAACACGATGACCCCGGACCAGTCGAACGTTGAAAAAATGGTCAATATTGATGAAATTTTAACATTTAATCTTTTGACTTTAAATTACGGTTGGATGTGAATTATTACTTTTTCAACTAAAATAAGTGTGTTTAAAGTCATTTCTGTGCCTGAAATTGGTCAAAATTGAAGATTTTGAGTAAGCAAAACTCTGTAAAAATGGCAATTTTGGTCACTGTGAGGGTTTAAAAAGTGGATATTCAACATGAGGCCCAATCCAAATAACATTTTGAATCATTTTTGGTAGAGTCCAAAAAATCAATTTTCTGATGAAAAACGATGACCCCGGACCAGTCGAACATTGAAAAAATGGTCAATATTGATGAAATTTTAACATTTAATCTTTTGACTTAAAATGACGGTTGGATGTGAATTATTACTTTTTCAACTAAAATAAGTGTGTTTAAAGTCATTTCTGTGCCTGAAATTGGTCAAAATTGAAGATTTTGAGTAAGCAAAACTCTGTAAAAATGGCAATTTTGGTCACTGTGAGGGTTTAAAAAGTGGTTATTCAACATGAGGCCCGATCCAAATGACATTTTGAATCATTTTTGGTAGAGTCCAAAAAATCATTTTCTGATGGAAAACGATGACCCCGGACCAGTCGAACGTTGAAAAAATGGTCAATATTGATGAAATTTTAACATTTAATCTTTGACTTTAAATGACGGTTGGATGTGAATTATTACTTTTTCAACGAAAATAAGTGTGTTTAAAGTCATTTCTGTGCCTGAAATTGGTCAAAATTGAAAATTTTGAGTAAGCAAAACTCTGAAAAAATGGCAATTTTGGTCACTGTGAGGGTTTAAAAAGTGGTTATTCAACATGAGGCCCGATCCAAATGACATTTTGAATCATTTTTGGTAGAGTCCAAAAAATCCATTTTCTGATGAAAAACGATGACCCGGACCAGTCGAACGTTGAAAAAATTGTCAATATTGATGAAATTTTAACATTTAATCTTTTGAGTTTAAATGAAGGTTGGATGTGAGTTATTACTTTTTCAACTAAAATAAGTGTGTTTAAAGTAATTTCTGTGCTGAAATTGGTCAAAATTGAAGATTTTGAGTAAGCAAAACTCTGTAAAAATGGCAATTTTGGTCACTGTGAGGGTTTAAAAAGTTGTTATTCAACATGAGGCCCGATCCAAATGACATTTTGAATCATTTTTGGTAGAATCCAAAAAATCAATTTTCTGATGAAAAACGATGACCCCGGACCAGTCGAATGTTGAAAAAATGGTCAATATTGATGAAATTTTAACATTTAATCTTTTGACTTTAAATGACAGTTGGATGTGAATTATTACTTTTTCAACTAAAATAAGTGTGTTTAAAGTCATTTCTGTGCCTGAAATTGGTCAAAATTGAAGATTTTGAGTAAGCAAAAGTCTGTAAAAATGGCAAATTTGGTCAATGTGAGGGTTTAAAAAGTGGTTATTCAATATGAGACCCGATCCAAAAGACATTTTGAATCATTTTTGACAGAGTCCAAAAATCAATTTTCTGATGAAAAACGATGACCCCGGACCAGTCGAACTTTGAAAAAATGGTCAATATTGATGAAATTTTAACATTTAATCTTTTGATTTAATTACGGTTGGATGTGAATTATTACTTTTTCAACTAAAATAAGTGTGTTTAAAGTCATTTCTGTGCCTGAAATTGGTCAAAATTGAAGATTTTGAGTAAGCAAAACTCTGTAAAAATGGCAATTTTGGTCACTGTGAGGGTTTAAAAAGTGGATATTCAACATGAGGCCCAATCCAAATAACATTTGAATCATTTTTGGTAGAGTCCAAAAAATCAATTTTCTGATGAAAAACGATGACCCCGGACCAGTCGAACATTGAAAAAATGGTCAATATTGATGAAATTTTAACATTTAATCTTTTGACTTAAAATGACGGTTGGATGTGAATTATTACTTTTTCAACTAAAATAAGTGTGTTTAAAGTCATTTCTGTGCCTGAAATTGGTCAAAATTGAAGATTTTGAGTAAGCAAAACTCTGTAAAAATGGCAATTTTGGTCACTGTGAGGGTTTAAAAAGTGGTTATTCAACATGAGGCCCGATCCAAATGACATTTTGAATCATTTTTGGTGGAGTCCAAAAAATCAATTTTCTGATTAAAAACGATGACCCCGGACCAGTCGAACATTGAAAAAATGGTCAATATTGATGAAATTTTAACATTTAATCTTTTGAGTTTAAATGAAGGTTGGATGTGAGTTATTACTTTTTCAACTAAAATAAGTGTGTTTAAAGTAATTTCTGTGCCTGAAATTGGTCAAAATTGAAGATTTTGAGTAAGCAAAACTCTGTAAAAATGGCAATTTTGGTCAATGTGAGGGTTTAAAAAGTGGTTATTCAATATGAGACCCGATCCAAAAGACATTTTGAATCATTTTTGACAGAGTCCAAAAAATCAATTTTCTGATGAAACACGATGACCCCGGACCAGTCGAACGTTGAAAAAATGGTCAATATTGATGAAATTTTAACATTTAATCTTTTGACTTTAAATTACGGTTGGATGTGAATTATTACTTTTTCAACTAAAATAAGTGTGTTTAAAGTCATTTCTGTGCCTGAAATTGGTCAAAATTGAAGATTTTGAGTAAGCAAAACTCTGTAAAAATGGCAATTTTGGTCACTGTGAGGGTTTAAAAAGTGGATATTCAACATGAGGCCCAATCCAAATAACATTTTGAATCATTTTTGGTAGAGTCCAAAAAAATCAATTTTCTGATGAAAAACGATGACCCCGGACCAGTCGAACATTGAAAAAATGGTCAATATTGATGAAATTTTAACATTTAATCTTTTGACTTAAAATGACGGTTGGATGTGAATTATTACTTTTTCAACTAAAATAAGTGTGTTTAAAGTCATTTCTGTGCCTGAAATTGGTCAAAATTGAAGATTTTGAGTAAGCAAAAGTCTGTAAAAATGGCAAATTTGGTCAATGTGAGGGTTTAAAAAGTGGTTATTCAACATGAGGCCCGATCCAAATGACATTTTGAATCATTTTTGGTAGAGTCCAAAAAATCCATTTTCTGATGAAAAACGATGACCCCGGACCAGTCGAACGTTGAAAAAATTGTCAATATTGATGAAATTTTAACATTTAATCTTTTGAGTTTAAATGAAGGTTGGATGTGAATTATTACTTTTTCAACTAAAATAAGTGTGTTTAAAGTCATTTCTGTGCCTGAAATTGGTCAAAATTGAAGATTTTGAGTAAGCAAAAGTCTGTAAAAATGGCAAATTTGGTCAATGTGAGGGTTTAAAAAGTGGTTATTCAATATGAGACCCGATCCAAAAGACATTTTGAATCATTTTAGACAGAGTCCAAAAAATCAATTTTCTGATGAAAAACGATGACCCCGGACCAGTCGAACGTTGAAAAAATGGTCAATATTGATGAAATTTTAACATTTAATCTTTTGACTTTAAATTACGGTTGGATGTGAATTATTACTTTTTCAACTAAAATAAGTGTGTTTAAAGTCATTTCTGTGCCTGAAATTGGTCAAAATTGAAGATTTTGAGTAAGCAAGACTCTGTAAAAATGGCAATTTTGGTCACTGTGAGGGTTTAAAAAGTGGATATTCAACATGAGGCCCAATCCAAATAACATTTTGAATCATTTTTGGTAGAGTCCAAAAAATCAATTTTCTGATGAAAAACGATGACCCCGGACCAGTCGAACATTGAAAAAATGGTCAATATTGATGAAATTTTAACATTTAATCTTTTGACTTAAAATGACGGTTGGATGTGAATTATTACTTTTTCAACTAAAATAAGTGTGTTTAAAGTCATTTCTGTGCCTGAAATTGGTCAAAATTGAAGATTTTGAGTAAGCAAAACTCTGTAAAAATGGCAATTTTGGTCACTGTGAGGGTTTAAAAAGTGGTTATTCAACATGAGGCCCGATCCAAATGACATTTTGAATCATTTTTGGTGGAGTCCAAAAAATCAATTTTCTGATGAAAAACGATGACCCCGGACCAGTCGAACATTGAAAAAATGGTCAATATTGATGAAATTTTAACATTTATCTTTTGAGTTTAAATGAAGGTTGGATGTGAGTTATTACTTTTTCAACTAAAATAAGTGTGTTTAAAGTAATTTCTGTGCCTGAAATTGGTCAAAATTGAAGATTTTGAGTAAGCAAAACTCTGTAAAAATGGCAATTTTGGTCACTGTGAGGGTTTAAAAAGTGGTTATTCAACATGAGGCCCGATCCAAATGACATTTTGAATCATTTTTGGTAGAATCCAAAAAATCAATTTTCTGATGAAAAACGATGACCCCGGACCAGTCGAATGTTGAAAAAATGGTCAATATTGATGAAATTTTAACATTTAATCTTTTGACTTTAAATGACGGTTGGATGTGAATTATTACTTTTTCAACTAAAATAAGTGTGTTTAAAGTCATTTCTGTGCCTGAAATTGGTCAAAATTGAAGATTTTGAGTAAGCAAAAGTCTGTAAAAATGGCAAATTTGGTCAATGTGAGGGTTTAAAAAGTGGTTATTCAATATGAGACCCGATCCAAAAGACATTTTGAATCATTTTTGACAGAGTCCAAAAAATCAATTTTCTGATGAAAAACGATGACCCCGGACCAGTCGAACGTTGAAAAAATGGTCAATATTGATGAAATTTTAACATTTAATCTTTTGACTTTAAATTACGGTTGGATGTGAATTATTACTTTTTCAACTAAAATAAGTGTGTTTAAAGTCATTTCTGTGCCTGAAATTGGTCAAAATTGAAGATTTTGAGTAAGCAAAACTCTGTAAAAATGGCAATTTTGGTCACTGTGAGGGTTTAAAAAGTGGATATTCAACATGAGGCCCAATCCAAATGACATTTTGAATCATTTATGATAGAGTCCAAAAAATCAATTTTCTGATGAAAAACGATGACCCCGGACCAGTCGAACGTTGAAAAAATGGTCAATATTGATGAAATTTTAACATTTAATCTTTTGACTTTAAATGAAGGTTGGATGTGAGTTATTACTTTTTCAACTAAAATAAGTGTGTTTAAAGTCATTTCTGTGCCTGAAATTGGTCAAAATTGAAGATTTTGAGTAAGCAAAACTCTGTAAAAATGGCAATTTTGGTCACTGTGAGGGTTTAAAAAGTGGATATTCAACTTGAGGCCCAATCCAAATAACATTTTGAATCATTTTTGGTAGAGTCTAAAAAATCAATTTTCTGATGAAAAACGATGACCCCGGACCAGTCGAACATTTAAAAAATGGTCAATATTGATGAAATTTTAACATTTAATCTTTTGACTTAAAATGACGGTTGGATGTGAATTATTACTTTTTCAACTAAAATAAGTGTGTTTAAAGTCATTTCTGTGCCTGAAATTGGTCAAAATTGAAGATTTTGAGTAAGCAAAACTCTGTAAAAATGGCAATTTTGGTCACTGTGAGGGTTTAAAAAGTGGTTATTCAACATGAGGCCCGATCCAAATGACATTTTGAATCATTTTTGGTAGAGTCCAAAAAATCAATTTTCTGATGAAAAACGATGACCCCGGACCAGTCGAACGTTGAAAAAATGGTCAATATTGATGAAATTTTAACATTTAATCTTTTGACTTTAAATGACGGTTGGATGTGAATTATTACTTTTTCAACGAAAATAAGTGTGTTTAAAGTCATTTCTGTGCCTGAAATTGGTCAAAATTGAAGATTTTGAGTAAGCAAAACTCTGTAAAAATAGCAATTTTGGTCACTGTGAGGGTTTAAAAAGTGGATATTCAACATGAGGCCCAATCCAAATGACATTTTGAATCATTTTTGGTAGAGTCCAAAAAATCAATTTTCTGATGAAAAACGATGACCCCGGACCAGTCGAACGTTGAAAAAATGGTCAATATTGATGAAATTTTAACATTTAATCTTTTGACTTAAAATGACGGTTGGATGTGAATTATTACTTTTTCAAATAAAATGAGTGTGTTTAAAGTCATTTCTGTGCCTGAAATTGGTCAAAATTGAAGATTTTGAGTAAGCAAAACTCTGTAAAAATGGCAATTTTGGTCACTGTGAGGGTGTAAAAAGTGGTTATTCAACATGAGGCCCGATCCAAATGACATTTTGAATCATTTTTGATAGAGTCCAAAAAATCAATTTTCTGATAAAAAACGATGACCCCGGACCAGTCGAACGTTGAAAAAAGTGTCAATATTGATGAAATTTTAACATTTATTCTTTTGACTTTAAATGAAGGTTGGATGTGAGTTATTACTTTTTCAACTAAAATAAGTGTGTTTAAAGTCATTTCTGTGCCTGAAATTGGTCAAAATTGAAGATTTTGAGTAAGCAAAACTCTGTAAAAATGGCAATTTTGGTCACTGTGAGGGTGTAAAAAGTGGTTATTCAACATGAGGCCCGATCCAAATGAAATTTTGAATCATTTTTGATAGAGTCCAAAAAATCAATTTTCTGATAAAAAACGATGACCCCGGACCAGTCGAACGTTGAAAAAAGTGTCAATATTGATGAAATTTTAACATTTAATCTTTTGACTTTAAATTACGGTTGGATGTGAATTATTACTTTTTCAACTAAAATAAGTGTGTTTAAAGTCATTTCTGTGCCTGAAATTGGTCAAAATTGAAGATTTTGAGTAAGCAAAACTCTGTAAAAATGGCAATTTTGGTCACTGTGAGGGTTTAAAAAGTGGATATTCAACTTGAGGCCCAATCCAAATAACATTTTGAATCATTTTTGGTAGAGTCTAAAAAATCAATTTTCTGATAAAAAACGATGACCCCGGACCAGTCGAACGTTGAAAAAATGGTCAATATTGATGAAATTTTAACATTTAATCTTTTGACTTAAAATGACGGTTGGATGTGAATTATTACTTTTTCAACTAAAATAAGTGTGTTTAAAGTCATTTCTGTGCCTGAAATTGGTCAAAATTGAAGATTTTGAGTAAGCAAAACTCTGTAAAAATGGCAATTTTGGTCACTGTGAGGGTTTAAAAAGTGGTTATTCAACATGAGGCCCGATCCAAATGACATTTTGAATCATTTTTGGTAGAATCCAAAAAATCAATTTTCTGATGAAAAACGATGACCCCGGACCAGTCGAATGTTGAAAAAATGGTCAATATTGATGAAATTTTAACATTTAATCTTTTGACTTTAAATGCCGGTTGGATGTGAATTATTACTTTATCAACTAAAATAAGTGTGTTTAAAGTCATTTCTGTGCCTGAAATTGGTCAAAATTGAAGATTTTGAGTAAGCAAAACTCTGTAAAAATGGCAATTTTGGTCACTGTGAGGGTTTAAAAAGTGGTTATTCAACATGAGGCCCGATCCAAATGACATTTTGAATCATTTTTGGTAGAATCCAAAAAATCAATTTTCTGATGAAAAACGATGACCCCGGACCAGTCGAATGTTGAAAAAATGGTCAATATTGATGAAATTTTAACATTTAATCTTTTGACTTTAAATGACGGTTGGATGTGAATTATTACTTTTTCAACTAAAATAAGTGTGTTTAAAGTCATTTCTGTGCCTGAAATTGGTCAAAATTGAAGATTTTGAGTAAGCAAAAGTCTGTAAAAATGGCAAATTTGGTCAATGTGAGGGTTTAAAAAGTGGTTATTCAATATGAGACCCGATCCAAAAGACATTTTGAATCATTTTTGACAGAGTCCAAAAAATCAATTTTCTGATGAAAAACGATGACCCCGGACCAGTCGAACGTTGAAAAAATGGTCAATATTGATGAAATTTTAACATTTAATCTTTTGACTTTAAATTACGGTTGGATGTGAATTATTACTTTTTCAACTAAAATAAGTGTGTTTAAAGTCATTTCTGTGCCTGAAATTGGTCAAAATTGAAGATTTTGAGTAAGCAAAACTCTGTAAAAATGGCAATTTTGGTCACTGTGAGGGTTTAAAAAGTGGTTATTCAACATGAGGCCCGATCCAAATGACATTTTGAATCATTTTTGGTAGAATCCAAAAAATCAATTTTCTGATGAAAAACGATGACCCCGGACCAGTCGAATGTTGAAAAAATGGTCAATATTGATGAAATTTTAACATTTAATCTTTTGACTTTAAATGACGGTTGGATGTGAATTATTACTTTTTCAACTAAAATGAGTGTGTTTAAAGTCATTTCTGTGCCTGAAATTGGTCAAAATTGAAGATTTTGAGTAAGCAAAAGTCTGTAAAAATGGCAAATTTGGTCAATGTGAGGGTTTAAAAAGTGGTTATTCAATATGAGACCCGATCCAAAAGACATTTTGAATCATTTTTGACAGAGTCCAAAAAATCAATTTTCTGATGAAACACGATGACCCCGGACCAGTCGAACGTTGAAAAAATGGTCAATATTGATGAAATTTTAACATTTAATCTTTTGACTTTAAATTACGGTTGGATGTGAATTATTACTTTTTCAACTAAAATAAGTGTGTTTAAAGTCATTTCTGTGCCTGAAATTGGTCAAAATTGAAGATTTTGAGTAAGCAAAACTCTGTAAAAATGGCAATTTTGGTCACTGTGAGGGTTTAAAAAGTGGATATTCAACATGAGGCCCAATCCAAATAACATTTTGAATCATTTTTGGTAGAGTCCAAAAAAATCAATTTTCTGATGAAAAACGATGACCCCGGACCAGTCGAACATTGAAAAAATGGTCAATATTGATGAAATTTTAACATTTAATCTTTTGACTTAAAATGACGGTTGGATGTGAATTATTACTTTTTCAACTAAAATAAGTGTGTTTAAAGTCATTTCTGTGCCTGAAATTGGTCAAAATTGAAGATTTTGAGTAAGCAAAACTCTGTAAAAATGGCAATTTTGGTCACTGTGAGGGTTTAAAAAGTGGTTATTCAACATGAGGCCCGATCCAAATGACATTTTGAATCATTTTTGGTAGAGTCCAAAAAATCATTTTCTGATGGAAAACGATGACCCCGGACCAGTCGAACGTTGAAAAAATGGTCAATATTGATGAAATTTTAACATTTAATCTTTTGACTTTAAATGACGGTTGGATGTGAATTATTACTTTTTCAACGAAAATAAGTGTGTTTAAAGTCATTTCTGTGCCTGAAATTGGTCAAAATTGAAAATTTTGAGTAAGCAAAACTCTGAAAAAATGGCAATTTTGGTCACTGTGAGGGTTTAAAAAGTGGTTATTCAACATGAGGCCCGATCCAAATGACATTTTGAATCATTTTTGGTAGAGTCCAAAAAATCCATTTTCTGATGAAAAACGATGACCCCGGACCAGTCGAACGTTGAAAAAATTGTCAATATTGATGAAATTTTAACATTTAATCTTTTGAGTTTAAATGAAGGTTGGATGTGAGTTATTACTTTTTCAACTAAAATAAGTGTGTTTAAAGTAATTTCTGTGCCTGAAATTGGTCAAAATTGAAGATTTTGAGTAAGCAAAACTCTGTAAAAATGGCAATTTTGGTCACTGTGAGGGTTTAAAAAGTTGTTATTCAACATGAGGCCCGATCCAAATGACATTTTGAATCATTTTTGGTAGAATCCAAAAAATCAATTTTCTGATGAAAAACGATGACCCCGGACCAGTCGAATGTTGAAAAAATGGTCAATATTGATGAAATTTTAACATTTAATCTTTTGACTTTAAATGACAGTTGGATGTGAATTATTACTTTTTCAACTAAAATAAGTGTGTTTAAAGTCATTTCTGTGCCTGAAATTGGTCAAAATTGAAGATTTTGAGTAAGCAAAACTCTGTAAAAATGGCAATTTTGGTCACTGTGAGGGTTTAAAAAGTGGATATTCAACATGAGGCCCAATCCAAATAACATTTGAATCATTTTTGGTAGAGTCCAAAAAATCAATTTTCTGATGAAAAACGATGACCCCGGACCAGTCGAACATTGAAAAAATGGTCAATATTGATGAAATTTTAACATTTAATCTTTTGACTTAAAATGACGGTTGGATGTGAATTATTACTTTTTCAACTAAAATAAGTGTGTTTAAAGTCATTTCTGTGCCTGAAATTGGTCAAAATTGAAGATTTTGAGTAAGCAAAACTCTGTAAAAATGGCAATTTTGGTCACTGTGAGGGTTTAAAAAGTGGTTATTCAACATGAGGCCCGATCCAAATGACATTTTGAATCATTTTTGGTGGAGTCCAAAAAATCAATTTTCTGATTAAAAACGATGACCCCGGACCAGTCGAACATTGAAAAAATGGTCAATATTGATGAAATTTTAACATTTAATCTTTTGAGTTTAAATGAAGGTTGGATGTGAGTTATTACTTTTTCAACTAAAATAAGTGTGTTTAAAGTAATTTCTGTGCCTGAAATTGGTCAAAATTGAAGATTTTGAGTAAGCAAAACTCTGTAAAAATGGCAATTTTGGTCAATGTGAGGGTTTAAAAAGTGGTTATTCAATATGAGACCCGATCCAAAAGACATTTTGAATCATTTTTGACAGAGTCCAAAAAATCAATTTTCTGATGAAACACGATGACCCCGGACCAGTCGAACGTTGAAAAAATGGTCAATATTGATGAAATTTTAACATTTAATCTTTTGACTTTAAATTACGGTTGGATGTGAATTATTACTTTTTCAACTAAAATAAGTGTGTTTAAAGTCATTTCTGTGCCTGAAATTGGTCAAAATTGAAGATTTTGAGTAAGCAAAACTCTGTAAAAATGGCAATTTTGGTCACTGTGAGGGTTTAAAAAGTGGATATTCAACATGAGGCCCAATCCAAATAACATTTTGAATCATTTTTGGTAGAGTCCAAAAAAATCAATTTTCTGATGAAAAACGATGACCCCGGACCAGTCGAACATTGAAAAAATGGTCAATATTGATGAAATTTTAACATTTAATCTTTTGACTTAAAATGACGGTTGGATGTGAATTATTACTTTTTCAACTAAAATAAGTGTGTTTAAAGTCATTTCTGTGCCTGAAATTGGTCAAAATTGAAGATTTTGAGTAAGCAAAAGTCTGTAAAAATGGCAAATTTGGTCAATGTGAGGGTTTAAAAAGTGGTTATTCAACATGAGGCCCGATCCAAATGACATTTTGAATCATTTTTGGTAGAGTCCAAAAAATCCATTTTCTGATGAAAAACGATGACCCCGGACCAGTCGAACGTTGAAAAAATTGTCAATATTGATGAAATTTTAACATTTAATCTTTTGAGTTTAAATGAAGGTTGGATGTGAATTATTACTTTTTCAACTAAAATAAGTGTGTTTAAAGTCATTTCTGTGCCTGAAATTGGTCAAAATTGAAGATTTTGAGTAAGCAAAAGTCTGTAAAAATGGCAAATTTGGTCAATGTGAGGGTTTAAAAAGTGGTTATTCAATATGAGACCCGATCCAAAAGACATTTTGAATCATTTTAGACAGAGTCCAAAAAATCAATTTTCTGATGAAAAACGATGACCCCGGACCAGTCGAACGTTGAAAAAATGGTCAATATTGATGAAATTTTAACATTTAATCTTTTGACTTTAAATTACGGTTGGATGTGAATTATTACTTTTTCAACTAAAATAAGTGTGTTTAAAGTCATTTCTGTGCCTGAAATTGGTCAAAATTGAAGATTTTGAGTAAGCAAGACTCTGTAAAAATGGCAATTTTGGTCACTGTGAGGGTTTAAAAAGTGGATATTCAACATGAGGCCCAATCCAAATAACATTTTGAATCATTTTTGGTAGAGTCCAAAAAATCAATTTTCTGATGAAAAACGATGACCCCGGACCAGTCGAACATTGAAAAAATGGTCAATATTGATGAAATTTTAACATTTAATCTTTTGACTTAAAATGACGGTTGGATGTGAATTATTACTTTTTCAACTAAAATAAGTGTGTTTAAAGTCATTTCTGTGCCTGAAATTGGTCAAAATTGAAGATTTTGAGTAAGCAAAACTCTGTAAAAATGGCAATTTTGGTCACTGTGAGGGTTTAAAAAGTGGTTATTCAACATGAGGCCCGATCCAAATGACATTTTGAATCATTTTTGGTGGAGTCCAAAAAATCAATTTTCTGATGAAAAACGATGACCCCGGACCAGTCGAACATTGAAAAAATGGTCAATATTGATGAAATTTTAACATTTATCTTTTGAGTTTAAATGAAGGTTGGATGTGAGTTATTACTTTTTCAACTAAAATAAGTGTGTTTAAAGTAATTTCTGTGCCTGAAATTGGTCAAAATTGAAGATTTTGAGTAAGCAAAACTCTGTAAAAATGGCAATTTTGGTCACTGTGAGGGTTTAAAAAGTGGTTATTCAACATGAGGCCCGATCCAAATGACATTTTGAATCATTTTTGGTAGAATCCAAAAAATCAATTTTCTGATGAAAAACGATGACCCCGGACCAGTCGAATGTTGAAAAAATGGTCAATATTGATGAAATTTTAACATTTAATCTTTTGACTTTAAATGACGGTTGGATGTGAATTATTACTTTTTCAACTAAAATAAGTGTGTTTAAAGTCATTTCTGTGCCTGAAATTGGTCAAAATTGAAGATTTTGAGTAAGCAAAAGTCTGTAAAAATGGCAAATTTGGTCAATGTGAGGGTTTAAAAAGTGGTTATTCAATATGAGACCCGATCCAAAAGACATTTTGAATCATTTTTGACAGAGTCCAAAAAATCAATTTTCTGATGAAAAACGATGACCCCGGACCAGTCGAACGTTGAAAAAATGGTCAATATTGATGAAATTTTAACATTTAATCTTTTGACTTTAAATTACGGTTGGATGTGAATTATTACTTTTTCAACTAAAATAAGTGTGTTTAAAGTCATTTCTGTGCCTGAAATTGGTCAAAATTGAAGATTTTGAGTAAGCAAAACTCTGTAAAAATGGCAATTTTGGTCACTGTGAGGGTTTAAAAAGTGGATATTCAACATGAGGCCCAATCCAAATGACATTTTGAATCATTTATGATAGAGTCCAAAAAATCAATTTTCTGATGAAAAACGATGACCCCGGACCAGTCGAACGTTGAAAAAATGGTCAATATTGATGAAATTTTAACATTTAATCTTTTGACTTTAAATGAAGGTTGGATGTGAGTTATTACTTTTTCAACTAAAATAAGTGTGTTTAAAGTCATTTCTGTGCCTGAAATTGGTCAAAATTGAAGATTTTGAGTAAGCAAAACTCTGTAAAAATGGCAATTTTGGTCACTGTGAGGGTTTAAAAAGTGGATATTCAACTTGAGGCCCAATCCAAATAACATTTTGAATCATTTTTGGTAGAGTCTAAAAAATCAATTTTCTGATGAAAAACGATGACCCCGGACCAGTCGAACGTTGAAAAAATGGTCAATATTGATGAAATTTTAACATTTAATCTTTTGACTTAAAATGACGGTTGGATGTGAATTATTACTTTTTCAAATAAAATGAGTGTGTTTAAAGTCATTTCTGTGCCTGAAATTGGTCAAAATTGAAGATTTTGAGTAAGCAAAACTCTGTAAAAATGGCAATTTTGGTCACTGTGAGGGTGTAAAAAGTGGTTATTCAACATGAGGCCCGATCCAAATGACATTTTGAATCATTTTTGATAGAGTCCAAAAAATCAATTTTCTGATAAAAAACGATGACCCCGGACCAGTCGAACGTTGAAAAAAGTGTCAATATTGATGAAATTTTAACATTTATTCTTTTGACTTTAAATGAAGGTTGGATGTGAGTTATTACTTTTTCAACTAAAATAAGTGTGTTTAAAGTCATTTCTGTGCCTGAAATTGGTCAAAATTGAAGATTTTGAGTAAGCAAAACTCTGTAAAAATGGCAATTTTGGTCACTGTGAGGGTGTAAAAAGTGGTTATTCAACATGAGGCCCGATCCAAATGAAATTTTGAATCATTTTTGATAGAGTCCAAAAAATCAATTTTCTGATAAAAAACGATGACCCCGGACCAGTCGAACGTTGAAAAAAGTGTCAATATTGATGAAATTTTAACATTTAATCTTTTGACTTTAAATTACGGTTGGATGTGAATTATTACTTTTTCAACTAAAATAAGTGTGTTTAAAGTCATTTCTGTGCCTGAAATTGGTCAAAATTGAAGATTTTGAGTAAGCAAAACTCTGTAAAAATGGCAATTTTGGTCACTGTGAGGGTTTAAAAAGTGGATATTCAACTTGAGGCCCAATCCAAATAACATTTTGAATCATTTTTGGTAGAGTCTAAAAAATCAATTTTCTGATAAAAAACGATGACCCCGGACCAGTCGAACGTTGAAAAAATGGTCAATATTGATGAAATTTTAACATTTAATCTTTTGACTTAAAATGACGGTTGGATGTGAATTATTACTTTTTCAACTAAAATAAGTGTGTTTAAAGTCATTTCTGTGCCTGAAATTGGTCAAAATTGAAGATTTTGAGTAAGCAAAACTCTGTAAAAATGGCAATTTTGGTCACTGTGAGGGTTTAAAAAGTGGTTATTCAACATGAGGCCCGATCCAAATGACATTTTGAATCATTTTTGGTAGAATCCAAAAAATCAATTTTCTGATGAAAAACGATGTTCCCGGACCAGTCGAATGTTGAAAAAATGGTCAATATTGATGAAATTTTAACATTTAATCTTTTGACTTTAAATGCCGGTTGGATGTGAATTATTACTTTATCAACTAAAATAAGTGTGTTTAAAGTCATTTCTGTGCCTGAAATTGGTCAAAATTGAAGATTTTGAGTAAGCAAAACTCTGTAAAAATGGCAATTTTGGTCACTGTGAGGGTGTAAAAAGTGGTTATTCAACATGAGGCCCGATCCAAATGACATTTTGAATCATTTTTGGTAGAGTTCAAAAAATCAATTTTCTGATAAAAAACGATGACCCCGGACCAGTCGAACGTTGAAAAAATGGTCAATATTGATGAAATTTTAACATTTAATCTTTTGACTTAAAATGACGGTTGGATGTGAATTATTACTTTTTCAACTAAAATAAGTGTGTTTAAAGTCATTTCTGTGCCTGAAATTGGTCAAAATTGAAGATTTTGAGTAAGCAAAACTCTGTAAAAATGGCAATTTTGGTCACTGTGAGGGTTTAAAAAGTGGTTATTCAACATGAGGCCCGATCCAAATGACATTTTGAATCATTTTTGGTAGAGTCCAAAAAATCATTTTCTGATGGAAAACGATGACCCCGGACCAGTCGAACGTTGAAAAAATGGTCAATATTGATGAAATTTTAACATTTAATCTTTTGACTTTAAATGACGGTTGGATGTGAATTATTACTTTTTCAACAAAAATAAGTGTGTTTAAAGTCATTTCTGTGCCTGAAATTGGTCAAAATTGAAAATTTTGAGTAAGCAAAACTCTGAAAAAATGGCAATTTTGGTCACTGTGAGGGTTTAAAAAGTGGTTATTCAACATGAGGCCCGATCCAAATGACATTTTGAATCATTTTTGGTAGAGTCCAAAAAATCCATTTTCTGATGAAAAACGATGACCCCGGACCAGTCGAACGTTGAAAAAATTGTCAATATTGATGAAATTTTAACATTTAATCTTTTGAGTTTAAATGAAGGTTGGATGTGAGTTATTACTTTTTCAACTAAAATAAGTGTGTTTAAAGTAATTTCTGTGCCTGAAATTGGTCAAAATTGAAGATTTTGAGTAAGCAAAACTCTGTAAAAATGGCAATTTTGGTCACTGTGAGGGTTTAAAAAGTTGTTATTCAACATGAGGCCCGATCCAAATGACATTTTGAATCATTTTTGGTAGAATCCAAAAAATCAATTTTCTGATGAAAAACGATGACCCCGGACCAGTCGAATGTTGAAAAAATGGTCAATATTGATGAAATTTTAACATTTAATCTTTTGACTTTAAATGACAGTTGGATGTGAATTATTACTTTTTCAACTAAAATAAGTGTGTTTAAAGTCATTTCTGTGCCTGAAATTGGTCAAAATTGAAGATTTTGAGTAAGCAAAAGTCTGTAAAAATGGCAAATTTGGTCAATGTGAGGGTTTAAAAAGTGGTTATTCAATATGAGACCCGATCCAAAAGACATTTTGAATCATTTTTGACAGAGTCCAAAAAATCAATTTTCTGATGAAAAACGATGACCCCGGACCAGTCGAACTTTGAAAAAATGGTCAATATTGATGAAATTTTAACATTTAATCTTTTGATTTTAATTACGGTTGGATGTGAATTATTACTTTTTCAACTAAAATAAGTGTGTTTAAAGTCATTTCTGTGCCTGAAATTGGTCAAAATTGAAGATTTTGAGTAAGCAAAACTCTGTAAAAATGGCAATTTTGGTCACTGTGAGGGTTTAAAAAGTGGATATTCAACATGAGGCCCAATCCAAATAACATTTTGAATCATTTTTGGTAGAGTCCAAAAAATCAATTTTCTGATGAAAAACGATGACCCCGGACCAGTCGAACATTGAAAAAATGGTCAATATTGATGAAATTTTAACATTTAATCTTTTGACTTAAAATGACGGTTGGATGTGAATTATTACTTTTTCAACTAAAATAAGTGTGTTTAAAGTCATTTCTGTGCCTGAAATTGGTCAAAATTGAAGATTTTGAGTAAGCAAAACTCTGTAAAAATGGCAATTTTGGTCACTGTGAGGGTTTAAAAAGTGGTTATTCAACATGAGGCCCGATCCAAATGACATTTTGAATCATTTTTGGTGGAGTCCAAAAAATCAATTTTCTGATTAAAAACGATGACCCCGGACCAGTCGAACATTGAAAAAATGGTCAATATTGATGAAATTTTAACATTTAATCTTTTGAGTTTAAATGAAGGTTGGATGTGAGTTATTACTTTTTCAACTAAAATAAGTGTGTTTAAAGTAATTTCTGTGCCTGAAATTGGTCAAAATTGAAGATTTTGAGTAAGCAAAACTCTGTAAAAATGGCAATTTTGGTCAATGTGAGGGTTTAAAAAGTGGTTATTCAATATGAGACCCGATCCAAAAGACATTTTGAATCATTTTTGACAGAGTCCAAAAAATCAATTTTCTGATGAAACACGATGACCCCGGACCAGTCGAACGTTGAAAAAATGGTCAATATTGATGAAATTTTAACATTTAATCTTTTGACTTTAAATTACGGTTGGATGTGAATTATTACTTTTTCAACTAAAATAAGTGTGTTTAAAGTCATTTCTGTGCCTGAAATTGGTCAAAATTGAAGATTTTGAGTAAGCAAAACTCTGTAAAAATGGCAATTTTGGTCACTGTGAGGGTTTAAAAAGTGGATATTCAACATGAGGCCCAATCCAAATAACATTTTGAATCATTTTTGGTAGAGTCCAAAAAAATCAATTTTCTGATGAAAAACGATGACCCCGGACCAGTCGAACATTGAAAAAATGGTCAATATTGATGAAATTTTAACATTTAATCTTTTGACTTAAAATGACGGTTGGATGTGAATTATTACTTTTTCAACTAAAATAAGTGTGTTTAAAGTCATTTCTGTGCCTGAAATTGGTCAAAATTGAAGATTTTGAGTAAGCAAAAGTCTGTAAAAATGGCAAATTTGGTCAATGTGAGGGTTTAAAAAGTGGTTATTCAACATGAGGCCCGATCCAAATGACATTTTGAATCATTTTTGGTAGAGTCCAAAAAATCCATTTTCTGATGAAAAACGATGACCCCGGACCAGTCGAACGTTGAAAAAATTGTCAATATTGATGAAATTTTAACATTTAATCTTTTGAGTTTAAATGAAGGTTGGATGTGAATTATTACTTTTTCAACTAAAATAAGTGTGTTTAAAGTCATTTCTGTGCCTGAAATTGGTCAAAATTGAAGATTTTGAGTAAGCAAAAGTCTGTAAAAATGGCAAATTTGGTCAATGTGAGGGTTTAAAAAGTGGTTATTCAATATGAGACCCGATCCAAAAGACATTTTGAATAATTTTAGACAGAGTCCAAAAAATCAATTTTCTGATGAAAAACGATGACCCCGGACCAGTCGAACGTTGAAAAAATGGTCAATATTGATGAAATTTTAACATTTAATCTTTTGACTTTAAATTACGGTTGGATGTGAATTATTACTTTTTCAACTAAAATAAGTGTGTTTAAAGTCATTTCTGTGCCTGAAATTGGTCAAAATTGAAGATTTTGAGTAAGCAAGACTCTGTAAAAATGGCAATTTTGGTCACTGTGAGGGTTTAAAAAGTGGATATTCAACATGAGGCCCAATCCAAATAACATTTTGAATCATTTTTGGTAGAGTCCAAAAAATCAATTTTCTGATGAAAAACGATGACCCCGGACCAGTCGAACATTGAAAAAATGGTCAATATTGATGAAATTTTAACATTTAATCTTTTGACTTAAAATGACGGTTGGATGTGAATTATTACTTTTTCAACTAAAATAAGTGTGTTTAAAGTCATTTCTGTGCCTGAAATTGGTCAAAATTGAAGATTTTGAGTAAGCAAAACTCTGTAAAAATGGCAATTTTGGTCACTGTGAGGGTTTAAAAAGTGGTTATTCAACATGAGGCCCGATCCAAATGACATTTTGAATCATTTTTGGTGGAGTCCAAAAAATCAATTTTCTGATGAAAAACGATGACCCCGGACCAGTCGAACATTGAAAAAATGGTCAATATTGATGAAATTTTAACATTTATCTTTTGAGTTTAAATGAAGGTTGGATGTGAGTTATTACTTTTTCAACTAAAATAAGTGTGTTTAAAGTAATTTCTGTGCCTGAAATTGGTCAAAATTGAAGATTTTGAGTAAGCAAAACTCTGTAAAAATGGCAATTTTGGTCACTGTGAGGGTTTAAAAAGTGGTTATTCAACATGAGGCCCGATCCAAATGACATTTTGAATCATTTTTGGTAGAATCCAAAAAATCAATTTTCTGATGAAAAACGATGACCCCGGACCAGTCGAATGTTGAAAAAATGGTCAATATTGATGAAATTTTAACATTTAATCTTTTGACTTTAAATGACGGTTGGATGTGAATTATTACTTTTTCAACTAAAATGAGTGTGTTTAAAGTCATTTCTGTGCCTGAAATTGGTCAAAATTGAAGATTTTGAGTAAGCAAAAGTCTGTAAAAATGGCAAATTTGGTCAATGTGAGGGTTTAAAAAGTGGTTATTCAATATGAGACCCGATCCAAAAGACATTTTGAATCATTTTTGACAGAGTCCAAAAAATCAATTTTCTGATGAAACACGATGACCCCGGACCAGTCGAACGTTGAAAAAATGGTCAATATTGATGAAATTTTAACATTTAATCTTTTGACTTTAAATTACGGTTGGATGTGAATTATTACTTTTTCAACTAAAATAAGTGTGTTTAAAGTCATTTCTGTGCCTGAAATTGGTCAAAATTGAAGATTTTGAGTAAGCAAAACTCTGTAAAAATGGCAATTTTGGTCACTGTGAGGGTTTAAAAAGTGGATATTCAACATGAGGCCCAATCCAAAAAACATTTTGAATCATTTTTGGTAGAGTCCAAAAAAATCAATTTTCTGATGAAAAACGATGACCCCGGACCAGTCGAACATTGAAAAAATGGTCAATATTGATGAAATTTTAACATTTAATCTTTTGACTTAAAATGACGGTTGGATGTGAATTATTACTTTTTCAACTAAAATAAGTGTGTTTAAAGTCATTTCTGTGCCTGAAATTGGTCAAAATTGAAGATTTTGAGTAAGCAAAACTCTGTAAAAATGGCAATTTTGGTCACTGTGTGGGTTTAAAAAGTGGTTATTCAACATGAGGCCCGATCCAAATGACATTTTGAATCATTTTTGGTAGAGTCCAAAAAATCGTTTTCTGATGGAAAACGATGACCCCGGACCAGTCGAACGTTGAAATAATGGTCAATATTGATGAAATTTTAACATTTAATCTTTTGACTTTAAATGACGGTTGGATGTGAATTATTACTTTTTCAACGAAAATAAGTGTGTTTAAAGTCATTTCTGTGCCTGAAATTGGTCAAAATTGAAAATTTTGAGTAAGCAAAACTCTGAAAAAATGGCAATTTTGGTCACTGTGAGGGTTTAAAAAGTGGTTATTCAACATGAGGCCCGATCCAAATGACATTTTGAATCATTTTTGGTACAGTCCAAAAAATCCATTTTCTGATGAAAAACGATGACCCCGGACCAGTCGAACGTTGAAAAAATTGTCAATATTGATGAAATTTTAACATTTAATCTTTTGAGTTTAAATGAAGGTTGGATGTGATTTATTACTTTTTCAACTAAAATAAGTGTGTTTAAAGTAATTTCTGTGCCTGAAATTGGTCAAAATTGAAGATTTTGAGTAAGCAAAACTCTGTAAAAATGGCAATTTTGGTCACTGTGAGGGTTTAAAAAGTGGTTATTCAACATGAGGCCCGATCCAAATGACATTTTGAATCATTTTTGGTAGAATCCAAAAAATCAATTTTCTGATGAAAAACGATGACCCCGGACCAGTCGAATGTTGAAAAAATGGTCAATATTGATGAAATTTTAACATTTAATCTTTTGACTTTAAATGACAGTTGGATGTGAATTATTACTTTTTCAACTAAAATAAGTGTGTTTAAAGTCATTTCTGTGCCTGAAATTGGTCAAAATTGAAGATTTTGAGTAAGCAAAAGTCTGTAAAAATGGCAAATTTGGTCAATGTGAGGGTTTAAAAAGTGGTTATTCAATATGAGACCCGATCCAAAAGACATTTTGAATCATTTTTGACAGAGTCCAAAAAATCAATTTTCTGATGAAAAACGATGACCCCGGACCAGTCGAACTTTGAAAAAATGGTCAATATTGATGAAATTTTAACATTTAATCTTTTGACTTTAAATTACGGTTGGATGTGAATTATTACTTTTTCAACTAAAATAAGTGTGTTTAAAGTCATTTCTGTGCCTGAAATTGGTCAAAATTGAAGATTTTGAGTAAGCAAAACTCTGTAAAAATGGCAATTTTGGTCACTGTGAGGGTTTAAAAAGTGGATATTCAACATGAGGCCCAATCCAAATAACATTTTGAATCATTTTTGGTAGAGTCCAAAAAATCAATTTTCTGATGAAAAACGATGACCCCGGACCAGTCGAACATTGAAAAAATGGTCAATATTGATGAAATTTTAACATTTAATCTTTTGACTTAAAATGACGGTTGGATGTGAATTATTACTTTTTCAACTAAAATAAGTGTGTTTAAAGTCATTTCTGTGCCTGAAATTGGTCAAAATTGAAGATTTTGAGTAAGCAAAACTCTGTAAAAATGGCAATTTTGGTCACTGTGAGGGTTTAAAAAGTGGTTATTCAACATGAGGCCCGATCCAAATGACATTTTGAATCATTTTTGGTGGAGTCCAAAAAATCAATTTTCTGATTAAAAACGATGACCCCGGACCAGTCGAACATTGAAAAAATGGTCAATATTGATGAAATTTTAACATTTAATCTTTTGAGTTTAAATGAAGGTTGGATGTGAGTTATTACTTTTTCAACTAAAATAAGTGTGTTTAAAGTAATTTCTGTGCCTGAAATTGGTCAAAATTGAAGATTTTGAGTAAGCAAAACTCTGTAAAAATGGCAATTTTGGTCAATGTGAGGGTTTAAAAAGTGGTTATTCAATATGAGACCCGATCCAAAAGACATTTTGAATCATTTTTGACAGAGTCCAAAAAATCAATTTTCTGATGAAACACGATGACCCCGGACCAGTCGAACGTTGAAAAAATGGTCAATATTGATGAAATTTTAACATTTAATCTTTTGACTTTAAATTACGGTTGGATGTGAATTATTACTTTTTCAACTAAAATAAGTGTGTTTAAAGTCATTTCTGTGCCTGAAATTGGTCAAAATTGAAGATTTTGAGTAAGCAAAACTCTGTAAAAATGGCAATTTTGGTCACTGTGAGGGTTTAAAAAGTGGATATTCAACATGAGGCCCAATCCAAATAACATTTTGAATCATTTTTGGTAGAGTCCAAAAAAATCAATTTTCTGATGAAAAACGATGACCCCGGACCAGTCGAACATTGAAAAAATGGTCAATATTGATGAAATTTTAACATTTAATCTTTTGACTTAAAATGACGGTTGGATGTGAATTATTACTTTTTCAACTAAAATAAGTGTGTTTAAAGTCATTTCTGTGCCTGAAATTGGTCAAAATTGAAGATTTTGAGTAAGCAAAAGTCTGTAAAAATGGCAAATTTGGTCAATGTGAGGGTTTAAAAAGTGGTTATTCAATATGAGACCCGATCCAAAAGACATTTTGAATCATTTTTGACAGAGTCCAAAAAATCAATTTTCTGATGAAAAACGATGACCCCGGACCAGTCGAACGTTGAAAAAATGGTAAATATTGATGAAATTTTAACATTTAATCTTTTGACTTTAAATTACGGTTGGATGTGAATTATTACTTTTTCAACTAAAATAAGTGTGTTTAAAGTCATTTCTGTGCCTGAAATTGGTCAAAATTGAAGATTTTGAGTAAGCAAAACTCTGTAAAAATGGCAATTTTGGTCACTGTGAGGGTTTAAAAAGTGGATATTCAACATGAGGCCCAATCCAAATAACATTTTGAATCATTTTTGGTAGAGTCCAAAAAATCAATTTTCTGATGAAAAACGATGACCCCGGACCAGTCGAACATTGAAAAAATGGTCAATATTGATGAAATT
The DNA here is from genome assembly GCF_964263255.1 of Lissotriton vulgaris. Lineage (NCBI taxonomy): Eukaryota > Metazoa > Chordata > Amphibia > Caudata > Salamandridae > Lissotriton > Lissotriton vulgaris. The sequence goes on along the minus strand of NW_028242082.1, from coordinate 306,119 downwards.
TTAACATTTAATCTTTTGACTTAAAATGACGGTTGGATGTGAATTATTACTTTTTCAACTAAAATAAGTGTGTTTAAAGTCATTTCTGTGCCTGAAATTGGTCAAAATTGAAGATTTTGAGTAAGCAAAATTCTGTAAAAATGGCAATTTTGGTCACTGTGAGGGTTTAAAAAGTGGTTATTCAACATGAGGCCCGATCCAAATGACATTTTGAATCATTTTTGGTGGAGTCCAAAAAATCAATTTTCTGATGAAAAACGATGACCCCGGACCAGTCGAACATTGAAAAAATGGTCAATATTGATGAAATTTTAACATTTAATCTTTTGAGTTTAAATGAAGGTTGGATGTGAGTTATTACTTTTTCAACTAAAATAAGTGTGTTTAAAGTAATTTCTGTGCCTGAAATTGGTCAAAATTGAAGATTTTGAGTAAGCAAAACTCTGTAAAAATGGCAATTTTGGTCACTGTGAGGGTTTAAAAAGTGGTTATTCAACATGAGGCCCGATCCAAATGACATTTTGAATCATTTTTGGTAGAATCCAAAAAATCAATTTTCTGATGAAAAACGATGACCCCGGACCAGTCGAATGTTGAAAAAATGGTCAATATTGATGAAATTTTAACATTTAATCTTTTGACTTTAAATTACGGTTGGATGTGAATTATTACTTTTTCAACTAAAATAAGTGTGTTTAAAGTCATTTCTGTGCCTGAAATTGGTCAAAATTGAAGATTTTGAGTAAGCAAAACTCTGTAAAAATGGCAATTTTGGTCACTGTGAGGGTTTAAAAAGTGGATATTCAACATGAGGCCCAATCCAAATAACATTTTGAATCATTTTTGGTAGAGTCCAAAAAAATCAATTTTCTGATGAAAAACGATGACCCCGGACCAGTCGAACATTGAAAAAATGGTCAATATTGATGAAATTTTAACATTTAATCTTTTGACTTAAAATGACGGTTGGATGTGAATTATTACTTTTTCAACTAAAATAAGTGTGTTTAAAGTCATTTCTGTGCCTGAAATTGGTCAAAATTGAAGATTTTGAGTAAGCAAAACTCTGTAAAAATGGCAATTTTGGTCACTGTGAGGGTTTAAAAAGTGGTTATTCAACATGAGGCCCGATCCAAATGACATTTTGAATCATTTTTGGTGGAGTCCAAAAAATCAATTTTCTGATGAAAAACGATGACCCCGGACCAGTCGAACATTGAAAAAATGGTCAATATTGATGAAATTTTAACATTTAATCTTTTGAGTTTAAATGAAGGTTGGATGTGAGTTATTACTTTTTCAACTAAAATAAGTGTGTTTAAAGTAATTTCTGTGCCTGAAATTGGTCAAAATTGAAGATTTTGAGTAAGCAAAACTCTGTAAAAATGGCAATTTTGGTCACTGTGAGGGTTTAAAAAGTGGTTATTCAACATGAGGCCCGATCCAAATGACATTTTGAATCATTTTTGGTAGAATCCAAAAAATCAATTTTCTGATGAAAAACGATGACCCCGGACCAGTCGAATGTTGAAAAAATGGTCAATATTGATGAAATTTTAACATTTAATCTTTTGACTTTAAATGACGGTTGGATGTGAATTATTACTTTTTCAACTAAAATAAGTGTGTTTAAAGTCATTTCTGTGCCTGAAATTGGTCAAAATTGAAGATTTTGAGTAAGCAAAACTCTGTAAAAATGGCAATTTTGGTCACTGTGAGGGTTTAAAAAGTGGATATTCAACATGAGGCCCAATCCAAATAACATTTTGAATCATTTTTGGTAGAGTCCAAAAAATCATTTTCTGATGGAAAACGATGACCCCGGACCAGTCGAACTTTGAAAAAATGGTCAATATTGATGAAATTTTAACATTTAATCTTTTGATTTTAATTACGGTTGGATGTGAATTATTACTTTTTCAACTAAAATAAGTGTGTTTAAAGTCATTTCTGTGCCTGAAATTGGTCAAAATTGAAGATTTTGAGTAAGCAAAACTCTGTAAAAATGGCAATTTTGGTCACTGTGAGGGTTTAAAAAGTGGATATTCAACATGAGGCCCAATCCAAATAACATTTTGAATCATTTTTGGTAGAGTCCAAAAAATCAATTTTCTGATGAAAAACGATGACCCCGGACCAGTCGAACATTGAAAAAATGGTCAATATTGATGAAATTTTAACATTTAATCTTTTGACTTAAAATGACGGTTGGATGTGAATTATTACTTTTTCAACTAAAATAAGTGTGTTTAAAGTCATTTCTGTGCCTGAAATTGGTCAAAATTGAAGATTTTGAGTAAGCAAAACTCTGTAAAAATGGCAATTTTGGTCACTGTGAGGGTTTAAAAAGTGGTTATTCAACATGAGGCCCGATCCAAATGACATTTTGAATCATTTTTGGTGGAGTCCAAAAAATCAATTTTCTGATTAAAAACGATGACCCCGGACCAGTCGAACATTGAAAAAATGGTCAATATTGATGAAATTTTAACATTTAATCTTTTGAGTTTAAATGAAGGTTGGATGTGAGTTATTACTTTTTCAACTAAAATAAGTGTGTTTAAAGTAATTTCTGTGCCTGAAATTGGTCAAAATCTAAGATTTTGAGTAAGCAAAACTCTGTAAAAATGGCAATTTTGGTCAATGTGAGGGTTTAAAAAGTGGTTATTCAATATGAGACCCGATCCAAAAGACATTTTGAATCATTTTTGACAGAGTCCAAAAAATCAATTTTCTGATGAAACACGATGACCCCGGACCAGTCGAACGTTGAAAAAATGGTCAATATTGATGAAATTTTAACATTTAATCTTTTGACTTTAAATTACGGTTGGATGTGAATTATTACTTTTTCAACTAAAATAAGTGTGTTTAAAGTCATTTCTGTGCCTGAAATTGGTCAAAATTGAAGATTTTGAGTAAGCAAAACTCTGTAAAAATGGCAATTTTGGTCACTGTGAGGGTTTAAAAAGTGGATATTCAACATGAGGCCCAATCCAAATAACATTTTGAATCATTTTTGGTAGAGTCCAAAAAAATCAATTTTCTGATGAAAAACGATGACCCCGGACCAGTCGAACATTGAAAAAATGGTCAATATTGATGAAATTTTAACATTTAATCTTTTGACTTAAAATGACGGTTGGATGTGAATTATTACTTTTTCAACTAAAATAAGTGTGTTTAAAGTCATTTCTGTGCCTGAAATTGGTCAAAATTGAAGATTTTGAGTAAGCAAAAGTCTGTAAAAATGGCAAATTTGGTCAATGTGAGGGTTTAAAAAGTGGTTATTCAACATGAGGCCCGATCCAAATGACATTTTGAATCATTTTTGGTAGAGTCCAAAAAATCCATTTTCTGATGAAAAACGATGACCCCGGACCAGTCGAACGTTGAAAAAATTGTCAATATTGATGAAATTTTAACATTTAATCTTTTGAGTTTAAATGAAGGTTGGATGTGAGTTATTACTTTTTCAACTAAAATAAGTGTGTTTAAAGTAATTTCTGTGCCTGAAATTGGTCAAAATTGAAGATTTTGAGTAAGCAAAACTCTGTAAAAATGGCAATTTTGGTCACTGTGAGGGTTTAAAAAGTGGTTATTCAACATGAGGCCCGATCCAAATGACATTTTGAATCATTTTTGGTAGAATCCAAAAAATCAATTTTCTGATGAAAAACGATGACCCCGGACCAGTCGAATGTTGAAAAAATGGTCAATATTGATGAAATTTTAACATTTAATCTTTTGACTTTAAATGACGGTTGGATGTGAATTATTACTTTTTCAACTAAAATAAGTGTGTTTAAAGTCATTTCTGTGCCTGAAATTGGTCAAAATTGAAGATTTTGAGTAAGCAAAAGTCTGTAAAAATGGCAAATTTGGTCAATGTGAGGGTTTAAAAAGTGGTTATTCAATATGAGACCCGATCCAAAAGACATTTTGAATCATTTTTGACAGAGTCCAAAAAATCAATTTTCTGAAGAAAAACGATGACCCCGGACCAGTCGAACGTTGAAAAAATGGTCAATATTGATGAAATTTTAACATTTAATCTTTTGACTTTAAATTACGGTTGGATGTGAATTATTACTTTTTCAACTAAAATAAGTGTGTTTAAAGTCATTTCTGTGCCTGAAATTGGTCAAAATTGAAGATTTTGAGTAAGCAAAACTCTGTAAAAATGGCAATTTTGGTCACTGTGAGGGTTTAAAAAGTGGTTATTCAACATGAGGCCCGATCCAAATGACATTTTGAATCATTTTTGGTAGAAACCAAAAAATCAATTTTCTGATGAAAAACGATGACCCCGGACCAGTCGAATGTTGAAAAAATGGTCAATATTGATGAAATTTTAACATTTAATCTTTTGAGTTTAAATGAAGGTTGGATGTGAGTTATTACTTTTTCAACTAAAATAAGTGTGTTTAAAGTAATTTCTGTGCCTGAAATTGGTCAAAATTGAAGATTTTGAGTAAGCAAAACTCTGTAAAAATGGCAATTTTGGTCAATGTGAGGGTTTAAAAAGTGGTTATTCAATATGAGACCCGATCCAAAAGACATTTTGAATCATTTTTGACAGAGTCCAAAAAATCAATTTTCTGATGAAACACGATGACCCCGGACCAGTCGAACGTTGAAAAAATGGTCAATATTGATGAAATTTTAACATTTAATCTTTTGACTTTAAATTACGGTTGGATGTGAATTATTACTTTTTCAACTAAAATAAGTGTGTTTAAAGTCATTTCTGTGCCTGAAATTGGTCAAAATTGAAGATTTTGAGTAAGCAAAACTCTGTAAAAATGGCAATTTTGGTCACTGTGAGGGTTTAAAAAGTGGATATTCAACATGAGGCCCAATCCAAATAACATTTTGAATCATTTTTGGTAGAGTCCAAAAAAATCAATTTTCTGATGAAAAACGATGACCCCGGACCAGTCGAACATTGAAAAAATGGTCAATATTGATGAAATTTTAACATTTAATCTTTTGACTTAAAATGACGGTTGGATGTGAATTATTACTTTTTCAACTAAAATAAGTGTGTTTAAAGTCATTTCTGTGCCTGAAATTGGTCAAAATTGAAGATTTTGAGTAAGCAAAAGTCTGTAAAAATGGCAAATTTGGTCAATGTGAGGGTTTAAAAAGTGGTTATTCAACATGAGGCCCGATCCAAATGACATTTTGAATCATTTTTGGTAGAGTCCAAAAAATCCATTTTCTGATGAAAAACGATGACCCCGGACCAGTCGAACGTTGAAAAAATTGTCAATATTGATGAAATTTTAACATTTAAACTTTTGAGTTTAAATGAAGGTTGGATGTGAGTTATTACTTTTTCAACTAAAATAAGTGTGTTTAAAGTAATTTCTGTGCCTGAAATTGGTCAAAATTGAAGATTTTGAGTAAGCAAAACTCTGTAAAAATGGCAATTTTGGTCACTGTGAGGGTTTAAAAAGTGGTTATTCAACATGAGGCCCGATCCAAATGACATTTTGAATCATTTTTGGTAGAATCCAAAAAATCAATTTTCTGATGAAAAACGATGACCCCGGACCAGTCGAATGTTGAAAAAATGGTCAATATTGATGAAATTTTAACATTTAATCTTTTGACTTTAAATGACGGTTGGATGTGAATTATTACTTTTTCAACTAAAATAAGTGTGTTTAAAGTCATTTCTGTGCCTGAAATTGGTCAAAATTGAAGATTTTGAGTAAGCAAAAGTCTGTAAAAATGGCAAATTTGGTCAATGTGAGGGTTTAAAAAGTGGTTATTCAATATGAGACCCGATCCAAAAGACATTTTGAATCATTTTTGACAGAGTCCAAAAAATCAATTTTCTGAAGAAAAACGATGACCCCGGACCAGTCGAACGTTGAAAAAATGGTCAATATTGATGAAATTTTAACATTTAATCTTTTGACTTTAAATTACGGTTGGATGTGAATTATTACTTTTTCAACTAAAATAAGTGTGTTTAAAGTCATTTCTGTGCCTGAAATTGGTCAAAATTGAAGATTTTGAGTAAGCAAAACTCTGTAAAAATGGCAATTTTGGTCACTGTGAGGGTTTAAAAAGTGGTTATTCAACATGAGGCCCGATCCAAATGACATTTTGAATCATTTTTGGTAGAAACCAAAAAATCAATTTTCTGATGAAAAACGATGACCCCGGACCAGTCGAATGTTGAAAAAATGGTCAATATTGATGAAATTTTAACATTTAATCTTTTGACTTTAAATGACGGTTGGATGTGAATTATTACTTTTTCAACTAAAATGAGTGTGTTTAAAGTCATTTCTGTGCCTGAAATTGGTCAAAATTGAAGATTTTGAGTAAGCAAAAGTCTGTAAAAATGGCAAATTTGGTCAATGTGAGGGTTTAAAAAGTGGTTATTCAATATGAGACCCGATCCAAAAGACATTTTGAATCATTTTTGACAGAGTCCAAAAAATCAATTTTCTGATGAAACACGATGACCCCGGACCAGTCGAACGTTGAACAAATGGTCAATATTGATGAAATTTTAACATTTAATCTTTTGACTTTAAATTACGGTTGGATGTGAATTATTACTTTTTCAACTAAAATAAGTGTGTTTAAAGTCATTTCTGTGCCTGAAATTGGTCAAAATTGAAGATTTTGAGTAAGCAAAACTCTGTAAAAATGGCAATTTTGGTCACTGTGAGGGTTTAAAAAGTGGATATTCAACTATGAGGCCCAATCCAAATAACATTTTGAATCATTTTTGGTAGAGTCCAAAAAAATCAATTTTCTGATGAAAAACGATGACCCCGGACCAGTCGAACATTGAAAAAATGGTCAATATTGATGAAATTTTAACATTTAATCTTTTGACTTAAAATGACGGTTGGATGTGAATTATTACTTTTTCAACTAAAATAAGTGTGTTTAAAGTCATTTCTGTGCCTGAAATTGGTCAAAATTGAAGATTTTGAGTAAGCAAAACTCTGTAAAAATGGCAATTTTGGTCACTGTGAGGGTTTAAAAAGTGGTTATTCAACATGAGGCCCGATCCAAATGACATTTTGAATCATTTTTGGTAGAATCCAAAAAATCAATTTTCTGATGAAAAACGATGACCCCGGACCAGTCGAATGTTGAAAAAATGGTCAATATTGATGAAATTTTAACATTTAATCTTTTGACTTTAAATGACGGTTGGATGTGAATTATTACTTTTTCAACTAAAATAAGTGTGTTTAAAGTCATTTCTGTGCCTGAAATTGGTCAAAATTGAAGATTTTGAGTAAGCAAAAGTCTGTAAAAATGGCAAATTTGGTCAATGTGAGGGTTTAAAAAGTGGTTATTCAATATGAGACCCGATCCAAAAGACATTTTGAATCATTTTTGACAGAGTCCAAAAAATCAATTTTCTGATGAAAAACGATGACCCCGGACCAGTCGAACGTTGAAAAAATGGTCAATATTGATGAAATTTTAACATTTAATCTTTTGACTTTAAATTACGGTTGGATGTGAATTATTACTTTTTCAACTAAAATAAGTGTGTTTAAAGTCATTTCTGTGCCTGAAATTGGTCAAAATTGAAGATTTTGAGTAAGCAAAACTCTGTAAAAATGGCAATTTTGGTCACTGTGAGGGTTTAAAAAGTGGTTATTCAACATGAGGCCGGATCCAAATGACATTTTGAATCATTTTTGGTAGAATCCAAAAAATCAATTTTCTGATGAAAAACGATGACCCCGGACCAGTCGAATGTTGAAAAAATGGTCAATATTGATGAAATTTTAACATTTAATCTTTTGACTTTAAATGACGGTTGGATGTGAATTATTACTTTTTCAACTAAAATGAGTGTGTTTAAAGTCATTTCTGTGCCTGAAATTGGTCAAAATTGAAGATTTTGAGTAAGCAAAAGTCTGTAAAAATGGCAAATTTGGTCAATGTGAGGGTTTAAAAAGTGGTTATTCAATATGAGACCCGATCCAAAAGACATTTTGAATCATTTTTGACAGAGTCCAAAAAATCAATTTTCTGATGAAACACGATGACCCCGGACCAGTCGAACGTTGAAAAAATGGTCAATATTGATGAAATTTTAACATTTAATCTTTTGACTTTAAATTACGGTTGGATGTGAATTATTACTTTTTCAACTAAAATAAGTGTGTTTAAAGTCATTTCTGTGCCTGAAATTGGTCAAAATTGAAGATTTTGAGTAAGCAAAACTCTGTAAAAATGGCAATTTTGGTCACTGTGAGGGTTTAAAAAGTGGATATTCAACATGAGGCCCAATCCAAATAACATTTTGAATCATTTTTGGTAGAGTCCAAAAAAATCAATTTTCTGATGAAAAACGATGACCCCGGACCAGTCGAACATTGAAAAAATGGTCAATATTGATGAAATTTTAACATTTAATCTTTTGACTTAAAATGACGGTTGGATGTGAATTATTACTTTTTCAACTAAAATAAGTGTGTTTAAAGTCATTTCTGTGCCTGAAATTGGTCAAAATTGAAGATTTTGAGTAAGCAAAACTCTGTAAAAATGGCAATTTTGGTCACTGTGAGGGTTTAAAAAGTGGTTATTCAACATGAGGCCCGATCCAAATGACATTTTGAATCATTTTTGGTAGAGTCCAAAAAATCATTTTCTGATGGAAAACGATGACCCCGGACCAGTCGAACGTTGAAAAAATGGTCAATATTGATGAAATTTTAACATTTAATCTTTTGACTTTAAATGACGGTTGGATGTGAATTATTACTTTTTCAACGAAAATAAGTGTGTTTAAAGTCATTTCTGTGCCTGAAATTGGTCAAAATTGAAAATTTTGAGTAAGCAAAACTCTGAAAAAATGGCAATTTTGGTCACTGTGAGGGTTTAAAAAGTGGTTATTCAACATGAGGCCCGATCCAAATGACATTTTGAATCATTTTTGGTAGAGTCCAAAAAATCCATTTTCTGATGAAAAACGATGACCCCGGACCAGTCGAACGTTGAAAAAATTGTCAATATTGATGAAATTTTAACATTTAATCTTTTGAGTTTAAATGAAGGTTGGATGTGAGTTATTACTTTTTCAACTAAAATAAGTGTGTTTAAAGTCATTTCTGTGCCTGAAATTGGTCAAAATTGAAGATTTTGAGTAAGCAAAAGTCTGTAAAAATGGCAAATTTGGTCAATGTGAGGGTTTAAAAAGTGGTTATTCAACATGAGGCCCGATCCAAATGACATTTTGAATCATTTTTGGTAGAGTCCAAAAAATCCATTTTCTGATGAAAAACGATGACCCCGGACCAGTCGAACGTTGAAAAAATTGTCAATATTGATGAAATTTTAACATTTAATCTTTTGAGTTTAAATGAAGGTTGGATGTGAGTTATTACTTTTTCAACTAAAATAAGTGTGTTTAAAGTAATTTCTGTGCCTGAAATTGGTCAAAATTGAAGATTTTGAGTAAGCAAAACTCTGTAAAAATGGCAATTTTGGTCACTGTGAGGGTTTAAAAAGTGGTTATTCAACATGAGGCCCGATCCAAATGACATTTTGAATCATTTTTGGTAGAATCCAAAAAATCAATTTTCTGATGAAAAACGATGACCCCGGACCAGTCGAATGTTGAAAAAATGGTCAATATTGATGAAATTTTAACATTTAATCTTTTGACTTTAAATGACGGTTGGATGTGAATTATTACTTTTTCAACTAAAATAAGTGTGTTTAAAGTCATTTCTGTGCCTGAAATTGGTCAAAATTGAAGATTTTGAGTAAGCAAAAGTCTGTAAAAATGGCAAATTTGGTCAATGTGAGGGTTTAAAAAGTGGTTATTCAATATGAGACCCGATCCAAAAGACATTTTGAATCATTTTTGACAGAGTCCAAAAAATCAATTTTCTGAAGAAAAACGATGACCCCGGACCAGTCGAACGTTGAAAAAATGGTCAATATTGATGAAATTTTAACATTTAATCTTTTGACTTTAAATTACGGTTGGATGTGAATTATTACTTTTTCAACTAAAATAAGTGTGTTTAAAGTCATTTCTGTGCCTGAAATTGGTCAAAATTGAAGATTTTGAGTAAGCAAAACTCTGTAAAAATGGCAATTTTGGTCACTGTGAGGGTTTAAAAAGTGGTTATTCAACATGAGGCCCGATCCAAATGACATTTTGAATCATTTTTGGTAGAAACCAAAAAATCAATTTTCTGATGAAAAACGATGACCCCGGACCAGTCGAATGTTGAAAAAATGGTCAATATTGATGAAATTTTAACATTTAATCTTTTGAGTTTAAATGAAGGTTGGATGTGAGTTATTACTTTTTCAACTAAAATAAGTGTGTTTAAAGTAATTTCTGTGCCTGAAATTGGTCAAAATTGAAGATTTTGAGTAAGCAAAACTCTGTAAAAATGGCAATTTTGGTCAATGTGAGGGTTTAAAAAGTGGTTATTCAATATGAGACCCGATCCAAAAGACATTTTGAATCATTTTTGACAGAGTCCAAAAAATCAATTTTCTGATGAAACACGATGACCCCGGACCAGTCGAACGTTGAAAAAATGGTCAATATTGATGAAATTTTAACATTTAATCTTTTGACTTTAAATTACGGTTGGATGTGAATTATTACTTTTTCAACTAAAATAAGTGTGTTTAAAGTCATTTCTGTGCCTGAAATTGGTCAAAATTGAAGATTTTGAGTAAGCAAAACTCTGTAAAAATGGCAATTTTGGTCACTGTGAGGGTTTAAAAAGTGGATATTCAACATGAGGCCCAATCCAAATAACATTTTGAATCATTTTTGGTAGAGTCCAAAAAAATCAATTTTCTGATGAAAAACGATGACCCCGGACCAGTCGAACATTGAAAAAATGGTCAATATTGATGAAATTTTAACATTTAATCTTTTGACTTAAAATGACGGTTGGATGTGAATTATTACTTTTTCAACTAAAATAAGTGTGTTTAAAGTCATTTCTGTGCCTGAAATTGGTCAAAATTGAAGATTTTGAGTAAGCAAAAGTCTGTAAAAATGGCAAATTTGGTCAATGTGAGGGTTTAAAAAGTGGTTATTCAACATGAGGCCCGATCCAAATGACATTTTGAATCATTTTTGGTAGAGTCCAAAAAATCCATTTTCTGATGAAAAACGATGACCCCGGACCAGTCGAACGTTGAAAAAATTGTCAATATTGATGAAATTTTAACATTTAAACTTTTGAGTTTAAATGAAGGTTGGATGTGAGTTATTACTTTTTCAACTAAAATAAGTGTGTTTAAAGTAATTTCTGTGCCTGAAATTGGTCAAAATTGAAGATTTTGAGTAAGCAAAACTCTGTAAAAATGGCAATTTTGGTCACTGTGAGGGTTTAAAAAGTGGTTATTCAACATGAGGCCCGATCCAAATGACATTTTGAATCATTTTTGGTAGAATCCAAAAAATCAATTTTCTGATGAAAAACGATGACCCCGGACCAGTCGAATGTTGAAAAAATGGTCAATATTGATGAAATTTTAACATTTAATCTTTTGACTTTAAATGACGGTTGGATGTGAATTATTACTTTTTCAACTAAAATAAGTGTGTTTAAAGTCATTTCTGTGCCTGAAATTGGTCAAAATTGAAGATTTTGAGTAAGCAAAAGTCTGTAAAAATGGCAAATTTGGTCAATGTGAGGGTTTAAAAAGTGGTTATTCAATATGAGACCCGATCCAAAAGACATTTTGAATCATTTTTGACAGAGTCCAAAAAATCAATTTTCTGAAGAAAAACGATGACCCCGGACCAGTCGAACGTTGAAAAAATGGTCAATATTGATGAAATTTTAACATTTAATCTTTTGACTTTAAATTACGGTTGGATGTGAATTATTACTTTTTCAACTAAAATAAGTGTGTTTAAAGTCATTTCTGTGCCTGAAATTGGTCAAAATTGAAGATTTTGAGTAAGCAAAACTCTGTAAAAATGGCAATTTTGGTCACTGTGAGGGTTTAAAAAGTGGTTATTCAACATGAGGCCCGATCCAAATGACATTTTGAATCATTTTTGGTAGAAACCAAAAAATCAATTTTCTGATGAAAAACGATGACCCCGGACCAGTCGAATGTTGAAAAAATGGTCAATATTGATGAAATTTTAACATTTAATCTTTTGACTTTAAATGACGGTTGGATGTGAATTATTACTTTTTCAACTAAAATGAGTGTGTTTAAAGTCATTTCTGTGCCTGAAATTGGTCAAAATTGAAGATTTTGAGTAAGCAAAAGTCTGTAAAAATGGCAAATTTGGTCAATGTGAGGGTTTAAAAAGTGGTTATTCAATATGAGACCCGATCCAAAAGACATTTTGAATCATTTTTGACAGAGTCCAAAAAATCAATTTTCTGATGAAACACGATGACCCCGGACCAGTCGAACGTTGAAAAAATGGTCAATATTGATGAAATTTTAACATTTAATCTTTTGACTTTAAATTACGGTTGGATGTGAATTATTACTTTTTCAACTAAAATAAGTGTGTTTAAAGTCATTTCTGTGCCTGAAATTGGTCAAAATTGAAGATTTTGAGTAAGCAAAACTCTGTAAAAATGGCAATTTTGGTCACTGTGAGGGTTTAAAAAGTGGATATTCAACATGAGGCCCAATCCAAATAACATTTTGAATCATTTTTGGTAGAGTCCAAAAAAATCAATTTTCTGATGAAAAACGATGACCCCGGACCAGTCGAACATTGAAAAAATGGTCAATATTGATGAAATTTTAACATTTAATCTTTTGACTTAAAATGACGGTTGGATGTGAATTATTACTTTTTCAACTAAAATAAGTGTGTTTAAAGTCATTTCTGTGCCTGAAATTGGTCAAAATTGAAGATTTTGAGTAAGCAAAACTCTGTAAAAATGGCAATTTTGGTCACTGTGAGGGTTTAAAAAGTGGTTATTCAACATGAGGCCCGATCCAAATGACATTTTGAATCATTTTTGGTAGAATCCAAAAAATCAATTTTCTGATGAAAAACGATGACCCCGGACCAGTCGAATGTTGAAAAAATGGTCAATATTGATGAAATTTTAACATTTAATCTTTTGACTTTAAATGACGGTTGGATGTGAATTATTACTTTTTCAACTAAAATAAGTGTGTTTAAAGTCATTTCTGTGCCTGAAATTGGTCAAAATTGAAGATTTTGAGTAAGCAAAAGTCTGTAAAAATGGCAAATTTGGTCAATGTGAGGGTTTAAAAAGTGGTTATTCAATATGAGACCCGATCCAAAAGACATTTTGAATCATTTTTGACAGAGTCCAAAAAATCAATTTTCTGATGAAAAACGATGACCCCGGACCAGTCGAACGTTGAAAAAATGGTCAATATTGATGAAATTTTAACATTTAATCTTTTGACTTTAAATTACGGTTGGATGTGAATTATTACTTTTTCAACTAAAATAAGTGTGTTTAAAGTCATTTCTGTGCCTGAAATTGGTCAAAATTGAAGATTTTGAGTAAGCAAAACTCTGTAAAAATGGCAATTTTGGTCACTGTGAGGGTTTAAAAAGTGGTTATTCAACATGAGGCCCGATCCAAATGACATTTTGAATCATTTTTGGTAGAATCCAAAAAATCAATTTTCTGATGAAAAACGATGACCCCGGACCAGTCGAATGTTGAAAAAATGGTCAATATTGATGAAATTTTAACATTTAATCTTTTGACTTTAAATGACGGTTGGATGTGAATTATTACTTTTTCAACTAAAATGAGTGTGTTTAAAGTCATTTCTGTGCCTGAAATTGGTCAAAATTGAAGATTTTGAGTAAGCAAAAGTCTGTAAAAATGGCAAATTTGGTCAATGTGAGGGTTTAAAAAGTGGTTATTCAATATGAGACCCGATCCAAAAGACATTTTGAATCATTTTTGACAGAGTCCAAAAAATCAATTTTCTGATGAAACACGATGACCCCGGACCAGTCGAACGTTGAAAAAATGGTCAATATTGATGAAATTTTAACATTTAATCTTTTGACTTTAAATTACGGTTGGATGTGAATTATTACTTTTTCAACTAAAATAAGTGTGTTTAAAGTCATTTCTGTGCCTGAAATTGGTCAAAATTGAAGATTTTGAGTAAGCAAAACTCTGTAAAAATGGCAATTTTGGTCACTGTGAGGGTTTAAAAAGTGGATATTCAACATGAGGCCCAATCCAAATAACATTTTGAATCATTTTTGGTAGAGTCCAAAAAAATCAATTTTCTGATGAAAAACGATGACCCCGGACCAGTCGAACATTGAAAAAATGGTCAATATTGATGAAATTTTAACATTTAATCTTTTGACTTAAAATGACGGTTGGATGTGAATTATTACTTTTTCAACTAAAATAAGTGTGTTTAAAGTCATTTCTGTGCCTGAAATTGGTCAAAATTGAAGATTTTGAGTAAGCAAAACTCTGTAAAAATGGCAATTTTGGTCACTGTGAGGGTTTAAAAAGTGGTTATTCAACATGAGGCCCGATCCAAATGACATTTTGAATCATTTTTGGTAGAGTCCAAAAAATCATTTTCTGATGGAAAACGATGACCCCGGACCAGTCGAACGTTGAAAAAATGGTCAATATTGATGAAATTTTAACATTTAATCTTTTGACTTTAAATGACGGTTGGATGTGAATTATTACTTTTTCAACGAAAATAAGTGTGTTTAAAGTCATTTCTGTGCCTGAAATTGGTCAAAATTGAAAATTTTGAGTAAGCAAAACTCTGAAAAAATGGCAATTTTGGTCACTGTGAGGGTTTAAAAAGTGGTTATTCAACACGAGGCCCGATCCAAATGACATTTTGAATCATTTTTGGTAGAGTCCAAAAAATCCATTTTCTGATGAAAAACGATGACCCCGGACCAGTCGAACGTTGAAAAAATTGTCAATATTGATGAAATTTTAACATTTAATCTTTTGAGTTTAAATGAAGGTTGGATGTGAGTTATTACTTTTTCAACTAAAATAAGTGTGTTTAAAGTAATTTCTGTGCCTGAAATTGGTCAAAATTGAAGATTTTGAGTAAGCAAAACTCTGTAAAAATGGCAATTTTGGTCACTGTGAGGGTTTAAAAAGTTGTTATTCAACATGAGGCCCGATCCAAATGACATTTTGAATCATTTTTGGTAGAATCCAAAAAATCAATTTTCTGATGAAAAACGATGACCCCGGACCAGTCGAATGTTGAAAAAATGGTCAATATTGATGAAATTTTAACATTTAATCTTTTGACTTTAAATGACAGTTGGATGTGAATTATTACTTTTTCAACTAAAATAAGTGTGTTTAAAGTCATTTCTGTGCCTGAAATTGGTCAAAATTGAAGATTTTGAGTAAGCAAAAGTCTGTAAAAATGGCAAATTTGGTCAATGTGAGGGTTTAAAAAGTGGTTATTCAATATGAGACCCGATCCAAAAGACATTTTGAATCATTTTTGACAGAGTCCAAAAAATCAATTTTCTGATGAAAAACGATGACCCCGGACCAGTCGAACTTTGAAAAAATGGTCAATATTGATGAAATTTTAACATTTAATCTTTTGATTTTAATTACGGTTGGATGTGAATTATTACTTTTTCAACTAAAATAAGTGTGTTTAAAGTCATTTCTGTGCCTGAAATTGGTCAAAATTGAAGATTTTGAGTAAGCAAAACTCTGTAAAAATGGCAATTTTGGTCACTGTGAGGGTTTAAAAAGTGGATATTCAACATGAGGCCCAATCCAAATAACATTTGAATCATTTTTGGTAGAGTCCAAAAAATCAATTTTCTGATGAAAAACGATGACCCCGGACCAGTCGAACATTGAAAAAATGGTCAATATTGATGAAATTTTAACATTTAATCTTTTGACTTAAAATGACGGTTGGATGTGAATTATTACTTTTTCAACTAAAATAAGTGTGTTTAAAGTCATTTCTGTGCCTGAAATTGGTCAAAATTGAAGATTTTGAGTAAGCAAAACTCTGTAAAAATGGCAATTTTGGTCACTGTGAGGGTTTAAAAAGTGGTTATTCAACATGAGGCCCGATCCAAATGACATTTTGAATCATTTTTGGTGGAGTCCAAAAAATCAATTTTCTGATTAAAAACGATGACCCCGGACCAGTCGAACATTGAAAAAATGGTCAATATTGATGAAATTTTAACATTTAATCTTTTGAGTTTAAATGAAGGTTGGATGTGAGTTATTACTTTTTCAACTAAAATAAGTGTGTTTAAAGTAATTTCTGTGCCTGAAATTGGTCAAAATTGAAGATTTTGAGTAAGCAAAACTCTGTAAAAATGGCAATTTTGGTCAATGTGAGGGTTTAAAAAGTGGTTATTCAATATGAGACCCGATCCAAAAGACATTTTGAATCATTTTTGACAGAGTCCAAAAAATCAATTTTCTGATGAAACACGATGACCCCGGACCAGTCGAACGTTGAAAAAATGGTCAATATTGATGAAATTTTAACATTTAATCTTTTGACTTTAAATTACGGTTGGATGTGAATTATTACTTTTTCAACTAAAATAAGTGTGTTTAAAGTCATTTCTGTGCCTGAAATTGGTCAAAATTGAAGATTTTGAGTAAGCAAAACTCTGTAAAAATGGCAATTTTGGTCACTGTGAGGGTTTAAAAAGTGGATATTCAACATGAGGCCCAATCCAAATAACATTTTGAATCATTTTTGGTAGAGTCCAAAAAAATCAATTTTCTGATGAAAAACGATGACCCCGGACCAGTCGAACATTGAAAAAATGGTCAATATTGATGAAATTTTAACATTTAATCTTTTGACTTAAAATGACGGTTGGATGTGAATTATTACTTTTTCAACTAAAATAAGTGTGTTTAAAGTCATTTCTGTGCCTGAAATTGGTCAAAATTGAAGATTTTGAGTAAGCAAAAGTCTGTAAAAATGGCAAATTTGGTCAATGTGAGGGTTTAAAAAGTGGTTATTCAACATGAGGCCCGATCCAAATGACATTTTGAATCATTTTTGGTAGAGTCCAAAAAATCCATTTTCTGATGAAAAACGATGACCCCGGACCAGTCGAACGTTGAAAAAATTGTCAATATTGATGAAATTTTAACATTTAATCTTTTGAGTTTAAATGAAGGTTGGATGTGAATTATTACTTTTTAAACTAAAATAAGTGTGTTTAAAGTCATTTCTGTGCCTGAAATTGGTCAAAATTGAAGATTTTGAGTAATCAAAAGTCTGTAAAAATGGCAAATTTGGTCAATGTGAGGGTTTAAAAAGTGGTTATTCAATATGAGACCCGATCCAAAAGACATTTTGAATCATTTTAGACAGAGTCCAAAAAATCAATTTTCTGATGAAAAACGATGACCCCGGACCAGTCGAACGTTGAAAAAATGGTCAATATTGATGAAATTTTAACATTTAATCTTTTGACTTTAAATTACGGTTGGATGTGAATTATTACTTTTTCAACTAAAATAAGTGTGTTTAAAGTCATTTCTGTGCCTGAAATTGGTCAAAATTGAAGATTTTGAGTAAGCAAGACTCTGTAAAAATGGCAATTTTGGTCACTGTGAGGGTTTAAAAAGTGGATATTCAACATGAGGCCCAATCCAAATAACATTTTGAATCATTTTTGGTAGAGTCCAAAAAATCAATTTTCTGATGAAAAACGATGACCCCGGACCAGTCGAACATTGAAAAAATGGTCAATATTGATGAAATTTTAACATTTAATCTTTTGACTTTAAATGACGGTTGGATGTGAATGATTACTTTTTCAACTAAAATAAGTGTGTTTAAAGTCATTTCTGTGCCTGAAATTGGTCAAAATTGAAGATTTTGAGAAAGCAAAACTGTAAAAATGCCAATTTTGGTCACTGTGAGGGTTTAAAAAGTGGTTATTCAACATGAGGCCCGATCCAAATGACATTTTGAATCATTTTTGGTGGAGTCCAAAAAATCAATTTTCTGATGAAAAACGATGACCCCGGACCAGTCGAACGTTGAAAAAATGGTCAATATTGATGAAATTTTAACATTTATTCTTTTGACTTAAAATGACGGTTGGATGTGAATTATTACTTTTTCAACTAAAATAAGTGTGTTTAAAGTCATTTCTGTGCCTGAAATTGGTCAAAATTGAAGATTTTGAGTAAGCAAAACTCTGCAAAAATGGCAATTTTGGTCACTGTGAGGGTTTAAAAAGTGGATATTCAACATGAGGCCCAATCCAAATGACATTTTGAATCATTTTTGGTAGAGTCCAAAAAATCAATTTTCTGATGAAAAACGATGACCCCGGACCAGTCGAACGTTGAAAAAATGGTCAATATTGATGAAATTTTAACATTTAATCTTTTGACTTAAAATGACGGTTGGATGTGAATTATTACTTTTTCAACTAAAATAAGTGTGTTTAAAGTCATTTCTGTGCCTGAAATTGGTCAAAATTGAAGATTTTGAGTAAGCAAAACTCTGCAAAAATGGCAATTTTGGACACTGTGAGGGTTTAAAAAGTGGATATTCAACATGAGGCCCAATCCAAATGACATTTTGAATCATTTTTGGTAGAGTCCAAAAAATCAATTTTCTGATGAAAAACGATGACCCCGGACCAGTCGAACGTTGAAAAAATGGTCAATATTGATGAAATTTTAACATTTAATCTTTTGAGTTTAAATGAAGGTTGGATGTGAGTTATTACTTTTTCAACTAAAATAAGTGTGTTTAAAGTAATTTCTGTGCCTGAAATTGGTCAAAATTGAAGATTTTGAGTAAGCAAAACTCTGTAAAAATGGCAATTTTGGTCACTGTGAGGGTTTAAAAAGTGGTTATTCAACATGAGGCCCGATCCAAATGACATTTTGAATCATTTTTGGTAGAATCCAAAAAATCAATTTTCTGATGAAAAACGATGACCCCGGACCAGTCGAATGTTGAAAAAATGGTCAATATTGATGAAATTTTAACATTTAATCTTTTGACTTTAAATTACGGTTGGATGTGAATTATTACTTTTTCAACTAAAATAAGTGTGTTTAAAGTCATTTCTGTGCCTGAAATTGGTCAAAATTGAAGATTTTGAGTAAGCAAAACTCTGTAAAAATGGCAATTTTGGTCACTGTGAGGGTTTAAAAAGTGGATATTCAACATGAGGCCCAATCCAAATAACATTTTGAATCATTTTTGGTAGAGTCCAAAAAAATCAATTTTCTGATGAAAAACGATGACCCCGGACCAGTCGAACATTGAAAAAATGGTCAATATTGATGAAATTTTAACATTTAATCTTTTGACTTAAAATGACGGTTGGATGTGAATTATTACTTTTTCAACTAAAATAAGTGTGTTTAAAGTCATTTCTGTGCCTGAAATTGGTCAAAATTGAAGATTTTGAGTAAGCAAAACTCTGTAAAAATGGCAATTTTGGTCACTGTGAGGGTTTAAAAAGTGGTTATTCAACATGAGGCCCGATCCAAATGACATTTTGAATCATTTTTGGTGGAGTCCAAAAAATCAATTTTCTGATGAAAAACGATGACCCCGGACCAGTCGAACATTGAAAAAATGGTCAATATTGATGAAATTTTAACATTTAATCTTTTGAGTTTAAATGAAGGTTGGATGTGAGTTATTACTTTTTCAACTAAAATAAGTGTGTTTAAAGTAATTTCTGTGCCTGAAATTGGTCAAAATTGAAGATTTTGAGTAAGCAAAACTCTGTAAAAATGGCAATTTTGGTCACTGTGAGGGTTTAAAAAGTGGTTATTCAACATGAGGCCCGATCCAAATGACATTTTGAATCATTTTTGGTAGAATCCAAAAAATCAATTTTCTGATGAAAAACGATGACCCCGGACCAGTCGAATGTTGAAAAAATGGTCAATATTGATGAAATTTTAACATTTAATCTTTTGACTTTAAATGACGGTTGGATGTGAATTATTACTTTTTCAACTAAAATGAGTGTGTTTAAAGTCATTTCTGTGCCTGAAATTGGTCAAAATTGAAGATTTTGAGTAAGCAAAAGTCTGTAAAAATGGCAAATTTGGTCAATGTGAGGGTTTAAAAAGTGGTTATTCAATATGAGACCCGATCCAAAAGACATTTTGAATCATTTTTGACAGAGTCCAAAAAATCAATTTTCTGATGAAACACGATGACCCCGGACCAGTCGAACGTTGAAAAAATGGTCAATATTGATGAAATTTTAACATTTAATCTTTTGACTTTAAATTACGGTTGGATGTGAATTATTACTTTTTCAACTAAAATAAGTGTGTTTAAAGTCATTTCTGTGCCTGAAATTGGTCAAAATTGAAGATTTTGAGTAAGCAAAACTCTGTAAAAATGGCAATTTTGGTCACTGTGAGGGTTTAAAAAGTGGATATTCAACATGAGGCCCAATCCAAATAACATTTTGAATCATTTTTGTTAGAGTCCAAAAAATCATTTTCTGATGGAAAACGATGACCCCGGACCAGTCGAACGTTGAAAAAATGGTCAATATTGATGAAATTTTAACATTTAATCTTTTGACTTTAAATGACGGTTGGATGTGAATTATTACTTTTTCAACGAAAATAAGTGTGTTTAAAGTCATTTCTGTGCCTGAAATTGGTCAAAATTGAAAATTTTGAGTAAGCAAAACTCTGAAAAAATTGCAATTTTGGTCACTGTGAGGGTTTAAAAAGTGGTTATTCAACATGAGGCCCGATCCAAATGACATTTTGAATCATTTTTGGTAGAGTCCAAAAAATCCATTTTCTGATGAAAAACGATGACCCCGGACCAGTCGAACGTTGAAAACATTGTCAATATTGATGAAATTTTAACATTTAATCTTTTGAGTTTAAATGAAGGTTGGATGTGAGTTATTACTTTTTCAACTAAAATAAGTGTGTTTAAAGTAATTTCTGTGCCTGAAATTGGTCAAAATTGAAGATTTTGAGTAAGCAAAACTCTGAAAAAATGGCAATTTTGGTCACTGTGAGGGTTTAAAAAGTGGATATTCAACATGAGGCCCGATCCAAATGACATTTTGAATCATTTTTGGTAGAGTCCAAAAAATCCATTTTCTGATGAAAAACGATGACCCCGGACCAGTCGAACGTTGAAAAAATTGTCAATATTGATGAAATTTTAACATTTAATCTTTTGAGTTTAAATGAAGGTTGGATGTGAGTTATTACTTTTTCAACTAAAATAAGTGTGTTTAAAGTAATTTCTGTGCCTGAAATTGGTCAAAATTGAAGATTTTGAGTAAGCAAAACTCTGTAAAAATGGCAATTTTGGTCACTGTGAGGGTTTAAAAAGTGGTTATTCAACATGAGGCCCGATCCAAATGACATTTTGAATCATTTTTGGTGGAGTCCAAAAAATCAATTTTCTGATTAAAAACGATGACCCCGGACCAGTCGAACATTGAAAAAATGGTCAATATTGATGAAATTTTAACATTTAATCTTTTGAGTTTAAATGAAGGTTGGATGTGAGTTATTACTTTTTCAACTAAAATAAGTGTGTTTAAAGTAATTTCTGTGCCTGAAATTGGTCAAAATCTAAGATTTTGAGTAAGCAAAACTCTGTAAAAATGGCAATTTTGGTCAATGTGAGGGTTTAAAAAGTGGTTATTCAATATGAGACCCGATCCAAAAGACATTTTGAATCATTTTTGACAGAGTCCAAAAAATCAATTTTCTGATGAAACACGATGACCCCGGACCAGTCGAACGTTGAAAAAATGGTCAATATTGATGAAATTTTAACATTTAATCTTTTGACTTTAAATTACGGTTGGATGTGAATTATTACTTTTTCAACTAAAATAAGTGTGTTTAAAGTCATTTCTGTGCCTGAAATTGGTCAAAATTGAAGATTTTGAGTAAGCAAAACTCTGTAAAAATGGCAATTTTGGTCACTGTGAGGGTTTAAAAAGTGGATATTCAACATGAGGCCCAATCCAAATAACATTTTGAATCATTTTTGGTAGAGTCCAAAAAAATCAATTTTCTGATGAAAAACGATGACCCCGGACCAGTCGAACATTGAAAAAATGGTCAATATTGATGAAATTTTAACATTTAATCTTTTGACTTAAAATGACGGTTGGATGTGAATTATTACTTTTTCAACTAAAATAAGTGTGTTTAAAGTCATTTCTGTGCCTGAAATTGGTCAAAATTGAAGATTTTGAGTAAGCAAAAGTCTGTAAAAATGGCAAATTTGGTCAATGTGAGGGTTTAAAAAGTGGTTATTCAACATGAGGCCCGATCCAAATGACATTTTGAATCATTTTTGGTAGAGTCCAAAAAATCCATTTTCTGATGAAAAACGATGACCCCGGACCAGTCGAACGTTGAAAAAATTGTCAATATTGATGAAATTTTAACATTTAATCTTTTGAGTTTAAATGAAGGTTGGATGTGAGTTATTACTTTTTCAACTAAAATAAGTGTGTTTAAAGTAATTTCTGTGCCTGAAATTGGTCAAAATTGAAGATTTTGAGTAAGCAAAACTCTGTAAAAATGGCAATTTTGGTCACTGTGAGGGTTTAAAAAGTGGTTATTCAACATGAGGCCCGATCCAAATGACATTTTGAATCATTTTTGGTAGAATCCAAAAAATCAATTTTCTGATGAAAAACGATGACCCCGGACCAGTCGAATGTTGAAAAAATGGTCAATATTGATGAAATTTTAACATTTAATCTTTTGACTTTAAATGACGGTTGGATGTGAATTATTACTTTTTCAACTAAAATAAGTGTGTTTAAAGTCATTTCTGTGCCTGAAATTGGTCAAAATTGAAGATTTTGAGTAAGCAAAAGTCTGTAAAAATGGCAAATTTGGTCAATGTGAGGGTTTAAAAAGTGGTTATTCAATATGAGACCCGATCCAAAAGACATTTTGAATCATTTTTGACAGAGTCCAAAAAATCAATTTTCTGAAGAAAAACGATGACCCCGGACCAGTCGAACGTTGAAAAAATGGTCAATATTGATGAAATTTTAACATTTAATCTTTTGACTTTAAATTACGGTTGGATGTGAATTATTACTTTTTCAACTAAAATAAGTGTGTTTAAAGTCATTTCTGTGCCTGAAATTGGTCAAAATTGAAGATTTTGAGTAAGCAAAACTCTGTAAAAATGGCAATTTTGGTCACTGTGAGGGTTTAAAAAGTGGTTATTCAACATGAGGCCCGATCCAAATGACATTTTGAATCATTTTTGGTAGAAACCAAAAAATCAATTTTCTGATGAAAAACGATGACCCCGGACCAGTCGAATGTTGAAAAAATGGTCAATATTGATGAAATTTTAACATTTAATCTTTTGAGTTTAAATGAAGGTTGGATGTGAGTTATTACTTTTTCAACTAAAATAAGTGTGTTTAAAGTAATTTCTGTGCCTGAAATTGGTCAAAATTGAAGATTTTGAGTAAGCAAAACTCTGTAAAAATGGCAATTTTGGTCAATGTGAGGGTTTAAAAAGTGGTTATTCAATATGAGACCCGATCCAAAAGACATTTTGAATCATTTTTGACAGAGTCCAAAAAATCAATTTTCTGATGAAACACGATGACCCCGGACCAGTCGAACGTTGAAAAAATGGTCAATATTGATGAAATTTTAACATTTAATCTTTTGACTTTAAATTACGGTTGGATGTGAATTATTACTTTTTCAACTAAAATAAGTGTGTTTAAAGTCATTTCTGTGCCTGAAATTGGTCAAAATTGAAGATTTTGAGTAAGCAAAACTCTGTAAAAATGGCAATTTTGGTCACTGTGAGGGTTTAAAAAGTGGATATTCAACATGAGGCCCAATCCAAATAACATTTTGAATCATTTTTGGTAGAGTCCAAAAAAATCAATTTTCTGATGAAAAACGATGACCCCGGACCAGTCGAACATTGAAAAAATGGTCAATATTGATGAAATTTTAACATTTAATCTTTTGACTTAAAATGACGGTTGGATGTGAATTATTACTTTTTCAACTAAAATAAGTGTGTTTAAAGTCATTTCTGTGCCTGAAATTGGTCAAAATTGAAGATTTTGAGTAAGCAAAAGTCTGTAAAAATGGCAAATTTGGTCAATGTGAGGGTTTAAAAAGTGGTTATTCAACATGAGGCCCGATCCAAATGACATTTTGAATCATTTTTGGTAGAGTCCAAAAAATCCATTTTCTGATGAAAAACGATGACCCCGGACCAGTCGAACGTTGAAAAAATTGTCAATATTGATGAAATTTTAACATTTAAACTTTTGAGTTTAAATGAAGGTTGGATGTGAGTTATTACTTTTTCAACTAAAATAAGTGTGTTTAAAGTAATTTCTGTGCCTGAAATTGGTCAAAATTGAAGATTTTGAGTAAGCAAAACTCTGTAAAAATGGCAATTTTGGTCACTGTGAGGGTTTAAAAAGTGGTTATTCAACATGAGGCCCGATCCAAATGACATTTTGAATCATTTTTGGTAGAATCCAAAAAATCAATTTTCTGATGAAAAACGATGACCCCGGACCAGTCGAATGTTGAAAAAATGGTCAATATTGATGAAATTTTAACATTTAATCTTTTGACTTTAAATGACGGTTGGATGTGAATTATTACTTTTTCAACTAAAATAAGTGTGTTTAAAGTCATTTCTGTGCCTGAAATTGGTCAAAATTGAAGATTTTGAGTAAGCAAAAGTCTGTAAAAATGGCAAATTTGGTCAATGTGAGGGTTTAAAAAGTGGTTATTCAATATGAGACCCGATCCAAAAGACATTTTGAATCATTTTTGACAGAGTCCAAAAAATCAATTTTCTGAAGAAAAACGATGACCCCGGACCAGTCGAACGTTGAAAAAATGGTCAATATTGATGAAATTTTAACATTTAATCTTTTGACTTTAAATTACGGTTGGATGTGAATTATTACTTTTTCAACTAAAATAAGTGTGTTTAAAGTCATTTCTGTGCCTGAAATTGGTCAAAATTGAAGATTTTGAGTAAGCAAAACTCTGTAAAAATGGCAATTTTGGTCACTGTGAGGGTTTAAAAAGTGGTTATTCAACATGAGGCCCGATCCAAATGACATTTTGAATCATTTTTGGTAGAAACCAAAAAATCAATTTTCTGATGAAAAACGATGACCCCGGACCAGTCGAATGTTGAAAAAATGGTCAATATTGATGAAATTTTAACATTTAATCTTTTGACTTTAAATGACGGTTGGATGTGAATTATTACTTTTTCAACTAAAATGAGTGTGTTTAAAGTCATTTCTGTGCCTGAAATTGGTCAAAATTGAAGATTTTGAGTAAGCAAAAGTCTGTAAAAATGGCAAATTTGGTCAATGTGAGGGTTTAAAAAGTGGTTATTCAATATGAGACCCGATCCAAAAGACATTTTGAATCATTTTTGACAGAGTCCAAAAAATCAATTTTCTGATGAAACACGATGACCCCGGACCAGTCGAACGTTGAACAAATGGTCAATATTGATGAAATTTTAACATTTAATCTTTTGACTTTAAATTACGGTTGGATGTGAATTATTACTTTTTCAACTAAAATAAGTGTGTTTAAAGTCATTTCTGTGCCTGAAATTGGTCAAAATTGAAGATTTTGAGTAAGCAAAACTCTGTAAAAATGGCAATTTTGGTCACTGTGAGGGTTTAAAAAGTGGATATTCAACTATGAGGCCCAATCCAAATAACATTTTGAATCATTTTTGGTAGAGTCCAAAAAAATCAATTTTCTGATGAAAAACGATGACCCCGGACCAGTCGAACATTGAAAAAATGGTCAATATTGATGAAATTTTAACATTTAATCTTTTGACTTAAAATGACGGTTGGATGTGAATTATTACTTTTTCAACTAAAATAAGTGTGTTTAAAGTCATTTCTGTGCCTGAAATTGGTCAAAATTGAAGATTTTGAGTAAGCAAAACTCTGTAAAAATGGCAATTTTGGTCACTGTGAGGGTTTAAAAAGTGGTTATTCAACATGAGGCCCGATCCAAATGACATTTTGAATCATTTTTGGTAGAATCCAAAAAATCAATTTTCTGATGAAAAACGATGACCCCGGACCAGTCGAATGTTGAAAAAATGGTCAATATTGATGAAATTTTAACATTTAATCTTTTGACTTTAAATGACGGTTGGATGTGAATTATTACTTTTTCAACTAAAATAAGTGTGTTTAAAGTCATTTCTGTGCCTGAAATTGGTCAAAATTGAAGATTTTGAGTAAGCAAAAGTCTGTAAAAATGGCAAATTTGGTCAATGTGAGGGTTTAAAAAGTGGTTATTCAATATGAGACCCGATCCAAAAGACATTTTGAATCATTTTTGACAGAGTCCAAAAAATCAATTTTCTGATGAAAAACGATGACCCCGGACCAGTCGAACGTTGAAAAAATGGTCAATATTGATGAAATTTTAACATTTAATCTTTTGACTTTAAATTACGGTTGGATGTGAATTATTACTTTTTCAACTAAAATAAGTGTGTTTAAAGTCATTTCTGTGCCTGAAATTGGTCAAAATTGAAGATTTTGAGTAAGCAAAACTCTGTAAAAATGGCAATTTTGGTCACTGTGAGGGTTTAAAAAGTGGTTATTCAACATGAGGCCGGATCCAAATGACATTTTGAATCATTTTTGGTAGAATCCAAAAAATCAATTTTCTGATGAAAAACGATGACCCCGGACCAGTCGAATGTTGAAAAAATGGTCAATATTGATGAAATTTTAACATTTAATCTTTTGACTTTAAATGACGGTTGGATGTGAATTATTACTTTTTCAACTAAAATGAGTGTGTTTAAAGTCATTTCTGTGCCTGAAATTGGTCAAAATTGAAGATTTTGAGTAAGCAAAAGTCTGTAAAAATGGCAAATTTGGTCAATGTGAGGGTTTAAAAAGTGGTTATTCAATATGAGACCCGATCCAAAAGACATTTTGAATCATTTTTGACAGAGTCCAAAAAATCAATTTTCTGATGAAACACGATGACCCCGGACCAGTCGAACGTTGAAAAAATGGTCAATATTGATGAAATTTTAACATTTAATCTTTTGACTTTAAATTACGGTTGGATGTGAATTATTACTTTTTCAACTAAAATAAGTGTGTTTAAAGTCATTTCTGTGCCTGAAATTGGTCAAAATTGAAGATTTTGAGTAAGCAAAACTCTGTAAAAATGGCAATTTTGGTCACTGTGAGGGTTTAAAAAGTGGATATTCAACATGAGGCCCAATCCAAATAACATTTTGAATCATTTTTGGTAGAGTCCAAAAAAATCAATTTTCTGATGAAAAACGATGACCCCGGACCAGTCGAACATTGAAAAAATGGTCAATATTGATGAAATTTTAACATTTAATCTTTTGACTTAAAATGACGGTTGGATGTGAATTATTACTTTTTCAACTAAAATAAGTGTGTTTAAAGTCATTTCTGTGCCTGAAATTGGTCAAAATTGAAGATTTTGAGTAAGCAAAACTCTGTAAAAATGGCAATTTTGGTCACTGTGAGGGTTTAAAAAGTGGTTATTCAACATGAGGCCCGATCCAAATGACATTTTGAATCATTTTTGGTAGAGTCCAAAAAATCATTTTCTGATGGAAAACGATGACCCCGGACCAGTCGAACGTTGAAAAAATGGTCAATATTGATGAAATTTTAACATTTAATCTTTTGACTTTAAATGACGGTTGGATGTGAATTATTACTTTTTCAACGAAAATAAGTGTGTTTAAAGTCATTTCTGTGCCTGAAATTGGTCAAAATTGAAAATTTTGAGTAAGCAAAACTCTGAAAAAATGGCAATTTTGGTCACTGTGAGGGTTTAAAAAGTGGTTATTCAACATGAGGCCCGATCCAAATGACATTTTGAATCATTTTTGGTAGAGTCCAAAAAATCCATTTTCTGATGAAAAACGATGACCCCGGACCAGTCGAACGTTGAAAAAATTGTCAATATTGATGAAATTTTAACATTTAATCTTTTGAGTTTAAATGAAGGTTGGATGTGAGTTATTACTTTTTCAACTAAAATAAGTGTGTTTAAAGTCATTTCTGTGCCTGAAATTGGTCAAAATTGAAGATTTTGAGTAAGCAAAAGTCTGTAAAAATGGCAAATTTGGTCAATGTGAGGGTTTAAAAAGTGGTTATTCAACATGAGGCCCGATCCAAATGACATTTTGAATCATTTTTGGTAGAGTCCAAAAAATCCATTTTCTGATGAAAAACGATGACCCCGGACCAGTCGAACGTTGAAAAAATTGTCAATATTGATGAAATTTTAACATTTAATCTTTTGAGTTTAAATGAAGGTTGGATGTGAGTTATTACTTTTTCAACTAAAATAAGTGTGTTTAAAGTAATTTCTGTGCCTGAAATTGGTCAAAATTGAAGATTTTGAGTAAGCAAAACTCTGTAAAAATGGCAATTTTGGTCACTGTGAGGGTTTAAAAAGTGGTTATTCAACATGAGGCCCGATCCAAATGACATTTTGAATCATTTTTGGTAGAATCCAAAAAATCAATTTTCTGATGAAAAACGATGACCCCGGACCAGTCGAATGTTGAAAAAATGGTCAATATTGATGAAATTTTAACATTTAATCTTTTGACTTTAAATGACGGTTGGATGTGAATTATTACTTTTTCAACTAAAATAAGTGTGTTTAAAGTCATTTCTGTGCCTGAAATTGGTCAAAATTGAAGATTTTGAGTAAGCAAAAGTCTGTAAAAATGGCAAATTTGGTCAATGTGAGGGTTTAAAAAGTGGTTATTCAATATGAGACCCGATCCAAAAGACATTTTGAATCATTTTTGACAGAGTCCAAAAAATCAATTTTCTGAAGAAAAACGATGACCCCGGACCAGTCGAACGTTGAAAAAATGGTCAATATTGATGAAATTTTAACATTTAATCTTTTGACTTTAAATTACGGTTGGATGTGAATTATTACTTTTTCAACTAAAATAAGTGTGTTTAAAGTCATTTCTGTGCCTGAAATTGGTCAAAATTGAAGATTTTGAGTAAGCAAAACTCTGTAAAAATGGCAATTTTGGTCACTGTGAGGGTTTAAAAAGTGGTTATTCAACATGAGGCCCGATCCAAATGACATTTTGAATCATTTTTGGTAGAAACCAAAAAATCAATTTTCTGATGAAAAACGATGACCCCGGACCAGTCGAATGTTGAAAAAATGGTCAATATTGATGAAATTTTAACATTTAATCTTTTGAGTTTAAATGAAGGTTGGATGTGAGTTATTACTTTTTCAACTAAAATAAGTGTGTTTAAAGTAATTTCTGTGCCTGAAATTGGTCAAAATTGAAGATTTTGAGTAAGCAAAACTCTGTAAAAATGGCAATTTTGGTCAATGTGAGGGTTTAAAAAGTGGTTATTCAATATGAGACCCGATCCAAAAGACATTTTGAATCATTTTTGACAGAGTCCAAAAAATCAATTTTCTGATGAAACACGATGACCCCGGACCAGTCGAACGTTGAAAAAATGGTCAATATTGATGAAATTTTAACATTTAATCTTTTGACTTTAAATTACGGTTGGATGTGAATTATTACTTTTTCAACTAAAATAAGTGTGTTTAAAGTCATTTCTGTGCCTGAAATTGGTCAAAATTGAAGATTTTGAGTAAGCAAAACTCTGTAAAAATGGCAATTTTGGTCACTGTGAGGGTTTAAAAAGTGGATATTCAACATGAGGCCCAATCCAAATAACATTTTGAATCATTTTTGGTAGAGTCCAAAAAAATCAATTTTCTGATGAAAAACGATGACCCCGGACCAGTCGAACATTGAAAAAATGGTCAATATTGATGAAATTTTAACATTTAATCTTTTGACTTAAAATGACGGTTGGATGTGAATTATTACTTTTTCAACTAAAATAAGTGTGTTTAAAGTCATTTCTGTGCCTGAAATTGGTCAAAATTGAAGATTTTGAGTAAGCAAAAGTCTGTAAAAATGGCAAATTTGGTCAATGTGAGGGTTTAAAAAGTGGTTATTCAACATGAGGCCCGATCCAAATGACATTTTGAATCATTTTTGGTAGAGTCCAAAAAATCCATTTTCTGATGAAAAACGATGACCCCGGACCAGTCGAACGTTGAAAAAATTGTCAATATTGATGAAATTTTAACATTTAAACTTTTGAGTTTAAATGAAGGTTGGATGTGAGTTATTACTTTTTCAACTAAAATAAGTGTGTTTAAAGTAATTTCTGTGCCTGAAATTGGTCAAAATTGAAGATTTTGAGTAAGCAAAACTCTGTAAAAATGGCAATTTTGGTCACTGTGAGGGTTTAAAAAGTGGTTATTCAACATGAGGCCCGATCCAAATGACATTTTGAATCATTTTTGGTAGAATCCAAAAAATCAATTTTCTGATGAAAAACGATGACCCCGGACCAGTCGAATGTTGAAAAAATGGTCAATATTGATGAAATTTTAACATTTAATCTTTTGACTTTAAATGACGGTTGGATGTGAATTATTACTTTTTCAACTAAAATAAGTGTGTTTAAAGTCATTTCTGTGCCTGAAATTGGTCAAAATTGAAGATTTTGAGTAAGCAAAAGTCTGTAAAAATGGCAAATTTGGTCAATGTGAGGGTTTAAAAAGTGGTTATTCAATATGAGACCCGATCCAAAAGACATTTTGAATCATTTTTGACAGAGTCCAAAAAATCAATTTTCTGAAGAAAAACGATGACCCCGGACCAGTCGAACGTTGAAAAAATGGTCAATATTGATGAAATTTTAACATTTAATCTTTTGACTTTAAATTACGGTTGGATGTGAATTATTACTTTTTCAACTAAAATAAGTGTGTTTAAAGTCATTTCTGTGCCTGAAATTGGTCAAAATTGAAGATTTTGAGTAAGCAAAACTCTGTAAAAATGGCAATTTTGGTCACTGTGAGGGTTTAAAAAGTGGTTATTCAACATGAGGCCCGATCCAAATGACATTTTGAATCATTTTTGGTAGAAACCAAAAAATCAATTTTCTGATGAAAAACGATGACCCCGGACCAGTCGAATGTTGAAAAAATGGTCAATATTGATGAAATTTTAACATTTAATCTTTTGACTTTAAATGACGGTTGGATGTGAATTATTACTTTTTCAACTAAAATGAGTGTGTTTAAAGTCATTTCTGTGCCTGAAATTGGTCAAAATTGAAGATTTTGAGTAAGCAAAAGTCTGTAAAAATGGCAAATTTGGTCAATGTGAGGGTTTAAAAAGTGGTTATTCAATATGAGACCCGATCCAAAAGACATTTTGAATCATTTTTGACAGAGTCCAAAAAATCAATTTTCTGATGAAACACGATGACCCCGGACCAGTCGAACGTTGAAAAAATGGTCAATATTGATGAAATTTTAACATTTAATCTTTTGACTTTAAATTACGGTTGGATGTGAATTATTACTTTTTCAACTAAAATAAGTGTGTTTAAAGTCATTTCTGTGCCTGAAATTGGTCAAAATTGAAGATTTTGAGTAAGCAAAACTCTGTAAAAATGGCAATTTTGGTCACTGTGAGGGTTTAAAAAGTGGATATTCAACATGAGGCCCAATCCAAATAACATTTTGAATCATTTTTGGTAGAGTCCAAAAAAATCAATTTTCTGATGAAAAACGATGACCCCGGACCAGTCGAACATTGAAAAAATGGTCAATATTGATGAAATTTTAACATTTAATCTTTTGACTTAAAATGACGGTTGGATGTGAATTATTACTTTTTCAACTAAAATAAGTGTGTTTAAAGTCATTTCTGTGCCTGAAATTGGTCAAAATTGAAGATTTTGAGTAAGCAAAACTCTGTAAAAATGGCAATTTTGGTCACTGTGAGGGTTTAAAAAGTGGTTATTCAACATGAGGCCCGATCCAAATGACATTTTGAATCATTTTTGGTAGAATCCAAAAAATCAATTTTCTGATGAAAAACGATGACCCCGGACCAGTCGAATGTTGAAAAAATGGTCAATATTGATGAAATTTTAACATTTAATCTTTTGACTTTAAATGACGGTTGGATGTGAATTATTACTTTTTCAACTAAAATAAGTGTGTTTAAAGTCATTTCTGTGCCTGAAATTGGTCAAAATTGAAGATTTTGAGTAAGCAAAAGTCTGTAAAAATGGCAAATTTGGTCAATGTGAGGGTTTAAAAAGTGGTTATTCAATATGAGACCCGATCCAAAAGACATTTTGAATCATTTTTGACAGAGTCCAAAAAATCAATTTTCTGATGAAAAACGATGACCCCGGACCAGTCGAACGTTGAAAAAATGGTCAATATTGATGAAATTTTAACATTTAATCTTTTGACTTTAAATTACGGTTGGATGTGAATTATTACTTTTTCAACTAAAATAAGTGTGTTTAAAGTCATTTCTGTGCCTGAAATTGGTCAAAATTGAAGATTTTGAGTAAGCAAAACTCTGTAAAAATGGCAATTTTGGTCACTGTGAGGGTTTAAAAAGTGGTTATTCAACATGAGGCCCGATCCAAATGACATTTTGAATCATTTTTGGTAGAATCCAAAAAATCAATTTTCTGATGAAAAACGATGACCCCGGACCAGTCGAATGTTGAAAAAATGGTCAATATTGATGAAATTTTAACATTTAATCTTTTGACTTTAAATGACGGTTGGATGTGAATTATTACTTTTTCAACTAAAATGAGTGTGTTTAAAGTCATTTCTGTGCCTGAAATTGGTCAAAATTGAAGATTTTGAGTAAGCAAAAGTCTGTAAAAATGGCAAATTTGGTCAATGTGAGGGTTTAAAAAGTGGTTATTCAATATGAGACCCGATCCAAAAGACATTTTGAATCATTTTTGACAGAGTCCAAAAAATCAATTTTCTGATGAAACACGATGACCCCGGACCAGTCGAACGTTGAAAAAATGGTCAATATTGATGAAATTTTAACATTTAATCTTTTGACTTTAAATTACGGTTGGATGTGAATTATTACTTTTTCAACTAAAATAAGTGTGTTTAAAGTCATTTCTGTGCCTGAAATTGGTCAAAATTGAAGATTTTGAGTAAGCAAAACTCTGTAAAAATGGCAATTTTGGTCACTGTGAGGGTTTAAAAAGTGGATATTCAACATGAGGCCCAATCCAAATAACATTTTGAATCATTTTTGGTAGAGTCCAAAAAAATCAATTTTCTGATGAAAAACGATGACCCCGGACCAGTCGAACATTGAAAAAATGGTCAATATTGATGAAATTTTAACATTTAATCTTTTGACTTAAAATGACGGTTGGATGTGAATTATTACTTTTTCAACTAAAATAAGTGTGTTTAAAGTCATTTCTGTGCCTGAAATTGGTCAAAATTGAAGATTTTGAGTAAGCAAAACTCTGTAAAAATGGCAATTTTGGTCACTGTGAGGGTTTAAAAAGTGGTTATTCAACATGAGGCCCGATCCAAATGACATTTTGAATCATTTTTGGTAGAGTCCAAAAAATCATTTTCTGATGGAAAACGATGACCCCGGACCAGTCGAACGTTGAAAAAATGGTCAATATTGATGAAATTTTAACATTTAATCTTTTGACTTTAAATGACGGTTGGATGTGAATTATTACTTTTTCAACGAAAATAAGTGTGTTTAAAGTCATTTCTGTGCCTGAAATTGGTCAAAATTGAAAATTTTGAGTAAGCAAAACTCTGAAAAAATGGCAATTTTGGTCACTGTGAGGGTTTAAAAAGTGGTTATTCAACACGAGGCCCGATCCAAATGACATTTTGAATCATTTTTGGTAGAGTCCAAAAAATCCATTTTCTGATGAAAAACGATGACCCCGGACCAGTCGAACGTTGAAAAAATTGTCAATATTGATGAAATTTTAACATTTAATCTTTTGAGTTTAAATGAAGGTTGGATGTGAGTTATTACTTTTTCAACTAAAATAAGTGTGTTTAAAGTAATTTCTGTGCCTGAAATTGGTCAAAATTGAAGATTTTGAGTAAGCAAAACTCTGTAAAAATGGCAATTTTGGTCACTGTGAGGGTTTAAAAAGTTGTTATTCAACATGAGGCCCGATCCAAATGACATTTTGAATCATTTTTGGTAGAATCCAAAAAATCAATTTTCTGATGAAAAACGATGACCCCGGACCAGTCGAATGTTGAAAAAATGGTCAATATTGATGAAATTTTAACATTTAATCTTTTGACTTTAAATGACAGTTGGATGTGAATTATTACTTTTTCAACTAAAATAAGTGTGTTTAAAGTCATTTCTGTGCCTGAAATTGGTCAAAATTGAAGATTTTGAGTAAGCAAAAGTCTGTAAAAATGGCAAATTTGGTCAATGTGAGGGTTTAAAAAGTGGTTATTCAATATGAGACCCGATCCAAAAGACATTTTGAATCATTTTTGACAGAGTCCAAAAAATCAATTTTCTGATGAAAAACGATGACCCCGGACCAGTCGAACTTTGAAAAAATGGTCAATATTGATGAAATTTTAACATTTAATCTTTTGATTTTAATTACGGTTGGATGTGAATTATTACTTTTTCAACTAAAATAAGTGTGTTTAAAGTCATTTCTGTGCCTGAAATTGGTCAAAATTGAAGATTTTGAGTAAGCAAAACTCTGTAAAAATGGCAATTTTGGTCACTGTGAGGGTTTAAAAAGTGGATATTCAACATGAGGCCCAATCCAAATAACATTTGAATCATTTTTGGTAGAGTCCAAAAAATCAATTTTCTGATGAAAAACGATGACCCCGGACCAGTCGAACATTGAAAAAATGGTCAATATTGATGAAATTTTAACATTTAATCTTTTGACTTAAAATGACGGTTGGATGTGAATTATTACTTTTTCAACTAAAATAAGTGTGTTTAAAGTCATTTCTGTGCCTGAAATTGGTCAAAATTGAAGATTTTGAGTAAGCAAAACTCTGTAAAAATGGCAATTTTGGTCACTGTGAGGGTTTAAAAAGTGGTTATTCAACATGAGGCCCGATCCAAATGACATTTTGAATCATTTTTGGTGGAGTCCAAAAAATCAATTTTCTGATTAAAAACGATGACCCCGGACCAGTCGAACATTGAAAAAATGGTCAATATTGATGAAATTTTAACATTTAATCTTTTGAGTTTAAATGAAGGTTGGATGTGAGTTATTACTTTTTCAACTAAAATAAGTGTGTTTAAAGTAATTTCTGTGCCTGAAATTGGTCAAAATTGAAGATTTTGAGTAAGCAAAACTCTGTAAAAATGGCAATTTTGGTCAATGTGAGGGTTTAAAAAGTGGTTATTCAATATGAGACCCGATCCAAAAGACATTTTGAATCATTTTTGACAGAGTCCAAAAAATCAATTTTCTGATGAAACACGATGACCCCGGACCAGTCGAACGTTGAAAAAATGGTCAATATTGATGAAATTTTAACATTTAATCTTTTGACTTTAAATTACGGTTGGATGTGAATTATTACTTTTTCAACTAAAATAAGTGTGTTTAAAGTCATTTCTGTGCCTGAAATTGGTCAAAATTGAAGATTTTGAGTAAGCAAAACTCTGTAAAAATGGCAATTTTGGTCACTGTGAGGGTTTAAAAAGTGGATATTCAACATGAGGCCCAATCCAAATAACATTTTGAATCATTTTTGGTAGAGTCCAAAAAAATCAATTTTCTGATGAAAAACGATGACCCCGGACCAGTCGAACATTGAAAAAATGGTCAATATTGATGAAATTTTAACATTTAATCTTTTGACTTAAAATGACGGTTGGATGTGAATTATTACTTTTTCAACTAAAATAAGTGTGTTTAAAGTCATTTCTGTGCCTGAAATTGGTCAAAATTGAAGATTTTGAGTAAGCAAAAGTCTGTAAAAATGGCAAATTTGGTCAATGTGAGGGTTTAAAAAGTGGTTATTCAACATGAGGCCCGATCCAAATGACATTTTGAATCATTTTTGGTAGAGTCCAAAAAATCCATTTTCTGATGAAAAACGATGACCCCGGACCAGTCGAACGTTGAAAAAATTGTCAATATTGATGAAATTTTAACATTTAATCTTTTGAGTTTAAATGAAGGTTGGATGTGAATTATTACTTTTTAAACTAAAATAAGTGTGTTTAAAGTCATTTCTGTGCCTGAAATTGGTCAAAATTGAAGATTTTGAGTAAGCAAAAGTCTGTAAAAATGGCAAATTTGGTCAATGTGAGGGTTTAAAAAGTGGTTATTCAATATGAGACCCGATCCAAAAGACATTTTGAATCATTTTAGACAGAGTCCAAAAAATCAATTTTCTGATGAAAAACGATGACCCCGGACCAGTCGAACGTTGAAAAAATGGTCAATATTGATGAAATTTTAACATTTAATCTTTTGACTTTAAATTACGGTTGGATGTGAATTATTACTTTTTCAACTAAAATAAGTGTGTTTAAAGTCATTTCTGTGCCTGAAATTGGTCAAAATTGAAGATTTTGAGTAAGCAAGACTCTGTAAAAATGGCAATTTTGGTCACTGTGAGGGTTTAAAAAGTGGATATTCAACATGAGGCCCAATCCAAATAACATTTTGAATCATTTTTGGTAGAGTCCAAAAAATCAATTTTCTGATGAAAAACGATGACCCCGGACCAGTCGAACATTGAAAAAATGGTCAATATTGATGAAATTTTAACATTTAATCTTTTGACTTTAAATGACGGTTGGATGTGAATGATTACTTTTTCAACTAAAATAAGTGTGTTTAAAGTCATTTCTGTGCCTGAAATTGGTCAAAATTGAAGATTTTGAGAAAGCAAAACTGTAAAAATGCCAATTTTGGTCACTGTGAGGGTTTAAAAAGTGGTTATTCAACATGAGGCCCGATCCAAATGACATTTTGAATCATTTTTGGTGGAGTCCAAAAAATCAATTTTCTGATGAAAAACGATGACCCCGGACCAGTCGAACGTTGAAAAAATGGTCAATATTGATGAAATTTTAACATTTATTCTTTTGACTTAAAATGACGGTTGGATGTGAATTATTACTTTTTCAACTAAAATAAGTGTGTTTAAAGTCATTTCTGTGCCTGAAATTGGTCAAAATTGAAGATTTTGAGTAAGCAAAACTCTGCAAAAATGGCAATTTTGGTCACTGTGAGGGTTTAAAAAGTGGATATTCAACATGAGGCCCAATCCAAATGACATTTTGAATCATTTTTGGTAGAGTCCAAAAAATCAATTTTCTGATGAAAAACGATGACCCCGGACCAGTCGAACGTTGAAAAAATGGTCAATATTGATGAAATTTTAACATTTAATCTTTTGACTTAAAATGACGGTTGGATGTGAATTATTACTTTTTCAACTAAAATAAGTGTGTTTAAAGTCATTTCTGTGCCTGAAATTGGTCAAAATTGAAGATTTTGAGTAAGCAAAACTCTGCAAAAATGGCAATTTTGGACACTGTGAGGGTTTAAAAAGTGGATATTCAACATGAGGCCCAATCCAAATGACATTTTGAATCATTTTTGGTAGAGTCCAAAAAATCAATTTTCTGATGAAAAACGATGACCCCGGACCAGTCGAACGTTGAAAAAATGGTCAATATTGATGAAATTTTAACATTTAATCTTTTGAGTTTAAATGAAGGTTGGATGTGAGTTATTACTTTTTCAACTAAAATAAGTGTGTTTAAAGTAATTTCTGTGCCTGAAATTGGTCAAAATTGAAGATTTTGAGTAAGCAAAACTCTGTAAAAATGGCAATTTTGGTCACTGTGAGGGTTTAAAAAGTGGTTATTCAACATGAGGCCCGATCCAAATGACATTTTGAATCATTTTTGGTAGAATCCAAAAAATCAATTTTCTGATGAAAAACGATGACCCCGGACCAGTCGAATGTTGAAAAAATGGTCAATATTGATGAAATTTTAACATTTAATCTTTTGACTTTAAATTACGGTTGGATGTGAATTATTACTTTTTCAACTAAAATAAGTGTGTTTAAAGTCATTTCTGTGCCTGAAATTGGTCAAAATTGAAGATTTTGAGTAAGCAAAACTCTGTAAAAATGGCAATTTTGGTCACTGTGAGGGTTTAAAAAGTGGATATTCAACATGAGGCCCAATCCAAATAACATTTTGAATCATTTTTGGTAGAGTCCAAAAAAATCAATTTTCTGATGAAAAACGATGACCCCGGACCAGTCGAACATTGAAAAAATGGTCAATATTGATGAAATTTTAACATTTAATCTTTTGACTTAAAATGACGGTTGGATGTGAATTATTACTTTTTCAACTAAAATAAGTGTGTTTAAAGTCATTTCTGTGCCTGAAATTGGTCAAAATTGAAGATTTTGAGTAAGCAAAACTCTGTAAAAATGGCAATTTTGGTCACTGTGAGGGTTTAAAAAGTGGTTATTCAACATGAGGCCCGATCCAAATGACATTTTGAATCATTTTTGGTGGAGTCCAAAAAATCAATTTTCTGATGAAAAACGATCACCCCGGACCAGTCGAACATTGAAAAAATGGTCAATATTGATGAAATTTTAACATTTAATCTTTTGAGTTTAAATGAAGGTTGGATGTGAGTTATTACTTTTTCAACTAAAATAAGTGTGTTTAAAGTAATTTCTGTGCCTGAAATTGGTCAAAATTGAAGATTTTGAGTAAGCAAAACTCTGTAAAAATGGCAATTTTGGTCACTGTGAGGGTTTAAAAAGTGGTTATTCAACATGAGGCCCGATCCAAATGACATTTTGAATCATTTTTGGTAGAATCCAAAAAATCAATTTTCTGATGAAAAACGATGACCCCGGACCAGTCGAATGTTGAAAAAATGGTCAATATTGATGAAATTTTAACATTTAATCTTTTGACTTTAAATGACGGTTGGATGTGAATTATTACTTTTTCAACTAAAATGAGTGTGTTTAAAGTCATTTCTGTGCCTGAAATTGGTCAAAATTGAAGATTTTGAGTAAGCAAAAGTCTGTAAAAATGGCAAATTTGGTCAATGTGAGGGTTTAAAAAGTGGTTATTCAATATGAGACCCGATCCAAAAGACATTTTGAATCATTTTTGACAGAGTCCAAAAAATCAATTTTCTGATGAAACACGATGACCCCGGACCAGTCGAACGTTGAAAAAATGGTCAATATTGATGAAATTTTAACATTTAATCTTTTGACTTTAAATTACGGTTGGATGTGAATTATTACTTTTTCAACTAAAATAAGTGTGTTTAAAGTCATTTCTGTGCCTGAAATTGGTCAAAATTGAAGATTTTGAGTAAGCAAAACTCTGTAAAAATGGCAATTTTGGTCACTGTGAGGGTTTAAAAAGTGGATATTCAACATGAGGCCCAATCCAAATAACATTTTGAATCATTTTTGTTAGAGTCCAAAAAATCATTTTCTGATGGAAAACGATGACCCCGGACCAGTCGAACGTTGAAAAAATGGTCAATATTGATGAAATTTTAACATTTAATCTTTTGACTTTAAATGACGGTTGGATGTGAATTATTACTTTTTCAACGAAAATAAGTGTGTTTAAAGTCATTTCTGTGCCTGAAATTGGTCAAAATTGAAAATTTTGAGTAAGCAAAACTCTGAAAAAATTGCAATTTTGGTCACTGTGAGGGTTTAAAAAGTGGTTATTCAACATGAGGCCCGATCCAAATGACATTTTGAATCATTTTTGGTAGAGTCCAAAAAATCCATTTTCTGATGAAAAACGATGACCCCGGACCAGTCGAACGTTGAAAACATTGTCAATATTGATGAAATTTTAACATTTAATCTTTTGAGTTTAAATGAAGGTTGGATGTGAGTTATTACTTTTTCAACTAAAATAAGTGTGTTTAAAGTAATTTCTGTGCCTGAAATTGGTCAAAATTGAAGATTTTGAGTAAGCAAAACTCTGAAAAAATGGCAATTTTGGTCACTGTGAGGGTTTAAAAAGTGGATATTCAACATGAGGCCCGATCCAAATGACATTTTGAATCATTTTTGGTAGAGTCCAAAAAATCCATTTTCTGATGAAAAACGATGACCCCGGACCAGTCGAACGTTGAAAAAATTGTCAATATTGATGAAATTTTAACATTTAATCTTTTGAGTTTAAATGAAGGTTGGATGTGAGTTATTACTTTTTCAACTAAAATAAGTGTGTTTAAAGTAATTTCTGTGCCTGAAATTGGTCAAAATTGAAGATTTTGAGTAAGCAAAACTCTGTAAAAATGGCAATTTTGGTCACTGTGAGGGTTTAAAAAGTGGTTATTCAACATGAGGCCCGATCCAAATGACATTTTGAATCATTTTTGGTAGAATCCAAAAAATCAATTTTCTGATGAAAAACGATGACCCCGGACCAGTCGAATGTTGAAAAAATGGTCAATATTGATGAAATTTTAACATTTAATCTTTTGACTTTAAATGACGGTTGGATGTGAATTATTACTTTTTCAACTAAAATAAGTGTGTTTAAAGTCATTTCTGTGCCTGAAATTGGTCAAAATTGAAGATTTTGAGTAAGCAAAAGTCTGTAAAAATGGCAAATTTGGTCAATGTGAGGGTTTAAAAAGTGGTTATTCAATATGAGACCCGATCCAAAAGACATTTTGAATCATTTTTGACAGAGTCCAAAAAATCAATTTTCTGATGAAAAACGATGACCCCGGACCAGTCGAACGTTGAAAAAATGGTCAATATTGATGAAATTTTAACATTTAATCTTTTGACTTTAAATTACGGTTGGATGTGAATTATTACTTTTTCAACTAAAATAAGTGTGTTTAAAGTCATTTCTGTGCCTGAAATTGGTCAAAATTGAAGATTTTGAGTAAGCAAAACTCTGTAAAAATGGCAATTTTGGTCACTGTGAGGGTTTAAAAAGTGGTTATTCAACATGAGGCCCGATCCAAATGACATTTTGAATCATTTTTGGTAGAAACCAAAAAATCAATTTTCTGATGAAAAACGATGACCCCGGACCAGTCGAATGTTGAAAAAATGGTCAATATTGATGAAATTTTAACATTTAATCTTTTGACTTTAAATGACGGTTGGATGTGAATTATTACTTTTTCAACTAAAATGAGTGTGTTTAAAGTCATTTCTGTGCCTGAAATTGGTCAAAATTGAAGATTTTGAGTAAGCAAAAGTCTGTAAAAATGGCAAATTTGGTCAATGTGAGGGTTTAAAAAGTGGTTATTCAATATGAGACCCGATCCAAAAGACATTTTGAATCATTTTTGACAGAGTCCAAAAAATCAATTTTCTGATGAAACACGATGACCCCGGACCAGTCGAACGTTGAAAAAATGGTCAATATTGATGAAATTTTAACATTTAATCTTTTGACTTTAAATTACGGTTGGATGTGAATTATTACTTTTTCAACTAAAATAAGTGTGTTTAAAGTCATTTCTGTGCCTGAAATTGGTCAAAATTGAAGATTTTGAGTAAGCAAAACTCTGTAAAAATGGCAATTTTGGTCACTGTGAGGGTTTAAAAAGTGGATATTCAACATGAGGCCCAATCCAAATAACATTTTGAATCATTTTTGGTAGAGTCCAAAAAAATCAATTTTCTGATGAAAAACGATGACCCCGGACCAGTCGAACATTGAAAAAATGGTCAATATTGATGAAATTTTAACATTTAATCTTTTGACTTAAAATGACGGTTGGATGTGAATTATTACTTTTTCAACTAAAATAAGTGTGTTTAAAGTCATTTCTGTGCCTGAAATTGGTCAAAATTGAAGATTTTGAGTAAGCAAAACTCTGTAAAAATGGCAATTTTGGTCACTGTGAGGGTTTAAAAAGTGGTTATTCAACATGAGGCCCGATCCAAATGACATTTTGAATCATTTTTGGTAGAGTCCAAAAAATCATTTTCTGATGGAAAACGATGACCCCGGACCAGTCGAACGTTGAAAAAATGGTCAATATTGATGAAATTTTAACATTTAATCTTTTGACTTTAAATGACGGTTGGATGTGAATTATTACTTTTTCAACGAAAATAAGTGTGTTTAAAGTCATTTCTGTGCCTGAAATTGGTCAAAATTGAAAATTTTGAGTAAGCAAAACTCTGAAAAAATGGCAATTTTGGTCACTGTGAGGGTTTAAAAAGTGGTTATTCAACATGAGGCCCGATCCAAATGACATTTTGAATCATTTTTGGTAGAGTCCAAAAAATCCATTTTCTGATGAAAAACGATGACCCCGGACCAGTCGAACGTTGAAAAAATTGTCAATATTGATGAAATTTTAACATTTAATCTTTTGAGTTTAAATGAAGGTTGGATGTGAGTTATTACTTTTTCAACTAAAATAAGTGTGTTTAAAGTAATTTCTGTGCCTGAAATTGGTCAAAATTGAAGATTTTGAGTAAGCAAAACTCTGTAAAAATGGCAATTTTGGTCACTGTGAGGGTTTAAAAAGTGGTTATTCAACATGAGGCCCGATCCAAATGACATTTTGAATCATTTTTGGTAGAATCCAAAAAATCAATTTTCTGATGAAAAACGATGACCCCGGACCAGTCGAATGTTGAAAAAATGGTCAATATTGATGAAATTTTAACATTTAATCTTTTGACTTTAAATGACGGTTGGATGTGAATTATTACTTTTTCAACTAAAATAAGTGTGTTTAAAGTCATTTCTGTGCCTGAAATTGGTCAAAATTGAAGATTTTGAGTAAGCAAAAGTCTGTAAAAATGGCAAATTTGGTCAATGTGAGGGTTTAAAAAGTGGTTATTCAATATGAGACCCGATCCAAAAGACATTTTGAATCATTTTTGACAGAGTCCAAAAAATCAATTTTCTGATGAAAAACGATGACCCCGGACCAGTCGAACGTTGAAAAAATGGTCAATATTGATGAAATTTTAACATTTAATCTTTTGACTTTAAATTACGGTTGGATGTGAA
The DNA here is from genome assembly GCF_964263255.1 of Lissotriton vulgaris. NCBI lineage: Eukaryota > Metazoa > Chordata > Amphibia > Caudata > Salamandridae > Lissotriton > Lissotriton vulgaris. The sequence goes on along the minus strand of NW_028242082.1, from coordinate 263,153 downwards.
TTATTACTTTTTCAACTAAAATAAGTGTGTTTAAAGTCATTTCTGTGCCTGAAATTGGTCAAAATTGAAGATTTTGAGCAAGCAAAACTCTGTAAAAATGGCAATTTTGGTCACTGTGAGGGTTTAAAAAGTGGATATTCAACATGAGGCCCAATCCAAATAACATTTTGAATCATTTTTGGTAGAGTCCAAAAAATCAATTTTCTGATGAAAAACGATGACCCCGGACCAGTCGAACATTGAAAAAATGGTCAATATTGATGAAATTTTAACATTTAATCTTTTGACTTTAAATGACGGTTGGATGTGAATTATTACTTTTTCAACTAAAATAAGTGTGTTTAAAGTCATTTCTGTGCCTGAAATTGGTCAAAATTGAAGATTTTGAGTAAGCAAAACTCTGTAAAAATGGCAATTTTGGTCACTGTGAGGGTTTAAAAAGTGGATATTCAACATGAGGCCCAATCCAAATAACATTTTGAATCATTTTTGGTAGAGTCCAAAAAAATCAATTTTCTGATGAAAAACGATGACCCCGGACCAGTCCAACATTGAAAAAATGGTCAATATTGATGAAATTTTAACATTTAATCTTTTGACTTAAAATGACGGTTGGATGTGAATTATTACTTTTTCAACTAAAATAAGTGTGTTTAAAGTCATTTCTGTGCCTGAAATTGGTCAAAATTGAAGATTTTGAGTAAGCAAAACTCTGTAAAAATGGCAATTTTGGTCACTGTGAGGGTTTAAAAAGTGGTTATTCAACATGAGGCCCGATCCAAATGACATTTTGAATTATTTTTGGTAGAGTCCAAAAAATCATTTTCTGATGGAAAACGATGACCCCGGACCAGTCGAACGTTGAAAAAATGGTCAATATTGATGAAATTTTAACATTTAATCTTTTGACTTTAAATGACGGTTGGATGTGAATTATTACTTTTTCAACTAAAATGAGTGTGTTTAAAGTCATTTCTGTGCCTGAAATTGGTCAAAATTGAAGATTTTGAGTAAGCAAAAGTCTGTAAAAATGGCAAATTTGGTCAATGTGAGGGTTTAAAAAGTGGTTATTCAATATGAGACCCGATCCAAAAGACATTTTGAATCATTTTTGACAGAGTCCAAAAAATCAATTTTCTGATGAAACACGATGACCCCAGACCAGTCGAACGTTGAAAAAATGGTCAATATTGATGAAATTTTAACATTTAATCTTTTGACTTTAAATTACGGTTGGATGTGAATTATTACTTTTTCAACTAAAATAAGTGTGTTTAAAGTCATTTCTGTGCCTGAAATTGGTCAAAATTGAAGATTTTGAGTAAGCAAAACTCTGTAAAAATGGCAATTTTGGTCACTGTGAGGGTTTAAAAAGTGGATATTCAACATGAGGCCCAATCCAAATAACATTTTGAATCATTTTTGGTAGAGTCCAAAAAAATCAATTTTCTGATGAAAAACGATGACCCCGGACCAGTCGAACATTGAAAAAATGGTCAATATTGATGAAATTTTAACATTTAATCTTTTGACTTAAAATGACGGTTGGATGTGAATTATTACTTTTTCAACTAAAATAAGTGTGTTTAAAGTCATTTCTGTGCCTGAAATTGGTCAAAATTGAAGATTTTGAGTAAGCAAAACTCTGTAAAAATGGCAATTTTGGTCACTGTGAGGGTTTAAAAAGTGGTTATTCAACATGAGGCCCGATCCAAATGACATTTTGAATCATTTTTGGTAGAGTCCAAAAAATCATTTTCTGATGGAAAACGATGACCCCGGACCAGTCGAACGTTGAAAAAATGGTCAATATTGATGAAATTTTAACATTTAATCTTTTGACTTTAAATGACGGTTGGATGTGAATTATTACTTTTTCAACGAAAATAAGTGTGTTTAAAGTCATTTCTGTGCCTGAAATTGGTCAAAATTGAAAATTTTGAGTAAGCAAAACTCTGAAAAAATGGCAATTTTGGTCACTGTGAGGGTTTAAAAAGTGGATATTCAACATGAGGCCCGATCCAAATGACATTTTGAATCATTTTTGGTAGAGTCCAAAAAATCCATTTTCTGATGAAAAACGATGACCCCGGACCAGTCGAACGTTGAAAAAATTGTCAATATTGATGAAATTTTAACATTTAATCTTTTGAGTTTAAATGAAGGTTGGATGTGAGTTATTACTTTTTCAACTAAAATAAGTGTGTTTAAAGTAATTTCTGTGCCTGAAATTGGTCAAAATTGAAGATTTTGAGTAAGCAAAACTCTGTAAAAATGGCAATTTTGGTCACTGTGAGGGTTTAAAAAGTGGTTATTCAACATGAGGCCCGATCCAAATGACATTTTGAATCATTTTTGGTAGAATCCAAAAAATCAATTTTCTGATGAAAAACGATGACCCCGGACCAGTCGAATGTTGAAAAAATGGTCAATATTGATGAAATTTTAACATTTAATCTTTTGACTTTAAATGACGGTTGGATGTGAATTATTACTTTTTCAACTAAAATAAGTGTGTTTAAAGTCATTTCTGTGCCTGAAATTGGTCAAAATTGAAGATTTTGAGTAAGCAAAAGTCTGTAAAAATGGCAAATTTGGTCAATGTGAGGGTTTAAAAAGTGGTTATTCAATATGAGACCCGATCCAAAAGACATTTTGAATCATTTTTGACAGAGTCCAAAAAATCATTTTTCTGATGAAACACGATGACCCCGGACCAGTCGAACGTTGAAAAAATGGTCAATATTGATGAAATTTTAACATTTAATCTTTTGACTTTAAATTACGGTTGGATGTGAATTATTACTTTTTCAACTAAAATAAGTGTGTTTAAAGTCATTTGTGTGCCTGAAATTGGTCAAAATTGAAGATTTTGAGTAAGCAAAACTCTGTAAAAATGGCAATTTTGGTCACTGTGAGGGTTTAAAAAGTGGATATTCAACATGAGGCCCAATCCAAATAACATTTTGAATCATTTTTGGTAGAGTCCAAAAAAATAAATTTTCTGATGAAAAACGATGACCCCGGACCAGTCGAACATTGAAAAAATGGTCAATATTGATGAAATTTTAACATTTAATCTTTTGACTTAAAATGACGGTTGGATGTGAATTATTACTTTTTCAACTAAAATAGGTGTGTTTAAAGTCATTTCTGTGCCTGAAATTGGTCAAAATTGAAGATTTTGAGTAAGCAAAACTCTGTAAAAATGGCAATTTTGGTCACTGTGAGGGTTTAAAAAGTGGTTATTCAACATGAGGCCCGATCCAAATGACATTTTGAATCATTTTTGGTAGAGTCCAAAAAATCATTTTCTGATGGAAAACGATGACCCCGGACCAGTCGAACGTTGAAAAAATGGTCAATATTGATGAAATTTTAACATTTAATCTTTTGACTTTAAATGACGGTTGGATGTGAATTATTACTTTTTCAACGAAAATAAGTGTGTTTAAAGTCATTTCTGTGCCTGAAATTGGTCAAAATTGAAAATTTTGAGTAAGCAAAACTCTGAAAAAATGGCAATTTTGGTCACTGTGAGGGTTTAAAAAGTGGTTATTCAACATGAGGCCCGATCCAAATGACATTTTGAATCATTTTTGGTGGAGTCCAAAAAATCAATTTTCTGATGAAAAACGATGACCCCGGACCAGTCGAACGTTGAAAAAATGGTCAATATTGATGAAATTTTAACATTTAATCTTTTGAGTTTAAATGAAGGTTGGATGTGAGTTATTACTTTTTCAACTAAAATAAGTGTGTTTAAAGTAATTTCTGTGCCTGAAATTGGTCAAAATTGAAGATTTTGAGTAAGCAAAACTCTGTAAAAATGGCAATTTTGGTCACTGTGAGGGTTTAAAAAGTGGTTATTCAACATGAGGCCCGATCCAAATGACATTTTGAATCATTTTTGGTAGAATCCAAAAAATCAATTTTCTGATGAAAAACGATGACCCCGGACCAGTCGAATGTTGAAAAAATGGTCAATATTGATGAAATTTTAACATTTAATCTTTTGACTTTAAATGACAGTTGGATGTGAATTATTACTTTTTCAACTAAAATAAGTGTGTTTAAAGTCATTTCTGTGCCTGAAATTGGTCAAAATTGAAGATTTTGAGTAAGCAAAAGTCTGTAAAAATGGCAAATTTGGTCAATGTGAGGGTTTAAAAAGTGGTTATTCAATATGAGACCCGATCCAAAAGACATTTTGAATCATTTTTGACAGAGTCCAAAAAATCAATTTTCTGATGAAAAACGATGACCCCGGACCAGTCGAACGTTGAAAAAATGGTCAATATTGATGAAATTTTAACATTTAATCTTTTGACTTTAAATTACGGTTGGATGTGAATTATTACTTTTTCAACTAAAATAAGTGTGTTTAAAGTCATTTCTGTGCCTGAAATTGGTCAAAATTGAAGATTTTGAGTAAGCAAAACTCTGTAAAAATGGCAATTTTGGTCACTGTGAGGGTTTAAAAAGTGGATATTCAACATGAGGCCCAATCCAAATAACATTTTGAATCATTTTTGGTAGAGTCCAAAAAATCAATTTTCTGATGAAAAACGATGACCCCGGACCAGTCGAACATTGAAAAAATGGTCAATATTGATGAAATTTTAACATTTAATCTTTTGACTTTAAATGACGGTTGGATGTGAATTATTACTTTTTCAACTAAAATAAGTGTGTTTAAAGTCATTTCTGTGCCTGAAATTGGTCAAAATTGAAGATTTTGAGTAAGCAAAACTCTGTAAAAATGGCAATTTTGGTCACTGTGAGGGTTTAAAAAGTGGATATTCAACATGAGGCCCAATCCAAATAACATTTTGAATCATTTTTGGTAGAGTCCAAAAAAATCAATTTTCTGATGAAAAACGATGACCCCGGACCAGTCGAACATTGAAAAAATGGTCAATATTGATGAAATTTTAACATTTAATCTTTTGACTTAAAATGACGGTTGGATGTGAATTATTACTTTTTCAACTAAAATAAGTGTGTTTAAAGTCATTTCTGTGCCTGAAATTGGTCAAAATTGAAGATTTTGAGTAAGCAAAACTCTGTAAAAATGGCAATTTTGGTCACTGTGAGGGTTTAAAAAGTGGTTATTCAACATGAGGCCCGATCCAAATGACATTTTGAATCATTTTTGGTAGAGTCCAAAAAATCATTTTCTGATGGAAAACGATGACCCCGGACCAGTCGAACGTTGAAAAAATGGTCAATATTGATGAAATTTTAACATTTAATCTTTTGACTTTAAATGACGGTTGGATGTGAATTATTACTTTTTCAACGAAAATAAGTGTGTTTAAAGTCATTTCTGTGCCTGAAATTGGTCAAAATTGAAAATTTTGAGTAAGCAAAACTCTGAAAAAATGGCAATTTTGGTCACTGTGAGGGTTTAAAAAGTGGTTATTCAACATGAGGCCCGATCCAAATGACATTTTGAATCATTTTTGGTAGAGTCCAAAAAATCCATTTTCTGATGAAAAACGATGACCCCGGACCAGTCGAACGTTGAAAACATTGTCAATATTGATGAAATTTTAACATTTAATCTTTTGAGTTTAAATGAAGGTTGGATGTGAGTTATTACTTTTTCAAGTAAAATAAGTGTGTTTAAAGTAATTTCTGTGCCTGAAATTGGTCAAAATTGAAGATTTTGAGTAGGCAAAACTCTGTAAAAATGGCAATTTTGGTCACTGTGAGGGTTTAAAAAGTGGTTATTCAACATGAGGCCCGATCCAAATGACATTTTGAATAATTTTTGGTAGAGTCCAAAAAATCATTTTCTGATGGAAAACGATGACCCCGGACCAGTCGAACGTTGAAAAAATGGTCAATATTGATGAAATTTTAACATTTAATCTTTTGACTTTAAATGACGGTTGGATGTGAATTATTACTTTTTCAACGAAAATAAGTGTGTTTAAAGTCATTTCTGTGCCTGAAATTGGTCAAAATTGAAAATTTTGAGTAAGCAAAACTCTGAAAAAATGGCAATTTTGGTCACTGTGAGGGTTTAAAAAGTGGTTATTCAACATGAGGCCCGATCCAAATGACATTTTGAATCATTTTTGGTAGAGTCCAAAAAATCCATTTTCTGATGAAAAACGATGACCCCGGACCAGTCGAACGTTGAAAAAATTGTCAATATTGATGAAATTTTAACATTTAATCTTTTGAGTTTAAATGAAGGTTGGATGTGAGTTATTACTTTTTCAACTAAAATAAGTGTGTTTAAAGTAATTTCTGTGCCTGAAATTGGTCAAAATTGAAGATTTTGAGTAAGCAAAACTCTGTAAAAATGGCAATTTTGGTCACTGTGAGGGTTTAAAAAGTGGTTATTCAACATGAGGCCCGATCCAAATGACATTTTGAATCATTTTTGGTAGAATCCAAAAAATCAATTTTCTGATGAAAAACGATGACCCCGGACCAGTCGAATGTTGAAAAAATGGTCAATATTGATGAAATTTTAACATTTAATCTTTTGACTTTAAATGACGGTTGGATGTGAATTATTACTTTTTCAACTAAAATAAGTGTGTTTAAAGTCATTTCTGTGCCTGAAATTGGTCAAAATTGAAGATTTTGAGTAAGCAAAACTCTGTAAAAATGGCAATTTTGGTCACTGTGAGGGTTTAAAAAGTGGATATTCAACATGAGGCCCAATCCAAATAACATTTTGAATCATTTTTGGTAGAGTCCAAAAAAATCAATTTTCTGATGAAAAACGATGACCCCGGACCAGTCGAACATTGAAAAAATGGTCAATATTGATGAAATTTTAACATTTAATCTTTTGACTTAAAATGACGGTTGGATGTGAATTATTACTTTTTCAACTAAAATAAGTGTGTTTAAAGTCATTTCTGTGCCTGAAATTGGTCAAAATTGAAGATTTTGAGTAAGCAAAACTCTGTAAAAATGGCAATTTTGGTCACTGTGAGGGTTTAAAAAGTGGTTATTCAACATGAGGCCCGATCCAAATGACATTTTGAATCATTTTTGGTAGAGTCCAAAAAATCATTTTCTGATGGAAAACGATGACCCCGGACCAGTCGAACGTTGAAAAAATGGTCAATATTGATGAAATTTTAACATTTAATCTTTTGACTTTAAATGACGGTTGGATGTGAATTATTACTTTTTCAACTAAAATGAGTGTGTTTAAAGTCATTTCTGTGCCTGAAATTGGTCAAAATTGAAGATTTTGAGTAAGCAAAACTCTGTAAAAATGGCAATTTTGGTCACTGTGAGGGTTTAAAAAGTGGATATTCAACATGAGGCCCAATCCAAATAACATTTTGAATCATTTTTGGTAGAGTCCAAAAAATCAATTTTCTGATGAAAAACGATGACCCCGGACCAGTCGAACATTGAAAAAATGGTCAATATTGATGAAATTTTAACATTTAATCTTTTGACTTAAAATGACGGTTGGATGTGAATTATTACTTTTTCAACTAAAATAAGTGTGTTTAAAGTCATTTCTGTGCCTGAAATTGGTCAAAATTGAAGATTTTGAGTAAGCAAAACTCTGTAAAAATGGCAATTTTGGTCACTGTGAGGGTTTAAAAAGTGGTTATTCAACATGAGGCCCGATCCAAATGACATTTTGAATCATTTTTGGTGGAGTCCAAAAAATCAATTTTCTGATGAAAAACGATGACCCCGGACCAGTCGAACGTTGAAAAAATGGTCAATATTGATGAAATTTTAACATTTAATCTTTTGACTTAAAATGACGGTTGGATGTGAATTATTACTTTTTCAACTAAAATAAGTGTGTTTAAAGTCATTTCTGTGCCTGAAATTGGTCAAAATTGAAGATTTTGAGTAAGCAAAAGTCTGTAAAAATGGCAAATTTGGTCAATGTGAGGGTTTAAAAAGTGGTTATTCAATATGAGACCCGATCCAAAAGACATTTTGAATCATTTTTGACAGAGTCCAAAAAATCAATTTTCTGATGAAACACGATGACCCCGGACCAGTCGAACGTTGAAAAAATTGTCAATATTGATGAAATTTTAACATTTAATCTTTTGACTTTAAATTACGGTTGGATGTGAATTATTACTTTTTCAACTACAATAAGTGTGTTTAAAGTCATTTCTGTGCCTGAAATTGGTCAAAATTGAAGATTTTGAGTAAGCAAAACTCTGTAAAAATGGCAATTTTGGTCACTGTGAGGGTTTAAAAAGTGGATATTCAACATGAGGCCCAATCCAAATAACATTTTGAATCATTTTTGGTAGAGTCCAAAAAAATCAATTTTCTGATGAAAAACGATGACCCCGGACCAGTCGAACATTGAAAAAATGGTCAATATTGATGAAATTTTAACATTTAATCTTTTGACTTAAAATGACGGTTGGATGTGAATTATTACTTTTTCAACTAAAATAAGTGTGTTTAAAGTCATTTCTGTGCCTGAAATTGGTCAAAATTGAAGATTTTGAGTAAGCAAAACTCTGTAAAAATGGCAATTTTGGTCACTGTGAGGGTTTAAAAAGTGGTTATTCAACATGAGGCCCGATCCAAATGACATTTTGAATCATTTTTGGTAGAGTCCAAAAAATCATTTTCTGATGGAAAACGATGACCCCGGACCAGTCGAACGTTGAAAAAATGGTCAATATTGATGAAATTTTAACATTTAATCTTTTGACTTTAAATGACGGTTGGATGTGAATTATTACTTTTTCAACGAAAATAAGTGTGTTTAAAGTCATTTCTGTGCCTGAAATTGGTCAAAATTGAAAATTTTGAGTAAGCAAAACTCTGAAAAAATGGCAATTTTGGTCACTGTGAGGGTTTAAAAAGTGGTTATTCAACATGAGGCCCGATCCAAATGACATTTTGAATCATTTTTGGTAGAGTCCAAAAAATCCATTTTCTGATGAAAAACGATGACCCAGGACCAGTCGAACGTTGAAAAAATTGTCAATATTGATGAAATTTTAACATTTAATCTTTTGAGTTTAAATGAAGGTTGGATGTGAGTTATTACTTTTTCAACTAAAATAAGTGTGTTTAAAGTAATTTCTATGCCTGAAATTGGTCAAAATTGAAAATTTTGAGTAAGCAAAACTCTGTAAAAATGGCAATTTTGGTCACTGTGAGGGTTTAAAAAGTGGTTATTCAACATGAGGCCCGATCCAAATGACATTTTGAATCATTTTTGGTAGAATCCAAAAAATCAATTTTCTGATGAAAAACGATGACCCGGACCAGTCGAATGTTGAAAAAATGGTCAATATTGATGAAATTTTAACATTTAATCTTTTGACTTTAAATGACGGTTGGATGTGAATTATTACTTTTTCAACTAAAATAAGTGTGTTTAAAGTCATTTCTGTGCCTGAAATTGGTCAAAATTAAAGATTTTGAGTAAGCAAAAGTCTGTAAAAATGGCAAATTTGGTCAATGTGAGGGTTTAAAAAGTGGTTATTCAATATGAGACCCGATCCGAAAGACATTTTGAATCATTTTTGACAGAGTCCAAAAAAATCAATTTTCTGATGAAAAACGATGACCCCGGACCAGTCGAACATTGAAAAAATGGTCAATATTGATGAAATTTTAACATTTAATCTTTTGACTTTAAATGACGGTTGGATGTGAATTATTACTTTTTCAACTAAAATAAGTGTGTTTAAAGTCATTTCTGTGCCTGAAATTGGTCAAAATTGAAGATTTTGAGAAAGCAAAACTGTAAAAATGCCAATTTTGGTCACTGTGAGGGTTTAAAAAGTGGTTATTCAACATGAGGCCCGATCCAAATGACATTTTGAATAATTTTTGGTAGAGTCCAAAAAATCATTTTCTGATCGAAAACGATGACCCCGGACCAGTCGAACGTTGAAAAAATTGTCAATATTGATGAAATTTTAACATTTAATCTTTTGACTTTAAATTACGGTTGGATGTGAATTATTACTTTTTCAACTAAAATAAGTGTATTTAAAGTCATTTCTGTGCCTGAAATTGGTCAAAATTGAAGATTTTGAGTAAGCAAAACTCTGTAAAAATGGCAATTTTGGTCACTGTGAGGATTTAAAAAGTGGTTATTCAACATGAGGCCCGATCCAAATGACATTTTGAATCATTTTTGGTGGAGTCCAAAAAATCAATTTTCTGATGAAAAACGATGACCCCGGACCAGTCGAACGTTGAAAAAATGGTCAATATTGATGAAATTTTAACATTTAATCTTTTGACTTAAAATGACGGTTGGATGTGAATTATTACTTTTTCAACTAAAATAAGTGTGTTTAAAGTCATTTCTGTGCCTGAAATTGGTCAAAATTGAAGATTTTGAGTAAGCAAAACTCTGCAAAAATGGCAATTTTGGTCACTGTGAGGGTTTAAAAAGTGGATATTCAACATGAGGCCCAATCCAAATGACATTTTGAATCATTTTTGGTAGAGTCCAAAAAATCAATTTTCTGATGAAAAACGATGACCCCGGACCAGTCGAACGTTGAAAAAATGGTCAATATTGATGAAATTTTAACATTTAATCTTTTGACTTTAAATGAAGGTTGGATGTGAGTTATTACTTTTTCAACTACAATAAGTGTGTTTAAAGTCATTTCTGTGCCTGAAATTGGTCAAAATTGAAGATTTTGAGTAAGCAAAACTCTGTAAAAATGGCAATTTTGGTCACTGTGAGGGTTTAAAAAGTGGTTATTCAACATGAGGCCCGATCCAAATGACATTTTGAATCATTTTTGGTAGAGTCCAAAAAATCATTTTCTGATGGAAAACGATGACCCCGGACCAGTCGAACGTTGAAAAAATGGTCAATATTGATGAAATTTTAACATTTAATCTTTTGAGTTTAAATGAAGGTTGGATGTGAGTTATTACTTTTTCAACTAAAATAAGTGTGTTTAAAGTAATTTCTGTGCCTGAAATTGGTCAAAATTGAAGATTTTGAGTAAGCAAAACTCTGTAAAAATGGCAATTTTGGTCACTGTGAGGGTTTAAAAAGTGGTTATTCAACATGAGGCCCGATCCAAATGACATTTTGAATCATTTTTGGTAGAATCCAAAAAATCAATTTTCTGATGAAAAACGATGACCCCCGGACCAGTCGAATGTTGAAAAAATGGTCAATATTGATGAAATTTTAACATTTAATCTTTTGACTTTAAATGACGGTTGGATGTGAATTATTACTTTTTCAACTAAAATGAGTGTGTTTAAAGTCATTTCTGTGCCTGAAATTGGTCAAAATTGAAGATTTTGAGTAAGCAAAACTCTGTAAAAATGGCAATTTTGGTTACTGTGAGGGTTTAAAAAGTGGTTATTCAACATGAGGCCCGATCCAAATGACATTTTGAATCATTTTTGGTAGAGTCCAAAAAATCATTTTCTGATGGAAAACGATGACCCCGGACCAGTCGAACGTTGAAAAAATGGTCAATATTGATGAAATTTTAACATTTTATCTTTTGACTTTAAATGACGGTTGGATGTGAATTATTACTTTTTCAACGAAAATAAGTGTGTTTAAAGTCATTTCTGTGCCTGAAATTGGTCAAAATTGAAAATTTTGAGTAAGCAAAACTCTGAAAAAATGGCAATTTTGGTCACTGTGAGGGTTTAAAAAGTGGTTATTCAACATGAGGCCCGATCCAAATGACATTTTGAATCATTTTTGACAGAGTCCAAAAAATCAATTTTCTGATGAAAAACGATGACCCCGGACCAGTCGAACGTTGAAAAAATGGTCAATATTGATGAAATTTTAACATTTAATCTTTTGACTTAAAATGACGGTTGGATGTGAATTATTACTTTTTCAACTAAAATAAGTGTGTTTAAAGTCATTTCTGTGCCTGAAATTGGTCAAAATTGAAGATTTTGAGTAAGCAAAACTCTGTAAAAATGGCAATTTTGGTCACTGTGAGGGTTTAAAAAGTGGTTATTCAACATGAGGCCCGATCCAAATGACATTTTGAATCATTTTTGGTGGAGTCCAAAAAATCAATTTTCTGATGAAAAACGATGACCCCGGACCAGTCGAACATTGAAAAAATGGTCAATATTGATGAAATTTTAACATTTAATCTTTTGAGTTTAAATGAAGGTTGGATGTGAGTTATTACTTTTTCAACTAAAATAAGTGTGTTTAAAGTAATTTCTGTGCCTGAAATTGGTCAAAATTGAAGATTTTGAGTAAGCAAAACTCTGTAAAAATGGCAATTTTGGTCACTGTGAGGGTTTAAAAAGTGGTTATTCAACATGAGGCCCGATCCAAATGACATTTTGAATCATTTTTGGTAGAATCCAAAAAATCAATTTTCTGATGAAAAACGATGACCCCGGACCAGTCGAATGTTGAAAAAATGGTCAATATTGATGAAATTTTAACATTTAATCTTTTGACTTTAAATGACGGTTGGATGTGAATTATTACTTTTTCAACTAAAATGAGTGTGTTTAAAGTCATTTCTGTGCCTGAAATTGGTCAAAATTGAAGATTTTGAGTAAGCAAAAGTCTGTAAAAATGGCAAATTTGGTCAATGTGAGGGTTTAAAAAGTGGTTATTCAATATGAGACCCGATCCAAAAGACATTTTGAATCATTTTTGACAGAGTCCAAAAAAATCAATTTTCTGATGAAACACGATGACCCCGGACCAGTCGAACGTTGAAAAAATGGTCAATATTGATGAAATTTTAACATTTAATCTTTTGACTTTAAATTACGGTTGGATGTGAATTATTACTTTTTCAACTAAAATAAGTGTGTTTAAAGTCATTTCTGTGCCTGAAATTGGTCAAAATTGAAGATTTTGAGTAAGCAAAACTCTGTAAAAATGGCAATTTTGGTCACTGTGAGGGTTTAAAAAGTGGATATTCAACATGAGGCCCAATCCAAATAACATTTTGAATCATTTTTGGTAGAGTCCAAAAAAATCAATTTTCTGATGAAAAACGATGACCCCGGACCAGTCGAACATTGAAAAAATGGTCAATATTGATGAAATTTTAACATTTAATCTTTTGACTTAAAATGACGGTTGGATGTGAATTAATACTTTTTCAACTAAAATAAGTGTGTTTAAAGTCATTTCTGTGCCTGAAATTGGTCAAAATTGAAGATTTTGAGTAAGCAAAACTCTGTAAAAATGGCAATTTTGGTCACTGTGAGGGTTTAAAAAGTGGTTATTCAACATGAGGCCCGATCCAAATGACATTTTGAATCATTTTTGGTAGAGTCCAAAAAATCATTTACTGATGGAAAACGATGACCCCGGACCAGTCGAACGTTGAAAAAATGGTCAATATTGATGAAATTTTAAAATTTAATCTTTTGACTTTAAATGACGGTTGGATGTGAATTATTACTTTTTCAACGAAAATAAGTGTGTTTAAAGTCATTTCTGTGCCTGAAATTGGTCAAAATTGAAAATTTTGAGTAAGCAAAACTCTGAAAAAATGGCAATTTTGGTCACTGTGAGGGTTTAAAAAGTGGTTATTCAACATGAGGCCCGATCCAAATGACATTTTGAATCATTTTTGGTAGAGTCCAAAAAATCCATTTTCTGATGAAAAACGATGACCCAGGACCAGTCGAACGTTGAAAAAATTGTCAATATTGATGAAATTTTAACATTTAATCTTTTGAGTTTAAATGAAGGTTGGATGTGAATTATTACTTTTTCAACTAAAATAAGTGTGTTTAAAGTAATTTCTGTGCCTGAAATTGGTCAAAATTGAAAATTTTGAGTAAGCAAAACTCTGTAAAAATGGCAATTTTGGTCACTGTGAGGGTTTAAAAAGTGGTTATTCAACATGAGGCCCGATCCAAATGACATTTTGAATCATTTTTGGTAGAATCCAAAAAATCAATTTTCTGATGAAAAACGATGACCCGGACCAGTCGAATGTTGAAAAAATGGTCAATATTGATGAAATTTTAACATTTAATCTTTTGACTTTAAATGACGGTTGGATGTGAATTATTACTTTTTCAACTAAAATAAGTGTGTTTAAAGTCATTTCTGTGCCTGAAATTGGTCAAAATTGAAGATTTTGAGTAAGCAAAAGTCTGTAAAAATGGCAAATTTGGTCAATGTGAGGGTTTAAAAAGTGGTTATTCAATATGAGACCCGATCCGAATGACATTTTGAATCATTTTTGGTAGAGTCCAAAAAATCAATTTTCTGATGAAAAACGATGACCCCGGACCAGTCGAACATTGGAAAAATGGTCAATATTGATGAAATTTTAACATTTAATCTTTTGACTTTAAATGACGGTTGGATGTGAATTATTACTTTTTCAACTACAATAAGTGTGTTTAAAGTCATTTCTGTGCCTGAAATTGGTCAAAATTGAAGATTTTGAGTAAGCAAAACTCTGTAAAAATGGCAATTTTGGTCACTGTGAGGGTTTAAAAAGTGGTTATTCAACATGAGGCCCGATCCAAATGACATATTGAATCATTTTTGGTAGAGTCCAAAAAATCATTTTCTGATGGAAAACGATGACCCCGGACCAGTCGAACGTTGAAAAAATGGTCAATATTGATGAAATTTTAACATTTAATCTTTTGAGTTTAAATGAAGGTTGGATGTGAGTTATTACTTTTTCAACTAAAATAAGTGTGTTTAAAGTAATTTCTGTGCCTGAAATTGGTCAAAATTGAAGATTTTGAGTAAGCAAAACTCTGTAAAAATGGCAATTTTGGTCACTGTGAGGGTTTAAAAAGTGGTTATTCAACATGAGGCCCGATCCAAATGACATTTTGAATCATTTTTGGTAGAATCCAAAAAATCAATTTTCTGATGAAAAACGATGACCCCCGGACCAGTCGAATGTTGAAAAAATGGTCAATATTGATGAAATTTTAACATTTAATCTTTTGACTTTAAATGACGGTTGGATGTGAATTATTACTTTTTCAACTAAAATGAGTGTGTTTAAAGTCATTTCTGTGCCTGAAATTGGTCAAAATTGAAGATTTTGAGTAAGCAAAAGTCTGTAAAAATGGCAAATTTGGTCAATGTGAGGGTTTAAAAAGTGGTTATTCAATATGAGACCCGATCCAAAAGACATTTTGAATCATTTTTGACAGAGTCCAAAAAATCAATTTTCTGATGAAACACGATGACCCCGGACCAGTCGAACGTTGAAAAAATGGTCAATATTGATGAAATTTTAACATTTAATCTTTTGACTTTAAATTACGGTTGGATGTGAATTATTACTTTTTCAACTAAAATAAGTGTGTTTAAAGTCATTTCTGTGCCTGAAATTGGTCAAAATTGAAGATTTTGAGTAAGCAAAACTCTGTAAAAATGGCAATTTTGGTCACTGTGAGGGTTTAAAAAGTGGATATTCAACATGAGGCCCAATCCAAATAACATTTTGAATCATTTTTGGTAGAGTCCAAAAAAATCAATTTTCTGATGAAAAACGATGACCCCGGACCAGTCGAACATTGAAAAAATGGTCAATATTGATGAAATTTTAACATTTAATCTTTTGACTTAAAATGACGGTTGGATGTGAATTATTACTTTTTCAACTAAAATAAGTGTGTTTAAAGTCATTTCTGTGCCTGAAATTGGTCAAAATTGAAAATTTTGAGTAAGCAAAACTCTGAAAAAATGGCAATTTTGGTCACTGTGAGGGTTTAAAAAGTGGTTATTCAACATGAGGCCCGATCCAAATGACATTTTGAATCATTTTTGGTAGAGTCCAAAAAATCAATTTTCTGATGAAAAACGATGACCCCGGACCAGTCGAACATTGGAAAAATGGTCAATATTGATGAAATTTTAACATTTAATCTTTTGACTTTAAATGACGGTTGGATGTGAATTATTACTTTTTCAACTACAATAAGTGTGTTTAAAGTCATTTCTGTGCCTGAAATTGGTCAAAATTGAAGATTTTGAGTAAGCAAAACTCTGTAAAAATGGCAATTTTGGTCACTGTGAGGGTTTAAAAAGTGGTTATTCAACATGAGGCCCGATCCAAATGACATATTGAATCATTTTTGGTAGAGTCCAAAAAATCATTTTCTGATGGAAAACGATGACCCCGGACCAGTCGAACGTTGAAAAAATGGTCAATATTGATGAAATTTTAACATTTAATCTTTTGAGTTTAAATGAAGGTTGGATGTGAGTTATTACTTTTTCAACTAAAATAAGTGTGTTTAAAGTAATTTCTGTGCCTGAAATTGGTCAAAATTGAAGATTTTGAGTAAGCAAAACTCTGTAAAAATGGCAATTTTGGTCACTGTGAGGGTTTAAAAAGTGGTTATTCAACATGAGGCCCGATCCAAATGACATTTTGAATCATTTTTGGTAGAATCCAAAAAATCAATTTTCTGATGAAAAACGATGACCCCCGGACCAGTCGAATGTTGAAAAAATGGTCAATATTGATGAAATTTTAACATTTAATCTTTTGACTTTAAATGACGGTTGGATGTGAATTATTACTTTTTCAACTAAAATGAGTGTGTTTAAAGTCATTTCTGTGCCTGAAATTGGTCAAAATTGAAGATTTTGAGTAAGCAAAAGTCTGTAAAAATGGCAAATTTGGTCAATGTGAGGGTTTAAAAAGTGGTTATTCAATATGAGACCCGATCCAAAAGACATTTTGAATCATTTTTGACAGAGTCCAAAAAATCAATTTTCTGATGAAACACGATGACCCCGGACCAGTCGAACGTTGAAAAAATGGTCAATATTGATGAAATTTTAACATTTAATCTTTTGACTTTAAATTACGGTTGGATGTGAATTATTACTTTTTCAACTAAAATAAGTGTGTTTAAAGTCATTTCTGTGCCTGAAATTGGTCAAAATTGAAGATTTTGAGTAAGCAAAACTCTGTAAAAATGGCAATTTTGGTCACTGTGAGGGTTTAAAAAGTGGATATTCAACATGAGGCCCAATCCAAATAACATTTTGAATCATTTTTGGTAGAGTCCAAAAAAATCAATTTTCTGATGAAAAACGATGACCCCGGACCAGTCGAACATTGAAAAAATGGTCAATATTGATGAAATTTTAACATTTAATCTTTTGACTTAAAATGACGGTTGGATGTGAATTATTACTTTTTCAACTAAAATAAGTGTGTTTAAAGTCATTTCTGTGCCTGAAATTGGTCAAAATTGAAAATTTTGAGTAAGCAAAACTCTGAAAAAATGGCAATTTTGGTCACTGTGAGGGTTTAAAAAGTGGTTATTCAACATGAGGCCCGATCCAAATGACATTTTGAATCATTTTTGGTAGAGTCCAAAAAATCCATTTTCTGATGAAAAACGATGACCCCGGACCAGTCGAACGTTGAAAAAATTGTCAATATTGATGAAATTTTAACATTTAATCTTTTGAGTTTAAATGAAGGTTGGATGTGAGTTATTACTTTTTCAACTAAAATAAGTGTGTTTAAAGTAATTTCTGTGCCTGAAATTGGTCAAAATTGAAGATTTTGAGTAAGCAAAACTCTGTAAAAATGGCAATTTTGGTCACTGTGACGGTTTAAAAAGTGGTTATTCAACATGAGGCCCGATCCAAATGACATTTTGAATCATTTTTGGTAGAATCCAAAAAATCAATTTTCTGATGAAAAACGATGACCCCGGACCAGTCGAATGTTGAAAAAATGGTCAATATTGATGAAATTTAACATTTAATCTTTTGACTTTAAATGACGGTTGGATGTGAATTATTACTTTTTCAACTAAAATAAGTGTGTTTAAAGTCATTTCTGTGCCTGAAATTGGTCAAAATTGAAGATTTTGAGTAAGCAAAAGTCTGTAAAAATGGCAAATTTGGTCAATGTGAGGGTTTAAAAAGTGGATATTCAACATGAGGCCCAATCCAAATAACATTTTGAATCATTTTTGGTAGAGTCCAAAAAAATCAATTTTCTGATGAAAAACGATGACCCCGGACCAGTCGAACATTGAAAAAATGGTCAATATTGATGAAATTTTAACATTTAATCTTTTGACTTAAAATGACGGTTGGATGTGAATTATTACTTTTTCAACTAAAATAAGTGTGTTTAAAGTCATTTCTGTGCCTGAAATTGGTCAAAATTGAAGATTTTGAGTAAGCAAAACTCTGTAAAAATGGCAATTTTGGTCACTGTGAGGGTTTAAAAAGTGGTTATTCAACATGAGGCCCGATCCAAATGACATTTTGAATCATTTTTGGTAGAGACCAAAAAATCATTTTCTGATGGAAAACGATGACCCCGGACCAGTCGAACGTTGAAAAAATGGTCAATATTGATGAAATTTTAACATTTAATCTTTTGACTTTAAATGACGGTTGGATGTGAATTATTACTTTTTCAACGAAAATAAGTGTGTTTAAAGTCATTTCTGTGCCTGAAATTGGTCAAAATTGAAAATTTTGAGTAAGCAAAACTCTGAAAAAATGGCAATTTTGGTCACTGTGAGGGTTTAAAAAGTGGTTATTCAACATGAGGCCCGATCCAAATGACATTTTGAATCATTTTTGGTAGAGTCCAAAAAATCCATTTTCTGATGAAAAACGATGACCCCGGACCAGTCGAACGTTGAAAAAATTGTCAATATTGATGAAATTTTAACATTTAATCTTTTGAGTTTAAATGAAGGTTGGATGTGAGTTATTACTTTTTCAACTAAAATAAGTGTGTTTAAAGTAATTTCTGTGCCTGAAATTGGTCAAAATTGAAGATTTTGAGTAAGCAAAACTCTGTAAAAATGGCAATTTTGGTCACTGTGAGGGTTTAAAAAGTGGTTATTCAACATGAGGCCCGATCCAAATGACATTTTGAATCATTTTTGGTAGAATCCAAAAAATCAATTTTCTGATGAAAAACGATGACCCCGGACCAGTCGAATGTTGAAAAAATGGTCAATATTGATGAAATTTTAACATTTAATCTTTTGACTTTAAATGACGGTTGGATGTGAATTATTACTTTTTCAACTAAAATAAGTGTGTTTAAAGTCATTTCTGTGCCTGAAATTGGTCAAAATTGAAGATTTTGAGTAAGCAAAAGTCTGTAAAAATGGCAAATTTGGTCAATGTGAGGGTTTAAAAAGTGGTTATTCAATATGAGACCCGATCCAAAAGACATTTTGAATCATTTTTGACAGAGTCCAAAAAATCAATTTTCTGATGAAAAACGATGACCCCGGACCAGTCGAACGTTGAAAAAATGGTCAATATTGATGAAATTTTAACATTTAATCTTTTGACTTTAAATTACGGTTGGATGTGAATTATTACTTTTTCAACTAAAATAAGTGTGTTTAAAGTCATTTCTGTGCCTGAAATTGGTCAAAATTGAAGATTTTGAGTAAGCAAAACTCTG
Organism: Lissotriton vulgaris; assembly: GCF_964263255.1. Classification (NCBI taxonomy): domain Eukaryota; kingdom Metazoa; phylum Chordata; class Amphibia; order Caudata; family Salamandridae; genus Lissotriton; species Lissotriton vulgaris. Next base: position 243,783 of record NW_028242082.1, on the reverse strand, counting down.
TAAAAATGGCAATTTTGGTCACTGTGAGGGTTTAAAAAGTGGATATTCAACATGAGGCCCAATCCAAATAACATTTTGAATCATTTTTGGTAGAGTCCAAAAAATCAATTTTCTGATGAAAAACGATGACCCCGGACCAGTCGAACATTGAAAAAATGGTCAATATTGATGAAATTTTAACATTTAATCTTTTGACTTAAAATGACGGTTGGATGTGAATTATTACTTTTTCAACTAAAATAAGTGTGTTTAAAGTCATTTCTGTGCCTGAAATTGGTCAAAATTGAAGATTTTGAGTAAGCAAAACTCTGTAAAAATGGCAATTTTGGTCACTGTGAGGGTTTAAAAATTGGTTATTCAACATGAGGCCCGATCCAAATGACATTTTGAATCATTTTTGGTGGAGTCCAAAAAATCAATTTTCTGATGAAAAACGATGACCCCGGACCAGTCGAACATTGAAAAAATGGTCAATATTGATGAAATTTTAACATTTAATCTTTTGAGTTTAAATGAAGGTTGGATGTGAGTTATTACTTTTTCAACTAAAATAAGTGTGTTTAAAGTAATTTCTGTGCCTGAAATTGGTCAAAATTGAAGATTTTGAGTAAGCAAAACTTTGTAAAAATGGCAATTTTGGTCACTGTGAGGGTTTAAAAAGTGGTTATTCAACATGAGGCCCGATCCAAATGACATTTTGAATCATTTTTGGTAGAATCCAAAAAATCAATTTTCTGATGAAAAACGATGACCCCGGACCAGTCGAATGTTGAAAAAATGGTCAATATTGATGAAATTTTAACATTTAATCTTTTGACTTTAAATGACGGTTGGATGTGAATTATTACTTTTTCAACTAAAATGAGTGTGTTTAGAGTCATTTCTGTGCCTGAAATTGGTCAAAATTGAAGATTTTGAGTAAGCAAAAGTCTGTAAAAATGGCAAATTTGGTCAATGTGAGGGTTTAAAAAGTGGTTATTCAATATGAGACCCGATCCAAAAGACATTTTGAATCATTTTTGACAGAGTCCAAAAAATCAATTTTCTGATGAAACACGATGACCCCGGACCAGTCGAACGTTGAAAAAATGGTCAATATTGATGAAATTTTAACATTTAATCTTTTGACTTTAAATTACGGTTGGATGTGAATTATTACTTTTTCAACTAAAATAAGTGTGTTTAAAGTCATTTCTGTGCCTGAAATTGGTCAAAATTGAAGATTTTGAGTAAGCAAAACTCTGTAAAAATGGCAATTTTGGTCACTGTGAGGGTTTAAAAAGTGGATATTCAACATGAGGCCTAATCCAAATAACATTTTGAATCATTTTTGGTAGAGTCCAAAAAAATCAATTTTCTGATGAAAAACGATGACCCCGGACCAGTCGAACATTGAAAAAATGGTCAATATTGATGAAATTTTAACATTTAATCTTTTGACTTAAAATGACGGTTGGATGTGAATTATTACTTTTTCAACTAAAATAAGTGTGTTTAAAGTCATTTCTGTGCCTGAAATTGGTCAAAATTGAAGATTTTGAGTAAGCAAAACTCTGTAAAAATGGCAATTTTGGTCACTGTGAGGGTTTAAAAAGTGGTTATTCAACATGAGGCCCGATCCAAATGACATTTTGAATCATTTTTGGTAGAGTCCAAAAAATCATTTTCTGATGGAAAACGATGACCCCGGACCAGTCGAACGTTGAAAAAATGGTCAATATTGATGAAATTTTAACATTTAATCTTTTGACTTTAAATGACGGTTGGATGTGAATTATTACTTTTTCAACGAAAATAAGTGTGTTTAAAGTCATTTCTGTGCCTGAAATTGGTCAAAATTGAAAATTTTGAGTAAGCAAAACTCTGAAAAAATGGCAATTTTGGTCACTGTGAGGGTTTAAAAAGTGGTTATTCAACATGAGGCCCGATCCAAATGACATTTTGAATCATTTTTGGTAGAGTCCAAAAAATCCATTTTCTGATGAAAAACGATGACCCCGGACCAGTCGAACGTTGAAAAAATTGTCAATATTGATGAAATTTTAACATTTAATCTTTTGAGTTTAAATGAAGGTTGGATGTGAGTTATTACTTTTTCAACTAAAATAAGTGTGTTTAAAGTAATTTCTGTGCCTGAAATTGGTCAAAATTGAAGATTTTGAGTAAGCAAAACTCTGTAAAAATGGCAATTTTGGTCACTGTGAGGGTTAAAAAGTGGTTATTCAACATGAGGCCCGATCCAAATGACATTTTGAATCATTTTTGGTAGAATCCAAAAAATCAATTTTCTGATGAAAAACGATGACCCCGGACCAGTCGAATGTTGAAAAAATGGTCAATATTGATGAAATTTTAACATTTAATCTTTTGACTTTAAATGACGGTTGGATGTGAATTATTACTTTTTCAACTAACATAAGTGTGTTTAAAGTCATTTCTGTGCCTGAAATTGGTCAAAATTGAAGATTTTGAGTAAGCAAAAGTCTGTAAAAATGGCAAATTTGTTCAATGTGAGGGTTTAAAAAGTGGTTATTCAATATGAGACCCGATCCAAAAGACATTTTGAATCATTTTTGACAGAGTCCAAAAAATCAATTTTCTGATGAAAAACGATGACCCCGGACCAGTCGAACGTTGAAAAAATGGTCAATATTGATGAAATTTTAACATTTAATCTTTTGACTTTAAATTACGGTTGGATGTGAATTATTACTTTTTCAACTAAAATAAGTGTGTTTAAAGTCATTTCTGTGCCTGAAATTGGTCAAAATTGAAGATTTTGAGTAAGCAAAACTCTGTAAAAATGGCAATTTTGGTCACTGTGAGGGTTTAAAAAGTGGATATTCAACATGAGGCCCAATCCAAATAACATTTTGAATCATTTTTGGTAGAGTCCAAAAAATCAATTTTCTGATGAAAAACGATGACCCCGGACCAGTCGAACATTGAAAAAATGGTCAATATTGATGAAATTTTAACATTTAATCTTTTGACTTAAAATGACGGTTGGATGTGAATTATTACTTTTTCAACTAAAATAAGTGTGTTTAAAGTCATTTCTGTGCCTGAAATTGGTCAAAATTGAAGATTTTGAGTAAGCAAAACTCTGTAAAAATGGCAATTTTGGTCACTGTGAGGGTTTAAAAAGTGGTTATTCAACATGAGGCCCGATCCAAATGACATTTTGAATCATTTTTGGTGGAGTCCAAAAAATCAATTTTCTGATGAAAAACGATGACCCCGGACCAGTCGAACGTTGAAAAAATGGTCAATATTGATGAAATTTTAACATTTAATCTTTTGAGTTTAAATGAAGGTTGGATGTGAGTTATTACTTTTTCAACTAAAATAAGTGTGTTTAAAGTCATTTCTGTGCCTGAAATTGGTAAAAATTGAAGATTTTGAGTAAGCAAAACTCTGTAAAAATGGCAATTTTGGTCACTGTGAGGGTTTAAAAAGTGGTTATTCAACATGAGGCCCGATCCAAATGACATTTTGAATCATTTTTGGTAGAATCCAAAAAATCAATTTTCTGATGAAAAACGATGACCCCGGACCAGTCGAATGTTGAAAAAATGGTCAATATTGATGAAATTTTAACATTTAATCTTTTGACTTTAAATGACGGTTGGATGTGAATTATTACTTTTTCAACTAAAATAAGTGTGTTTAAAGTCATTTCTGTGCCTGAAATTGGTCAAAATTGAAGATTTTGAGTAAGCAAAAGTCTGTAAAAATGGCAAATTTGGTCAATGTGAGGGTTTAAAAAGTGGTTATTCAATATGAGACCCGATCCAAAAGACATTTTGAATCATTTTTGACAGAGTCCAAAAAATCAATTTTCTGATGAAAAACGATGACCCCGGACCAGTCGAACGTTGAAAAAATGGTCAATATTGATGAAATTTTAACATTTAATCTTTTGACTTTAAATTACGGTTGGATGTGAATTATTACTTTTTCAACTAAAATAAGTGTGTTTAAAGTCATTTCTGTGCCTGAAATTGGTCAAAATTGAAGATTTTGAGTAAGCAAAACTCTGTAAAAATGGCAATTTTGGTCACTGTGAGGGTTTAAAAAGTGGATATTCAACATGAGGCCCAATCCAAATAACATTTTGAATCATTTTTGGTAGAGTCCAAAAAATCAATTTTCTGATGAAAAACGATGACCCCGGACCAGTCGAACATTGAAAAAATGGTCAATATTGATGAAATTTTAACATTTAATCTTTTGACTTAAAATGACGGTTGGATGTGAATTATTACTTTTTCAACTAAAATAAGTGTGTTTAAAGTCATTTCTGTGCCTGAAATTGGTCAAAATTGAAGATTTTGAGTAAGCAAAACTCTGTAAAAATGGCAATTTTGGTCACTGTGAGGGTTTAAAAAGTGGTTATTCAACATGAGGCCCGATCCAAATGACATTTTGAATCATTTTTGGTGGAGTCCAAAAAATCAATTTTCTGATGAAAAACGATGACCCCGGACCAGTCGAACGTTGAAAAAATGGTCAATATTGATGAAATTTTAACATTTAATCTTTTGAGTTTAAATGAAGGTTGGATGTGAGTTATTACTTTTTCAACTAAAATAAGTGTGTTTAAAGTCATTTCTGTGCCTGAAATTGGTAAAAATTGAAGATTTTGAGTAAGCAAAACTCTGTAAAAATGGCAATTTTGGTCACTGTGAGGGTTTAAAAAGTGGTTATTCAACATGAGGCCCGATCCAAATGACATGTTGAATCATTTTTGGTAGAATCCAAAAAATCAATTTTCTGATGAAAAACGATGACCCCGGACCAGTCGAATGTTGAAAAAATGGTCAATATTGATGAAATTTTAACATTTAATCTTTTGACTTTAAATGACGGTTGGATGTGAATTATTACTTTTTCAACTAAAATAAGTGTGTTTAAAGTCATTTCTGTGCCTGAAATTGGTCAAAATTGAAGATTTTGAGTAAGCAAAAGTCTGTAAAAATGGCAAATTTGGTCAATGTGAGGGTTTAAAAAGTGGTTATTCAATATGAGACCCGATCCAAAAGACATTTTGAATCATTTTTGACAGAGTCCAAAAAAATCAATTTTCTGATGAAAAACGATGACCCCGGACCAGTCGAACGTTGAAAAAATGGTCAATATTGATGAAATTTTAACATTTAATCTTTTGACTTTAAATGACGGTTGGATGTGAATTATTACTTTTTCAACTAAAATAAGTGTGTTTAAAGTCATTTCTGTGCCTGAAATTGGTCAAAATTGAAGATTTTGAGTAAGCAAAACTCTGCAAAAATGGCAATTTTGGTCACTGTGAGGGTTTAAAAAGTGGATATTCAACATGAGGCCCAATCCAAATGACATTTTGAATCATTTTTGGTAGAGTCCAAAAAATTAATTTTCTGATGAAAAACGATGACCCCGGACCAGTCGAACGTTGAAAAAATGGTCAATATTGATGAAATTTTAACATTTAATCTTTTGACTTTAAATGAAGGTTGGATGTGAGTTATTACTTTTTCAACTAAAATAAGTGTGTTTAAGTCATTTCTGTGCCTGAAATTGGTCAAAATTGAAGATTTTGAGTAAGCAAAACTCTGTAAAAATGGCAATTTTGGTCACTGTGAGGGTTTAAAAAGTGGTTATTCAACATGAGGCCCGATCCAAATGACATTTTGAATCATTTTTGGTAGAGTCCAAAAAATCATTTTCTGATGGAAAACGATGACCCCGGACCAGTCGAACGTTGAAAAAATGGTCAATATTGATGAAATTTTAACATTTAATCTTTTGACTTTAAATGACGGTTGGATGTGAATTATTACTTTTTCAACGAAAAAAGTGTGTTTAAAGTCATTTCTGTGCCTGAAATTGGTCAAAATTGAAAATTTTGAGTAAGCAAAACTCTGAAAAAATGGCAATTTTGGTCACTGTGAGGGTTTAAAAAGTGGTTATTCAACATGAGGCCCGATTCAAATGACATTTTGAATCATTTTTGGTAGAGTCCAAAAAATCCATTTTCTGATGAAAAACGATGACCCCGGGCCAGTCGAACGTTGAAAAAATGGTCAATATTGATGAAATTTTAACATTTAATCTTTTGAGTTTAAATGAAGGTTGGATGTGAGTTATTACTTTTTCAACTAAAATAAGTGTGTTTAAAGTCATTTCTGTGCCTGAAATTGGTAAAAATTGAAGATTTTGAGTAAGCAAAACTCTGTAAAAATGGCAATTTTGGTCACTGTGAGGGTTTAAAAAGTGGTTATTCAACATGAGGCCCGATCCAAATGACATTTTGAATCATTTTTGGTAGAATCCAAAAAATCAATTTTCTGATGAAAAACGATGACCCCGGACCAGTCGAATGTTGAAAAAATGGTCAATATTGATGAAATTTTAACATTTAATCTTTTGACTTTAAATGACGGTTGGATGTGAATTATTACTTTTTCAACTAAAATAAGTGTGTTTAAAGTCATTTCTGTGCCTGAAATTGGTCAAAATTGAAGATTTTGAGTAAGCAAAAGTCTGTAAAAATGGCAAATTTGGTCAATGTGAGGGTTTAAAAAGTGGTTATTCAATATGAGACCCGATCCAAAAGACATTTTGAATCATTTTTGACAGAGTCCAAAAAATCAATTTTCTGATGAAAAACGATGACCCCGGACCAGTCGAACGTTGAAAAAATGGTCAATATTGATGAAATTTTAACATTTAATCTTTTGACTTTAAATTACGGTTGGATGTGAATTATTACTTTTTCAACTAAAATAAGTGTGTTTAAAGTCATTTCTGTGCCTGAAATTGGTCAAAATTGAAGATTTTGAGTAAGCAAAACTCTGTAAAAATGGCAATTTTGGTCACTGTGAGGGTTTAAAAAGTGGATATTCAACATGAGGCCCAATCCAAATAACATTTTGAATCATTTTTGGTAGAGTCCAAAAAATCAATTTTCTGATGAAAAACGATGACCCCGGACCAGTCGAACATTGAAAAAATGGTCAATATTGATGAAATTTTAACATTTAATCTTTTGACTTAAAATGACGGTTGGATGTGAATTATTACTTTTTCAACTAAAATAAGTGTGTTTAAAGTCATTTCTGTGCCTGAAATTGGTCAAAATTGAAGATTTTGAGTAAGCAAAACTCTGTAAAAATGGCAATTTTGGTCACTGTGAGGGTTTAAAAAGTGGTTATTCAACATGAGGCCCGATCCAAATGACATTTTGAATCATTTTTGGTGGAGTCCAAAAAATCAATTTTCTGATGAAAAACGATGACCCCGGACCAGTCGAACGTTGAAAAAATGGTCAATATTGATGAAATTTTAACATTTAATCTTTTGAGTTTAAATGAAGGTTGGATGTGAGTTATTACTTTTTCAACTAAAATAAGTGTGTTTAAAGTCATTTCTGTGCCTGAAATTGGTAAAAATTGAAGATTTTGAGTAAGCAAAACTCTGTAAAAATGGCAATTTTGGTCACTGTGAGGGTTTAAAAAGTGGTTATTCAACATGAGGCCCGATCCAAATGACATGTTGAATCATTTTTGGTAGAATCCAAAAAATCAATTTTCTGATGAAAAACGATGACCCCGGACCAGTCGAATGTTGAAAAAATGGTCAATATTGATGAAATTTTAACATTTAATCTTTTGACTTTAAATGACGGTTGGATGTGAATTATTACTTTTTCAACTAAAATAAGTGTGTTTAAAGTCATTTCTGTGCCTGAAATTGGTCAAAATTGAAGATTTTGAGTGAGCAAAAGTCTGTAAAAATGGCAAATTTGGTCAATGTGAGGGTTTAAAAAGTGGTTATTCAATATGAGACCCGATCCAAAAGACATTTTGAATCATTTTTGACAGAGTCCAAAAAATCAATTTTCTGATGAAAAACGATGACCCCGGACCAGTCGAACGTTGAAAAAATGGTCAATATTGATGAAATTTTAACATTTAATCTTTTGACTTTAAATGACGGTTGGATGTGAATTATTACTTTTTCAACTAAAATAAGTGTGTTTAAAGTCATTTCTGTGCCTGAAATTGGTCAAAATTGAAGATTTTGAGTAAGCAAAACTCTGCAAAAATGGCAATTTTGGTCACTGTGAGGGTTTAAAAAGTGGATATTCAACATGAGGCCCAATCCAAATGACATTTTGAATCATTTTTGGTAGAGTCCAAAAAATTAATTTTCTGATGAAAAACGATGACCCCGGACCAGTCGAACGTTGAAAAAATGGTCAATATTGATGAAATTTTAACATTTAATCTTTTGACTTTAAATGAAGGTTGGATGTGAGTTATTACTTTTTCAACTAAAATAAGTGTGTTTAAGTCATTTCTGTGCCTGAAATTGGTCAAAATTGAAGATTTTGAGTAAGCAAAACTCTGTAAAAATGGCAATTTTGGTCACTGTGAGGGTTTAAAAAGTGGTTATTCAACATGAGGCCCGATCCAAATGACATTTTGAATCATTTTTGGTAGAGTCCAAAAAATCATTTTCTGATGGAAAACGATGACCCCGGACCAGTCGAACGTTGAAAAAATGGTCAATATTGATGAAATTTTAACATTTAATCTTTTGACTTTAAATGACGGTTGGATGTGAATTATTACTTTTTCAACGAAAAAAGTGTGTTTAAAGTCATTTCTGTGCCTGAAATTGGTCAAAATTGAAAATTTTGAGTAAGCAAAACTCTGAAAAAATGGCAATTTTGGTCACTGTGAGGGTTTAAAAAGTGGTTATTCAACATGAGGCCCGATTCAAATGACATTTTGAATCATTTTTGGTAGAGTCCAAAAAATCCATTTTCTGATGAAAAACGATGACCCCGGGCCAGTCGAACGTTGAAAAAATGGTCAATATTGATGAAATTTTAACATTTAATCTTTTGAGTTTAAATGAAGGTTGGATGTGAATTATTACTTTTTCAACGAAAATAAGTGTGTTTAAAGTCATTTCTGTGCCTGAAATTGGTCAAAATTGAAAATTTTGAGTAAGCAAAACTCTGTAAAAATGGCAATTTTGGTCACTGTGAGGGTTTAAAAAGTGGTTATTCAACATGAGGCCCGATCCAAATGACATTTTGAATCATTTTTGGTAGAATCCAAAAAATCAATTTTCTGATGAAAAACGATGACCCGGACCAGTCGAATGTTGAAAAAATGGTCAATATTGATGAAATTTTAACATTTAATCTTTTGACTTTAAATGACGGTTGGATGTGAATTATTACATTTTCAACTAAAATAAGTGTGTTTAAAGTCATTTCTGTGCCTGAAATTGGTCAAAATTGAAGATTTTGAGTAAGCAAAAGTGTGTAAAAATGGCAAATTTGGTCAATGTGAGGGTTTAAAAAGTGGTTATTCAATATGAGACCCGATCCAAAAGACATTTTGAATCATTTTTGACAGAGTCCAAAAAATCAATTTTCTGATGAAAAACGATGACCCCGGACCAGTCGAACATTGAAAAAATGGTCAATATTGATGAAATTTTAACATTTAATCTTTTGACTTTAAATGACGGTTGGATGTGAATTATTACTTTTTCAACTAAAATAAGTGTGTTTAAAGTCATTTCTGTGCCTGAAATTGGTCAAAATTGAAGATTTTGAGTAAGCAAAACTCTGTAAAAATGGCAATTTTGGTCACCTTGAGGGTTTAAAAAGTGGATATTCAACATGAGGCCCAATCCAAATAACATTTTGAATCATTTTTGGTAGAGTCCAAAAAATCATTTTTCTGATGAAAAACGATGACCCCGGACCAGTCGAACGTTGAAAAAATGGTCAATATTGATGAAATTTTAACATTTAATCTTTTGACTTAAAATGACGGTTGGATGTGAATTATTACTTTTTCAACGAAAATAAGTGTGTTTAAAGTCATTTCTGTGCCTGAAATTGGTCAAAATTGAAGATTTTGAGTAAGCAAAACTCTGCAAAAATGGCAATTTTGGTCACTGTGAGGGTTTAAAAAGTGGATATTCAACATGAGGCCCAATCCAAATGACATTTTGAATCATTTTTGGTAGAGTCCAAAAAATCAATTTTCTGATGAAAAACGATGACCCCGGACCAGTCGAACGTTGAAAAAATGGTCAATATTGATGAAATTTTAACATTTAATCTTTTGACTTTAAATGAAGGTTGGATGTGAGTTATTACTTTTTCAACTAAAATAAGTGTGTTTAAACTCATTTCTGTGCCTGAAATTGGTAAAAATTGAAGATTTTGGGTAAGCAAAACTCTGTAAAAATGGCAATTTTGGTCACTGTGAGGGTTTAAAAAGTGGTTATTCAACATGAGGCCCGATCCAAATGACATTTTGAATCATTTTTGGTAGAGTCCAAAAAATCATTTTCTGATGGAAAACGATGACCCCGGACCAGTCGAACGTTGAAAAAATGGTCAATATTGATGAAATTTTAACATTTAATCTTTTGACTTTAAATGACGGTTGGATGTGAATTATTACTTTTTCAACGAAAATAAGTGTGTTTAAAGTCATTTCTGTGCCTGAAATTGGTCAAAATTGAAAATTTTGAGTAAGCAAAACTCTGAAAAAATGGCAATTTTGGTCACTGTGAGGGTTTAAAAAGTGGTTATTCAACATGAGGCCCGATCCAAATGACATTTTGAATCATTTTTGGTAGAATCCTAAAAATCAATTTTCTGATGAAAAACGATGACCCCGGACCAGTCGAATGTTGAAAAAATGCTCAATATTGATGAAATTTTAACATTTAATCTTTTGACTTTAAATGACGGTTGGATGTGAATTATTACTTTTTCAACTAAAATAAGTGTGTTTAAAGTCATTTCTGTGCCTGAAATTGGTCAAAATTGAAGATTTTGAGTAAGCAAAACTCTGTAAAAATGGCAATTTTGGTCACTGTGAGGGTTTAAAAAGTGGATATTCAACATGAGGCCCAATCCAAATAACATTTTGAATCATTTTTGGTAGAGTCCAAAAAATCAATTTTCTGATGAAAAACGATGACCCCGGACCAGTCGAACATTGAAAAAATGGTCAATATTGATGAAATTTTAACATTTAATCTTTTGACTTAAAATGACGGTTGGATGTGAATTATTACTTTTTCAACTAAAATAAGTGTGTTTAAAGTCATTTCTGTGCCTGAAATTGGTCAAAATTGAAGATTTTGAGTAAGCAAAACCCTGTAAAAATGGCAATTTTGGTCACTGTGAGGGTTTAAAAAGTGGTTATTCAACATGAGGCCCGATCCAAATGACATTTTGAATCATTTTTGGTGGAGTCCAAAAAATCAATTTTCTGATAAAAAACGATGACCCCGGACCAGTCGAACGTTGAAAAAATTGTCAATATTGATGAAATTTTAACATTTAATCTTTTGAGTTTAAATGAAGGTTGGATGTGAGTTATTACTTTTTCAACTAAAATAAGTGTGTTTAAAGTAATTTCTGTGCCTGAAATTGGTAAAAATTGAAGATTTTGAGTAAGCAAAACTCTGTAAAAATGGCAATTTTGGTCACTGTGAGGGTTTAAAAAGTGGTTATTCAACATGAGGCCCGATCCAAATGACATTTTGAATCATTTTTGGTAGAATCCAAAAAATCAATTTTCTGATGAAAAACGATGACCCCGGACCAGTCGAATGTTGAAAAAATGGTCAATATTGATGACATTTTAACATTTAATCTTTTGACTTTAAATGACGGTTGGATGTGAATTATTACTTTTTCAACTAAAATAAGTGTGTTTAAAGTCATTTCTGTGCCTGAAATTGGTCAAAATTGAAGATTTTGAGTACGCAAAACTCTGTAAAAATGGCAATTTTGGTCACTGTGAGGGTGTAAAAAGTGGTTATTCAACATGAGGCCCGATCCAAATGACATTTTCAATCATTTTTGGTAGAGTTTAAAAAATCAATTTTCTGATAAAAAACGATGACCCCGGACCAGTCGAACGTTGAAAAAATGGTCAATATTGATGAAATTTTAACATTTAATCTTTTGACTTAAAATGACGGTTGGATGTGAAATATTACTTTTTCAACTAAAATAAGTGTGTTTAAAGTCATTTCTGTGCCTGAAATTGGTCAAAATTGACGATTTTCAGTAAGCAAAACTCTGTAAAAATGGCAATTTTGGTCACTGTGAGGGTTTAAAAAGTGGTTATTCAACATGAGGCCCGATCCAAATGACATTTTGAATCATTTTTGGTAGAGTCCAAAAAATCATTTTCTGATGGAAAACGATGACCCGGACCAGTCGAACGTTGAAAAAATGGTCAATATTGATGAAATTTTAACATTTAATCTTTTGACTTTAAATGACGGTTGGATGTGAATTATTACTTTTTCAATGAAAATAAGTGTGTTTAAAGTCATTTCTGTGCCTGAAATTGGTCAAAATTGAAGATTTTGAGTAAGCAAAACTCTGTAAAAATGGCAATTTTGGTCACTGTGAGGGTTTAAAAAGTGGATATTCAACATGAGGCCCAATCCAAATGACATTTTGAATCATTTTTGGTAGAGTCCAAAAAATCAATTTTCTGATGAAAAACGATGACCCCGGACCAGTCGAACGTTGAAAAAATGGTCAATATTGATGAAATTTTAACATTTAATCTTTTGACTTTAAATTACGGTTGGATGTGAGTTATTACTTTTTCAACTAAAATAAGTGTGTTTAAAGTCATTTCTGTGCCTGAAATTGGTCAAAATTGAAGATTTTGAGTAAGCAAAACTCTGTAAAAATGGCAATTTTGGTCACTGTGAGAGTTTAAAAAGTGGTTATTCAACATGAGGCCCGATCCAAATGACATTTTGAATCATTTTTGGTAGAGTCCAAAAAATCAATTTTCTGATGAAAAACGATGACCCCGGACCAGTCGAACGTTGAAAAAATGGTCAATATTGATGACATTTTAACATTTAATCTTTTGACTTTAAATTACGGTTGGATGTGAATTATTACTTTTTCAACTAAAATAAGTGTGTTTAAAGTCATTTCTGTGCCTGAAATTGGTCAAAATTGAAGATTTTGAGTAAGCAAAACTCTGTAAAAATGGCAATTTTGGTCACTGTGAGGGTTTAAAAAGTGGATATTCAACATGAGGCCCAATCCAAATAACATTTTGAATCATTTTTGGTAGAGTCCAAAAAATCAATTTTCTGATGAAAAACGATGACCCCGGACCAGTCGAACATTGAAAAAATGGTCAATATTGATGAAATTTTAACATTTAATCTTTTGACTTAAAATGACGGTTGGATGTGAATTATTACTTTTTCAACTAAAATAAGTGTGTTTAAAGTCATTTCTGTGCCTGAAATTGGTCAAAATTGAAGATTTTGAGTAAGCAAAACTCTGTAAAAATGGCAATTTTGGTCACTGTGAGGGTTTAAAAAGTGGTTATTCAACATGAGGCCCGATCCAAATGACATTTTGAATCATTTTTGGTGGAGTCCAAAAAATCAATTTTCTGATAAAAAACGATGACCCCGGACCAGTCGAACGTTGAAAAAATTGTCAATATTGATGAAATTTTAACATTTAATCTTTTGAGTTTAAATGAAGGTTGGATGTGAGTTATTACTTTTTCAACTAAAATAAGTGTGTTTAAAGTAATTTCTGTGCCTGAAATTGGTAAAAATTGAAGATTTTGAGTAAGCAAAACTCTGTAAAAATGGCAATTTTGGTCACTGTGAGGGTTTAAAAAGTGGTTATTCAACATGAGGCCCGATCCAAATGACATTTTGAATCATTTTTGGTAGAATCCAAAAAATCAATTTTCTGATGAAAAACGATGACCCCGGACCAGTCGAATGTTGAAAAAATGGTCAATATTGATGACATTTTAACATTTAATCTTTTGACTTTAAATGACGGTTGGATGTGAATTATTACTTTTTCAACTAAAATAAGTGTGTTTAAAGTCATTTCTGTGCCTGAAATTGGTCAAAATTGAAGATTTTGAGTACGCAAAACTCTGTAAAAATGGCAATTTTGGTCACTGTGAGGGTGTAAAAAGTGGTTATTCAACATGAGGCCCGATCCAAATGACATTTTCAATCATTTTTGGTAGAGTTTAAAAAATCAATTTTCTGATAAAAAACGATGACCCCGGACCAGTCGAACGTTGAAAAAATGGTCAATATTGATGAAATTTTAACATTTAATCTTTTGACTTAAAATGACGGTTGGATGTGAAATATTACTTTTTCAACTAAAATAAGTGTGTTTAAAGTCATTTCTGTGCCTGAAATTGGTCAAAATTGACGATTTTCAGTAAGCAAAACTCTGTAAAAATGGCAATTTTGGTCACTGTGAGGGTTTAAAAAGTGGTTATTCAACATGAGGCCCAATCCAAATGACATTTTGAATCATTTTTGGTAGAGTCCAAAAAATCAATTTTCTGATGAAAAACGATGACCCCGGACCAGTCGAACGTTGAAAAAATGGTCAATATTGATGAAATTTTAACATTTAATCTTTTGACTTTAAATTACGGTTGGATGTGAGTTATTACTTTTTCAACTAAAATAAGTGTGTTTAAAGTCATTTCTGTGCCTGAAATTGGTCAAAATTGAAGATTTTGAGTAAGCAAAACTCTGTAAAAATGGCAATTTTGGTCACTGTGAGGGTTTAAAAAGTGGATATTCAACATGAGGCCCAATCCAAATGACATTTTGAATCATTTTTGGTAGAGTCCAAAAAATCATTTTCTGATGGAAAACGATGACCCCGGACCAGTCGAACGTTGAAAAAATGGTCAATATTGATGAAATTTTAACATTTAATCTTTTGACTTTAAATGACGGTTGGATGTGAATTATTACGTTTTCAACGAAAATAAGTGTGTTTAAAGTCATTTCTGTGCCTGAAATTGGTCAAAATTGAAAATTTTGAGTAAGCAAAACTCTGTAAAAATGGCAATTTTGGTCACTATGAGGGTTTAAAAAGTGGTTATTCAACATGAGGCCCGATCCAAATGACATTTTGAATCATTTTTGGTAGAGTCCAAAAAATCCATTTTCTGATGAAAAACGATGACCCCGGACCAGTCGAACGTTGAAAAAATGGTCAATATTGATGAAATTTTAACATTTAATCTTTTGAGTTTAAATGAAGGTTGGATGTGAATTATTACTTTTTCAACTAAAATAAGTGTGTTTAAAGTCATTTCTGTGCCTGAAATTGGTCAAAATTGAAGATTTTGAGTAAGCAAAAGTCTGTAAAAAGTGGCAAATTTGGTCAATGTGAGGGTTTAAAAAGTGGTTATTCAATATGAGACCCGATCCGAAAGACATTTTGAATCATTTTTGACAGAGTCCAAAAAATCAATTTTCTGATGAAAAACGATGACCCCGGACCAGTCGAACATTGAAAAAATGGTCAATATTGATGAAATTTTAACATTTAATCTTTTGACTTTAAATGACGGTTGGATGTGAATTATTACTTTTTCAACTAAAATAAGTGTGTTTAAAGTAATTTCTGTGCCTGAAATTGGTCAAAATTGAAGATTTTGAGAAAGCAAAACTGTAAAAATGCCAATTTTGGTCACTGTGAGGGTTTAAAAAGTGGTTATTCAACATGAGGCCCGATCCAAATGACATTTTGAATCATTTTTGGTGGAGTCCAAAAAATCAATTTTCTGATGAAAAACGATGACCCCGGACCAGTCGAACGTTGAAAAAATGGTCAATATTGATGAAATTTTAACATTTATTCTTTTGACTTAAAATGACGGTTGGATGTGAATTATTACTTTTTCAACTAAAATAAGTGTGTTTAAAGTCATTTCTGTGCCTGAAATTGGTCAAAATTGAAGATTTTGAGTAAGCAAAACTCTGCAAAAATGGCAATTTTGGTCACTGTGAGGGTTTAAAAAGTGGATATTCAACATGAGGCCCAATCCAAATGACATTTTGAATCATTTTTGGTAGAGTCCAAAAAATCAATTTTCTGATGAAAAACGATGACCCCGGACCAGTCGAACGTTGAAAAAATGGTCAATATTGATGAAATTTTAACATTTAATCTTTTGACTTTAAATGAAGGTTGGATGTGAGTTATTACTTTTTCAACTAAAATAAGTGTGTTTAAAGTCATTTCTGTGCCTGAAATTGGTCAAAATTGAAGATTTTGAGTAAGCAAAACTCTGTAAAAATGGCAATTTTGGTCACTGTGAGGGTTTAAAAAGTGGTTATTCAACATGAGGCCCGATCCAAATGACATTTTGAATCATTTTTGGTAGAGTCCAAAAAATCATTTTCTGATGGAAAACGATGACCCCGGACCAGTCGAACGTTGAAAAAATGGTCAATATTGATGAAATTTTAACATTTAATCTTTTGAGTTTAAATGAAGGTTGGATGTGAGTTATTACTTTTTCAACTAAAATAAGTGTGTTTAAAGTAATTTCTGTGCCTGAAATTGGTCAAAATTGAAGATTTTGAGTAAGCAAAACTCTGTAAAAATGGCAATTTTGGTCACTGTGAGGGTTTAAAAAGTGGTTATTCAACATGAGGCCCGATCCAAATGACATTTTGAATCATTTTTGGTAGAATCCAAAAAATCAATTTTCTGATGAAAAACGATGACCCCGGACCAGTCGAATGTTGAAAAAATGGTCAATATTGATGAAATTTTAACATTTAATCTTTTGACTTTAAATGACGGTTGGATGTGAATTATTACTTTTTCAACTAAAATGAGTGTGTTTAAAGTCATTTCTGTGCCTGAAATTGGTCAAAATTGAAGATTTTGAGTAAGCAAAAGTCTGTAAAAATGGCAAATTTGGTCAATGTGAGGGTTTAAAAAGTGGTTATTCAATATGAGACCCGATCCAAAAGACATTTTGAATCATTTTTGACAGAGTCCAAAAAATCAATTTTCTGATGAAAAACGATGACCCCGGACCAGTCGAACGTTGAAAAAATGGTCAATATTGATGAAATTTTAACATTTAATCTTTTGACTTTAAATTACGGTTGGATGTGAATTATTACTTTTTCAACTAAAATAAGTGTGTTTAAAGTCATTTCTGTGCCTGAAATTGGTCAAAATTGAAGATTTTGAGTAAGCAAAACTCTGTAAAAATGGCAATTTTGGTCACTGTGAGGGTTTAAAAAGTGGATATTCAACATGAGGCCCAATCCAAATAACATTTTGAATCATTTTTGGTAGAGTCCAAAAAAATCAATTTTCTGATGAAAAACGATGACCCCGGACCAGTCGAACATTGAAAAAATGGTCAATATTGATGAAATTTTAACATTTAATCTTTTGACTTAAAATGACGGTTGGATGTGAATTATTACTTTTTCAACTAAAGTAAGTGTGTTTAAAGTCATTTCTGTGCCTGAAATTGGTCAAAATTGAAGATTTTGAGTAAGCAAAACTCTGTAAAAATGGCAATTTTGGTCACTGTGAGGGTTTAAAAAGTGGTTATTCAACATGAGGCCCGATCCAAATGACATTTTGAATCATTTTTGGTGGAGTCCAAAAAATCAATTTTCTGATGAAAAACGATGACCCCGGACCAGTCGAACGTTGAAAAAATGGTCAATATTGATGAAATTTTAACATTTAATCTTTTGAGTTTAAATGAAGGTTGGATGTGAGTTATTACTTTTTCAACTAAAATAAGTGTGTTTAAAGTCATTTCTGTGCCTGAAATTGGTAAAAATTGAAGATTTTGAGTAAGCAAAACTCTGTAAAAATGGCAATTTTGGTCACTGTGAGGGTTTAAAAAGTGGTTATTCAACATGAGGCCCGATCCAAATGACATTTTGAATCATTTTTGGTAGAATCCAAAAAATCAATTTTCTGATGAAAAACGATGACCCCGGACCAGTCGAATGTTGAAAAAATGGTCAATATTGATGAAATTTTAACATTTAATCTTTTGACTTTAAATGACGGTTGGATGTGAATTATTACTTTTTCAACTAAAATAAGTGTGTTTAAAGTCATTTCTGTGCCTGAAATTGGTCAAAATTGAAGATTTTGAGTAAGCAAAAGTCTGTAAAAATGGCAAATTTGGTCAATGTGAGGGTTTAAAAAGTGGTTATTCAATATGAGACCCGATCCAAAAGACATTTTGAATCATTTTTGACAGAGTCCAAAAAATCAATTTTCTGATGAAAAACGATGACCCCGGACCAGTCGAACGTTGAAAAAATGGTCAATATTGATGAAATTTTAACATTTAATCTTTTGACTTTAAATGACGGTTGGATGTGAATTATTACTTTTTCAACTAAAATAAGTGTGTTTAAAGTCATTTCTGTGCCTGAAATTGGTCAAAATTGAAGATTTTGAGTAAGCAAAACTCTGCAAAAATGGCAATTTTGGTCACTGTGAGGGTTTAAAAAGTGGATATTCAACATGAGGCCCAATCCAAATGACATTTTGAATCATTTTTGGTAGAGTCCAAAAAATTAATTTTCTGATGAAAAACGATGACCCCGGACCAGTCGAACGTTGAAAAAATGGTCAATATTGATGAAATTTTAACATTTAATCTTTTGACTTTAAATGAAGGTTGGATGTGAGTTATTACTTTTTCAACTAAAATAAGTGTGTTTAAGTCATTTCTGTGCCTGAAATTGGTCAAAATTGAAGATTTTGAGTAAGCAAAACTCTGTAAAAATGGCAATTTTGGTCACTGTGAGGGTTTAAAAAGTGGATATTCAACATGAGGCCCAATCCAAATGACATTTTGAATCATTTTTGGTAGAATCCAAAAAATCAATTTTCTGATGAAAAACGATGACCCGGACCAGTCGAATGTTGAAAAAATGGTCAATATTGATGAAATTTTAACATTTAATCTTTTGACTTTAAATGACGGTTGGATGTGAATTATTACATTTTCAACTAAAATAAGTGTGTTTAAAGTCATTTCTGTGCCTGAAATTGGTCAAAATTGAAGATTTTGAGTAAGCAAAAGTGTGTAAAAATGGCAAATTTGGTCAATGTGAGGGTTTAAAAAGTGGTTATTCAATATGAGACCCGATCCAAAAGACATTTTGAATCATTTTTGACAGAGTCCAAAAAATCAATTTTCTGATGAAAAACGATGACCCCGGACCAGTCGAACATTGAAAAAATGGTCAATATTGATGAAATTTTAACATTTAATCTTTTGACTTAAAATGACGGTTGGATGTGAATTATTACTTTTTCAACTAAAATAAGTGTGTTTAAAGTCATTTCTGTGCCTGAAATTGGTCAAAATTGAAGATTTTGAGTAAGCAAAACTCTGTAAAAATGGCAATTTTGGTCACTGTGAGGGTTTAAAAAGTGGTTATTCAACATGAGGCCCGATCCAAATGACATTTTGAATCATTTTTGGTAGAATCCAAAAAATCAATTTTCTGATGAAAAACGATGACCCCGGACCAGTCGAATGTTGAAAAAATGGTCAATATTGATGACATTTTAACATTTAATCTTTTGACTTTAAATGACGGTTGGATGTGAATTATTACTTTTTCAACTAAAATAAGTGTGTTTAAAGTAATTTCTGTGCCTGAAATTGGTCAAAATTGAAGATTTTGAGAAAGCAAAACTGTAAAAATGCCAATTTTGGTCACTGTGAGGGTTTAAAAAGTGGTTATTCAACATGAGGCCCGATCCAAATGACATTTTGAATCATTTTTGGTGGAGTCCAAAAAATCAATTTTCTGATGAAAAACGATGACCCCGGACCAGTCGAACGTTGAAAAAATGGTCAATATTGATGAAATTTTAACATTTATTCTTTTGACTTAAAATGACGGTTGGATGTGAATTATTACTTTTTCAACTAAAATAAGTGTGTTTAAAGTCATTTCTGTGCCTGAAATTGGTCAAAATTGAAGATTTTGAGTAAGCAAAACTCTGCAAAAATGGCAATTTTGGTCACTGTGAGGGTTTAAAAAGTGGATATTCAACATGAGGCCCAATCCAAATGACATTTTGAATCATTTTTGGTAGAGTCCAAAAAATCAATTTTCTGATGAAAAACGATGACCCCGGACCAGTCGAACGTTGAAAAAATGGTCAATATTGATGAAATTTTAACATTTAATCTTTTGACTTTAAATGAAGGTTGGATGTGAGTTATTACTTTTTCAACTAAAATAAGTGTGTTTAAAGTCATTTCTGTGCCTGAAATTGGTCAAAATTGAAGATTTTGAGTAAGCAAAACTCTGTAAAAATGGCAATTTTGGTCACTGTGAGGGTTTAAAAAGTGGTTATTCAACATGAGGCCCGATCCAAATGACATTTTGAATCATTTTTGGTAGAGTCCAAAAAATCATTTTCTGATGGAAAACGATGACCCCGGACCAGTCGAACGTTGAAAAAATGGTCAATATTGATGAAATTTTAACATTTAATCTTTTGAGTTTAAATGAAGGTTGGATGTGAGTTATTACTTTTTCAACTAAAATAAGTGTGTTTAAAGTAATTTCTGTGCCTGAAATTGGTCAAAATTGAAGATTTTGAGTAAGCAAAACTCTGTAAAAATGGCAATTTTGGTCACTGTGAGGGTTTAAAAAGTGGTTATTCAACATGAGGCCCGATCCAAATGACATTTTGAATCATTTTTGGTAGAATCCAAAAAATCAATTTTCTGATGAAAAACGATGACCCCGGACCAGTCGAATGTTGAAAAAATGGTCAATATTGATGAAATTTTAACATTTAATCTTTTGACTTTAAATGACGGTTGGATGTGAATTATTACTTTTTCAACTAAAATGAGTGTGTTTAAAGTCATTTCTGTGCCTGAAATTGGTCAAAATTGAAGATTTTGAGTAAGCAAAAGTCTGTAAAAATGGCAAATTTGGTCAATGTGAGGGTTTAAAAAGTGGTTATTCAATATGAGACCCGATCCAAAAGACATTTTGAATCATTTTTGACAGAGTCCAAAAAATCAATTTTCTGATGAAAAACGATGACCCCGGACCAGTCGAACGTTGAAAAAATGGTCAATATTGATGAAATTTTAACATTTAATCTTTTGACTTTAAATTACGGTTGGATGTGAATTATTACTTTTTCAACTAAAATAAGTGTGTTTAAAGTCATTTCTGTGCCTGAAATTGGTCAAAATTGAAGATTTTGAGTAAGCAAAACTCTGTAAAAATGGCAATTTTGGTCACTGTGAGGGTTTAAAAAGTGGATATTCAACATGAGGCCCAATCCAAATAACATTTTGAATCATTTTTGGTAGAGTCCAAAAAAATCAATTTTCTGATGAAAAACGATGACCCCGGACCAGTCGAACATTGAAAAAATGGTCAATATTGATGAAATTTTAACATTTAATCTTTTGACTTAAAATGACGGTTGGATGTGAATTATTACTTTTTCAACTAAAATAAGTGTGTTTAAAGTCATTTCTGTGCCTGAAATTGGTCAAAATTGAAGATTTTGAGTAAGCAAAACTCTGTAAAAATGGCAATTTTGGTCACTGTGAGGGTTTAAAAAGTGGTTATTCAACATGAGGCCCGATCCAAATGACATTTTGAATCATTTTTGGTGGAGTCCAAAAAATCAATTTTCTGATGAAAAACGATGACCCCGGACCAGTCGAACGTTGAAAAAATGGTCAATATTGATGAAATTTTAACATTTAATCTTTTGAGTTTAAATGAAGGTTGGATGTGAGTTATTACTTTTTCAACTAAAATAAGTGTGTTTAAAGTCATTTCTGTGCCTGAAATTGGTAAAAATTGAAGATTTTGAGTAAGCAAAACTCTGTAAAAATGGCAATTTTGGTCACTGTGAGGGTTTAAAAAGTGGTTATTCAACATGAGGCCCGATCCAAATGACATTTTGAATCATTTTTGGTAGAATCCAAAAAATCAATTTTCTGATGAAAAACGATGACCCCGGACCAGTCGAATGTTGAAAAAATGGTCAATATTGATGAAATTTTAACATTTAATCTTTTGACTTTAAATGACGGTTGGATGTGAATTATTACTTTTTCAACTAAAATAAGTGTGTTTAAAGTCATTTCTGTGCCTGAAATTGGTCAAAATTGAAGATTTTGAGTAAGCAAAAGTCTGTAAAAATGGCAAATTTGGTCAATGTGAGGGTTTAAAAAGTGGTTATTCAATATGAGACCCGATCCAAAAGACATTTTGAATCATTTTTGACAGAGTCCAAAAAATCAATTTTCTGATGAAAAACGATGACCCCGGACCAGTCGAACGTTGAAAAAATGGTCAATATTGATGAAATTTTAACATTTAATCTTTTGACTTTAAATGACGGTTGGATGTGAATTATTACTTTTTCAACTAAAATAAGTGTGTTTAAAGTCATTTCTGTGCCTGAAATTGGTCAAAATTGAAGATTTTGAGTAAAATTGAAGATTTTGAGTAAGCAAAACTCTGCAAAAATGGCAATTTTGGTCACTGTGAGGGTTTAAAAAGTGGATATTCAACATGAGGCCCAATCCAAATGACATTTTGAATCATTTTTGGTAGAGTCCAAAAAATTAATTTTCTGATGAAAAACGATGACCCCGGACCAGTCGAACGTTGAAAAAATGGTCAATATTGATGAAATTTTAACATTTAATCTTTTGACTTTAAATGAAGGTTGGATGTGAGTTATTACTTTTTCAACTAAAATAAGTGTGTTTAAGTCATTTCTGTGCCTGAAATTGGTCAAAATTGAAGATTTTGAGTAAGCAAAACTCTGTAAAAATGGCAATTTTGGTCACTGTGAGGGTTTAAAAAGTGGTTATTCAACATGAGGCCCGATCCAAATGACATTTTGAATCATTTTTGGTAGAGTCCAAAAAATCATTTTCTGATGGAAAACGATGACCCCGGACCAGTCGAACGTTGAAAAAATGGTCAATATTGATGAAATTTTAACATTTAATCTTTTGACTTTAAATGACGGTTGGATGTGAATTATTACTTTTTCAACGAAAAAGTGTGTTTAAAGTCATTTCTGTGCCTGAAATTGGTCAAAATTGAAAATTTTGAGTAAGCAAAACTCTGAAAAAATGGCAATTTTGGTCACTGTGAGGGTTTAAAAAGTGGTTATTCAACATGAGGCCCGATTCAAATGACATTTTGAATCATTTTTGGTAGAGTCCAAAAAATCCATTTTCTGATGAAAAACGATGACCCCGGGCCAGTCGAACGTTGAAAAAAATGGTCAATATTGATGAAATTTTAACATTTAATCTTTTGAGTTTAAATGAAGGTTGGATGTGAATTATTACTTTTTCAACGAAAATAAGTGTGTTTAAAGTCATTTCTGTGCCTGAAATTGGTCAAAATTGAAAATTTTGAGTAAGCAAAACTCTGTAAAAATGGCAATTTTGGTCACTGTGAGGGTTTAAAAAGTGGTTATTCAACATGAGGCCCGATCCAAATGACATTTTGAATCATTTTTGGTAGAATCCAAAAAATCAATTTTCTGATGAAAAACGATGACCCGGACCAGTCGAATGTTGAAAAATGGTCAATATTGATGAAATTTTAACATTTAATCTTTTGACTTTAAATGACGGTTGGATGTGAATTATTACATTTTCAACTAAAATAAGTGTGTTTAAAGTCATTTCTGTGCCTGAAATTGGTCAAAATTGAAGATTTTGAGTAAGCAAAAGTGTGTAAAAATGGCAAATTTGGTCAATGTGAGGGTTTAAAAAGTGGTTATTCAATATGAGACCCGATCCAAAAGACATTTTGAATCATTTTTGACAGAGTCCAAAAAATCAATTTTCTGATGAAAAACGATGACCCCGGACCAGTCGAACATTGAAAAAATGGTCAATATTGATGAAATTTTAACATTTAATCGTTTGACTTTAAATGACGGTTGGATGTGAATTATTACTTTTTCAACTAAAATAAGTGTGTTTAAAGTCATTTCTGTGCCTGAAATTGGTCAAAATTGAAGATTTTGAGTAAGCAAAACTCTGTAAAAATGGCAATTTTGGTCACCTTGAGGGTTTAAAAAGTGGATATTCAACATGAGGCCCAATCCAAATAACATTTTGAATCATTTTTGGTAGAGTCCAAAAAATCATTTTTCTGATGAAAAACGATGACCCCGGACCAGTCGAACGTTGAAAAAATGGTCAATATTGATGAAATTTTAACATTTAATCTTTTGACTTAAAATGACGGTTGGATGTGAATTATTACTTTTTCAACGAAAATAAGGTGTGTTTAAAGTCATTTCTGTTGCCTGAAATTGGTCAAAATTGAAGATTTTGAGTAAGCAAAACTCTGCAAAAATGGCAATTTTGGTCACTGTGAGGGTTTAAAAAGTGGATATTCAACATGAGGCCCAATCCAAATGACATTTTGAATCATTTTGGTAGAGTCCAAAAAATCAATTTTCTGATGAAAAACGATGACCCCGGACCAGTCGAACGTTGAAAAAATGGTCAATATTGATGAAATTTTAACATTTAATCTTTTGACTTTAAATGAAGGTTGGATGTGAGTTATTACTTTTTCAACTAAAATAAGTGTGTTTAAACTCATTTCTGTGCCTGAAATTGGTAAAAATTGAAGATTTTGGGTAAGCAAAACTCTGTAAAAATGGCAATTTTGGTCACTGTGGAGGGTTTAAAAAGTGGTTATTCAACATGAGGCCCGATCCAAATGACATTTTGAATCATTTTTGGTAGAGTCCAAAAAATCATTTTCTGATGGAAAACGATGACCCCGGACCAGTCGAACGTTGAAAAAATGGTCAATATTGATGAAATTTTAACATTTAATCTTTTGACTTTAAATGACGGTTGGATGTGAATTATTACTTTTTCAACGAAAATAAGTGTGTTTAAAGTCATTTCTGTGCCTGAAATTGGTCAAAATTGAAAATTTTGAGTAAGCAAAACTCTGAAAAAATGGCAATTTTGGTCACTGTGAGGGTTTAAAAAGTGGTTATTCAACATGAGGCCCGATCCAAATGACATTTTGAATCATTTTTGGTAGAGTCCAAAAAATCCATTTTCTGATGAAAAACGATGACCCCGGACCAGTCGAACGTTGAAAAATTGTCAATATTGATGAAATTTTAACATTTAATCTTTTGAGTTTAAATGAAGGTTGGATGTGAGTTATTACTTTTTCAACTAAAATAAGTGTGTTTAAAGTAATTTCTGTGCCTGAAATTGGTCAAAATTGAAGATTTTGAGTAAGCAAAAACTCTGTAAAAATGGCAATTTTGGTCACTGTGAGGGTTTAAAAAGTGGTTATTCAACATGAGGCCCGATCCAAATGACATTTTGAATCATTTTTGGTAGAATCCTAAAAATCAATTTTCTGATGAAAAACGATGACCCCGGACCAGTCGAATGTTGAAAAAATGCTCAATATTGATGAAATTTTAACATTTAATCTTTTGACTTTAAATGACGGTTGGATGTGAATTATTACTTTTTCAACTAAAATAAGTGTGTTTAAAGTCATTTCTGTGCCTGAAATTGGTCAAAATTGAAGATTTTGAGTAAGCAAAAGTCTGTAAAAAATGGCAAATTTGGTCAATGTGAGGGTTTAAAAAGTGGTTATTCAATATGAGACCCGATCCAAAAGACATTTTGAATCATTTTTGACAGAGTCCAAAAAATCAATTTTCTGATGAAAAACGATGACCCCGGACCAGTCGAACGTTGAAAAAATGGTCAATATTGATGACATTTTAACATTTAATCTTTTGACTTTAAATTACGGTTGGATGTGAATTATTACTTTTTCAACTAAAATAAGTGTGTTTAAAGTCATTTCTGTGCCTGAAATTGGTCAAAATTGAAGATTTTGAGTAAGCAAAACTCTGTAAAAATGGCAATTTTGGTCACTGTGAGGGTTTAAAAAGTGGATATTCAACATGAGGCCCAATCCAAATAACATTTTGAATCATTTTTGGTAGAGTCCAAAAAATCAATTTTCTGATGAAAAACGATGACCCCGGACCAGTCGAACATTGAAAAAATGGTCAATATTGATGAAATTTTAACATTTAATCTTTTGACTTAAAATGACGGTTGGATGTGAATTATTACTTTTTCAACTAAAATAAGTGTGTTTAAAGTCATTTCTGTGCCTGAAATTGGTCAAAATTGAAGATTTTGAGTAAGCAAAACTCTGTAAAAATGGCAATTTTGGTCACTGTGAGGGTTTAAAAAGTGGTTATTCAACATGAGGCCCGATCCAAATGACATTTTGAATCATTTTTGGTGGAGTCCAAAAAATCAATTTTCTGATAAAAAACGATGACCCCGGACCAGTCGAACGTTGAAAAAATTGTCAATATTGATGAAATTTTAACATTTAATCTTTTGAGTTTAAATGAAGGTTGGATGTGAGTTATTACTTTTTCAACTAAAATACGTGTGTTTAAAGTAATTTCTGTGCCTGAAATTGGTAAAAATTGAAGATTTTGAGTAAGCAAAACTCTGTAAAAATGGCAATTTTGGTCACTGTGAGGGTTTAAAAAGTGGTTATTCAACATGAGGCCCGATCCAAATGACATTTTGAATCATTTTTGGTAGAATCCAAAAAATCAATTTTCTGATGAAAAACGATGACCCCGGACCAGTCGAATGTTGAAAAAATGGTCAATATTGATGACATTTTAACATTTAATCTTTTGACTTTAAATGACGGTTGGATGTGAATTATTACTTTTTCAACTAAAATAAGTGTGTTTAAAGTCATTTCTGTGCCTGAAATTGGTCAAAATTGAAGATTTTGAGTACGCAAAACTCTGTAAAAATGGCAATTTTGGTCACTGTGAGGGTGTAAAAAGTGGTTATTCAACATGAGGCCCGATCCAAATGACATTTTCAATCATTTTTGGTAGAGTTTAAAAAATCAATTTTCTGATAAAAAACGATGACCCCGGACCAGTCGAACGTTGAAAAAATGGTCAATATTGATGAAATTTTAACATTTAATCTTTTGACTTAAAATGACGGTTGGATGTGAAATATTACTTTTTCAACTAAAATAAGTGTGTTTAAAGTCATTTCTGTGCCTGAAATTGGTCAAAATTGACGATTTTCAGTAAGCAAAACTCTGTAAAAATGGCAATTTTGGTCACTGTGAGGGTTTAAAAAGTGGTTATTCAACATGAGGCCCGATCCAAATGACATTTTGAATCATTTTTGGTAGAGTCCAAAAAATCATTTTCTGATGGAAAACGATGACCCGGACCAGTCGAACGTTGAAAAAATGGTCAATATTGATGAAATTTTAACATTTAATCTTTTGACTTTAAATGACGGTTGGATGTGAATTATTACTTTTTCAATGAAAATAAGTGTGTTTAAAGTCATTTCTGTGCCTGAAATTGGTCAAAATTGAAGATTTTGAGTAAGCAAAACTCTGTAAAAATGGCAATTTTGGTCACTGTGAGGGTTTAAAAAGTGGATATTCAACATGAGGCCCAATCCAAATGACATTTTGAATCA
The DNA here is from genome assembly GCF_964263255.1 of Lissotriton vulgaris. Lineage (NCBI taxonomy): Eukaryota > Metazoa > Chordata > Amphibia > Caudata > Salamandridae > Lissotriton > Lissotriton vulgaris. The sequence continues at coordinate 216,334 of NW_028242082.1, read as the reverse complement.
TTTTTGGTAGAGTCCAAAAAATCAATTTTCTGATGAAAAACGATGACCCCGGACCAGTCGAACGTTGAAAAAATGGTCAATATTGATGAAATTTTAACATTTAATCTTTTGACTTTAAATTACGGTTGGATGTGAGTTATTACTTTTTCAACTAAAATAAGTGTGTTTAAAGTCATTTCTGTGCCTGAAATTGGTCAAAATTGAAGATTTTGAGTAAGCAAAACTCTGTAAAAATGGCAATTTTGGTCACTGTGAGGGTTTAAAAAGTGGATATTCAACATGAGGCCCAATCCAAATGACATTTTGAATCATTTTTGGTAGAGTCCAAAAAATCATTTTCTGATGGAAAACGATGACCCCGGACCAGTCGAACGTTGAAAAAATGGTCAATATTGATGAAATTTTAACATTTAATCTTTTGACTTTAAATGACGGTTGGATGTGAATTATTACGTTTTCAACGAAAATAAGTGTGTTTAAAGTCATTTCTGTGCCTGAAATTGGTCAAAATTGAAAATTTTGAGTAAGCAAAACTCTGAAAAAATGGCAATTTTGGTCACTATGAGGGTTTAAAAAGTGGTTATTCAACATGAGGCCCGATCCAAATGACATTTTGAATCATTTTTGGTAGAGTCCAAAAAATCCATTTTCTGATGAAAAACGATGACCCCGGACCAGTCGAACGTTGAAAAAATGGTCAATATTGATGAAATTTTAACATTTAATCTTTTGAGTTTAAATGAAGGTTGGATGTGAATTATTACTTTTTCAACGAAAATAAGTGTGTTTAAAGTCATTTCTGTGCCTGAAATTGGTCAAAATTGAAAATTTTGAGTAAGCAAAACTCTGTAAAAATGGCAATTTTGGTCACTGTGAGGGTTTAAAAAGTGGTTATTCAACATGAGGCCCGATCCAAATGACATTTTGAATCATTTTTGGTAGAATCCAAAAAATCAATTTTCTGATGAAAAACGATGACCCGGACCAGTCGAATGTTGAAAAAATGGTCAATATTGATGAAATTTTAACATTTAATCTTTTGACTTTAAATGACGGTTGGATGTGAATTATTACTTTTTCAACTAAAATAAGTGTGTTTAAAGTCATTTCTGTGCCTGAAATTGGTCAAAATTGAAGATTTTGAGTAAGCAAAAGTCTGTAAAAAGTGGCAAATTTGGTCAATGTGAGGGTTTAAAAAGTGGTTATTCAATATGAGACCCGATCCGAAAGACATTTTGAATCATTTTTGACAGAGTCCAAAAAATCAATTTTCTGATGAAAAACGATGACCCCGGACCAGTCGAACATTGAAAAAATGGTCAATATTGATGAAATTTTAACATTTAATCTTTTGACTTTAAATGACGGTTGGATGTGAATTATTACTTTTTCAACTAAAATAAGTGTGTTTAAAGTAATTTCTGTGCCTGAAATTGGTCAAAATTGAAGATTTTGAGAAAGCAAAACTGTAAAAATGCCAATTTTGGTCACTGTGAGGGTTTAAAAAGTGGTTATTCAACATGAGGCCCGATCCAAATGACATTTTGAATCATTTTTGGTGGAGTCCAAAAAATCAATTTTCTGATGAAAAACGATGACCCCGGACCAGTCGAACGTTGAAAAAATGGTCAATATTGATGAAATTTTAACATTTATTCTTTTGACTTAAAATGACGGTTGGATGTGAATTATTACTTTTTCAACTAAAATAAGTGTGTTTAAAGTCATTTCTGTGCCTGAAATTGGTCAAAATTGAAGATTTTGAGTAAGCAAAACTCTGCAAAAATGGCAATTTTGGTCACTGTGAGGGTTTAAAAAGTGGATATTCAACATGAGGCCCAATCCAAATGACATTTTGAATCATTTTTGGTAGAGTCCAAAAAATCAATTTTCTGATGAAAAACGATGACCCCGGACCAGTCGAACGTTGAAAAAATGGTCAATATTGATGAAATTTTAACATTTAATCTTTTGACTTTAAATGAAGGTTGGATGTGAGTTATTACTTTTTCAACTAAAATAAGTGTGTTTAAAGTCATTTCTGTGCCTGAAATTGGTCAAAATTGAAGATTTTGAGTAAGCAAAACTCTGTAAAAATGGCAATTTTGGTCACTGTGAGGGTTTAAAAAGTGGTTATTCAACATGAGGCCCGATCCAAATGACATTTTGAATCATTTTTGGTAGAGTCCAAAAAATCATTTTCTGATGGAAAACGATGACCCCGGACCAGTCGAACGTTGAAAAAATGGTCAATATTGATGAAATTTTAACATTTAATCTTTTGAGTTTAAATGAAGGTTGGATGTGAGTTATTACTTTTTCAACTAAAATAAGTGTGTTTAAAGTAATTTCTGTGCCTGAAATTGGTCAAAATTGAAGATTTTGAGTAAGCAAAACTCTGTAAAAATGGCAATTTTGGTCACTGTGAGGGTTTAAAAAGTGGTTATTCAACATGAGGCCCGATCCAAATGACATTTTGAATCATTTTTGGTAGAATCCAAAAAATCAATTTTCTGATGAAAAACGATGACCCCGGACCAGTCGAATGTTGAAAAAATGGTCAATATTGATGAAATTTTAACATTTAATCTTTTGACTTTAAATGACGGTTGGATGTGAATTATTACTTTTTCAACTAAAATGAGTGTGTTTAAAGTCATTTCTGTGCCTGAAATTGGTCAAAATTGAAGATTTTGAGTAAGCAAAAGTCTGTAAAAATGGCAAATTTGGTCAATGTGAGGGTTTAAAAAGTGGTTATTCAATATGAGACCCGATCCAAAAGACATTTTGAATCATTTTTGACAGAGTCCAAAAAATCAATTTTCTGATGAAAAACGATGACCCCGGACCAGTCGAACGTTGAAAAAATGGTCAATATTGATGAAATTTTAACATTTAATCTTTTGACTTTAAATTACGGTTGGATGTGAATTATTACTTTTTCAACTAAAATAAGTGTGTTTAAAGTCATTTCTGTGCCTGAAATTGGTCAAAATTGAAGGTTTTGAGTAAGCAAAACTCTGTAAAAATGGCAATTTTGGTCACTGTGAGGGTTTAAAAAGTGGATATTCAACATGAGGCCCAATCCAAATAACATTTTGAATCATTTTTGGTAGAGTCCAAAAAAATCAATTTTCTGATGAAAAACGATGACCCCGGACCAGTCGAACATTGAAAAAATGGTCAATATTGATGAAATTTTAACATTTAATCTTTTGACTTAAAATGACGGTTGGATGTGAATTATTACTTTTTCAACTAAAATAAGTGTGTTTAAAGTCATTTCTGTGCCTGAAATTGGTCAAAATTGAAGATTTTGAGTAAGCAAAACTCTGTAAAAATGGCAATTTTGGTCACTGTGAGGGTTTAAAAAGTGGTTATTCAACATGAGGCCCGATCCAAATGACATTTTGAATCATTTTTGGTAGAATCCAAAAAATCAATTTTCTGATGAAAAACGATGACCCCGGACCAGTCGAATGTTGAAAAAATGGTCAATATTGATGAAATTTTAACATTTAATCTTTTGACTTTAAATGACGGTTGGATGTGAATTATTACTTTTTCAACTAAAATGAGTGTGTTTAAAGTCATTTCTGTGCCTGAAATTGGTCAAAATTGAAGATTTTGAGTAAGCAAAAGTCTGTAAAAATGGCAAATTTGGTCAATGTGAGGGTTTAAAAAGTGGATATTCAACATGAGGCCCAATCCAAATAACATTTTGAATCATTTTTGGTAGAGTCCAAAAAAATCAATTTTCTGATGAAAAACGATGACCCCGGACCAGTCGAATGTGAAAAAAATGGTCAATATTGATGAAATTTTAACATTTAATCTTTTGACTTTAAATGACGGTTGGATGTGAATTATTACTTTTTCAACTAAAATGAGTGTGTTTAAAGTCATTTCTGTGCCTGAAATTGGTCAAAATTGAAGATTTTGAGTAAGCAAAAGTCTGTAAAAATGGCAAATTTGGTCACTGTGAGGGTTTAAAAAGTGGTTATTCAACATGAGGCCCGATCCAAATGACATTTTGAATCATTTTTGGTGGAGTCCAAAAAATCAATTTTCTGATGAAAAACGATGACCCCGGACCAGTCGAACGTTGAAAAAATGGTCAATATTGATGAAATTTTAACATTTAATCTTTTGAGTTTAAATGAAGGTTGGATGTGAGTTATTACTTTTTCAACTAAAATAAGTGTGTTTAAAGTCATTTCTGTGCCTGAAATTGGTAAAAATTGAAGATTTTGAGTAAGCAAAACTATGTAAAAATGGCAATTTTGGTCACTGTGAGGGTTTAAAAAGTGGTTATTCAACATTAGGCCCGATCCAAATGACATTTTGAATCATTTTTGGTAGAATCCAAAAAATCAATTTTCTGATGAAAAACGATGACCCCGGACCAGTCGAATGTTGAAAAAATGGTCAATATTGATGAAATTTTAACATTTAATCTTTTGACTTTAAATGACGGTTGGATGTGAATTATTACTTTTTCAACTAAAATAAGTGTGTTTAAAGTCATTTCTGTGCCTGAAATTGGTCAAAATTGAAGATTTTGAGTAAGCAAAAGTCTGTAAAAATGGCAAATTTGGTCAATGTGAGGGTTTAAAAAGTGGTTATTCAATATGAGACCCGATCCAAAAGACATTTTGAATCATTTTTGACAGAGTCCAAAAAATCAATTTTCTGATGAAAAACGATGACCCCGGACCAGTCGAACGTTGAAAAAATGGTCAATATTGATGAAATTTTAACATTTAATCTTTTGACTTTAAATGACGGTTGGATGTGAATTATTACTTTTTCAACTAAAATAAGTGTGTTTAAAGTCATTTCTGTGCCTGAAATTGGTCAAAATTGAAGATTTTGAGTAAGCAAAAGTCTGTAAAAAGTGGCAAATTTGGTCAATGTGAGGGTTTAAAAAGTGGTTATTCAATATGAGACCCGATCCGAAAGACATTTTGAATCATTTTTGACAGAGTCCAAAAAATCAATTTTCTGATGAAAAACGATGACCCCGGACCAGTCGAACATTGAAAAAATGGTCAATATTGATGAAATTTTAACATTTAATCTTTTGACTTTAAATGACGGTTGGATGTGAATTATTACTTTTTCAACTAAAATAAGTGTGTTTAAAGTCATTTCTGTGCCTGAAATTGGTCAAAATTGAAGATTTTGAGAAAGCAAAACTGTAAAAATGCCAATTTTGGTCACTGTGAGGGTTTAAAAAGTGGTTATTCAACATGAGGCCCGATCCAAATGACATTTTGAATAATTTTTGGTAGAGTCCAAAAAATCATTTTCTGATCGAAAACGATGACCCCGGACCAGTCGAACATTGAAAAAATTGTCAATATTGATGAAATTTTAACATTTAATCTTTTGACTTTAAATTACGGTTGGATGTGAATTATTACTTTTTCAACTAAAATAAGTGTGTTTAAAGTCATTTCTGTGCCTGAAATTGGTCAAAATTGAAGATTTTGAGTAAGCAAAACTCTGTAAAAATGGCAATTTTGGTCACTGTGAGGATTTAAAAAGTGGTTATTCAACATGAGGCCCGATCCAAATGACATTTTGAATCATTTTTGGTGGAGTCCAAAAAATCAATTTTCTGATGAAAAACGATGACCCCGGACCAGTCGAACGTTGAAAAAATGGTCAATATTGATGAAATTTTAACATTTTATCTTTTGACTTTAAATGACGGTTGGATGTGAGTTATTACTTTTTCAACTAAAATAAGTGTGTTTAAAGTCATTTCTGTGCCTGAAATTGGTCAAAATTGAAGATTTTGAGTAAGCAAAACTCTGTAAAAATGGCAATTTTGGTCACTGTGAGGGTTTAAAAAGTGAATATTCAACATGAGGCCCAATCCAAATAACATTTTGAATCATTTTTGGTAGAGTCCAAAAAAATCAATTTTCTGATGAAAAACGATGACCCCGGACCAGTCGAACATTGAAAAAATGGTCAATATTGATGAAATTTTAACATTTAATCTTTTGACTTAAAATGACGGTTGGATGTGAATTATTACTTTTTCAACTAAAATAAGTGTGTTTAAAGTCATTTCTGTGCCTGAAATTGGTCAAAATTGAAGATTTTGAGTAAGCAAAACTCTGTAAAAATGGCAATTTTGGTCACTGTGAGGGTTTAAAAAGTGGTTATTCAACATGAGGCCCGATCCAAATGACATTTTGAATCATTTTTGGTGGAGTCCAAAAAATCAATTTTCTGATGAAAAACGATGACCCCGGACCAGTCGAACGTTGAAAAAATGGTCAATATTGATGAAATTTTAACATTTAATCTTTTGAGTTTAAATGAAGGTTGGATGTGAGTTATTACTTTTTCAACTAAAATAAGTGTGTTTAAAGTCATTTCTGTGCCTGAAATTGGTAAAAATTGAAGATTTTGAGTAAGCAAAAGTCTGTAAAAATGGCAAATTTGGTCAATGTGAGGGTTTAAAAAGTGGTTATTCAATATGAGACCCTATCCAAAAGACATTTTGAATCATTTTTGACAGAGTCCAAAAAATCAATTTTCTGATGAAAAACGATGACCCCGGACCAGTCGAACGTTGAAAAAATGGTCAATATTGATGAAATTTTAACATTTAATCTTTTGACTTTAAATGACGGTTGGATGTGAATTATTACTTTTTCAACTAAAATAAGTGTGTTTAAAGTCATTTCTGTGCCTGAAATTGGTCAAAATTGAAGATTTTGAGTAAGCAAAACTCTGCAAAAATGGCAATTTTGGTCACTGTGAGGGTTTAAAAAGTGGATATTCAACATGAGGCCCAATCCAAATGACATTTTGAATCATTTTTGGTAGAGTCCAAAAAATCAATTTTCTGATGAAAAACGATGACCCCGGACCAGTCGAACGTTGAAAAAATGGTCAATATTGATGAAATTTTAACATTTAATCTTTTGACTTTAAATGAAGGTTGGATGTGAGTTATTACTTTTTCAACTAAAATAAGTGTGTTTAAAGTCATTTCTGTGCCTGAAATTGGTCAAAATTGAAGATTTTGAGTAAGCAAAACTCTATAAAAATGGCAATTTTGGTCACTGTGAGGGTTTAAAAAGTGGTTATTCAACATGAGGCCCGATCCAAATGACATTTTGAATCATTTTTGGTAGAGTCCAAAAAATCAATTTTCTGATGAAAAACGATGACCCCGGACCAGTCGAACGTTGAAAAAATGGTCAATATTGATGAAATTTTAACATTTAATCTTTTGACTTTAAATGAAGGTTGGATGTGAGTTATTACTTTTTCAACTAAAATAAGTGTGTTTAAAGTCATTTCTGTGCCTGAAATTGGTCAAAATTGAAGATTTTGAGTAAGCAAAACTCTATAAAAATGGCAATTTTGGTCACTGTGAGGGTTTAAAAAGTGGTTATTCAACATGAGGCCCGATCCAAATGACATTTTGAATCATTTTTGGTAGAGTCCAAAAAATCATTTTCTGATGGAAAACGATGACCCGGACCAGTCGAACGTTGAAAAAATGGTCAATATTGATGAAATTTTAACATTTAATCTTTTGACTTTAAATGACGGTTGGATGTGAATTATTACTTTTTCAATGAAAATAAGTGTGTTTAAAGTCATTTCTGTGCCTGAAATTGGTCAAAATTGAAGATTTTGAGTAAGCAAAACTCTGTAAAAATGGCAATTTTGGTCACTGTGAGGGTTTAAAAAGTGGTTATTCAACATGAGGCCCGATCCAAATGACATTTTGAATCATTTTTGGTAGAGTCCAAAAAATCCATTTTCTGATGAAAAACGATGACCCCGGGCCAGTCGAACGTTGAAAAAATGGTCAATATTGATGACATTTTAACATTTAATCTTTTGAGTTTAAATGAAGGTTGGATGTGAATTATTACTTTTTCAACGAAAATAAGTGTGTTTAAAGTCATTTCTGTGCCTGAAATTGGTCAAAATTGAAAATTTTGAGTAAGCAAAACTCTGTAAAAATGGCAATTTTGGTCACTGTGAGGGTTTAAAAAGTGGTTATTCAACATGAGGCCCGATCCAAATGACATTTTGAATCATTTTTGGTAGAATCCAAAAAATCAATTTTCTGATGAAAAACGATGACCCGGACCAGTCGAATGTTGAAAAAATGGTCAATATTGATGAAATTTTAACATTTAATCTTTTGACTTTAAATGACGGTTGGATGTGAATTATTACTTTTTCAACTAAAATAAGTGTGTTTAAAGTCATTTCTGTGCCTGAAATTGGTCAAAATTGAAGATTTTGAGTAAGCAAAAGTCTGTAAAAATGGCAAATTTGGTCAATGTGAGGGTTTAAAAAGTGGTTATTCAATATGAGACCCGATCCAAAAGACATTTTGAATCATTTTTGACAGAGTCCAAAAAATCAATTTTCTGATGAAAAACGATGACCCCGGACCAGTCGAACATTGAAAAAATGGTCAATATTGATGAAATTTTAACATTTAATCTTTTGACTTTAAATGACGGTTGGATGTGAATTATTACTTTTTCAACTAAAATAAGTGTGTTTAAAGTCATTTCTGTGCCTGAAATTGGTTAAAATTGAAGATTTTGAGAAAGCAAAACTGTAAAAATGCCAATTTTGGTCACTGTGAGGGTTTAAAAAGTGGTTATTCAACATGAGGCCCGATCCAAATGACATTTTGAATAATTTTTGGTAGAGTCCAAAAAATCATTTTCTGATCGAAAACGATGACCCCGGCCGGACCAGTCGAACGTTGAAAAAATTGTCAATATTGATGAAATTTTAACATTTAATCTTTTGACTTTAAATTACGGTTGGATGTGAATTATTACTTTTTCAACTAAAATAAGTGTGTTTAAAGTCATTTCTGTGCCTGAAATTGGTCAAAATTGAAGATTTTGAGTAAGCAAAACTCTGTAAAAATGGCAATTTTGGTCACTGTGAGGGTTTAAAAAGTGGATATTCAACATGAGGCCCAATCCAAATAACATTTTGAATCATTTTTGGTAGAGTCCAAAAAATCAATTTTCTGATGAAAAACGATGACCCCGGACCAGTCGAACGTTGAAAAAATGGTCAATATTGATGAAATTTTAACATTTAATCTTTTGACTTAAAATGACGGTTGGATGTGAATTATTACTTTTTCAACTAAAATAAGTGTGTTTAAAGTCATTTCTGTGCCTGAAATTGGTCAAAATTGAAGATTTTGAGTAAGCAAAACTCTGTAAAAATGGCAATTTTGGTCACTGTGAGGGTTTAAAAAGTGGTTATTCAACATGAGGCCCGATCCAAATGACATTTTGAATCATTTTTGGTGGAGTCCAAAAAATCAATTTTCTGATGAAAAACGATGACCCCGGACTAGTCGAACGTTGAAAAAATGGTCAATATTGATGAAATTTTAACATTTAAACTTTTGACTTAAAATGACGGTTGGATGTGAATTATTACTTTTTCAACTAAAATAAGTGTGTTTAAAGTCATTTCTGTGCCTGAAATTGGTCAAAATTGAAGATTTTGAGTAAGCAAAACTCTGCAAAAATGGCAATTTTGGTCACTGTGAGGGTTTAAAAAGTGGATATTCAACATGAGGCCCAATCCAAATGACATTTTGAATCATTTTTGGTAGAGTCCAAAAAATCAATTTTCTGATGAAAAACGATGACCCCGGACCAGTCGAACGTTGAAAAAATGGTCAATATTGATGAAATTTTAACATTTAATCTTTTGACTTTAAATGACGGTTGGATGTGAATTATTACTTTTTCAACGAAAATAAGTGTGTTTAAAGTCATTTCTGTGCCTGAAATTGGTCAAAATTGAAGATTTTGAGTAAGCAAAACTCTGTAAAAATGGCAATTTTGGTCACTGTGAGGGTTTAAAAAGTGGTTATTCAACATGAGGCCCGATCCAAATGACATTTTGAATCATTTTTGGTGGAGTCCAAAAAATCAATTTTCTGATGAAAAACGATGACCCCGGACCAGTCGAACGTTGAAAAAATGGTCAATATTGATGAAATTTTAACATTTAATCTTTTGACTTAAAATGACGGTTGGATGTGAATTATTACTTTTTCAACGAAAATAAGTGTGTTTAAAGTCATTTCTGTGCCTGAAATTGGTCAAAATTGAAGATTTTGAGTAAGCAAAACTCTGCAAAAATGGCAATTTTGGTCACTGTGAGGGTTTAAAAAGTGGATATTCAACATGAGGCCCAATCCAAATGACATTTTGAATCATTTTTGGTAGAGTCCAAAAAATCAATTTTCTGATGAAAAACGATGACCCCGGACCAGTCGAACGTTGAAAAAATGGTCAATATTGATGAAATTTTAACATTTAATCTTTTGACTTTAAATGACGGTTGGATGTGAATTATTACTTTTTCAACTAAAATAAGTGTGTTTAAAGTCATTTCTGTGCCTGAAATTGGTCAAAATTGAAGATTTTGAGAAAGCAAAACTGTAAAAATGCCAATTTTGGTCACTGTGAGGGTTTAAAAAGTGGTTATTCAACATGAGGCCCGATCCAAATGACATTTTGAATAATTTTTGGTAGAGTCCAAAAAATCATTTTCTGATCGAAAACGATGACCCCGGACCAGTCGAACGTTGAAAAAATTGTCAATATTGATGAAATTTTAACATTTAATCTTTTGACTTTAAATTACGGTTGGATGTGAATTATTACTTTTTCAACTAAAATAAGTGTGTTTAAAGTCATTTCTGTGCCTGAAATTGGTCAAAATTGAAGATTTTGAGTAAGCAAAACTCTGTAAAAATGGCAATTTTGGTCACTGTGAGGGTTTAAAAAGTGGTTATTCAATATGAGGCCCGATCCAAATGACATTTTGAATCATTTTTGGTAGAGTCCAAAAAATCATTTTCTGATGGAAAACGATGACCCCGGACCAGTCGAACGTTGAAAAAATGGTCAATATTGATGAAATTTTAACATTTAATCTTTTGACTTTAAATGACGGTTGGATGTGAATTATTACTTTTTCAACAAAAATAAGTGTGTTTAAAGTAATTTCTGTGCCTGAAATTGGTCAAAATTGAAGATTTTGAGTAAGCAAAACTCTGTAAAAATGGCAATTTTGGTCACTGTGAGGGTTTAAAAAGTGGGTATTCAACATGAGGCCCGATCCAAATGACATTTTGAATCATTTTTGGTAGAATCCAAAAAATCAATTTTCTGATGAAAAACGATGACCCCGGACCAGTCGAATGTTGAAAAAATGGTCAATATTGATGAAATTTTAACATTTAATCTTTTGACTTTAAATGACGGTTGGATGTGAATTATTACTTTTTCAACTAAAATAAGTGTGTTTAAAGTCATTTCTGTGCCTGAAATTGGTCAAAATTGAAGATTTTGAGTAAGCAAAAGTCTGTAAAAATGGCAAATTTGGTCAATGTGAGGGTTTAAAAAGTGGATATTCAACATGAGGTCCAATCCAAATGACACTTTGAATCATTTTTGGTAGAGTCAAAAAAATCAATTTTCTGATGAAAAACGATGACCCCGGACCAGTCGAACGTTGAAAAAATGGTCAATATTGATGAAATTTTAACATTTAATCTTTTGACTTTAAATGAAGGTTGGATGTGAGTTATTACTTTTTCAACTAAAATAAGTGTGTTTAAAGTCATTTCTGTGCCTGAAATTGGTCAAAATTGAAGATTTTGAGTAAGCAAAAGTCTGTAAAAATGGCAAATTTGGTCAATGTGAGGGTTTAAAAAGTGGTTATTCAATATGAGACCCAATCCAAAAGACATTTTGAATCATTTTTGACAGAGTCCAAAAAATCAATTTTCTGATGAAAAACGATGACCCCGGACCAGTCGAACATTGAAAAAATGGTCAATATTGATGAAATTTTAACATTTAATCTTTTGACTTTAAATGACGGTTGGATGTGAATTATTACTTTTTAAACTAAAATAAGTGTGTTTAAAGTCATTTCTGTGCCTGAAATTGGTCAAAATTGAAGATTTTGAGTAAGCAAAACTCTGTAAAAATGGCAATTTTGGTCACTGTGAGGGTTTAAAAAGTGGTTATTCAACATGAGGCCCGATCCAAATGACATTTTGAATAATTTTTGGTAGAGTCCAAAAAATCATTTTCTGATCGAAAACGATGACCCCGGACCAGTCGAACGTTGAAAAAATTGTCAATATTGATGAAATTTTAACATTTAATCTTTTGACTTTAAATTACGGTTGGATGTGAATTATTACTTTTTCAACTAAAATAAGTGTGTTTAAAGTCATTTCTGTGCCTGAAATTGGTCAAAATTGAAGATTTTGAGTAAGCAAAACTCTGTAAAAATGGCAATTTTGGTCACTGTGAGGGTTTAAAAAGTGGATATTCAACATGAGGCCCAATCCAAATAACATTTTGAATCATTTTTGGTAGAGTCCAAAAAATCAATTTTCTGATGAAAAACGATGACCCCGGGCCAGTCGAACGTTGAAAAAATGGTCAATATTGATGAAAATTTAACATTTAATCTTTTGAGTTTAAATGAAGGTTGGATGTGAATTATTACTTTTTCAACGAAAATAAGTGTGTTTAAAGTCATTTCTGTGCCTGAAATTGGTCAAAATTGAAAACTTTGAGTAAGCAAAACTCTGTAAAAATGGCAATTTTGGTCACTGTGAGGGTTTAAAAAGTGGTTATTCAACATGAGGCCCGATCCAAATGACATTTTGAATCATTTTTGGTAGAATCCAAAAAATCAATTTTCTGATGAAAAACGATGACCCGGACCAGTCGAATGTTGAAAAAATGGTCAATATTGATGAAATTTTAACATTTAATCTTTTGACTTTAAATGACGGTTGGATGTGAATTATTACTTTTTCAACTAAAATAAGTGTGTTTAAAGTCATTTCTGTGCCTGAAATTGGTCAAAATTGAAGATTTTGAGTAAGCAAAAGTCTGTAAAAATGGCAAATTTGGTCAATGTGAGGGTTTAAAAAGTGGTTATTCAATATGAGACCCGATCCAAAAGACATTTTGAATCATTTTTGACAGAGTCCAAAAAATCAATTTTCTGATGAAAAACGATGACCCCGGACCAGTCGAACATTGAAAAAATGGTCAATATTGATGAAATTTTAACATTTAATCTTTTGACTTTAAATGACGGTTGGATGTGAATTATTACTTTTTCAACTAAAATAAGTGTGTTTAAAGTCATTTCTGTGCCTGAAATTGGTCAAAATTGAAGATTTTGAGTAAGCAAAACTCTGCAAAAATGGCAATTTTGGTCACTGTGAGGGTTTAAAAAGTGGATATTCAACATGAGGCCCAATCCAAATGACATTTTGAATCATTTTTGGTAGAGTCCAAAAAATCAATTTTCTGATGAAAAACGATGACCCCGGACCAGTCGAACGTTGAAAAAATGGTCAATATTGATGAAATTTTAACATTTAATCTTTTGACTTTAAATGAAGGTTGGATGTGAGTTATTACTTTTTCAACTAAAATAAGTGTGTTTAAAGTCATTTCTGTGCCTGAAATTGGTCAAAATTGAAGATTTTGAGTAAGCAAAACTCTATAAAAATGGCAATTTTGGTCACTGTGAGGGTTTAAAAAGTGGTTATTCAACATGAGGCCCGATCCAAATGACATTTTGAATCATTTTTGGTAGAGTCCAAAAAATCAATTTTCTGATGAAAAACGATGACCCCGGACCAGTCGAACGTTGAAAAAATGGTCAATATTGATGAAATTTTAACATTTAATCTTTTGACTTTAAATGAAGGTTGGATGTGAGTTATTACTTTTTCAACTAAAATAAGTGTGTTTAAAGTCATTTCTGTGCCTGAAATTGGTCAAAATTGAAGATTTTGAGTAAGCAAAACTCTATAAAAATGGCAATTTTGGTCACTGTGAGGGTTTAAAAAGTGGTTATTCAACATGAGGCCCGATCCAAATGACATTTTGAATCATTTTTGGTAGAGTCCAAAAAATCATTTTCTGATGGAAAACGATGACCCGGACCAGTCGAACGTTGAAAAAATGGTCAATATTGATGAAATTTTAACATTTAATCTTTTGACTTTAAATGACGGTTGGATGTGAATTATTACTTTTTCAATGAAAATAAGTGTGTTTAAAGTCATTTCTGTGCCTGAAATTGGTCAAAATTGAAGATTTTGAGTAAGCAAAACTCTGTAAAAATGGCAATTTTGGTCACTGTGAGGGTTTAAAAAGTGGTTATTCAACATGAGGCCCGATCCAAATGACATTTTGAATCATTTTTGGTGGAGTCCAAAAAATCAATTTTCTGATGAAAAACGATGACCCCGGACCAGTCGAACGTTGAAAAAATGGTCAATATTGATGAAATTTTAACATTTAATCTTTTGAGTTTAAATGAAGGTTGGATGTGAGTTATTACTTTTTCAACTAAAATAAGTGTGTTTAAAGTCATTTCTGTGCCTGAAATTGGTAAAAATTGAAGATTTTGAGTAAGCAAAAGTCTGTAAAAATGGCAAATTTGGTCAATGTGAGGGTTTAAAAAGTGGTTATTCAATATGAGACCCTATCCAAAAGACATTTTGAATCATTTTTGACAGAGTCCAAAAAATCAATTTTCTGATGAAAAACGATGACCCCGGACCAGTCGAACGTTGAAAAAATGGTCAATATTGATGAAATTTTAACATTTAATCTTTTGACTTTAAATGACGGTTGGATGTGAATTATTACTTTTTCAACTAAAATAAGTGTGTTTAAAGTCATTTCTGTGCCTGAAATTGGTCAAAATTGAAGATTTTGAGTAAGCAAAACTCTGCAAAAATGGCAATTTTGGTCACTGTGAGGGTTTAAAAAGTGGATATTCAACATGAGGCCCAATCCAAATGACATTTTGAATCATTTTTGGTAGAGTCCAAAAAATCAATTTTCTGATGAAAAACGATGACCCCGGACCAGTCGAACGTTGAAAAAATGGTCAATATTGATGAAATTTTAACATTTAATCTTTTGACTTTAAATGAAGGTTGGATGTGAGTTATTACTTTTTCAACTAAAATAAGTGTGTTTAAAGTCATTTCTGTGCCTGAAATTGGTCAAAATTGAAGATTTTGAGTAAGCAAAACTCTATAAAAATGGCAATTTTGGTCACTGTGAGGGTTTAAAAAGTGGTTATTCAACATGAGGCCCGATCCAAATGACATTTTGAATCATTTTTGGTAGAGTCCAAAAAATCAATTTTCTGATGAAAAACGATGACCCCGGACCAGTCGAACGTTGAAAAAATGGTCAATATTGATGAAATTTTAACATTTAATCTTTTGACTTTAAATGAAGGTTGGATGTGAGTTATTACTTTTTCAACTAAAATAAGTGTGTTTAAAGTCATTTCTGTGCCTGAAATTGGTCAAAATTGAAGATTTTGAGTAAGCAAAACTCTATAAAAATGGCAATTTTGGTCACTGTGAGGGTTTAAAAAGTGGTTATTCAACATGAGGCCCGATCCAAATGACATTTTGAATCATTTTTGGTAGAGTCCAAAAAATCATTTTCTGATGGAAAACGATGACCCGGACCAGTCGAACGTTGAAAAAATGGTCAATATTGATGAAATTTTAACATTTAATCTTTTGACTTTAAATGACGGTTGGATGTGAATTATTACTTTTTCAATGAAAATAAGTGTGTTTAAAGTCATTTCTGTGCCTGAAATTGGTCAAAATTGAAGATTTTGAGTAAGCAAAACTCTGTAAAAATGGCAATTTTGGTCACTGTGAGGGTTTAAAAAGTGGTTATTCAACATGAGGCCCGATCCAAATGACATTTTGAATCATTTTTGGTAGAGTCCAAAAAATCCATTTTCTGATGAAAAACGATGACCCCGGGCCAGTCGAACGTTGAAAAAATGGTCAATATTGATGACATTTTAACATTTAATCTTTTGAGTTTAAATGAAGGTTGGATGTGAATTATTACTTTTTCAACGAAAATAAGTGTGTTTAAAGTCATTTCTGTGCCTGAAATTGGTCAAAATTGAAAATTTTGAGTAAGCAAAACTCTGTAAAAATGGCAATTTTGGTCACTGTGAGGGTTTAAAAAGTGGTTATTCAACATGAGGCCCGATCCAAATGACATTTTGAATCATTTTTGGTAGAATCCAAAAAATCAATTTTCTGATGAAAAACGATGACCCGGACCAGTCGAATGTTGAAAAAATGGTCAATATTGATGAAATTTTAACATTTAATCTTTTGACTTTAAATGACGGTTGGATGTGAATTATTACTTTTTCAACTAAAATAAGTGTGTTTAAAGTCATTTCTGTGCCTGAAATTGGTCAAAATTGAAGATTTTGAGTAAGCAAAAGTCTGTAAAAATGGCAAATTTGGTCAATGTGAGGGTTTAAAAAGTGGTTATTCAATATGAGACCCGATCCAAAAGACATTTTGAATCATTTTTGACAGAGTCCAAAAAATCAATTTTCTGATGAAAAACGATGACCCCGGACCAGTCGAACATTGAAAAAATGGTCAATATTGATGAAATTTTAACATTTAATCTTTTGACTTTAAATGACGGTTGGATGTGAATTATTACTTTTTCAACTAAAATAAGTGTGTTTAAAGTCATTTCTGTGCCTGAAATTGGTCAAAATTGAAGATTTTGAGAAAGCAAAACTGTAAAAATGCCAATTTTGGTCACTGTGAGGGTTTAAAAAGTGGTTATTCAACATGAGGCCCGATCCAAATGACATTTTGAATAATTTTTGGTAGAGTCCAAAAAATCATTTTCTGATCGAAAACGATGACCCCGGCCGGACCAGTCGAACGTTGAAAAAATTGTCAATATTGATGAAATTTTAACATTTAATCTTTTGACTTTAAATTACGGTTGGATGTGAATTATTACTTTTTCAACTAAAATAAGTGTGTTTAAAGTCATTTCTGTGCCTGAAATTGGTCAAAATTGAAGATTTTGAGTAAGCAAAACTCTGTAAAAATGGCAATTTTGGTCACTGTGAGGGTTTAAAAAGTGGATATTCAACATGAGGCCCAATCCAAATAACATTTTGAATCATTTTTGGTAGAGTCCAAAAAATCAATTTTCTGATGAAAAACGATGACCCCGGACCAGTCGAACGTTGAAAAAATGGTCAATATTGATGAAATTTTAACATTTAATCTTTTGACTTAAAATGACGGTTGGATGTGAATTATTACTTTTTCAACTAAAATAAGTGTGTTTAAAGTCATTTCTGTGCCTGAAATTGGTCAAAATTGAAGATTTTGAGTAAGAAAAACTCTGTAAAAATGGCAATTTTGGTCACTGTGAGGGTTTAAAAAGTGGTTATTCAACATGAGGCCCGATCCAAATGACATTTTGAATCATTTTTGGTGGAGTCCAAAAAATCAATTTTCTGATGAAAAACGATGACCCCGGACTAGTCGAACGTTGAAAAAATGGTCAATATTGATGAAATTTTAACATTTAAACTTTTGACTTAAAATGACGGTTGGATGTGAATTATTACTTTTTCAACTAAAATAAGTGTGTTTAAAGTCATTTCTGTGCCTGAAATTGGTCAAAATTGAAGATTTTGAGTAAGCAAAACTCTGCAAAAATGGCAATTTTGGTCACTGTGAGGGTTTAAAAAGTGGATATTCAACATGAGGCCCAATCCAAATGACATTTTGAATCATTTTTGGTAGAGTCCAAAAAATCAATTTTCTGATGAAAAACGATGACCCCGGACCAGTCGAACGTTGAAAAAATGGTCAATATTGATGAAATTTTAACATTTAATCTTTTGACTTTAAATGACGGTTGGATGTGAATTATTACTTTTTCAACGAAAATAAGTGTGTTTAAAGTCATTTCTGTGCCTGAAATTGGTCAAAATTGAAGATTTTGAGTAAGCAAAACTCTGTAAAAATGGCAATTTTGGTCACTGTGAGGGTTTAAAAAGTGGTTATTCAACATGAGGCCCGATCCAAATGACATTTTGAATCATTTTTGGTGGAGTCCAAAAAATCAATTTTCTGATGAAAAACGATGACCCCGGACCAGTCGAACGTTGAAAAAATGGTCAATATTGATGAAATTTTAACATTTAATCTTTTGACTTAAAATGACGGTTGGATGTGAATTATTACTTTTTCAACGAAAATAAGTGTGTTTAAAGTCATTTCTGTGCCTGAAATTGGTCAAAATTGAAGATTTTGAGTAAGCAAAACTCTGCAAAAATGGCAATTTTGGTCACTGTGAGGGTTTAAAAAGTGGATATTCAACATGAGGCCCAATCCAAATGACATTTTGAATCATTTTTGGTAGAGTCCAAAAAATCAATTTTCTGATGAAAAACGATGACCCCGGACCAGTCGAACGTTGAAAAAATGGTCAATATTGATGAAATTTTAACATTTAATCTTTTGACTTTAAATGACGGTTGGATGTGAATTATTACTTTTTCAACTAAAATAAGTGTGTTTAAAGTCATTTCTGTGCCTGAAATTGGTCAAAATTGAAGATTTTGAGAAAGCAAAACTGTAAAAATGCCAATTTTGGTCACTGTGAGGGTTTAAAAAGTGGTTATTCAACATGAGGCCCGATCCAAATGACATTTTGAATAATTTTTGGTAGAGTCCAAAAAATCATTTTCTGATCGAAAACGATGACCCCGGACCAGTCGAACGTTGAAAAAATTGTCAATATTGATGAAATTTTAACATTTAATCTTTTGACTTTAAATTACGGTTGGATGTGAATTATTACTTTTTCAACTAAAATAAGTGTGTTTAAAGTCATTTCTGTGCCTGAAATTGGTCAAAATTGAAGATTTTGAGTAAGCAAAACTCTGTAAAAATGGCAATTTTGGTCACTGTGAGGGTTTAAAAAGTGGTTATTCAATATGAGGCCCGATCCAAATGACATTTTGAATCATTTTTGGTAGAGTCCAAAAAATCATTTTCTGATGGAAAACGATGACCCCGGACCAGTCGAACGTTGAAAAAATGGTCAATATTGATGAAATTTTAACATTTAATCTTTTGACTTTAAATGACGGTTGGATGTGAATTATTACTTTTTCAACAAAAATAAGTGTGTTTAAAGTAATTTCTGTGCCTGAAATTGGTCAAAATTGAAGATTTTGAGTAAGCAAAACTCTGTAAAAATGGCAATTTTGGTCACTGTGAGGGTTTAAAAAGTGGGTATTCAACATGAGGCCCGATCCAAATGACATTTTGAATCATTTTTGGTAGAATCCAAAAAATCAATTTTCTGATGAAAAACGATGACCCCGGACCAGTCGAATGTTGAAAAAATGGTCAATATTGATGAAATTTTAACATTTAATCTTTTGACTTTAAATGACGGTTGGATGTGAATTATTACTTTTTCAACTAAAATAAGTGTGTTTAAAGTCATTTCTGTGCCTGAAATTGGTCAAAATTGAAGATTTTGAGTAAGCAAAAGTCTGTAAAAATGGCAAATTTGGTCAATGTGAGGGTTTAAAAAGTGGATATTCAACATGAGGTCCAATCCAAATGACACTTTGAATCATTTTTGGTAGAGTCAAAAAAATCAATTTTCTGATGAAAAACGATGACCCCGGACCAGTCGAACGTTGAAAAAATGGTCAATATTGATGAAATTTTAACATTTAATCTTTTGACTTTAAATGAAGGTTGGATGTGAGTTATTACTTTTTCAACTAAAATAAGTGTGTTTAAAGTCATTTCTGTGCCTGAAATTGGTCAAAATTGAAGATTTTGAGTAAGCAAAAGTCTGTAAAAATGGCAAATTTGGTCAATGTGAGGGTTTAAAAAGTGGTTATTCAATATGAGACCCAATCCAAAAGACATTTTGAATCATTTTTGACAGAGTCCAAAAAATCAATTTTCTGATGAAAAACGATGACCCCGGACCAGTCGAACATTGAAAAAATGGTCAATATTGATGAAATTTTAACATTTAATCTTTTGACTTTAAATGACGGTTGGATGTGAATTATTACTTTTTAAACTAAAATAAGTGTGTTTAAAGTCATTTCTGTGCCTGAAATTGGTCAAAATTGAAGATTTTGAGAAAGCAAAACTGTAAAAATGCCAATTTTGGTCACTGTGAGGGTTTAAAAAGTGGTTATTCAACATGAGGCCCGATCCAAATGACATTTTGAATAATTTTTGGTAGAGTCCAAAAAATCATTTTCTGATCGAAAACGATGACCCCGGACCAGTCGAACGTTGAGAAAATATTCAATATTGATGAAATTTTAACATTTAATCTTTTGACTTTAAATTACGGTTGGATGTGAATTATTACTTTTTCAACTAAAATAAGTGTGTTTAAAGTCATTTCTGTGCCTGAAATTGGTCAAAATTGAAGATTTTGAGTAAGCAAAACTCTGTAAAAATGGCAATTTTGGTCACTGTGAGGGTTTAAAAAGTGGATATTCAACATGAGGCCCAATCCAAATAACATTTTGAATCATTTTTGGTAGAGTCCAAAAAATCAATTTTCTGATGAAAAACGATGACCCCGGGCCAGTCGAACGTTGAAAAAATGGTCAATATTGATGAAAATTTAACATTTAATCTTTTGAGTTTAAATGAAGGTTGGATGTGAATTATTACTTTTTCAACGAAAATAAGTGTGTTTAAAGTCATTTCTGTGCCTGAAATTGGTCAAAATTGAAAACTTTGAGTAAGCAAAACTCTGTAAAAATGGCAATTTTGGTCACTGTGAGGGTTTAAAAAGTGGTTATTCAACATGAGGCCCGATCCAAATGACATTTTGAATCATTTTTGGTAGAATCCAAAAAATCAATTTTCTGATGAAAAACGATGACCCGGACCAGTCGAATGTTGAAAAAATGGTCAATATTGATGAAATTTTAACATTTAATCTTTTGACTTTAAATGACGGTTGGATGTGAATTATTACTTTTTCAACTAAAATAAGTGTGTTTAAAGTCATTTCTGTGCCTGAAATTGGTCAAAATTGAAGATTTTGAGTAAGCAAAAGTCTGTAAAAATGGCAAATTTGGTCAATGTGAGGGTTTAAAAAGTGGTTATTCAATATGAGACCCGATCCAAAAGACATTTTGAATCATTTTTGACAGAGTCCAAAAAATCAATTTTCTGATGAAAAACGATGACCCCGGACCAGTCGAACATTGAAAAAATGGTCAATATTGATGAAATTTTAACATTTAATCTTTTGACTTTAAATGACGGTTGGATGTGAATTATTACTTTTTCAACTAAAATAAGTGTGTTTAAAGTCATTTCTGTGCCTGAAATTGGTCAAAATTGAAGATTTTGCGAAAGCAAAACTGTAAAAATGCCAATTTTGGTCACTGTGAGGGTTTAAAAAGTGGTTATTCAACATGAGGCCCGATCCAAATGACATTTTGAATAATTTTTGGTAGAGTCCAAAAAATCATTTTCTGATCGAAAACGATGACCCCGGACCAGTCGAACGTTGAAAAAATTGACAATATTGATGAAATTTTAACATTTAATCTTTTGACTTTAAATTACGGTTGGATGTGAATTATTACTTTTTCAACTAAAATAAGTGTGTTTAAAGTCATTTCTGTGCCTGAAATTGGTCAAAATTGAAGATTTTGAGTAAGCAAAACTCTGTAAAAATGGCAATTTTGGTCACTGTGAGGGTTTAAAAAGTGGTTATTCAACATGAGGCCCGATCCAAATGACATTTTGAATCATTTTTGGTAGAGTCCAAAAAATCATTTTCTGATGGAAAACGATGACCCCGGACCAGTCGAACGTTGAAAAAATGGTCAATATTGATGAAATTTTAACATTTAATCTTTTGACTTTAAATGACGGTTGGATGTGAATTATTACTTTTTCAACGAAAATAAGTGTGTTTAAAGTCATTTCTGTGCCTGAAATTGGTCAAAATTGAAAATTTTGAGTAAGCAAAACTCTGAAAAAATGGCAATTTTGGTCACTGTGAGGGTTTAAAAAGTGGTTATTCAACATGAGGCCCGATCCAAATGACATTTTGAATCATTTTTGGTAGAGTCCAAAAAATCCATTTTCTGATGAAAAACGATGACCCCGGACCAGTCGAACGTTGAAAAAATTGTCAATATTGATGAAATTTTAACATTTAATCTTTTGAGTTTAAATGAAGGTTGGATGTGAGTTATTACTTTTTCAACTAAAATAAGTGTGTTTAAAGTAATTTCTGTGCCTGAAATTGGTCAAAATTGAAGATTTTGAGTAAGCAAAACTCTGTAAAAATGGCAATTTTGGTCACTGTGAGGGTTTAAAAAGTGGGTATTCAACATGAGGCCCGATCCAAATGACATTTTGAATCATTTTTGGTAGAATCCAAAAAATCAATTTTCTGATGAAAAACGATGACCCCGGACCAGTCGAATGTTGAAAAAATGGTCAATATTGATGAAATTTTAACATTTAATCTTTTGACTTTAAATGACGGTTGGATGTGAATTATTACTTTTTCAACTAAAATAAGTGTGTTTAAAGTCATTTCTGTGCCTGAAATTGGTCAAAATTGAAGATTTTGAGTAAGCAAAAGTCTGTAAAAATGGCAAATTTGGTCAATGTGAGGGTTTAAAAAGTGGTTATTCAATATGAGACCCGATCCAAAAGACATTTTGAATCATTTTTGACAGAGTCCAAAAAATCAATTTTGTGATGAAAAACGATGACCCCGGACCAGTCGAACGTTGAAAAAATGGTCAATATTGATGAAATTTTAACATTTAATCTTTTGACTTAAAATGACGGTTGGATGTGAATTATTACTTTTTCAACTAAAATAAGTGTGTTTAAAGTCATTTCTGTGCCTGAAATTGGTCAAAATTGAAGATTTTGAGTAAGCAAAACTCTGTAAAAATGGCAATTTTGGTCACTGTGAGGGTTTAAAAAGTGGTTATTCAACATGAGGCCCGATCCAAATGACATTTTGAATCATTTTTGGTGGAGTCCAAAAAATCAATTTTCTGATGAAAAACGATGACCCCGGACCAGTCGAATGTTGAAAAAATGGTCAATATTGATGAAATTTTAACATTTAATCTTTTGACTTTAAATGACGGTTGGATGTGAGTTATTACTTTTTCAACTAAAATAAGTGTGTTTAAAGTCATTTCTGTGCCTGAAATTGGTCAAAATTGAAGATTTTGAGTAAGCAAAACTCTGTAAAAATGGCAATTTTGGTCACTGTGAGGGTTTAAAAAGTGGGTATTCAACATGAGGCCCGATCCAAATGACATTTTGAATCATTTTTGGTAGAATCCAAAAAATCAATTTTCTGATGAAAAACGATGACCCCGGACCAGTCGAATGTTGAAAAAATGGTCAATATTGATGAAATTTTAACATTTAATCTTTTGACTTTAAATGACGGTTGGATGTGAATTATTACTTTTTCAACTAAAATAAGTGTGTTTAAAGTCATTTCTGTGCCTGAAATTGGTCAAAATTGAAGATTTTGAGTAAGCAAAAGTCTGTAAAAATGGCAAATTTGGTCAATGTGAGGGTTTAAAAAGTGGTTATTCAATATGAGACCCGATCCAAAAGACATTTTGAATCATTTTTGACAGAGTCCAAAAAATCAATTTTGTGATGAAAAACGATGACCCCGGACCAGTCGAACGTTGAAAAAATGGTCAATATTGATGAAATTTTAACATTTAATCTTTTGACTTAAAATGACGGTTGGATGTGAATTATTACTTTTTCAACTAAAATAAGTGTGTTTAAAGTCATTTCTGTGCCTGAAATTGGTCAAAATTGAAGATTTTGAGTAAGCAAAACTCTGTAAAAATGGCAATTTTGGTCACTGTGAGGGTTTAAAAAGTGGTTATTCAACATGAGGCCCGATCCAAATGACATTTTGAATCATTTTTGGTGGAGTCCAAAAAATCAATTTTCTGATGAAAAACGATGACCCCGGACCAGTCGAATGTTGAAAAAATGGTCAATATTGATGAAATTTTAACATTTAATCTTTTGACTTTAAATGACGGTTGGATGTGAATTATTACTTTTTCAACTAAAATAAGTGTGTTTAAAGTCATTTCTGTGCCTGAAATTGGTCAAAATTGAAGATTTTGAGTAAGCAAAAGTCTGTAAAAATGGCAAATTTGGTCAATGTGAGGGTTTAAAAAGTGGTTATTCAATATGAGACCCGATCCAAAAGACATTTTGAATCATTTTTGGTAGAGTCCAAAAAATCAATTTTCTGATGAAAAACGATGACCCCGGACCAGTCGAACGTTGAAAAAATGGTCAATATTGATGAAATTTTAACATTTAATCTTTTGACTTTAAATTACGGTTGGATGTGAGTTATTACTTTTTCAACTAAAATAAGTGTGTTTAAAGTCATTTCTGTGCCTGAAATTGGTCAAAATTGAAGATTTTGAGTAAGCAAAACTCTGTAAAAATGGCAATTTTGGTCACTGTGAGGGTTTAAAAAGTGGTTATTCAACATGAGGCCCGATCCAAATGACATTTTGAATCATTTTTGGTAGAGTCCAAAAAATCAATTTTCTGATGGAAAACGATGACCCCGGACCAGTCGAACGTTGAAAAAATGGTCAATATTGATGAAATTTTAACATTTAATCTTTTGACTTTAAATGACGGTTGGATGTGAATTATTACTTTTTCAACGAAAATAAGTGTGTTTAAAGTCATTTCTGTGCCTGAAATTGGTCAAAATTGAAAATTTGAGTAAGCAAAACTCTGAAAAAATTGCAATTTTGGTCACTGTGAGGGTTTAAAAAGTGGTTATTCAACATGAGGCCCGATCCAAATGACATTTTGAATCATTTTTGGTAGAGTCCAAAAAATCCATTTTCTGATGAAAAACGATGACCCCGGACCAGTCGAACGTTGAAAAAATGGTCAATATTGATGAAATTTTAACATTTAATCTTTTGAGTTTAAATGAAGGTTGGATGTGAATTATTACTTTTTCAACGAAAATAAGTGTGTTTAAAGTCATTTCTGTGCCTGAAATTGGTCAAAATTGAAAATTTTGAGTAAGCAAAACTCTGTAAAAATGGCAATTTTGGTCACTGTGAGGGTTTAAAAAGTGGTTATTCAACATGAGGCCCGATCCAAATGACATTTTGAATCATTTTTGGTAGAATCCAAAAAATCAATTTTCTGATGAAAAACGATGACTTGGACCAGTCGAATGTTGAAAAAATGGTCAATATTGATGAAATTTTAACATTTAATCTTTT
This sequence comes from Lissotriton vulgaris, assembly GCF_964263255.1. Classification (NCBI taxonomy): domain Eukaryota; kingdom Metazoa; phylum Chordata; class Amphibia; order Caudata; family Salamandridae; genus Lissotriton; species Lissotriton vulgaris. The sequence continues at coordinate 191,062 of NW_028242082.1, read as the reverse complement.
GACTTTAAATGACGGTTGGATATGAATTATTACTTTTTCAACTAAAATAAGTGTGTTTAAAGGCATTTCTGTGCCTGAAATTGGTCAAAATTGAAGATTTTGAGTAAGCAAAAGTCTGTAAAAATGGCAAATTTGGTCAATGTGAGGGTTTAAAAAGTGGTTATTCAATATGAGACCCGATCCAAAAGACATTTTGAATCATTTTTGACAGAGTCCAAAAAATCCATTTTCTGATGAAAAACGATGACCCCGGACCAGTCGAACATTGAAAAAATGGTCAATATTGATGAAATTTTAACATTTAATCTTTTGACTTTAAATGACGGTTGGATGTGAATTATTACTTTTTCAACTAAAATAAGTGTGTTTAAAGTCATTTCTGTGCCTGAAATTGGTCAAAATTGAAGATTTTGAGAAAGCAAAACTGTAAAAATGCCAATTTTGGTCACTGTGAGGGTTTAAAAAGTGGTTATTCAACATGAGGCCCGATCCAAATGACATTTTGAATAATTTTTGGTAGAGTCCAAAAAATCATTTTCTGATCGAAAACGATGACCCCGGCCGGACCAGTCGAACGTTGAAAAAATTGTCAATATTGATGAAATTTTAACATTTAATCTTTTGACTTTAAATTACGGTTGGATGTGAATTATTACTTTTTCAACTAAAATAAGTGTGTTTAAAGTCATTTCTGTGCCTGAAATTGGTCAAAATTGAAGATTTTGAGTAAGCAAAACTCTGTAAAAATGGCAATTTTGGTCACTGTGAGGGTTTAAAAAGTGGATATTCAACATGAGGCCCAATCCAAATAACATTTTTAATCATTTTTGGTAGAGTCCAAAAAATCAATTTTCTGATGAAAAACGATGACCCCGGACCAGTCGAACGTTGAAAAAATGGTCAATATTGATGAAATTTTAACATTTAATCTTTTGACTTAAAATGACGGTTGGATGTGAATTATTACTTTTTCAACTAAAATAAGTGTGTTTAAAGTCATTTCTGTGCCTGAAATTGGTCAAAATTGAAGATTTTGAGTAAGCAAAACTCTGTAAAAATGGCAATTTTGGTCACTGTGAGGGTTTAAAAAGTGGTTATTCAACATGAGGCCCGATCCAAATGACATTTTGAATCATTTTTGGTGGAGTCCAAAAAATCAATTTTCTGATGAAAAACGATGACCCCGGACCAGTCGAACGTTGAAAAAATGGTCAATATTGATGAAATTTTAACATTTAAACTTTTGACTTAAAATGACGGTTGGATGTGAATTATTACTTTTTCAACTAAAATAAGTGTGTTTAAAGTCATTTCTGTGCCTGAAATTGGTCAAAATTGAAGATTTTGAGTAAGCAAAACTCTGCAAAAATGGCAATTTTGGTCACTGTGAGGGTTTAAAAAGTGGATATTCAACATGAGGCCCAATCCAAATGACATTTTGAATCATTTTTGGTAGAGTCCAAAAAATCAATTTTCTGATGAAAAACGATGACCCCGGACCAGTCGAACGTTGAAAAAATGGTCAATATTGATGAAATTTTAACATTTAATCTTTTGACTTTAAATGACGGTTGGATGTGAATTATTACTTTTTCAACGAAAATAAGTGTGTTTAAAGTCATTTCTGTGCCTGAAATTGGTCAAAATTGAAGATTTTGAGTAAGCAAAACTCTGTAAAAATGGCAATTTTGGTCACTGTGAGGGTTTAAAAAGTGGTTATTCAACATGAGGCCCGAACCAAATGACATTTTGAATCATTTTTGGTGGAGTCCAAAAAATCAATTTTCTGATGAAAAACGATGACCCCGGACCAGTCGAACGTTGAAAAAATGGTCAATATTGATGAAATTTTAACATTTAATCTTTTGACTTAAAATGACGGTTGGATGTGAATTATTACTTTTTCAACGAAAATAAGTGTGTTTAAAGTCATTTCTGTGCCTGAAATTGGTCAAAATTGAAGATTTTGAGTAAGCAAAACTCTGCAAAAATGGCAATTTTGGTCACTGTGAGGGTTTAAAAAGTGGATATTCAACATGAGGCCCAATCCAAATGACATTTTGAATCATTTTTGGTAGAGTCCAAAAAATCAATTTTCTGATGAAAAACGATGACCCCGGACCAGTCGAACGTTGAAAAAATGGTCAATATTGATGAAATTTTAACATTTAATCTTTTGACTTTAAATGAAGGTTGGATGTGAGTTATTACTTTTCAACTAAAATAAGTGTGTTTAAAGTCATTTCTGTGCCTGAAATTGGTCAAAATTGAAGATTTTGAGTAAGCAAAACTCTGTAAAAATGCCAATTTTGGTCACTGTGAGGGTTTAAAAAGTGGTTATTCAACATGAGGCCCGATCCAAATGACATTTTGAATCATTTTTGGTAGAGTCCAAAAAATCATTTTCTGATGGAAAACGATGACCCCGGACCAGTCGAACGTTGAAAAAATGGTCAATATTGATGAAATTTTAACATTTAATCTTTTGACTTTAAATGACGGTTGGATGTGAATTATTACTTTTTCAACGAAAATAAGTGTGTTTAAAGTCATTTCTGTGCCTGAAATTGGTCAAAATTGAAAATTTTGAGTAAGCAAAACTCTGAAAAAATGGCAATTTTGGTCACTGTGAGGGTTTAAAAAGTGGTTATTCAACATGAGGCCCGATCCAAATGACATTTTGAATCATTTTTGGTAGAGTCCAAAAAATCCATTTTCTGATGAAAAACGATGACCCCGGACCAGTCGAACGTTGAAAAAATTGTCAATATTGATGAAATTTTAACATTTAATCTTTTGAGTTTAAATGAAGGTTGGATGTGAGTTATTACTTTTTCAACTAAAATAAGTGTGTTTAAAGTAATTTCTGTGCCTGAAATTGGTCAAAATTGAAGATTTTGAGTAAGCAAAACTCTGTAAAAATGGCAATTTTGGTCACTGTGAGGGTTTAAAAAGTGGGTATTCAACATGAGGCCCGATCCAAATGACATTTTGAATCATTTTTGGTAGAATCCAAAAAATCAATTTTCTGATGAAAAACGATGACCCCGGACCAGTCGAATGTTGAAAAAATTGTCAATATTGATGAAATTTTAACATTTAATCTTTTGACTTTAAATGACGGTTGGATGTGAATTATTACTTTTTCAACTAAAATAAGTGTGTTTAAAGTCATTTCTGTGCCTGAAATTGGTCAAAATTGAAGATTTTGAGTAAGCAAAAGTCTGTAAAAATGGCAAATTTGGTCAATGTGAGGGTTTAAAAAGTGGTTATTCAATATGAGACCCGATCCAAAAGACATTTTGAATCATTTTTGACAGAGTCCAAAAAATCAATTTTCTGATGAAAAACGATGACCCCGGACCAGTCGAACGTTGAAAAAATGGTCAATATTGATGAAATTTTAACATTTAATCTTTTGACTTAAAATGACGGTTGGATGTGAATTATTACTTTTTCAACTAAAATAAGTGTGTTTAAAGTCATTTCTGTGCCTGAAATTGGTCAAAATTGAAGATTTTGAGTAAGCAAACCTCTGTAAAAATGGCAATTTTGGTCACTGTGAGGGTTTAAAAAGTGGTTATTCAACATGAGGCCCGATCCAAATGACATTTTGAATCATTTTTGGTGGAGTCCAAAAAATCAATTTTCTGATGAAAAACGATGACCCCGGACCAGTCGAACGTTGAAAAAATGGTCAATATTGATGAAATTTTAACATTTAATCTTTTGAGTTTAAATGAAGGTTGGATGTGAGTTATTACTTTTTCAACTAAAATAAGTGTGTTTAAAGTCATTTCTGTGCCTGAAATTGGTATAAATTGAAGATTTTGAGTAAGCAAAACTCTGTAAAAATGGCAATTTTGGTCACTGTGAGGGTTTAAAAAGTGGTTATTCAACATGAGGCCCAATCCAAATGACATTTTGAATCATTTTTGGTAGAGTCCAAAAAATCAATTTTCTGATGAAAAACGATGACCCCGGACCAGTCGAACGTTGAAAAAATGGTCAATATTGATGAAATTTTAACATTTAATCTTTTGAGTTTAAATGAAGGTTGGATGTGAGTTATTACTTTTTCAACTAAAATAAGTGTGTTTAAAGTCATTTCTGTGCCTGAAATTGGTAAAAATTGAAGATTTTGAGTAAGCAAAACTGTAAAAATGCCAATTTTGGTCACTGTGAGGGTTTAAAAAGTGGTTATTCAACATGAGGCCCGATCCAAATGACATTTTGAATAATTTTTGGTAGAGTCCAAAAAATCATTTTCTGATCGAAAACGATGACCCCGGACCAGTCGAACGTTGAAAAAATTGTCAATATTGATGAAATTTTAACATTTAATCTTTTGACTTTAAATTACGGTTGGATGTGAATTATTACTTTTTCAACTAAAATAAGTGTGTTTAAAGTCATTTCTGTGCCTGAAATTGGTCAAAATTGAAGATTTTGAGTAAGCAAAACTCTGTAAAAATGGCAATTTTGGTCACTGTGAGGGTTTAAAAAGTGGATATTCAACATGAGGCCCAATCCAAATAACATTTTGAATCATTTTTGGTAGAGTCCAAAAAATCAATTTTCTGATGAAAAACGATGACCCCGGACCAGTCGAACGTTGAAAAAATCGTCAATATTGATGAAATTTTAACATTTAATCTTTTGACTTAAAATGACGGTTGGATGTGAATTATTACTTTTTCAACTAAAATAAGTGTGTTTAAAGTCATTTCTGTGCCTGAAATTGGTCAAAATTGAAGATTTTGAGTATGCAAAACTCTGTAAAAATGGCAATTTTGGTCACTGTGAGGGTTTAAAAAGTGGTTATTCAACATGAGGCCCGATCCAAATGACATTTTGAATCATTTTTGGTAGAGTCCAAAAAATCCATTTTCTGATGAAAAACGATGACCCCGGGCCAGTCGAACGTTGAAAAAATGGTCAATATTGATGAAAATTTAACATTTAATCTTTTGAGTTTAAATGAAGGTTGGATGTGAATTATTACTTTTTCAACGAAAATAAGTGTGTTTAAAGTCATTTCTGTGCCTGAAATTGGTCAAAATTGAAAACTTTGAGTAAGCAAAACTCTGTAAAAATGGCAATTTTGGTCACTGTGAGGGTTTAAAAAGTGGTTATTCAACATGAGGCCCGATCCAAATGACATTTTGAATCATTTTTGGTAGAATCCAAAAAATCAATTTTCTGATGAAAAACGATGACCCGGACCAGTCGAATGTTGAAAAAATGGTCAATACTGATGAAATTTTAACATTTAATCTTTTGACTTTAAATGACGGTTGGATGTGAATTATTACTTTTTCAACTAAAATAAGTGTGTTTAAAGTCATTTCTGTGCCTGAAATTGGTCAAAATTGAAGATTTTGAGTAAGCAAAAGTCTGTAAAAATGGCAAATTTGGTCAATGTGAGGGTTTAAAAAGTGGTTATTCAATATGAGACCCGATCCAAAAGACATTTTGAATCATTTTTGACAGAGTCCAAAAAATCAATTTTCTGATGAAAAACGATGACCCCGGACCAGTCGAACATTGAAAAAATGGTCAATATTGATGAAATTTTAACATTTAATCTTTTGACTTTAAATGACGGTTGGATGTGAATTATTACTTTTTCAACTAAAATAAGTGTGTTTAAAGTCATTTCTGTGCCTGAAATTGGTCAAAATTGAAGATTTTGAGAAAGCAAAACTGTAAAAATGCCAATTTTGGTCACTGTGAGGGTTTAAAAAGTGGTTATTCAACATGAGGCCCGATCCAAATGACATTTTGAATAATTTTTGGTAGAGTCCAAAAAATCATTTTCTGATCGAAAACGATGACCCCGGACCAGTCGAACGTTGAAAAAATTGTCAATATTGATGAAATTTTAACATTTAATCTTTTGACTTTAAATTACGGTTGGATGTGAATTATTACTTTTTCAACTAAAATAAGTGTGTTTAAAGTCATTTCTGTGCCTGAAATTGGTCAAAATTGAAGATTTTGAGTAAGCAAAACTCTGTAAAAATGGCAATTTTGGTCACTGTGAGGGTTTAAAAAGTGGTTATTCAACATGAGGCCCGATCCAAATGACATTTTGAATCATTTTTGGTAGAGTCCAAAAAATCATTTTCTGATGGAAAACGATGACCCCGGAACCAGTCGAACGTTGAAAAAATGGTCAATATTGATGAAATTTTAACATTTAAACTTTTGACTTTAAATGACGGTTGGATGTGAATTATTACTTTTTCAACGAAAATAAGTGTGTTTAAAGTCATTTCTGTGCCTGAAATTGGTCAAAATTGAAAATTTTGAGTAAGCAAAACTCTGAAAAAATGGCAATTTTGGTCACTGTGAGGGTTTAAAAAGTGGTTATTCAACATGAGGCCCGATCCAAATGACATTTTGAATCATTTTTGGTAGAGTCCAAAAAATCATTTTCTGATGGAAAACGATGACCCTGGAACCAGTCGAACGTTGAAAAAATGGTCAATATTGATGAAATTTTAACATTTAAACTTTTGACTTTAAATGACGGTTGGATGTGAATTATTACTTTTTCAACGAAAATAAGTGTGTTTAAAGTCATTTCTGTGCCTGAAATTGGTCAAAATTGAAAATTTTGAGTAAGCAAAACTCTGAAAAAATGGCAATTTTGGTCACTGTGAGGGTTTAAAAAGTGGTTATTCAACATGAGGCCCGATCCAAATGACATTTTGAATCATTTTTGGTAGAGTCCAAAAAATCCATTTTCTGATGAAAAACGATGACCCCGGACCAGTCGAACGTTGAAAAAATTGTCAATATTGATGAAATTTTAACATTTAATCTTTTGAGTTTAAATGAAGGTTGGATGTGAGTTATTACTTTTTCAACTAAAATAAGTGTGTTTAAAGTAATTTCTGTGCCTGAAATTGGTCAAAATTGAAGATTTTGAGTAAGCAAAACTCTGTAAAAATGGCAATTTTGGTCACTGTGAGGGTTTAAAAAGTGGGTATTCAACATGAGGCCCGATCCAAATGACATTTTGAATCATTTTTGGTAGAATCCAAAAAATCAATTTTCTGATGAAAAACGATGACCCCGGACCAGTCGAATGTTGAAAAAATGGTCAATATTGATGAAATTTTAACATTTAATCTTTTGACTTTAAATGACGGTTGGATGTGAATTATTACTTTTTCAACTAAAATAAGTGTGTTTAAAGTCATTTCTGTGCCTGAAATTGGTCAAAATTGAAGATTTTGAGTAAGTAAAAGTCTGTAAAAATGGCAAATTTGGTCAATGTGAGGGTTTAAAAAGTGGTTATTCAATATGAGACCCGGTCCACAAGACATTTTGAATCATTTTTGACAGAGTCCAAAAAATCAATTTTGTGATGAAAAACGATGACCCCGGACCAGTCGAACGTTGAAAAAATGGTCAATATTGATGAAATTTTAACATTTAATCTTTTGACTTAAAATGACGGTTGGATGTGAATTATTACTTTTTCAACTAAAATAAGTGTGTTTAAAGTCATTTCTGTGCCTGAAATTGGTCAAAATTGAAGATTTTGAGTAAGCAAAACTCTGTAAAAATGGCAATTTTGGTCACTGTGAGGGTTTAAAAAGTGGTTATTCAACATGAGGCCAGATCCAAATGACATTTTGAATCATTTTTGGTGGAGTCCAAAAAATCAATTTTCTGATGAAAAACGATGACCCCGGACCAGTCGAACGTTGAAAAAATGGTCAATATTGATGAAATTTTAACATTTAATCTTTTGAGTTTAAATGAAGGTTGGATGTGAGTTATTACTTTTTCAACTAAAATAAGTGTGTTTAAAGTCATTTCTGTGCCTGAAATTGGTAAAAATTGAAGATTTTGAGTAAGCAAAACTCTGTAAAAATGGCAATTTTGGTCACTGTGAGGGTTTAAAAAGTGGTTATTCAACATGAGGCCCGATCCAAATGAAATTTTGAATCATTTTTGGTAGAATCCAAAAAATCAATTTTCTGATGAAAAACGATGACCAGTCGAATGTTGAAAAAATGGTCAATATTGATGAAATTTTAACATTTAATCTTTTGACTTTAAATGACGGTTGGATGTGAATTATTACTTTATCAACTAAAATAAGTGTGTTTAAAGTCATTTCTGTGCCTGAAATTGGTCAAAATTGAAGATTTTGAGTAAGCAAAAGTCTGTAAAAATGGCAAATTTGGTCAATGTGAGGGTTTAAAAAGTGGTTATTCAATATGAGACCCGATCAAAAAGACATTTTGAATCATTTTTGGTAGAGTCCAAAAAATCAATTTTCTGATGAAAAACGATGACCCCGGACCAGTCGAACGTTGAAAAAATGGTCAATATTGATGAAATTTTAACATTTAATCTTTTGACTTTAAATTACGGTTGGATGTGAGTTATTACTTTTTCAACTAAAATAAGTGTGTTTAAAGTCATTTCTGTGCCTGAAATTGGTCAAAATTGAAGATTTTGAGTAAGCAAAACTCTGTAAAAATGGCAATTTTGGTCACTGTGAGGGTTTAAAAAGTGGATATTCAACATGAGGCCCAATCCAAATAACATTTTGAATCATTTTTGGTAGAGTCCAAAAAATCAATTTTCTGATGAAAAACGATGACCCCGGACCAGTCGAACGTTGAAAAAATCGTCAATATTGATGAAATTTTAACATTTAATCTTTTGACTTAAAATGACGGTTGGATGTGAATTATTACTTTTTCAACTAAAATAAGTGTGTTTAAAGTCATTTCTGTGCCTGAAATTGGTCAAAATTGAAGATTTTGAGTATGCAAAACTCTGTAAAAATGGCAATTTTGGTCACTGTGAGGGTTTAAAAAGTGGTTATTCAACATGAGGCCCGATCCAAATGACATTTTGAATCATTTTTGGTGGAGTCCAAAAAATCAATTTTCTGATGAAAAACGATGACCCCGGACCAGTCGAACGTTGAAAAAATGGTCAATATTGATGAAATTTTAACATTTAATCTTTTGACTTAAAATGACGGTTGGATGTGAATTATTACTTTTTCAACTAAAATAAGTGTGTTTAAAGTCATTTCTGTGCCTGAAATTGGTCAAAATTGAAGATTTTGAGTAAGCAAAACTCTGCAAAAATGGCAATTTTGGTCACTGTGAGGGTTTAAAAAGTGGATATTCAACATGAGGCCCAATCCAAATGACATTTTGAATCATTTTTGGTAGAGTCCAAAAAATCAATTTTCTGATGAAAAACGATGACCCCGGACCAGTCGAACGCTGAAAAAATGGTCAATATTGATGAAATTATAACATTTAATCTTTTGACTTTAAATGACGGTTGGATGTGAATTATTACTTTTTCAACGAAAATAAGTGTGTTTAAAGTCATTTCTGTGCCTGAAATTGGTCAAAATTGAAAATTTTGAGTAAGCAAAACTCTGAAAAAATGGCAATTTTGGTCACTGTGAGGGTTTAAAAAGTGGTTATTCAACATGAGGCCCGATCCAAATGACATTTTGAATCATTTTTGGTAGAATCCAAAAAATCAATTTTCTGATGAAAAACGATGACCCGGACCAGTCGAATGTTGAAAAAATGGTCAATATTGATGAAATTTTAACATTTAATCTTTTGACTTTAAATGACGGTTGGATGTGAATTATTACTTTTTCAACTAAAATAAGTGTGTTTAAAGTCATTTCTGTGCCTGAAATTGGTCAAAATTGAAGATTTTGAGAAAGCAAAACTGTAAAAATGCCAATTTTGGTCACTGTGAGGGTTTAAAAAGTGGTTATTCAACATGAGGCCCGATCCAAATGACATTTTGAATAATTTTTGGTAGAGTCCAAAAAATCATTTTCTGATCGAAAACGATGACCCCGGACCAGTCGAACGTTGAAAAAATTGTCAATATTGATGAAATTTTAACATTTAATCTTTTGACTTTAAATTACGGTTGGATGTGAATTATTACTTTTTCAACTAAAATAAGTGTGTTTAAAGTCATTTCTGTGCCTGAAATTGGTCAAAATTGAAGATTTTGAGTAAGCAAAACTCTGTAAAAATGGCAATTTTGGTCACTGTGAGGGTTTAAAAAGTGGTTATTCAACATGAGGCCCGATCCAAATGACATTTTGAATCATTTTTGGTAGAGTCCAAAAAATCATTTTCTGATGGAAAACGATGACCCCGGAACCAGTCGAACGTTGAAAAAATGGTCAATATTGATGAAATTTTAACATTTAATCTTTTGACTTTAAATGACGGTTGGATGTGAATTATTACTTTTTCAACGAAAATAAGTGTGTTTAAAGTCATTTCTGTGCCTGAAATTGGTCAAAATTGAAAATTTTGAGTAAGCAAAACTCTGAAAAAATAGCAATTTTGGTCACTGTGAGGGTTTAAAAAGTGGTTATTCAACATGAGGCCCGATCCAAATGACATTTTGAATCATTTTTGGTAGAGTCCAAAAAATCCATTTTCTGATGAAAAACGATGACCCCGGACCAGTCGAACGTTGAAAAAATTGTCAATATTGATGAAATTTTAACATTTAATCTTTTGAGTTTAAATGAAGGTTGGATGTGAGTTATTACTTTTTCAACTAAAATAAGTGTGTTTAAAGTCATTTCTGTGCCTGAAATTGGTAAAAACTTGAAGATTTTGAGTAAGCAAAACTCTGTAAAAATGGCAATTTTGGTCACTGTGAGGGTTTAAAAAGTGGTTATTCAACATGAGGCCCAATCCAAATGACATTTTGAATCATTTTTGGTAGAGTCCAAAAAATCAATTTTCTGATGAAAAACGATGACCCCGGACCAGTCGAACGTTGAAAAAATGGTCAATATTGATGAAATTTTAACATTTAATCTTTTGAGTTTAAATGAAGGTTGGATGTGAGTTATTACTTTTTCAACTAAAATAAGTGTGTTTAAAGTCATTTCTGTGCCTGAAATTGGTAAAAATTGAAGATTTTGAGTAAGCAAAACTCTGTAAAAATGGCAATTTTGGTCACTGTGAGGGTTTAAAAAGTGGTTATTCAACATGAGGCCCGATCCAAATGACATTTTGAATCATTTTTGGTAGAGTCCAAAAAATCCATTTTCTGATGAAAAACGATGACCCCGGACCAGTCGAACGTTGAAAAAATGGTCAATATTGATGACATTTTAACATTTAATCTTTTGAGTTTAAATGAAGGTTGGATGTGAATTATTACTTTTTCAACGAAAATAAGTGTGTTTAAAGTCATTTCTGTGCCTGAAATTGGTCAAAATTGAAGATTTTGAGTAAGCAAAAGTCTGTAAAAATGGCAAATTTGGTCAATGTGAGGGTTTAAAAAGTGGTTATTCAATATGAGACCCAATCCAAAAGACATTTTGAATCATTTTTGACAGAGTCCAAAAAATCAATTTTCTGATGAAAAACGATGACCCCGGACCAGTCGAACATTGAAAAAATGGTCAATATTGATGAAATTTTAACATTTAATCTTTTGACTTTAAATGACGGTTGGATGTGAATTATTACTTTTTCAACTAAAATAAGTGTGTTTAAAGTCATTTCTGTGCCTGAAATTGGTCAAAATTGAAGATTTTGAGAAAGCAAAACTGTAAAAATGCCAATTTTGGTCACTGTGAGGGTTTAAAAAGTGGTTATTCAACATGAGGCCCGATCCAAATGACATTTTGAATAATTTTTGGTAGAGTCCAAAAAATCATTTTCTGATCGAAAACGATGACCCCGGACCAGTCGAACGTTGAAAAAATTGTCAATATTGATGAAATTTTAACATTTAATCTTTTGACTTTAAATTACGGTTGGATGTGAATTATTACTTTTTCAACTAAAATAAGTGTGTTTAAAGTCATTTCTGTGCCTGAAATTGGTCAAAATTGAAGATTTTGAGTAAGCAAAACTCTGTAAAAATGGCAATTTTGGTCACTGTGAGGGTTTAAAAAGTGGATATTCAACATGAGGCCCAATCCAAATAACATTTTGAATCATTTTTGGTAGAGTCCAAAAAATCAATTTTCTGATGAAAAACGATGACCCCGGACCAGTCGAACGTTGAAAAAATCGTCAATATTGATGAAATTTTAACATTTAATCTTTTGACTTAAAATGACGGTTGGATGTGAATTATTACTTTTTCAACTAAAATAAGTGTGTTTAAAGTCATTTCTGTGCCTGAAATTGGTCAAAATTGAAGATTTTGAGTATGCAAAACTCTGTAAAAATGGCAATTTTGGTCACTGTGAGGGTTTAAAAAGTGGTTATTCAACATGAGGCCCGATCCAAATGACATTTTGAATCATTTTTGGTGGAGTCCAAAAAATCAATTTTCTGATGAAAAACGATGACCCCGGACCAGTCGAACGTTGAAAAAATGGTCAATATTGATGAAATTTTAACATTTAATCTTTTGACTTAAAATGACGGTTGGATGTGAATTATTACTTTTTCAACTAAAATAAGTGTGTTTAAAGTCATTTCTGTGCCTGAAATTGGTCAAAATTGAAGATTTTGAGTAAGCAAAACTCTGCAAAAATGGCAATTTTGGTCACTGTGAGGGTTTAAAAAGTGGATATTCAACATGAGGCCCAATCCAAATGACATTTTGAATCATTTTTGGTAGAGTCCAAAAAATCAATTTTCTGATGAAAAACGATGACCCCGGACCAGTCGAACGCTGAAAAAATGGTCAATATTGATGAAATTTTAACATTTAATCTTTTGACTTTAAATGACGGTTGGATGTGAATTATTACTTTTTCAACGAAAATAAGTGTGTTTAAAGTCATTTCTGTGCCTGAAATTGGTCAAAATTGAAAATTTTGAGTAAGCAAAACTCTGAAAAAATGGCAATTTTGGTCACTGTGAGGGTTTAAAAAGTGGTTATTCAACATGAGGCCCGATCCAAATGACATTTTGAATCATTTTTGGTAGAGTCCAAAAAATCCATTTTCTGATGAAAAACGATGACCCCGGGCCAGTCGAACGTTGAAAAAATGGTCAATATTGATGAAAATTTAACATTTAATCTTTTGAGTTTAAATGAAGGTTGGATGTGAATTATTACTTTTTCAACGAAAATAAGTGTGTTTAAAGTCATTTCTGTGCCTGAAATTGGTCAAAATTGAAAACTTTGAGTAAGCAAAACTCTGTAAAAATGGCAATTTTGGTCACTGTGAGGGTTTAAAAAGTGGTTATTCAACATGAGGCCCGATCCAAATGACATTTTGAATCATTTTTAGTAGAATCCAAAAAATCAATTTTCTGATGAAAAACGATGACCCGGACCAGTCGAATGTTGAAAAAATGGTCAATATTGATGAAATTTTAACATTTAATCTTTTGACTTTAAATGACGGTTGGATGTGAATTATTACTTTTTCAACTAAAATAAGTGTGTTTAAAGTCATTTCTGTGCCTGAAATTGGTCAAAATTGAAGATTTTGAGTAAGCAAAAGTCTGTAAAAATGGCAAATTTGGTCAATGTGAGGGTTTAAAAAGTGGTTATTCAATATGAGACCCGATCCAAAAGACATTTTGAATCATTTTTGACAGAGTCCAAAAAATCAATTTTCTGATGAAAAACGATGACCCCGGACCAGTCGAACATTGAAAAAATGGTCAATATTGATGAAATTTTAACATTTAATCTTTTGACTTTAAATGACGGTTGGATGTGAATTATTACTTTTTCAACTAAAATAAGTGTGTTTAAAGTCATTTCTGTGCCTGAAATTGGTCAAAATTGAAGATTTTGAGAAAGCAAAACTGTAAAAATGCCAATTTTGGTCACTGTGAGGGTTTAAAAAGTGGTTATTCAACATGAGGCCCGATCCAAATGACATTTTGAATAATTTTTGGTAGAGTCCAAAAAATCATTTTCTGATCGAAAACGATGACCCCGGACCAGTCGAACGTTGAAAAAATTGTCAATATTGATGAAATTTTAACATTTAATCTTTTGACTTTAAATTACGGTTGGATGTGAATTATTACTTTTTCAACTAAAATAAGTGTGTTTAAAGTCATTTCTGTGCCTGAAATTGGTCAAAATTGAAGATTTTGAGTAAGCAAAACTCTGTAAAAATGGCAATTTTGGTCACTGTGAGGGTTTAAAAAGTGGTTATTCAACATGAGGCCCGATCCAAATGACATTTTGAATCATTTTTGGTAGAGTCCAAAAAATCATTTTCTGATGGAAAACGATGACCCCGGAACCAGTCGAACGTTGAAAAAATGGTCAATATTGATGAAATTTTAACATTTAAACTTTTGACTTTAAATGACGGTTGGATGTGAATTATTACTTTTTCAACGAAAATAAGTGTGTTTAAAGTCATTTCTGTGCCTGAAATTGGTCAAAATTGAAAATTTTGAGTAAGCAAAACTCTGAAAAAATGGCAATTTTGGTCACTGTGAGGGTTTAAAAAGTGGTTATTCAACATGAGGCCCGATCCAAATGACATTTTGAATCATTTTTGGTAGAGTCCAAAAAATCATTTTCTGATGGAAAACGATGACCCCGGAACCAGTCGAACGTTGAAAAAATGGTCAATATTGACGAAATTTTAACATTTAAACTTTTGACTTTAAATGACGGTTGGATGTGAATTATTACTTTTTCAACGAAAATAAGTGTGTTTAAAGTCATTTCTGTGCCTGAAATTGGTCAAAATTGAAAATTTTGAGTAAGCAAAACTCTGAAAAAATGGCAATTTTGGTCACTGTGAGGGTTTAAAAAGTGGTTATTCAACATGAGGCCCGATCCAAATGACATTTTGAATCATTTTTGGTAGAGTCCAAAAAATCCATTTTCTGATGAAAAACGATGACCCCGGACCAGTCGAACGTTGAAAAAATTGTCAATATTGATGAAATTTTAACATTTAATCTTTTGAGTTTAAATGAAGGTTGGATGTGAGTTATTACTTTTTCAACTAAAATAAGTGTGTTTAAAGTAATTTCTGTGCCTGAAATTGGTCAAAATTGAAGATTTTGAGTAAGCAAAACTCTGTAAAAATGGCAATTTTGGTCACTGTGAGGGTTTAAAAAGTGGGTATTCAACATGAGGCCCGATCCAAATGACATTTTGAATCATTTTTGGTAGAATCCAAAAAATCAATTTTCTGATGAAAAACGATGACCCCGGACCAGTCGAATGTTGAAAAAATGGTCAATATTGATGAAATTTTAACATTTAATCTTTTGACTTTAAATGACGGTTGGATGTGAATTATTACTTTTTCAACTAAAATAAGTGTGTTTAAAGTCATTTCTGTGCCTGAAATTGGTCAAAATTGAAGATTTTGAGTAAGTAAAAGTCTGTAAAAATGGCAAATTTGGTCAATGTGAGGGTTTAAAAAGTGGTTATTCAATATGAGACCCGATCCACAAGACATTTTGAATCATTTTTGACAGAGTCCAAAAAATCAATTTTGTGATGAAAAACGATGACCCCGGACCAGTCGAACGTTGAAAAAATGGTCAATATTGATGAAATTTTAACATTTAATCTTTTGACTTAAAATGACGGTTGGATGTGAATTATTACTTTTTCAACTAAAATAAGTGTGTTTAAAGTCATTTCTGTGCCTGAAATTGGTCAAAATTGAAGATTTTGAGTAAGCAAAACTCTGTAAAAATGGCAATTTTGGTCACTGTGAGGGTTTAAAAAGTGGTTATTCAACATGAGGCCCGATCCAAATGACATTTTGAATCATTTTTGGTGGAGTCCAAAAAATCAATTTTCTGATGAAAAACGATGACCCCGGACCAGTCGAACGTTGAAAAAATGGTCAATATTGATGAAATTTTAACATTTAATCTTTTGAGTTTAAATGAAGGTTGGATGTGAGTTATTACTTTTTCAACTAAAATAAGTGTGTTTAAAGTCATTTCTGTGCCTGAAATTGGTAAAAATTGAAGATTTTGAGTAAGCAAAACTCTGTAAAAATGGCAATTTTGGTCACTGTGAGGGTTTAAAAAGTGGTTATTCAACATGAGGCCCGATCCAAATGAAATTTTGAATCATTTTTGGTAGAATCCAAAAAATCAATTTTCTGATGAAAAACGATGACCCCGGACCAGTCGAATGTTGAAAAAATGGTCAATATTGATGAAATTTTAACATTTAATCTTTTGACTTTAAATGACGGTTGGATGTGAATTATTACTTTATCAACTAAAATAAGTGTGTTTAAAGTCATTTCTGTGCCTGAAATTGGTCAAAATTGAAGATTTTGAGTAAGCAAAAGTCTGTAAAAATGGCAAGTTTGGTCAATGTGAGGGTTTAAAAAGTGGTTATTCAATATGAGACCCGATCCAAAAGACATTTTGAATCATTTTTGGTAGAGTCCAAAAAATCAATTTTCTGATGAAAAACGATGACCCCGGACCAGTCGAACGTTGAAAAAATGGTCAATATTGATGAAATTTTAACATTTAATCTTTTGACTTTAAATTACGGTTGGATGTGAGTTATTACTTTTTCAACTAAAATAAGTGTGTTTAAAGTCATTTCTGTGCCTGAAATTGGTCAAAATTGAAGATTTTGAGTAAGCAAAACTCTGTAAAAATGGCAATTTTGGTCACTGTGAGGGTTTAAAAAGTGGTTATTCAACATGAGGCCCGATCCAAATGACATTTTGAATCATTTTTGGTAGAGTCCAAAAAATCCATTTTCTGATGAAAAACGATGACCCCGGACCAGTCGAACGTTGAAAAAATGGTCAATATTGATGAAATTTTAACATTTAATCTTTTGAGTTTAAATGAAGGTTGGATGTGAATTATTACTTTTTCAACGAAAATAAGTGTGTTTAAAGTCATTTCTGTGCCTGAAATTGGTCAAAATTGAAAATTTTGAGTAAGCAAAACTCTGTAAAAATGGCAATTTTGGTCACTGTGAGGGTTTAAAAAGTGGTTATTCAACATGAGGCCCGATCCAAATGACATTTTGAATCATTTTTGGTAGAATCCAAAAAATCAATTTTCTGATGAAAAACGATGACCCGGACCAGTCGAATGTTGAAAAAATGGTCAATATTGATGAAATTTTAACATTTAATCTTTTGACTTTAAATGACGGTTGGATGTGAATTATTACTTTTTCAACTAAAATAAGTGTGTTTAAAGTCATTTCTGTGCCTGAAATTGGTCAAAATTGAAGATTTTGAGTAAGCAAAAGTCTGTAAAAATGGCAAATTTGGTCAATGTGAGGGTTTAAAAAGTGGTTATTCAATATGAGACCCGATCCAAAAGACATTTTGAATCATTTTTGGTGGAGTCCAAAAAATCAATTTTCTGATGAAAAACGATGACCCCGGACCAGTCGAACGTTGAAAAAATGGTCAATATTGATGAAATTTTAACATTTAATCTTTTGAGTTTAAATGAAGGTTGGATGTGAGTTATTACTTTTTCAACTAAAATAAGTGTGTTTAAAGTCATTTCTGTGCCTGAAATTGGTAAAAATTGAAGATTTTGAGTAAGCAAAACTCTGTAAAAATGGCAATTTTGGTCACTGTGAGGGTTTAAAAAGTGGTTATTCAACATGAGGCCCAATCCAAATGACATTTTGAATCATTTTTGGTAGAGTCCAAAAAATCAATTTTCTGATGAAAAACGATGACCCCGGACCAGTCGAACGTTGAAAAAATGGTCAATATTGATGAAATTTTAACATTTAATCTTTTGAGTTTAAATGAAGGTTGGATGTGAGTTATTACTTTTTCAACTAAAATAAGTGTGTTTAAAGTCATTTCTGTGCCTGAAATTGGTAAAAATTGAAGATTTTGAGTAAGCAAAACTCTGTAAAAATGGCAATTTTGGTCACTGTGAGGGTTTAAAAAGTGGTTATTCAACATGAGGCCCGATCCAAATGACATTTTGAATCATTTTTGGTAGAGTCCAAAAAATCCATTTTCTGATGAAAAACGATGACCCCGGACCAGTCGAACGTTGAAAAAATGGTCAATATTGATGACATTTTAACATTTAATCTTTTGAGTTTAAATGAAGGTTGGATGTGAATTATTACTTTTTCAACGAAAATAAGTGTGTTTAAAGTCATTTCTGTGCCTGAAATTGGTCAAAATTGAAAATTTTGAGTAAGCAAAACTCTGTAAAAATGGCAATTTTGGTCACTGTGAGGGTTTAAAAAGTGGTTATTCAACATGAGGCCCGATCCAAATGACATTTTGAATCATTTTTGGTAGAATCCAAAAAATCAATTTTCTGATGAAAAACGATGACCCGGACCAGTCGAATGTTGAAAAAATGGTCAATATTGATGAAATTTTAACATTTAATCTTTTGACTTTAAATGACGGTTGGATGTGAATTATTACTTTTTCAACTAAAATAAGTGTGTTTAAAGTCATTTCTGTGCCTGAAATTGGTCAAAATTGAAGATTTTGAGTAAGCAAAACTCTGTAAAAATGGCAATTTTGGTCACTGTGAGGGTTTAAAAAGTGGATATTCAACATGAGGCCCAATCCAAATAACATTTTGAATCATTTTTGGTAGAGTCCAAAAAATCAATTTTCTGATGAAAAACGATGACCCCGGACCAGTCGAACGTTGAAAAAATGGTCAATATTGATGAAATTTTAACATTTAATCTTTTGACTTTAAATGAAGGTTGGATGTGAGTTATTACTTTTCAACTAAAATAAGTGTGTTTAAAGTCATTTCTGTGCCTGAAATTGGTCAAAATTGAAGATTTTGAGTAAGCAAAACTCTGTAAAAATGCCAATTTTGGTCACTGTGAGGGTTTAAAAAGTGGTTATTCAACATGAGGCCCGATCCAAATGACATTTTGAATCATTTTTGGTAGAGTCCAAAAAATCATTTTCTGATGGAAAACGATGACCCCGGACCAGTCGAACGTTGAAAAAATGGTCAATATTGATGAAATTTTAACATTTAATCTTTTGACTTTAAATGACGGTTGGATGTGAATTATTACTTTTTCAACGAAAATAAGTGTGTTTAAAGTCATTTCTGTGCCTGAAATTGGTCAAAATTGAAAATTTTGAGTAAGCAAAACTCTGAAAAAATGGCAATTTTGGTCACTGTGAGGGTTTAAAAAGTGGTTATTCAACATGAGGCCCGATCCAAATGACATTTTGAATCATTTTTGGTAGAGTCCAAAAAATCCATTTTCTGATGAAAAACGATGACCCCGGACCAGTCGAACGTTGAAAAAATTGTCAATATTGATGAAATTTTAACATTTAATCTTTTGAGTTTAAATGAAGGTTGGATGTGAGTTATTACTTTTTCAACTAAAATAAGTGTGTTTAAAGTAATTTCTGTGCCTGAAATTGGTCAAAATTGAAGATTTTGAGTAAGCAAAACTCTGTAAAAATGGCAATTTTGGTCACTGTGAGGGTTTAAAAAGTGGGTATTCAACATGAGGCCCGATCCAAATGACATTTTGAATCATTTTTGGTAGAATCCAAAAAATCAATTTTCTGATGAAAAACGATGACCCCGGACCAGTCGAATGTTGAAAAAATTGTCAATATTGATGAAATTTTAACATTTAATCTTTTGACTTTAAATGACGGTTGGATGTGAATTATTACTTTTTCAACTAAAATAAGTGTGTTTAAAGTCATTTCTGTGCCTGAAATTGGTCAAAATTGAAGATTTTGAGTAAGCAAAAGTCTGTAAAAATGGCAAATTTGGTCAATGTGAGGGTTTAAAAAGTGGTTATTCAATATGAGACCCGATCCAAAAGACATTTTGAATCATTTTTGACAGAGTCCAAAAAATCAATTTTCTGATGAAAAACGATGACCCCGGACCAGTCGAACGTTGAAAAAATGGTCAATATTGATGAAATTTTAACATTTAATCTTTTGACTTAAAATGACGGTTGGATGTGAATTATTACTTTTTCAACTAAAATAAGTGTGTTTAAAGTCATTTCTGTGCCTGAAATTGGTCAAAATTGAAGATTTTGAGTAAGCAAACCTCTGTAAAAATGGCAATTTTGGTCACTGTGAGGGTTTAAAAAGTGGTTATTCAACATGAGGCCCGATCCAAATGACATTTTGAATCATTTTTGGTGGAGTCCAAAAAATCAATTTTCTGATGAAAAACGATGACCCCGGACCAGTCGAACGTTGAAAAAATTGTCAATATTGATGAAATTTTAACATTTAATCTTTTGAGTTTAAATGAAGGTTGGATGTGAGTTATTACTTTTTCAACTAAAATAAGTGTGTTTAAAGTCATTTCTGTGCCTGAAATTGGTAAAAATTGAAGATTTTGAGTAAGCAAAACTCTGTAAAAATGGCAATTTTGGTCACTGTGAGGGTTTAAAAAGTGGTTATTCAACATGAGGCCCGATCCAAATGAAATTTTGAATCATTTTTGGTAGAATCCAAAAAATCAATTTTCTGATGAAAAACGATGACCCCGGACCAGTCGAATGTTGAAAAAATGGTCAATATTGATGAAATTTTAACATTTAATCTTTTGACTTTAAATGACGGTTGGATGTGAATTATTACTTTATCAACTAAAATAAGTGTGTTTAAAGTCATTTCTGTGCCTGAAATTGGTCAAAATTGAAGATTTTGAGTAAGCAAAAGTCTGTAAAAATGGCAAATTTGGTCAATGTGAGGGTTTAAAAAGTGGTTATTCAATATGAGACCCGATCCAAAAGACATTTTGAATCATTTTTGGTAGAGTCCAAAAAATCAATTTTCTGATGAAAAACGATGACCCCGGACCAGTCGAACGTTGAAAAAATGGTCAATATTGATGAAATTTTAACATTTAATCTTTTGACTTTAAATTACGGTTGGATGTGAGTTATTACTTTTTCAACTAAAATAAGTGTGTTTAAAGTCATTTCTGTGCCTGAAATTGGTCAAAATTGAAGATTTTGAGTAAGCAAAACTCTGTAAAAATGGCAATTTTGGTCACTGTGAGGGTTTAAAAAGTGGTTATTCAACATGAGGCCCGATCCAAATGACATTTTGAATCATTTTTGGTAGAGTCCAAAAAATCATTTTCTGATGGAAAACGATGACCCCGGACCAGTCGAACGTTGAAAAAAATGGTCAATATTGATGAAATTTTAACATTTAATCTTTTGAGTTTAAATGAAGGTTGGATGTGAATTATTACTTTTTCAACGAAAATAAGTGTGTTTAAAGTCATTTCTGTGCCTGAAATTGGTCAAAATTGAAAATTTTGAGTAAGCAAAACTCTGTAAAAATGGCAATTTTGGTCACTGTGAGGGTTTAAAAAGTGGTTATTCAACATGAGGCCCGATCCAAATGACATTTTGAATCATTTTTGGTAGAATCCAAAAAATCAATTTTCTGATGAAAAACGATGACCCGGACCAGTCGAATGTTGAAAAAATGGTCAATATTGATGAAATTGTAACATTTAATCTTTTGACTTTAAATGACGGTTGGATGTGAATTATTACTTTTTCAACTAAAATAAGTGTGTTTAAAGTCATTTCTGTGCCTGAAATTGGTCAAAATTGAAGATTTTGAGTAAGCAAAAGTCTGTAAAAATGGCAAATTTGGTCAATGTGAGGGTTTAAAAAGTGGTTATTCAATATGAGACCCGATCCAAAAGACATTTTGAATCATTTTTGGTGGAGTCCAAAAAATCAATTTTCTGATGAAAAACGATGACCCCGGACCAGTCGAACGTTGAAAAAATGGTCAATATTGATGAAATTTTAACATTTAATCTTTTGAGTTTAAATGAAGGTTGGATGTGAGTTATTACTTTTTCAACTAAAATAAGTGTGTTTAAAGTCATTTCTGTGCCTGAAATTGGTAAAAATTGAAGATTTTGAGTAAGCAAAACTCTGTAAAAATGGCAATTTTGGTCACTGTGAGGGTTTAAAAAGTGGTTATTCAACATGAGGCCCAATCCAAATGACATTTTGAATCATTTTTGGTAGAGTCCAAAAAATCAATTTTCTGATGAAAAACGATGACCCCGGACCAGTCGAACGTTGAAAAAATGGTCAATATTGATGAAATTTTAACATTTAATCTTTTGAGTTTAAATGAAGGTTGGATGTGAGTTATTACTTTTTCAACTAAAATAAGTGTGTTTAAAGTCATTTCTGTGCCTGAAATTGGTAAAAATTGAAGATTTTGAGTAAGCAAAACTCTGTAAAAATGGCAATTTTGGTCACTGTGAGGGTTTAAAAAGTGGTTATTCAACATGAGGCCCGATCCAAATGACATTTTGAATCATTTTTGGTAGAGTCCAAAAAATCCATTTTCTGATGAAAAACGATGACCCCGGACCAGTCGAACGTTGAAAAAATGGTCAATATTGATGACATTTTAACATTTAATCTTTTGAGTTTAAATGAAGGTTGGATGTGAATTATTACTTTTTCAACGAAAATAAGTGTGTTTAAAGTCATTTCTGTGCCTGAAATTGGTCAAAATTGAAAATTTTGAGTAAGCAAAACTCTGTAAAAATGGCAATTTTGGTCACTGTGAGGGTTTAAAAAGTGGTTATTCAACATGAGGCCCGATCCAAATGACATTTTGAATCATTTTTGGTAGAATCCAAAAAATCAATTTTCTGATGAAAAACGATGACCCGGACCAGTCGAATGTTGAAAAAATGGTCAATATTGATGAAATTTTAACATTTAATCTTTTGACTTTAAATGACGGTTGGATGTGAATTATTACTTTTTCAACTAAAATAAGTGTGTTTAAAGTCATTTCTGTGCCTGAAATTGGTCAAAATTGAAGATTTTGAGTAAGCAAAACTCTGTAAAAATGGCAATTTTGGTCACTGTGAGGGTTTAAAAAGTGGATATTCAACATGAGGCCCAATCCAAATAACATTTTGAATCATTTTTGGTAGAGTCCAAAAAATCAATTTTCTGATGAAAAACGATGACCCCGGACCAGTCGAACGTTGAAAAAATGGTCAATATTGATGAAATTTTAACATTTAATCTTTTGACTTTAAATGAAGGTTGGATGTGAGTTATTACTTTTCAACTAAAATAAGTGTGTTTAAAGTCATTTCTGTGCCTGAAATTGGTCAAAATTGAAGATTTTGAGTAAGCAAAACTCTGTAAAAATGCCAATTTTGGTCACTGTGAGGGTTTAAAAAGTGGTTATTCAACATGAGGCCCGATCCAAATGACATTTTGAATCATTTTTGGTAGAGTCCAAAAAATCATTTTCTGATGGAAAACGATGACCCCGGACCAGTCGAACGTTGAAAAAATGGTCAATATTGATGAAATTGTAACATTTAATCTTTTGACTTTAAATGACGGTTGGATGTGAATTATTACTTTTTCAACGAAAATAAGTGTGTTTAAAGTCATTTCTGTGCCTGAAATTGGTCAAAATTGAAAATTTTGAGTAAGCAAAACTCTGAAAAAATGGCAATTTTGGTCACTGTGAGGGTTTAAAAAGTGGTTATTCAACATGAGGCCCGATCCAAATGACATTTTGAATCATTTTTGGTAGAGTCCAAAAAATCCATTTTCTGATGAAAAACGATGACCCCGGACCAGTCGAACGTTGAAAAAATTGTCAATATTGATGAAATTTTAACATTTAATCTTTTGAGTTTAAATGAAGGTTGGATGTGAGTTATTACTTTTTCAACTAAAATAAGTGTGTTTAAAGTAATTTCTGTGCCTGAAATTGGTCAAAATTGAAGATTTTGAGTAAGCAAAACTCTGTAAAAATGGCAATTTTGGTCACTGTGAGGGTTTAAAAAGTGGGTATTCAACATGAGGCCCGATCCAAATGACATTTTGAATCATTTTTGGTAGAATCCAAAAAATCAATTTTCTGATGAAAAACGATGACCCCGGACCAGTCGAATGTTGAAAAAATTGTCAATATTGATGAAATTTTAACATTTAATCTTTTGACTTTAAATGACGGTTGGATGTGAATTATTACTTTTTCAACTAAAATAAGTGTGTTTAAAGTCATTTCTGTGCCTGAAATTGGTCAAAATTGAAGATTTTGAGTAAGCAAAAGTCTGTAAAAATGGCAAATTTGGTCAATGTGAGGGTTTAAAAAGTGGTTATTCAATATGAGACCCGATCCAAAAGACATTTTGAATCATTTTTGACAGAGTCCAAAAAATCAATTTTCTGATGAAAAACGATGACCCCGGACCAGTCGAACGTTGAAAAAATGGTCAATATTGATGAAATTTTAACATTTAATCTTTTGACTTAAAATGACGGTTGGATGTGAATTATTACTTTTTCAACTAAAATAAGTGTGTTTAAAGTCATTTCTGTGCCTGAAATTGGTCAAAATTGAAGATTTTGAGTAAGCAAACCTCTGTAAAAATGGCAATTTTGGTCACTGTGAGGGTTTAAAAAGTGGTTATTCAACATGAGGCCCGATCCAAATGACATTTTGAATCATTTTTGGTGGAGTCCAAAAAATCAATTTTCTGATGAAAAACGATGACCCCGGACCAGTCGAACGTTGAAAAAATGGTCAATATTGATGAAATTTTAACATTTAATCTTTTGAGTTTAAATGAAGGTTGGATGTGAGTTATTACTTTTTCAACTAAAATAAGTGTGTTTAAAGTCATTTCTGTGCCTGAAATTGGTAAAAATTGAAGATTTTGAGTAAGCAAAACTCTGTAAAAATGGCAATTTTGGTCACTGTGAGGGTTTAAAAAGTGGTTATTCAACATGAGGCCCAATCCAAATGACATTTTGAATCATTTTTGGTAGAGTCCAAAAAATCAATTTTCTGATGAAAAACGATGACCCCGGACCAGTCGAACGTTGAAAAAATGGTCAATATTGATGAAATTTTAACATTTAATCTTTTGAGTTTAAATGAAGGTTGGATGTGAGTTATTACTTTTTCAACTAAAATAAGTGTGTTTAAAGTCATTTCTGTGCCTGAAATTGGTAAAAATTGAAGATTTTGAGTAAGCAAAACTCTGTAAAAATGGCAATTTTGGTCACTGTGAGGGTTTAAAAAGTGGTTATTCAACATGAGGCCCGATCCAAATGACATTTTGAATCATTTTTGGTAGAGTCCAAAAAATCCATTTTCTGATGAAAAACGATGACCCCGGACCAGTCGAACGTTGAAAAAATGGTCAATATTGATGACATTTTAACATTTAATCTTTTGAGTTTAAATGAAGGTTGGATGTGAATTATTACTTTTTCAACGAAAATAAGTGTGTTTAAAGTCATTTCTGTGCCTGAAATTGGTCAAAATTGAAAATTTTGAGTAAGCAAAACTCTGTAAAAATGGCAATTTTGGTCACTGTGAGGGTTTAAAAAGTGGTTATTCAACATGAGGTCCGATCCAAATGACATTTTGAATCATTTTTGGTAGAATCCAAAAAATCAATTTTCTGATGAAAAACGATGACCCGGACCAGTCGAATGTTGAAAAAATGGTCAATATTGATGAAATTTTAACATTTAATCTTTTGACTTTAAATGACGGTTGGATGTGAATTATTACTTTTTCAACTAAAATAAGTGTGTTTAAAGTCATTTCTGTGCCTGAAATTGGTCAAAATTGAAGATTTTGAGTAAGCAAAACTCTGTAAAAATGGCAATTTTGGTCACTGTGAGGGTTTAAAAAGTGGATATTCAACATGAGGCCCAATCCAAATAACATTTTGAATCATTTTTGGTAGAGTCCAAAAAATCAATTTTCTGATGAAAAACGATGACCCCGGACCAGTCGAACGTTGAAAAAATGGTCAATATTGATGAAATTTTAACATTTAATCTTTTGACTTAAAATGACGGTTGGATGTGAATTATTACTTTTTCAACTAAAATAAGTGTGTTTAAAGTCATTTCTGTGCCTGAAATTGGTCAAAATTGAAGATTTTGAGTATGCAAAACTCTGTAAAAATGGCAATTTTGGTCACTGTGAGGGTTTAAAAAGTGGTTATTCAACATGAGGCCCGATCCAAATGACATTTTGAATCATTTTTGGTGGAGTCCAAAAAATCAATTTTCTGATGAAAAACGATGACCCCGGACCAGTCGAACGTTGAAAAAATGGTCAATATTGATGAAATTTTAACATTTAATCTTTTGACTTAAAATGACGGTTGGATGTGAATTATTACTTTTTCAACTAAAATAAGTGTGTTTAAAGTCATTTCTGTGCCTGAAATTGGTCAAAATTGAAGATTTTGAGTAAGCAAAACTCTGCAAAAATGGCAATTTTGGTCACTGTGAGGGTTTAAAAAGTGGATATTCAACATGAGGCCCAATCCAAATGACATTTTGAATCATTTTTGGTAGAGTCCAAAAAATCAATTTTCTGATGAAAAACGATGACCCCGGACCAGTCGAACGTTGAAAAAATGGTCAATATTGATGAAATTTTAACATTTAATCTTTTGACTTTAAATGACGGTTGGATGTGAATTATTACTTTTTCAACGAAAATAAGTGTGTTTAAAGTCATTTCTGTGCCTGAAATTGGTCAAAATTGAAAATTTTGAGTAAGCAAAACTCTGAAAAAATGGCAATTTTGGTCACTGTGAGGGTTTAAAAAGTGGTTATTCAACATGAGGCCCGATCCAAATGACATTTTGAATCATTTTTGGTAGAGTCCAAAAAATCCATTTTCTGATGAAAAACGATGACCCCGGGCCAGTCGAACGTTGAAAAAATGGTCAATATTGATGAAAATTTAACATTTAATCTTTTGAGTTTAAATGAAGGTTGGATGTGAATTATTACTTTTTCAACGAAAATAAGTGTGTTTAAAGTCATTTCTGTGCCTGAAATTGGTCAAAATTGAAAACTTTGAGTAAGCAAAACTCTGTAAAAATGGCAATTTTGGTCACTGTGAGGGTTTAAAAAGTGGTTATTCAACATGAGGCCCGATCCAAATGACATTTTGAATCATTTTTGGTAGAATCCAAAAAATCAATTTTCTGATGAAAAACGATGACCCGGACCAGTCGAATGTTGAAAAAATGGTCAATATTGATGAAATTTTAACATTTAATCTTTTGACTTTAAATGACGGTTGGATGTGAATTATTACTTTTTCAACTAAAATAAGTGTGTTTAAAGTCATTTCTGTGCCTGAAATTGGTCAAAATTGAAGATTTTGAGTAAGCAAAAGTCTGTAAAAATGGCAAATTTGGTCAATGTGAGGGTTTAAAAAGTGGTTATTCAACATGAGGCCCGATCCAAATGACATTTTGAATCATTTTTGGTGGAGTCCAAAAAATCAATTTTCTGATGAAAAACGATGACCCCGGACCAGTCGAACGTTGAAAAAATGGTCAATATTGATGAAATTTTAACATTTAATCTTTTGACTTTAAATGACGGTTGGATGTGAATTATTACTTTTTCAACTAAAATAAGTGTGTTTAAAGTCATTTCTGTGCCTGAAATTGGTCAAAATTGAAGATTTTGAGAAAGCAAAACTGTAAAAATGCCAATTTTGGTCACTGTGAGGGTTTAAAAAGTGGTTATTCAACATGAGGCCCGATCCAAATGACATTTTGAATAATTTTTGGTAGAGTCCAAAAAATCATTTTCTGATCGAAAACGATGACCCCGGACCAGTCGAACGTTGAAAAAATTGTCAATATTGATGAAATTTTAACATTTAATCTTTTGACTTTAAATTACGGTTGGATGTGAATTATTACTTTTTCAACTAAAATAAGTGTGTTTAAAGTCATTTCTGTGCCTGAAATTGGTCAAAATTGAAGATTTTGAGTAAGCAAAACTCTGTAAAAATGGCAATTTTGGTCACTGTGAGGGTTTAAAAAGTGGTTATTCAACATGAGGCCCGATCCAAATGACATTTTGAATCATTTTTGGTAGAGTCCAAAAAATCATTTTCTGATGGAAAACGATGACCCCGGACCAGTCGAACGTTGAAAAAATGGTCAATATTGATGAAATTTTAACATTTAATCTTTTGACTTTAAATGACGGTTGGATGTGAATTATTACTTTTTCAACGAAAATAAGTGTGTTTAAAGTCATTTCTGTGCCTGAAATTGGTCGAAATTGAAAATTTTGAGTAAGCAAAACTCTGAAAAAATGGCAATTTTGGTCACTGTGAGGGTTTAAAAAGTGGTTATTCAACATGAGGCCCGATCCAAATGACATTTTGAATCATTTTTGGTAGAGTCCAAAAAATCCATTTTCTGATGAAAAACGATGACCCCGGACCAGTCGAACGTTGAAAAAATTGTCAATATTGATGAAATTTTAACATTTAATCTTTTGAGTTTAAATGAAGGTTGGATGTGAGTTATTACTTTTTCAACTAAAATAAGTGTGTTTAAAGTAATTTCTGTGCCTGAAATTGGTCAAAATTGAAGATTTTGAGTAAGCAAAACTCTGTAAAAATGGCAATTTTGGTCACTGTGAGGGTTTAAAAAGTGGGTATTCAACATGAGGCCCGATCCAAATGACATTTTGAATCATTTTTGGTAGAATCCAAAAAATCAATTTTCTGATGAAAAACGATGACCCCGGACCAGTCGAATGTTGAAAAAATGGTCAATATTGATGAAATTTTAACATTTAATCTTTTGACTTTAAATGACGGTTGGATGTGAATTATTACTTTTTCAACTAAAATAAGTGTGTTTAAAGTCATTTCTGTGCCTGAAATTGGTCAAAATTGAAGATTTTGAGTAAGCAAAAGTCTGTAAAAATGGCAAATTTGGTCAATGTGAGGGTTTAAAAAGTGGTTATTCAATATGAGACCCGATCCAAAAGACATTTTGAATCATTTTTGACAGAGTCCAAAAAATCAATTTTGTGATGAAAAACGATGACCCCGGACCAGTCGAACGTTGAAAAAATGGTCAATATTGATGAAATTTTAACATTTAATCTTTTGACTTAAAATGACGGTTGGATGTGAATTATTACTTTTTCAACTAAAATAAGTGTGTTTAAAGTCATTTCTGTGCCTGAAATTGGTCAAAATTGAAGATTTTGAGTAAGCAAAACTCTGTAAAAATGGCAATTTTGGTCACTGTGAGGGTTTAAAAAGTGGTTATTCAACATGAGGCCCGATCCAAATGACATTTTGAATCATTTTTGGTGGAGTCCAAAAAATCAATTTTCTGATGAAAAACGATGACCCCGGACCAGTCGAACGTTGAAAAAATGGTCAATATTGATGAAATTTTAACATTTAATCTTTTGAGTTTAAATGAAGGTTGGATGTGAGTTATTACTTTTTCAACTAAAATAAGTGTGTTTAAAGTCATTTCTGTGCCTGAAATTGGTAAAAATTGAAGATTTTGAGTAAGCAAAACTCTGTAAAAATGGCAATTTTGGTCACTGTGAGGGTTTAAAAAGTGGTTATTCAACATGAGGCCCGATCCAAATGAAATTTTGAATCATTTTTGGTAGAATCCAAAAAATCAATTTTCTGATGAAAAACGATGACCCCGGACCAGTCGAATGTTGAAAAAATGGTCAATATTGATGAAATTTTAAGATTTAATCTTTTGACTTTAAATGACGGTTGGATGTGAATTATTACTTTTTCAACTAAAATAAGTGTGTTTAAAGTCATTTCTGTGCCTGAAATTGGTCAAAATTGAAGATTTTGAGTAAGCAAAAGTCTGTAAAAATGGCAAATTTGGTCAATGTGAGGGTTTAAAAAGTGGTTATTCAATATGAGACCCGATCCAAAAGACATTTTGAATCATTTTTGGTAGAGTCCAAAAAATCAATTTTCTGATGAAAAACGATGACCCCGGACCAGTCGAACGTTGAAAAAATGGTCAATATTGATGAAATTTTAACATTTAATCTTTTGACTTTAAATTACGGTTGGATGTGAGTTATTACTTTTTCAACTAAAATAAGTGTGTTTAAAGTCATTTCTGTGCCTGAAATTGGTCAAAATTGAAGATTTTGAGTAAGCAAAACTCTGTAAAAATGGCAATTTTGGTCACTGTGAGGGTTTAAAAAGTGGTTATTCAACATGAGGCCCGATCCAAATGACATTTTGAATCATTTTTGGTAGAGTCCAAAAAATCATTTTCTGATGGAAAACGATGACCCCGGACCAGTCGAACGTTGAAAAAATGGTCAATATTGATGAAATTTTAACATTTAATCTTTTGACTTTAAATGACGGTTGGATGTGAATTATTACTTTTTCAACTAAAATAAGTGTGTTTAAAGTCATTTCTGTGCCTGAAATTGGTCAAAATTGAAGATTTTGAGTAAGCAAAACTCTGTAAAAATGGCAATTTTGGTCACTGTGAGGGTTTAAAAAGTGGTTATTCAACATGAGGCCCGATCCAAATGACATTTTGAATCATTTTTGGTAGAGTCCAAAAAATCATTTTCTGATGGAAAACGATGACCCCGGACCAGTCGAACGTTGAAAAAATGGTCAATATTGATGAAATTTTAACATTTAATCTTTTGACTTTAAATGACGGTTGGATGTGAATTATTACTTTTTCAACGAAAATAAGTGTGTTTAAAGTCATTTCTGTGCCTGAAATTGGTCAAAATTGAAAATTTTGAGTAAGCAAAACTCTGAAAAAATTGCAATTTTGGTCACTGTGAGGGGTTAAAAAGTGGTTATTCAACATGAGGCCCGATCCAAATGACATTTTGAATCATTTTTGGTAGAGTCCAAAAAATCCATTTTCTGATGAAAAACGATGACCCCGGACCAGTCGAACGTTGAAAAAATGGTCAATATTGATGAAATTTTAACATTTAATCTTTTGAGTTTAAATGAAGGTTGGATGTGAATTATTACTTTTTCAACGAAAATAAGTGTGTTTAAAGTCATTTCTGTGCCTGAAATTGGTCAAAATTGAAAATTTTGAGTAAGCAAAACTCTGTAAAAATGGCAATTTTGGTCACTGTGAGGGTTTAAAAAGTGGTTATTCAACATGAGGCCCGATCCAAATGACATTTTGAATAATTTTTGGTAGAGTCCAAAAAATCATTTTCTGATCGAAAACGATGACCCCGGACCAGTCGAACGTTGAAAAAATTGTCAATATTGATGAAATTTTAACATTTAATCTTTTGACTTTAAATTACGGTTGGATGTGAATTATTACTTTTTCAACTAAAATAAGTGTGTTTAAAGTCATTTCTGTGCCTGAAATTGGTCAAAATTGAAGATTTTGAGTAAGCAAAACTCTGTAAAAATGGCAATTTTGGTCACTGTGAGGGTTTAAAAAGTGGTTATTCAACATGAGGCCCGATCCAAATGACATTTTGAATCATTTTTGGTAGAGTCCAAAAAATCATTTTCTGATGGAAAACGATGACCCCGGACCAGTCGAACGTTGAAAAAATGGTCAATATTGATGAAATTTTAACATTTAATCTTTTGACTTTAAATGACGGTTGGATGTGAATTATTACTTTTTCAACGAAAATAAGTGTGTTTAAAGTCATTTCTGTGCCTGAAATTGGTCAAAATTGAAAATTTTGAGTAAGCAAAACTCTGAAAAAATGGCAATTTTGGTCACTGTGAGGGTTTAAAAAGTGGTTATTCAACATGAGGCCCGATCCAAATGACATTTTGAATCATTTTTGGTAGAGTCCAAAAAATCCATTTTCTGATGAAAAACGATGACCCCGGACCAGTCGAACGTTGAAAAAATTGTCAATATTGATGAAATTTTAACATTTAATCTTTTGAGTTTAAATGAAGGTTGGATGTGAGTTATTACTTTTTCAACTAAAATAAGTGTGTTTAAAGTAATTTCTGTGCCTGAAATTGGTCAAAATTGAAGATTTTGAGTAAGCAAAACTCTGTAAAAATGGCAATTTTGGTCACTGTGAGGGTTTAAAAAGTGGGTATTCAACATGAGGCCCGATCCAAATGACATTTTGAATCATTTTTGGTAGAATCCAAAAAATCAATTTTCTGATGAAAAACGATGACCCCGGACCAGTCGAATGTTGAAAAAATGGTCAATATTGATGAAATTTTAACATTTAATCTTTTGACTTTAAATGACGGTTGGATGTGAATTATTACTTTTTCAACTAAAATAAGTGTGTTTAAAGTCATTTCTGTGCCTGAAATTGGTCAAAATTGAAGATTTTGAGTAAGCAAAAGTCTGTAAAAATGGCAAATTTGGTCAATGTGAGGGTTTAAAAAGTGGTTATTCAATATGAGACCCGATCCAAAAGACATTTTGAATCATTTTTGACAGAGTCCAAAAAATCAATTTTGTGATGAAAAACGATGACCCCGGACCAGTCGAACGTTGAAAAAATGGTCAATATTGATGAAATTTTAACATTTAATCTTTTGACTTAAAATGACGGTTGGATGTGAATTATTACTTTTTCAACTAAAATAAGTGTGTTTAAAGTCATTTCTGTGCCTGAAATTGGTCAAAATTGAAGATTTTGAGTAAGCAAAACTCTGTAAAAATGGCAATTTTGGTCACTGTGAGGGTTTAAAAAGTGGTTATTCAACATGAGGC
Source organism: Lissotriton vulgaris (assembly GCF_964263255.1). NCBI lineage: Eukaryota > Metazoa > Chordata > Amphibia > Caudata > Salamandridae > Lissotriton > Lissotriton vulgaris. The sequence goes on along the minus strand of NW_028242082.1, from coordinate 158,585 downwards.
CCGATCCAAATGACATTTTGAATCATTTTTGGTGGAGTCCAAAAAATCAATTTTCTGATGAAAAACGATGACCCCGGACCAGTCGAACGTTGAAAAAATGGTCAATATTGATGAAATTTTAACATTTAATCTTTTGAGTTTAAATGAAGGTTGGATGTGAGTTATTACTTTTTCAACTAAAATAAGTGTGTTTAAAGTCATTTCTGTGCCTGAAATTGGTAAAAATTGAAGATTTTGAGTAAGCAAAACTCTGTAAAAATGGCAATTTTGGTCACTGTGAGGGTTTAAAAAGTGGTTATTCAACATGAGGCCCGATCCAAATGAAATTTTGAATCATTTTTGGTAGAATCCAAAAAATCAATTTTCTGATGAAAAACGATGACCCCGGACCAGTCGAATGTTGAAAAAATGGTCAATATTGATGAAATTTTAACATTTAATCTTTTGACTTTAAATGACGGTTGGATGTGAATTATTACTTTTTCAACTAAAATAAGTGTGTTTAAAGTCATTTCTGTGCCTGAAATTGGTCAAAATTGAAGATTTTGAGTAAGCAAAAGTCTGTAAAAATGGCAAATTTGGTCAATGTGAGGGTTTAAAAAGTGGTTATTCAATATGAGACCCGATCCAAAAGACATTTTGAATCATTTTTGGTAGAGTCCAAAAAATCAATTTTCTGATGAAAAACGATGACCCCGGACCAGTCGAACGTTGAAAAAATGGTCAATATTGATGAAATTTTAACATTTAATCTTTTGACTTTAAATTACGGTTGGATGTGAGTTATTACTTTTTCAACTAAAATAAGTGTGTTTAAAGTCATTTCTGTGCCTGAAATTGGTCAAAATTGAAGATTTTGAGTAAGCAAAACTCTGTAAAAATGGCAATTTTGGTCACTGTGAGGGTTTAAAAAGTGGTTATTCAACATGAGGCCCGATCCAAATGACATTTTGAATCATTTTTGGTAGAGTCCAAAAAATCCATTTTCTGATGAAAAACGATGACCCCGGACCAGTCGAACGTTGAAAAAATGGTCAATATTGATGAAATTTTAACATTTAATCTTTTGAGTTTAAATGAAGGTTGGATGTGAATTATTACTTTTTCAACGAAAATAAGTGTGTTTAAAGTCATTTCTGTGCCTGAAATTGGTCAAAATTGAAAATTTTGAGTAAGCAAAACTCTGTAAAAATGGCAATTTTGGTCACTGTGAGGGTTTAAAAAGTGGTTATTCAACATGAGGCCCGATCCAAATGACATTTTGAATCATTTTCGGTAGAAACTAAAAAATCAATTTTCTGATGAAAAACGATGACCCGGACCAGTCGAATGTTGAAAAAATGGTCAATATTGATGAAATTTTAACATTTAATCTTTTGACTTTAAATGACGGTTGGATGTGAATTATTACTTTTTCAACTAAAATAAGTGTGTTTAAAGTCATTTCTGTGCCTGAAATTGGTCAAAATTGAAGATTTTGAGTAAGCAAAAGTCTGTAAAAATGGCAAATTTGGTCAATGTGAGGGTTTAAAAAGTGGTTATTCAATATGAGACCCGATCCAAAAGACATTTTGAATCATTTTTGACAGAGTCCAAAAAATCAATTTTCTGATGAAAAACGATGACCCCGGACCAGTCGAACATTGAAAAAATGGTCAATATTGATGAAATTTTAACATTTAATCTTTTGACTTTAAATGACGGTTGGATGTGAATTATTACTTTTTCAACTAAAATAAGTGTGTTTAAAGTCATTTCTGTGCCTGAAATTGGTCAAAATTGAAGATTTTGAGTAAGCAAAAGTCTGTAAAAATGGCAAATTTGGTCAATGTGAGGGTTTAAAAAGTGGTTATTCAATATGAGACCCGATCCAAAAGACATTTTGAATCATTTTTGACAGAGTCCAAAAAATCAATTTTCTGATGAAAAACGATGACCCCGGACCAGTCGAACATTGAAAAAATGGTCAATATTGATGAAATTTTAACATTTAATCTTTTGACTTTAAATGACGGTTGGATGTGAATTATTACTTTTTCAACTAAAATAAGTGTGTTTAAAGTCATTTCTGTGCCTGAAATTGGTCAAAATTGAAGATTTTGAGTAAGCAAAACTCTGTAAAAATGGCAATTTTGGTCACTGTGAGGGTTTAAAAAGTGGATATTCAACATGAGGCCCAATCCAAATAACATTTTGAATCATTTTTGGTAGAGTCCAAAAAATCAATTTTCTGATGAAAAACGATGACCCCGGACCAGTCGAACGTTGAAAAAATGGTCAATATTGATGAAATTTTAACATTTAATCTTTTGACTTAAAATGACGGTTGGATGTGAATTATTACTTTTTCAACTAAAATAAGTGTGTTTAAAGTCATTTCTGTGCCTGAAATTGGTCAAAATTGAAGATTTTGAGTAAGCAAAACTCTGTAAAAATGGCAATTTTGGTCACTGTGAGGGTTTAAAAAGTGGTTATTCAACATGAGGCCCGATCCAAATGACATTTTGAATCATTTTTGGTGGAGTCCAAAAAATCAATTTTCTGATGAAAAACGATGACCCCGGACCAGTCGAACGTTGAAAAAATGGTCAATATTGATGAAATTTTAACATTTAATCTTTTGACTTAAAATGACGGTTGGATGTGAATTATTACTTTTTCAACGAAAATAAGTGTGTTTAAAGTCATTTCTGTGCCTGAAATTGGTCAAAATTGAAGATTTTGAGTAAGCAAAACTCTGCAAAAATGGCAATTTTGGTCACTGTGAGGGTTTAAAAAGTGGATATTCAACATGAGGCCCAATCCAAATGACATTTTGAATCATTTTTGGTAGAGTCCAAAAAATCCATTTTCTGATGAAAAACGATGACCCCGGGCCAGTCGAACGTTGAAAAAATGGTCAATATTGATGAAAATTTAACATTTAATCTTTTGAGTTTAAATGAAGGTTGGATGTGAATTATTACTTTTTCAACGAAAATAAGTGTGTTTAAAGTCATTTCTGTGCCTGAAATTGGTCAAAATTGAAAACTTTGAGTAAGCAAAACTCTGTAAAAATGGCAATTTTGGTCACTGTGAGGGTTTAAAAAGTGGTTATTCAACATGAGGCCCGATCCAAATGACATTTTGAATCATTTTTAGTAGAATCCAAAAAATCAATTTTCTGATGAAAAACGATGACCCGGACCAGTCGAATGTTGAAAAAATGGTCAATATTGATGAAATTTTAACATTTAATCTTTTGACTTTAAATGACGGTTGGATGTGAATTATTACTTTTTCAACTAAAATAAGTGTGTTTAAAGTCATTTCTGTGCCTGAAATTGGTCAAAATTGAAGATTTTGAGTAAGCAAAAGTCTGTAAAAATGGCAAATTTGGTCAATGTGAGGGTTTAAAAAGTGGTTATTCAATATGAGACCCGATCCAAAAGACATTTTGAATCATTTTTGACAGAGTCCAAAAAATCAATTTTCTGATGAAAAACGATGACCCCGGACCAGTCGAACATTGAAAAAATGGTCAATATTGATGAAATTTTAACATTTAATCTTTTGACTTTAAATGACGGTTGGATGTGAATTATTACTTTTTCAACTAAAATAAGTGTGTTTAAAGTCATTTCTGTGCCTGAAATTGGTCAAAATTGAAGATTTTGAGAAAGCAAAACTGTAAAAATGCCAATTTTGGTCACTGTGAGGGTTTAAAAAGTGGTTATTCAACATGAGGCCCGATCCAAATGACATTTTGAATAATTTTTGGTAGAGTCCAAAAAATCATTTTCTGATCGAAAACGATGACCCCGGACCAGTCGAACGTTGAAAAAATTGTCAATATTGATGAAATTTTAACATTTAATCTTTTGACTTTAAATTACGGTTGGATGTGAATTATTACTTTTTCAACTAAAATAAGTGTGTTTAAAGTCATTTCTGTGCCTGAAATTGGTCAAAATTGAAGATTTTGAGTAAGCAAAACTCTGTAAAAATGGCAATTTTGGTCACTGTGAGGGTTTAAAAAGTGGTTATTCAACATGAGGCCCGATCCAAATGACATTTTGAATCATTTTTGGTAGAGTCCCAAAAATCATTTTCTGATGGAAAACGATGACCCCGGAACCAGTCGAACGTTGAAAAAATGGTCAATATTGATGAAATTTTAACATTTAAACTTTTGACTTTAAATGACGGTTGGATGTGAATTATTACTTTTTCAACGAAAATAAGTGTGTTTAAAGTCATTTCTGTGCCTGAAATTGGTCAAAATTGAAAATTTTGAGTAAGCAAAACTCTGAAAAAATGGCAATTTTGGTCACTGTGAGGGTTTAAAAAGTGGTTATTCAACATGAGGCCCGATCCAAATGACATTTTGAATCATTTTTGGTAGAGTCCAAAAAATCATTTTCTGATGGAAAACGATGACCCCGGAACCAGTCGAACGTTGAAAAAATGGTCAATATTGACGAAATTTTAACATTTAAACTTTTGACTTTAAATGACGGTTGGATGTGAATTATTACTTTTTCAACGAAAATAAGTGTGTTTAAAGTCATTTCTGTGCCTGAAATTGGTCAAAATTGAAAATTTTGAGTAAGCAAAACTCTGAAAAAATGGCAATTTTGGTCACTGTGAGGGTTTAAAAAGTGGTTATTCAACATGAGGCCCGATCCAAATGACATTTTGAATCATTTTTGGTAGAGTCCAAAAAATCCATTTTCTGATGAAAAACGATGACCCCGGACCAGTCGAACGTTGAAAAAATTGTCAATATTGATGAAATTTTAACATTTAATCTTTTGAGTTTAAATGAAGGTTGGATGTGAGTTATTACTTTTTCAACTAAAATAAGTGTGTTTAAAGTAATTTCTGTGCCTGAAATTGGTCAAAATTGAAGATTTTGAGTAAGCAAAACTCTGTAAAAATGGCAATTTTGGTCACTGTGAGGGTTTAAAAAGTGGGTATTCAACATGAGGCCCGATCCAAATGACATTTTGAATCATTTTTGGTAGAATCCAAAAAATCTATTTTCTGATGAAAAACGATGACCCCGGACCAGTCGAATGTTGAAAAAATGGTCAATATTGATGAAATTTTAACATTTAATCTTTTGACTTTAAATGACGGTTGGATGTGAATTATTACTTTTTCAACTAAAATAAGTGTGTTTAAAGTCATTTCTGTGCCTGAAATTGGTCAAAATTGAAGATTTTGAGTAAGTAAAAGTCTGTAAAAATGGCAAATTTGGTCAATGTGAGGGTTTAAAAAGTGGTTATTCAATATGAGACCCGATCCACAAGACATTTTGAATCATTTTTGACAGAGTCCAAAAAATCAATTTTGTGATGAAAAACGATGACCCCGGACCAGTCGAACGTTGAAAAAATGGTCAATATTGATGAAATTTTAACATTTAATCTTTTGACTTAAAATGACGGTTGGATGTGAATTATTACTTTTTCAACTAAAATAAGTGTGTTTAAAGTCATTTCTGTGCCTGAAATTGGTCAAAATTGAAGATTTTGAGTAAGCAAAACTCTGTAAAAATGGCAATTTTGGTCACTGTGAGGGTTTAAAAAGTGGTTATTCAACATGAGGCCCGATCCAAATGACATTTTGAATCATTTTTGGTGGAGTCCAAAAAATCAATTTTCTGATGAAAAACGATGACCCCGGACCAGTCGAACGTTGAAAAAATGGTCAATATTGATGAAATTTTAACATTTAATCTTTTGAGTTTAAATGAAGGTTGGATGTGAGTTATTACTTTTTCAACTAAAATAAGTGTGTTTAAAGTCATTTCTGTGCCTGAAATTGGTAAAAATTGAAGATTTTGAGTAAGCAAAACTCTGTAAAAATGGCAATTTTGGTCACTGTGAGGGTTTAAAAAGTGGTTATTCAACATGAGGCCCGATCCAAATGAAATTTTGAATCATTTTTGGTAGAATCCAAAAAATCAATTTTCTGATGAAAAACGATGACCCCGGACCAGTCGAATGTTGAAAAAATGGTCAATATTGATGAAATTTTAACATTTAATCTTTTGACTTTAAATGACGGTTGGATGTGAATTATTACTTTATCAACTAAAATAAGTGTGTTTAAAGTCATTTCTGTGCCTGAAATTGGTCAAAATTGAAGATTTTGAGTAAGCAAAAGTCTGTAAAAATGGCAAATTTGGTCAATGTGAGGGTTTAAAAAGTGGTTATTCAATATGAGACCCGATCCAAAAGACATTTTGAATCATTTTTGGTAGAGTCCAAAAAATCAATTTTCTGATGAAAAACGATGACCCCGGACCAGTCGAACGTTGAAAAAATGGTCAATATTGATGAAATTTTAACATTTAATCTTTTGACTTTAAATTACGGTTGGATGTGAGTTATTACTTTTTCAACTAAAATAAGTGTGTTTAAAGTCATTTCTGTGCCTGAAATTGGTCAAAATTGAAGATTTTGAGTAAGCAAAACTCTGTAAAAATGGCAATTTTGGTCACTGTGAGGGTTTAAAAAGTGGTTATTCAACATGAGGCCCGATCCAAATGACATTTTGAATCATTTTTGGTAGAGTCCAAAAAATCATTTTCTGATGGAAAACGATGACCCCGGACCAGTCGAACGTTGAAAAAAATGGTCAATATTGATGAAATTTTAACATTTAATCTTTTGACTTTAAATGACGGTTGGATGTGAATTATTACTTTTTCAACGAAAATAAGTGTGTTTAAAGTCATTTCTGTGCCTGAAATTGGTCAAAATTGAAAATTTTGAGTAAGCAAAACTCTGAAAAAAATGCAATTTTGGTCACTGTGAGGGTTTAAAAAGTGGTTATTCAACATGAGGCCCGATCCAAATGACATTTTGAATCATTTTTGGTAGAGTCCAAAAAATCCATTTTCTGATGAAAAACGATGACCCCGGACCAGTCGAACGTTGAAAAAATGGTCAATATTGATGAAATTTTAACATTTAATCTTTTGAGTTTAAATGAAGGTTGGATGTGAATTATTACTTTTTCAACGAAAATAAGTGTGTTTAAAGTCATTTCTGTGCCTGAAATTGGTCAAAATTGAAAATTTTGAGTAAGCAAAACTCTGTAAAAATGGCAATTTTGGTCACTGTGAGGGTTTAAAAAGTGGTTATTCAACATGAGGCCCGATCCAAATGACATTTTGAATCATTTTTGGTAGAATCCAAAAAATCAATTTTCTGATGAAAAACGATGACCCGGACCAGTCGAATGTTGAAAAAATGGTCAATATTGATGAAATTTTAACATTTAATCTTTTGACTTTAAATGACGGTTGGATGTGAATTATTACTTTTTCAACTAAAATAAGTGTGTTTAAAGTCATTTCTGTGCCTGAAATTGGTCAAAATTGAAGATTTTGAGTAAGCAAAAGTCTGTAAAAATGGCAAATTTGGTCAATGTGAGGGTTTAAAAAGTGGTTATTCAATATGAGACCCGATCCAAAAGACATTTTGAATCATTTTTGGTGGAGTCCAAAAAATCAATTTTCTGATGAAAAACGATGACCCCGGACCAGTCGAACGTTGAAAAAATGGTCAATATTGATGAAATTTTAACATTTAATCTTTTGAGTTTAAATGAAGGTTGGATGTGAGTTATTACTTTTTCAACTAAAATAAGTGTGTTTGAAGTCATTTCTGTGCCTGAAATTGGTAAAAATTGAAGATTTTGAGTAAGCAAAACTCTGTAAAAATGGCAATTTTGGTCACTGTGAGGGTTTAAAAAGTGGTTATTCAACATGAGGCCCAATCCAAATGACATTTTGAATCATTTTTGGTAGAGTCCAAAAAATCAATTTTCTGATGAAAAACGATGACCCCGGACCAGTCGAACGTTGAAAAAATGGTCAATATTGATGAAATTTTAACATTTAATCTTTTGAGTTTAAATGAAGGTTGGATGTGAGTTATTACTTTTTCAACTAAAATAAGTGTGTTTAAAGTCATTTCTGTGCCTGAAATTGGTAAAAATTGAAGATTTTGAGTAAGCAAAACTCTGTAAAAATGGCAATTTTGGTCACTGTGAGGGTTTAAAAAGTGGTTATTCAACATGAGGCCCGATCCAAATGACATTTTGAATCATTTTTGGTAGAGTCCAAAAAATCCATTTTCTGATGAAAAACGATGACCCCGGACCAGTCGAACGTTGAAAAAATGGTCAATATTGATGACATTTTAACATTTAATCTTTTGAGTTTAAATGAAGGTTGGATGTGAATTATTACTTTTTCAACGAAAATAAGTGTGTTTAAAGTCATTTCTGTGCCTGAAATTGGTCAAAATTGAAAATTTTGAGTAAGCAAAACTCTGTAAAAATGGCAATTTTGGTCACTGTGAGGGTTTAAAAAGTGGTTATTCAACATGAGGCCCGATCCAAATGACATTTTGAATCATTTTTGGTAGAATCCAAAAAATCAATTTTCTGATGAAAAACGATGACCCGGACCAGTCGAATGTTGAAAAAATGGTCAATATTGATGAAATTTTAACATTTAATCTTTTGACTTTAAATGACGGTTGGATGTGAATTATTACTTTTTCAACTAAAATAAGTGTGTTTAAAGTCATTTCTGTGCCTGAAATTGGTCAAAATTGAAGATTTTGAGTAAGCAAAACTCTGTAAAAATGGCAATTTTGGTCACTGTGAGGGTTTAAAAAGTGGATATTCAACATGAGGCCCAATCCAAATAACATTTTGAATCATTTTTGGTAGAGTCCAAAAAATCAATTTTCTGATGAAAAACGATGACCCCGGACCAGTCGAACGTTGAAAAAATGGTCAATATTGATGAAATTTTAACATTTAATCTTTTGACTTTAAATGAAGGTTGGATGTGAGTTATTACTTTTCAACTAAAATAAGTGTGTTTAAAGTCATTTCTGTGCCTGAAATTGGTCAAAATTGAAGATTTTGAGTAAGCAAAACTCTGTAAAAATGCCAATTTTGGTCACTGTGAGGGTTTAAAAAGTGGTTATTCAACATGAGGCCCGATCCAAATGACATTTTGAATCATTTTTGGTAGAGTCCAAAAAATCATTTTCTGATGGAAAACGATGACCCCGGACCAGTCGAACGTTGAAAAAATGGTCAATATTGATGAAATTTTAACATTTAATCTTTTGACTTTAAATGACGGTTGGATGTGAATTATTACTTTTTCAACGAAAATAAGTGTGTTTAAAGTCATTTCTGTGCCTGAAATTGGTCAAAATTGAAAATTTTGAGTAAGCAAAACTCTGAAAAAATGGCAATTTTGGTCACTGTGAGGGTTTAAAAAGTGGTTATTCAACATGAGGCCCGATCCAAATGACATTTTGAATCATTTTTGGTAGAGTCCAAAAAATCCATTTTCTGATGAAAAACGATGACCCCGGACCAGTCGAACGTTGAAAAAATTGTCAATATTGATGAAATTTTAACATTTAATCTTTTGAGTTTAAATGAAGGTTGGATGTGAGTTATTACTTTTTCAACTAAAATAAGTGTGTTTAAAGTAATTTCTGTGCCTGAAATTGGTCAAAATTGAAGATTTTGAGTAAGCAAAACTCTGTAAAAATGGCAATTTTGGTCACTGTGAGGGTTTAAAAAGTGGGTATTCAACATGAGGCCCGATCCAAATGACATTTTGAATCATTTTTGGTAGAATCCAAAAAATCAATTTTCTGATGAAAAACGATGACCCCGGACCAGTCGAATGTTGAAAAAATTGTCAATATTGATGAAATTTTAACATTTAATCTTTTGACTTTAAATGACGGTTGGATGTGAATTATTACTTTTTCAACTAAAATAAGTGTGTTTAAAGTCATTTCTGTGCCTGAAATTGGTCAAAATTGAAGATTTTGAGTAAGCAAAAGTCTGTAAAAATGGCAAATTTGGTCAATGTGAGGGTTTAAAAAGTGGTTATTCAATATGAGACCCGATCCAAAAGACATTTTGAATCATTTTTGACAGAGTCCAAAAAATCAATTTTCTGATGAAAAACGATGACCCCGGACCAGTCGAACGTTGAAAAAATGGTCAATATTGATGAAATTTTAACATTTAATCTTTTGACTTAAAATGACGGTTGGATGTGAATTATTACTTTTTCAACTAAAATAAGTGTGTTTAAAGTCATTTCTGTGCCTGAAATTGGTCAAAATTGAAGATTTTGAGTAAGCAAACCTCTGTAAAAATGGCAATTTTGGTCACTGTGAGGGTTTAAAAAGTGGTTATTCAACATGAGGCCCGATCCAAATGACATTTTGAATCATTTTTGGTGGAGTCCAAAAAATCAATTTTCTGATGAAAAACGATGACCCCGGACCAGTCGAACGTTGAAAAAATGGTCAATATTGATGAAATTTTAACATTTAATCTTTTGAGTTTAAATGAAGGTTGGATGTGAGTTATTACTTTTTCAACTAAAATAAGTGTGTTTAAAGTCATTTCTGTGCCTGAAATTGGTAAAAATTGAAGATTTTGAGTAAGCAAAACTCTGTAAAAATGGCAATTTTGGTCACTGTGAGGGTTTAAAAAGTGGTTATTCAACATGAGGCCCAATCCAAATGACATTTTGAATCATTTTTGGTAGAGTCCAAAAAATCCATTTTCTGATGAAAAACGATGACCCCGGACCAGTCGAACGTTGAAAAAATGGTCAATATTGATGACATTTTAACATTTAATCTTTTGAGTTTAAATGAAGGTTGGATGTGAATTATTACTTTTTCAACGAAAATAAGTGTGTTTAAAGTCATTTCTGTGCCTGAAATTGGTCAAAATTGAAAATTTTGAGTAAGCAAAACTCTGTAAAAATGGCAATTTTGGTCACTGTGAGGGTTTAAAAAGTGGTTATTCAACATGAGGTCCGATCCAAATGACATTTTGAATCATTTTTGGTAGAATCCAAAAAATCAATTTTCTGATGAAAAACGATGACCCGGACCAGTCGAATGTTGAAAAAATGGTCAATATTGATGAAATTTTAACATTTAATCTTTTGACTTTAAATGACGGTTGGATGTGAATTATTACTTTTTCAACTAAAATAAGTGTGTTTAAAGTCATTTCTGTGCCTGAAATTGGTCAAAATTGAAGATTTTGAGTAAGCAAAACTCTGTAAAAATGGCAATTTTGGTCACTGTGAGGGTTTAAAAAGTGGATATTCAACATGAGGCCCAATCCAAATAACATTTTGAATCATTTTTGGTAGAGTCCAAAAAATCAATTTTCTGATGAAAAACGATGACCCGGGACCAGTCGAACGTTGAAAAAATGGTCAATATTGATGAAATTTTAACATTTAATCTTTTGACTTAAAATGACGGTTGGATGTGAATTATTACTTTTTCAACTAAAATAAGTGTGTTTAAAGTCATTTCTGTGCCTGAAATTGGTCAAAATTGAAGATTTTGAGTAAGCAAAACTCTGTAAAAATGGCAATTTTGGTCACTGTGAGGGTTTAAAAAGTGGTTATTCAACATGAGGCCCGATCCAAATGACATTTTGAATCATTTTTGGTGGAGTCCAAAAAATCAATTTTCTGATGAAAAACGATGACCCCGGACCAGTCGAACGTTGAAAAAATGGTCAATATTGATGAAATTTTAACATTTAATCTTTTGACTTAAAATGACGGTTGGATGTGAATTATTACTTTTTCAACTAAAATAAGTGTGTTTAAAGTCATTTCTGTGCCTGAAATTGGTCAAAATTGAAGATTTTGAGTAAGCAAAACTCTGCAAAAATGGCAATTTTGGTCACTGTGAGGGTTTAAAAAGTGGATATTCAACATGAGGCCCAATCCAAATGACATTTTGAATCATTTTTGGTAGAGTCCAAAAAATCAATTTTCTGATGAAAAACGATGACCCCGGACCAGTCGAACGTTGAAAAAATGGTCAATATTGATGAAATTTTAACATTTAATCTTTTGACTTTAAATGACGGTTGGATGTGAATTATTACTTTTTCAACGAAAATAAGTGTGTTTAAAGTCATTTCTGTGCCTGAAATTGGTCAAAATTGAAAATTTTGAGTAAGCAAAACTCTGAAAAAATGGCAATTTTGGTCACTGTGAGGGTTTAAAAAGTGGTTATTCAACATGAGGCCCGATCCAAATGACATTTTGAATCATTTTTGGTAGAGTCCAAAAAATCCATTTTCTGATGAAAAACGATGACCCCGGGCCAGTCGAACGTTGAAAAAATGGTCAATATTGATGAAAATTTAACATTTAATCTTTTGAGTTTAAATGAAGGTTGGATGTGAATTATTACTTTTTCAACGAAAATAAGTGTGTTTAAAGTCATTTCTGTGCCTGAAATTGGTCAAAATTGAAAACTTTGAGTAAGCAAAACTCTGTAAAAATGGCAATTTTGGTCACTGTGAGGGTTTAAAAAGTGGTTATTCAACATGAGGCCCGATCCAAATGACATTTTGAATCATTTTTGGTAGAATCCAAAAAATCAATTTTCTGATGAAAAACGATGACCCGGACCAGTCGAATGTTGAAAAAATGGTCAATATTGATGAAATTTTAACATTTAATCTTTTGACTTTAAATGACGGTTGGATGTGAATTATTACTTTTTCAACTAAAATAAGTGTGTTTAAAGTCATTTCTGTGCCTGAAATTGGTCAAAATTGAAGATTTTGAGTAAGCAAAAGTCTGTAAAAATGGCAAATTTGGTCAATGTGAGGGTTTAAAAAGTGGTTATTCAACATGAGGCCCGATCCAAATGACATTTTGAATCATTTTTGGTGGAGTCCAAAAAATCAATTTTCTGATGAAAAACGATGACCCCGGACCAGTCGAACGTTGAAAAAATGGTCAATATTGATGAAATTTTAACATTTAATCTTTTGACTTTAAATGACGGTTGGATGTGAATTATTACTTTTTCAACTAAAATAAGTGTGTTTAAAGTCATTTCTGTGCCTGAAATTGGTCAAAATTGAAGATTTTGAGAAAGCAAAACTGTAAAAATGCCAATTTTGGTCACTGTGAGGGTTTAAAAAGTGGTTATTCAACATGAGGCCCGATCCAAATGACATTTTGAATAATTTTTGGTAGAGTCCAAAAAATCATTTTCTGATCGAAAACGATGACCCCGGACCAGTCGAACGTTGAAAAAATTGTCAATATTGATGAAATTTTAACATTTAATCTTTTGACTTTAAATTACGGTTGGATGTGAATTATTACTTTTTCAACTAAAATAAGTGTGTTTAAAGTCATTTCTGTGCCTGAAATTGGTCAAAATTGAAGATTTTGAGTAAGCAAAACTCTGTAAAAATGGCAATTTTGGTCACTGTGAGGGTTTAAAAAGTGGTTATTCAACATGAGGCCCGATCCAAATGACATTTTGAATCATTTTTGGTAGAGTCCAAAAAATCATTTTCTGATGGAAAACGATGACCCCGGACCAGTCGAACGTTGAAAAAATGGTCAATATTGATGAAATTTTAACATTTAATCTTTTGACTTTAAATGACGGTTGGATGTGAATTATTACTTTTTCAACGAAAATAAGTGTGTTTAAAGTCATTTCTGTGCCTGAAATTGGTCGAAATTGAAAATTTTGAGTAAGCAAAACTCTGAAAAAATGGCAATTTTGGTCACTGTGAGGGTTTAAAAAGTGGTTATTCAACATGAGGCCCGATCCAAATGACATTTTGAATCATTTTTGGTAGAGTCCAAAAAATCCATTTTCTGATGAAAAACGATGACCCCGGACCAGTCGAACGTTGAAAAAATTGTCAATATTGATGAAATTTTAACATTTAATCTTTTGAGTTTAAATGAAGGTTGGATGTGAGTTATTACTTTTTCAACTAAAATAAGTGTGTTTAAAGTAATTTCTGTGCCTGAAATTGGTCAAAATTGAAGATTTTGAGTAAGCAAAACTCTGTAAAAATGGCAATTTTGGTCACTGTGAGGGTTTAAAAAGTGGGTATTCAACATGAGGCCCGATCCAAATGACATTTTGAATCATTTTTGGTAGAATCCAAAAAATCAATTTTCTGATGAAAAACGATGACCCCGGACCAGTCGAATGTTGAAAAAATGGTCAATATTGATGAAATTTTAACATTTAATCTTTTGACTTTAAATGACGGTTGGATGTGAATTATTACTTTTTCAACTAAAATAAGTGTGTTTAAAGTCATTTCTGTGCCTGAAATTGGTCAAAATTGAAGATTTTGAGTAAGCAAAAGTCTGTAAAAATGGCAAATTTGGTCAATGTGAGGGTTTAAAAAGTGGTTATTCAATATGAGACCCGATCCAAAAGACATTTTGAATCATTTTTGACAGAGTCCAAAAAATCAATTTTGTGATGAAAAACGATGACCCCGGACCAGTCGAACGTTGAAAAAATGGTCAATATTGATGAAATTTTAACATTTAATCTTTTGACTTAAAATGACGGTTGGATGTGAATTATTACTTTTTCAACTAAAATAAGTGTGTTTAAAGTCATTTCTGTGCCTGAAATTGGTCAAAATTGAAGATTTTGAGTAAGCAAAACTCTGTAAAAATGGCAATTTTGGTCACTGTGAGGGTTTAAAAAGTGGTTATTCAACATGAGGCCCGATCCAAATGACATTTTGAATCATTTTTGGTGGAGTCCAAAAAATCAATTTTCTGATGAAAAACGATGACCCCGGACCAGTCGAACGTTGAAAAAATGGTCAATATTGATGAAATTTTAACATTTAATCTTTTGAGTTTAAATGAAGGTTGGATGTGAGTTATTACTTTTTCAACTAAAATAAGTGTGTTTAAAGTCATTTCTGTGCCGGAAATTGGTAAAAATTGAAGATTTTGAGTAAGCAAAACTCTGTAAAAATGGCAATTTTGGTCACTGTGAGGGTTTAAAAAGTGGTTATTCAACATGAGGCCCGATCCAAATGAAATTTTGAATCATTTTTGGTAGAATCCAAAAAATCAATTTTCTGATGAAAAACGATGACCCCGGACCAGTCGAATGTTGAAAAAATGGTCAATATTGATGAAATTTTAAGATTTAATCTTTTGACTTTAAATGACGGTTGGATGTGAATTATTACTTTTTCAACTAAAATAAGTGTGTTTAAAGTCATTTCTGTGCCTGAAATTGGTCAAAATTGAAGATTTTGAGTAAGCAAAAGTCTGTAAAAATGGCAAATTTGGTCAATGTGAGGGTTTAAAAAGTGGTTATTCAATATGAGACCCGATCCAAAAGACATTTTGAATCATTTTTGGTAGAGTCCAAAAAATCAATTTTCTGATGAAAAACGATGACCCCGGACCAGTCGAACGTTGAAAAAATGGTCAATATTGATGAAATTTTAACATTTAATCTTTTGACTTTAAATTACGGTTGGATGTGAGTTATTACTTTTTCAACTAAAATAAGTGTGTTTAAAGTCATTTCTGTGCCTGAAATTGGTCAAAATTGAAGATTTTGAGTAAGCAAAACTCTGTAAAAATGGCAATTTTGGTCACTGTGAGGGTTTAAAAAGTGGTTATTCAACATGAGGCCCGATCCAAATGACATTTTGAATCATTTTTGGTAGAGTCCAAAAAATCAATTTTCTGATGAAAAACGATGACCCCGGACCAGTCGAACGTTGAAAAAATGGTCAATATTGATGAAATTTTAACATTTAATCTTTTGACTTTAAATGACGGTTGGATGTGAATTATTACTTTTTCAACTAAAATAAGTGTGTTTAAAGTCATTTCTGTGCCTGAAATTGGTCAAAATTGAAGATTTTGAGTAAGCAAAACTCTGTAAAAATGGCAATTTTGGTCACTGTGAGGGTTTAAAAAGTGGTTATTCAACATGAGGCCCGATCCAAATGACATTTTGAATCATTTTTGGTAGAGTCCAAAAAATCATTTTCTGATGGAAAACGATGACCCCGGACCAGTCGAACGTTGAAAAAATGGTCAATATTGATGAAATTTTAACATTTAATCTTTTGACTTTAAATGACGGTTGGATGTGAATTATTACTTTTTCAACGAAAATAAGTGTGTTTAAAGTCATTTCTGTGCCTGAAATTGGTCAAAATTGAAAATTTTGAGTAAGCAAAACTCTGAAAAAATTGCAATTTTGGTCACTGTGAGGGGTTAAAAAGTGGTTATTCAACATGAGGCCCGATCCAAATGACATTTTGAATCATTTTTGGTAGAGTCCAAAAAATCCATTTTCTGATGAAAAACGATGACCCCGGACCAGTCGAACGTTGAAAAAATGGTCAATATTGATGAAATTTTAACATTTAATCTTTTGACTTTAAATTACGGTTGGATGTGAGTTATTACTTTTTCAACTAAAATAAGTGTGTTTAAAGTCATTTCTGTGCCTGAAATTGGTCAAAATTGAAGATTTTGAGTAAGCAAAACTCTGTAAAAATGGCAATTTTGGTCACTGTGAGGGTTTAAAAAGTGGTTATTCAACATGAGGCCCGATCCAAATGACATTTTGAATCATTTTTGGTAGAGTCCAAAAAATCATTTTCTGATGGAAAACGATGACCCCGGACCAGTCGAACGTTGAAAAAATGGTCAATATTGATGAAATTTTAACATTTAATCTTTTGACTTTAAATGACGGTTGGATGTGAATTATTACTTTTTCAACTAAAATAAGTGTGTTTAAAGTCATTTCTGTGCCTGAAATTGGTCAAAATTGAAGATTTTGAGTAAGCAAAACTCTGTAAAAATGGCAATTTTGGTCACTGTGAGGGTTTAAAAAGTGGTTATTCAACATGAGGCCCGATCCAAATGACATTTTGAATCATTTTTGGTAGAGTCCAAAAAATCATTTTCTGATGGAAAACGATGACCCCGGACCAGTCGAACGTTGAAAAAATGGTCAATATTGATGAAATTTTAACATTTAATCTTTTGACTTTAAATGACGGTTGGATGTGAATTATTACTTTTTCAACGAAAATAAGTGTGTTTAAAGTCATTTCTGTGCCTGAAATTGGTCAAAATTGAAAATTTTGAGTAAGCAAAACTCTGAAAAAATTGCAATTTTGGTCACTGTGAGGGGTTAAAAAGTGGTTATTCAACATGAGGCCCGATCCAAATGACATTTTGAATCATTTTTGGTAGAGTCCAAAAAATCCATTTTCTGATGAAAAACGATGACCCCGGACCAGTCGAACGTTGAAAAAATGGTCAATATTGATGAAATTTTAACATTTAATCTTTTGAGTTTAAATGAAGGTTGGATGTGAATTATTACTTTTTCAACGAAAATAAGTGTGTTTAAAGTCATTTCTGTGCCTGAAATTGGTCAAAATTGAAAATTTTGAGTAAGCAAAACTCTGTAAAAATGGCAATTTTGGTCACTGTGAGGGTTTAAAAAGTGGTTATTCAACATGAGGCCCGATCCAAATGACATTTTGAATAATTTTTGGTAGAGTCCAAAAAATCATTTTCTGATCGAAAACGATGACCCCGGACCAGTCGAACGTTGAAAAAATTGTCAATATTGATGAAATTTTAACATTTAATCTTTTGACTTTAAATTACGGTTGGATGTGAATTATTACTTTTTCAACTAAAATAAGTGTGTTTAAAGTCATTTCTGTGCCTGAAATTGGTCAAAATTGAAGATTTTGAGTAAGCAAAACTCTGTAAAAATGGCAATTTTGGTCACTGTGAGGGTTTAAAAAGTGGTTATTCAACATGAGGCCCGATCCAAATGACATTTTGAATCATTTTTGGTAGAGTCCAAAAAATCATTTTCTGATGGAAAACGATGACCCCGGACCAGTCGAACGTTGAAAAAATGGTCAATATTGATGAAATTTTAACATTTAATCTTTTGACTTTAAATGACGGTTGGATGTGAATTATTACTTTTTCAACGAAAATAAGTGTGTTTAAAGTCATTTCTGTGCCTGAAATTGGTCAAAATTGAAAATTTTGAGTAAGCAAAACTCTGAAAAAATGGCAATTTTGGTCACTGTGAGGGTTTAAAAAGTGGTTATTCAACATGAGGCCCGATCCAAATGACATTTTGAATCATTTTTGGTAGAGTCCAAAAAATCCATTTTCTGATGAAAAACGATGACCCCGGACCAGTCGAACGTTGAAAAAATTGTCAATATTGATGAAATTTTAACATTTAATCTTTTGAGTTTAAATGAAGGTTGGATGTGAGTTATTACTTTTTCAACTAAAATAAGTGTGTTTAAAGTAATTTCTGTGCCTGAAATTGGTCAAAATTGAAGATTTTGAGTAAGCAAAACTCTGTAAAAATGGCAATTTTGGTCACTGTGAGGGTTTAAAAAGTGGGTATTCAACATGAGGCCCGATCCAAATGACATTTTGAATCATTTTTGGTAGAATCCAAAAAATCAATTTTCTGATGAAAAACGATGACCCCGGACCAGTCGAATGTTGAAAAAATGGTCGATATTGATGAAATTTTAACATTTAATCTTTTGACTTTAAATGACGGTTGGATGTGAATTATTACTTTTTCAACTAAAATAAGTGTGTTTAAAGTCATTTCTGTGCCTGAAATTGGTCAAAATTGAAGATTTTGAGTAAGCAAAAGTCTGTAAAAATGGCAAATTTGGTCAATGTGAGGGTTTAAAAAGTGGTTATTCAATATGAGACCCGATCCAAAAGACATTTTGAATCATTTTTGACAGAGTCCAAAAAATCAATTTTGTGATGAAAAACGATGACCCCGGACCAGTCGAACGTTGAAAAAATGGTCAATATTGATGAAATTTTAACATTTAATCTTTTGACTTAAAATGACGGTTGGATGTGAATTATTACTTTTTCAACTAAAATAAGTGTGTTTAAAGTCATTTCTGTGCCTGAAATTGGTCAAAATTGAAGATTTTGAGTAAGCAAAACTCTGTAAAAATGGCAATTTTGGTCACTGTGAGGGTTTAAAAAGTGGTTATTCAACATGAGGCCCGATCCAAATGACATTTTGAATCATTTTTGGTGGAGTCCAAAAAATCAATTTTCTGATGAAAAACGATGACCCCGGACCAGTCGAACGTTGAAAAAATGGTCAATATTGATGAAATTTTAACATTTAATCTTTTGAGTTTAAATGAAGGTTGGATGTGAGTTATTACTTTTTCAACTAAAATAAGTGTGTTTAAAGTCATTTCTGTGCCTGAAATTGGTAAAAATTGAAGATTTTGAGTAAGCAAAACTCTGTAAAAATGGCAATTTTGGTCACTGTGAGGGTTTAAAAAGTGGTTATTCAACATGAGGCCCGATCCAAATGAAATTTTGAATCATTTTTGGTAGAATCCAAAAAATCAATTTTCTGATGAAAAACGATGACCCCGGACCAGTCGAATGTTGAAAAAATGGTCAATATTGATGAAATTTTAACATTTAATCTTTTGACTTTAAATGACGGTTGGATGTGAATTATTACTTTTTCAACTAAAATAAGTGTGTTTAAAGTCATTTCTGTGCCTGAAATTGGTCAAAATTGAAGATTTTGAGTAAGCAAAAGTCTGTAAAAATGGCAAATTTGGTCAATGTGAGGGTTTAAAAAGTGGTTATTCAATATGAGACCCGATCCAAAAGACATTTTGAATCATTTTTGGTAGAGTCCAAAAAATCAATTTTCTGATGAAAAACGATGACCCCGGACCAGTCGAACGTTGAAAAAATGGTCAATATTGATGAAATTTTAACATTTAATCTTTTGACTTTAAATTACGGTTGGATGTGAGTTATTACTTTTTCAACTAAAATAAGTGTGTTTAAAGTCATTTCTGTGCCTGAAATTGGTCAAAATTGAAGATTTTGAGTAAGCAAAACTCTGTAAAAATGGCAATTTTGGTCACTGTGAGGGTTTAAAAAGTGGTTATTCAACATGAGGCCCGATCCAAATGACATTTTGAATCATTTTTGGTAGAGTCCAAAAAATCCATTTTCTGATGAAAAACGATGACCCCGGACCAGTCGAACGTTGAAAAAATGGTCAATATTGATGAAATTTTAACATTTAATCTTTTGAGTTTAAATGAAGGTTGGATGTGAATTATTACTTTTTCAACGAAAATAAGTGTGTTTAAAGTCATTTCTGTGCCTGAAATTGGTCAAAATTGAAAATTTTGAGTAAGCAAAACTCTGTAAAAATGGCAATTTTGGTCACTGTGAGGGTTTAAAAAGTGGTTATTCAACATGAGGCCCGATCCAAATGACATTTTGAATCATTTTCGGTAGAAACTAAAAAATCAATTTTCTGATGAAAAACGATGACCCGGACCAGTCGAATGTTGAAAAAATGGTCAATATTGATGAAATTTTAACATTTAATCTTTTGACTTTAAATGACGGTTGGATGTGAATTATTACTTTTTCAACTAAAATAAGTGTGTTTAAAGTCATTTCTGTGCCTGAAATTGGTCAAAATTGAAGATTTTGAGTAAGCAAAAGTCTGTAAAAATGGCAAATTTGGTCAATGTGAGGGTTTAAAAAGTGGTTATTCAATATGAGACCCGATCCAAAAGACATTTTGAATCATTTTTGACAGAGTCCAAAAAATCAATTTTCTGATGAAAAACGATGACCCCGGACCAGTCGAACATTGAAAAAATGGTCAATATTGATGAAATTTTAACATTTAATCTTTTGACTTTAAATGACGGTTGGATGTGAATTATTACTTTTTCAACTAAAATAAGTGTGTTTAAAGTCATTTCTGTGCCTGAAATTGGTCAAAATTGAAGATTTTGAGTAAGCAAAAGTCTGTAAAAATGGCAAATTTGGTCAATGTGAGGGTTTAAAAAGTGGTTATTCAATATGAGACCCGATCCAAAAGACATTTTGAATCATTTTTGACAGAGTCCAAAAAATCAATTTTCTGATGAAAAACGATGACCCCGGACCAGTCGAACATTGAAAAAATGGTCAATATTGATGAAATTTTAACATTTAATCTTTTGACTTTAAATGACGGTTGGATGTGAATTATTACTTTTTCAACTAAAATAAGTGTGTTTAAAGTCATTTCTGTGCCTGAAATTGGTCAAAATTGAAGATTTTGAGTAAGCAAAACTCTGTAAAAATGGCAATTTTGGTCACTGTGAGGGTTTAAAAAGTGGATATTCAACATGAGGCCCAATCCAAATAACATTTTGAATCATTTTTGGTAGAGTCCAAAAAATCAATTTTCTGATGAAAAACGATGACCCCGGACCAGTCGAACGTTGAAAAAATGGTCAATATTGATGAAATTTTAACATTTAATCTTTTGACTTAAAATGACGGTTGGATGTGAATTATTACTTTTTCAACTAAAATAAGTGTGTTTAAAGTCATTTCTGTGCCTGAAATTGGTCAAAATTGAAGATTTTGAGTAAGCAAAACTCTGTAAAAATGGCAATTTTGGTCACTGTGAGGGTTTAAAAAGTGGTTATTCAACATGAGGCCCGATCCAAATGACATTTTGAATCATTTTTGGTGGAGTCCAAAAAATCAATTTTCTGATGAAAAACGATGACCCCGGACCAGTCGAACGTTGAAAAAATGGTCAATATTGATGAAATTTTAACATTTAAACTTTTGACTTAAAATGACGGTTGGATGTGAATTATTACTTTTTCAACTAAAATAAGTGTGTTTAAAGTCATTTCTGTGCCTGAAATTGGTCAAAATTGAAGATTTTGAGTAAGCAAAACTCTGCAAAAATGGCAATTTTGGTCACTGTGAGGGTTTAAAAAGTGGATATTCAACATGAGGCCCAATCCAAATGACATTTTGAATCATTTTTGGTAGAGTCCAAAAAATCAATTTTCTGATGAAAAACGATGACCCCGGACCAGTCGAACGTTGAAAAAATGGTCAATATTGATGAAATTTTAACATTTAATCTTTTGACTTTAAATGACGGTTGGATGTGAATTATTACTTTTTCAACGAAAATAAGTGTGTTTAAAGTCATTTCTGTGCCTGAAATTGGTCAAAATTGAAGATTTTGAGTAAGCAAAACTCTGTAAAAATGGCAATTTTGGTCACTGTGAGGGTTTAAAAAGTGGTTATTCAACATGAGGCCCGATCCAAATGACATTTTGAATCATTTTTGGTGGAGTCCAAAAAATCAATTTTCTGATGAAAAACGATGACCCCGGACCAGTCGAACGTTGAAAAAATGGTCAATATTGATGAAATTTTAACATTTAATCTTTTGACTTAAAATGACGGTTGGATGTGAATTATTACTTTTTCAACGAAAATAAGTGTGTTTAAAGTCATTTCTGTGCCTGAAATTGGTCAAAATTGAAGATTTTGAGTAAGCAAAACTCTGCAAAAATGGCAATTTTGGTCACTGTGAGGGTTTAAAAAGTGGATATTCAACATGAGGCCCAATCCAAATGACATTTTGAATCATTTTTGGTAGAGTCCAAAAAATCAATTTTCTGATGAAAAACGATGACCCCGGACCAGTCGAACGTTGAAAAAATGGTCAATATTGATGAAATTTTAACATTTAATCTTTTGACTTTAAATGAAGGTTGGATGTGAGTTATTACTTTTCAACTAAAATAAGTGTGTTTAAAGTCATTTCTGTGCCTGAAATTGGTCAAAATTGAAGATTTTGAGTAAGCAAAACTCTGTAAAAATGCCAATTTTGGTCACTGTGAGGGTTTAAAAAGTGGTTATTCAACATGAGGCCCGATCCAAATGACATTTTGAATCATTTTTGGTAGAGTCCAAAAAATCATTTTCTGATGGAAAACGATGACCCCGGACCAGTCGAACGTTGAAAAAATGGTCAATATTGATGAAATTTTAACATTTAATCTTTTGACTTTAAATGACGGTTGGATGTGAATTATTACTTTTTCAACGAAAATAAGTGTGTTTAAAGTAATTTCTGTGCCTGAAATTGGTCAAAATTGAAGATTTTGAGTAAGCAAAACTCTGTAAAAATGGCAATTTTGGTCACTGTGAGGGTTTAAAAAGTGGGTATTCAACATGAGGCCCGATCCAAATGACATTTTGAATCATTTTTGGTAGAATCCAAAAAATCAATTTTCTGATGAAAAACGATGACCCCGGACCAGTCGAATGTTGAAAAAATTGTCAATATTGATGAAATTTTAACATTTAATCTTTTGACTTTAAATGACGGTTGGATGTGAATTATTACTTTTTCAACTAAAATAAGTGTGTTTAAAGTCATTTCTGTGCCTGAAATTGGTCAAAATTGAAGATTTTGAGTAAGCAAAAGTCTGTAAAAATGGCAAATTTGGTCAATGTGAGGGTTTAAAAAGTGGTTATTCAATATGAGACCCGATCCAAAAGACATTTTGAATCATTTTTGACAGAGTCCAAAAAATCAATTTTCTGATGAAAAACGATGACCCCGGACCAGTCGAACGTTGAAAAAATGGTCAATATTGATGAAATTTTAACATTTAATCTTTTGACTTAAAATGACGGTTGGATGTGAATTATTACTTTTTCAACTAAAATAAGTGTGTTTAAAGTCATTTCTGTGCCTGAAATTGGTCAAAATTGAAGATTTTGAGTAAGCAAACCTCTGTAAAAATGGCAATTTTGGTCACTGTGAGGGTTTAAAAAGTGGTTATTCAACATGAGGCCCGATCCAAATGACATTTTGAATCATTTTTGGTGGAGTCCAAAAAATCAATTTTCTGATGAAAAACGATGACCCCGGACCAGTCGAACGTTGAAAAAATGGTCAATATTGATGAAATTTTAACATTTAATCTTTTGAGTTTAAATGAAGGTTGGATGTGAGTTATTACTTTTTCAACTAAAATAAGTGTGTTTAAAGTCATTTCTGTGCCTGAAATTGGTAAAAATTGAAGATTTTGAGTAAGCAAAACTCTGTAAAAATGGCAATTTTGGTCACTGTGAGGGTTTAAAAAGTGGTTATTCAACATGAGGCCCAATCCAAATGACATTTTGAATCATTTTTGGTAGAGTCCAAAAAATCAATTTTCTGATGAAAAACGATGACCCCGGACCAGTCGAACGTTGAAAAAATGGTCAATATTGATGAAATTTTAACATTTAATCTTTTGAGTTTAAATGAAGGTTGGATGTGAGTTATTACTTTTTCAACTAAAATAAGTGTGTTTAAAGTCATTTCTGTGCCTGAAATTGGTAAAAATTGAAGATTTTGAGTAAGCAAAACTCTGTAAAAATGGCAATTTTGGTCACTGTGAGGGTTTAAAAAGTGGTTATTCAACATGAGGCCCGATCCAAATGACATTTTGAATCATTTTTGGTAGAGTCCAAAAAATCCATTTTCTGATGAAAAACGATGACCCCGGACCAGTCGAACGTTGAAAAAATGGTCAATATTGATGACATTTTAACATTTAATCTTTTGAGTTTAAATGAAGGTTGGATGTGAATTATTACTTTTTCCACGAAAATAAGTGTGTTTAAAGTCATTTCTGTGCCTGAAATTGGTCAAAATTGAAAATTTTGAGTAAGCAAAACTCTGTAAAAATGGCAATTTTGGTCACTGTGAGGGTTTAAAAAGTGGTTATTCAACATGAGGCCCGATCCAAATGACATTTTGAATCATTTTTGGTAGAATCCAAAAAATCAATTTTCTGATGAAAAACGATGACCCGGACCAGTCGAATGTTGAAAAAATGGTCAATATTGATGAAATTTTAACATTTAATCTTTTGACTTTAAATGACGGTTGGATGTGAATTATTACTTTTTCAACTAAAATAAGTGTGTTTAAAGTCATTTCTGTGCCTGAAATTGGTCAAAATTGAAGATTTTGAGTAAGCAAAAGTCTGTAAAAATGGCAAATTTGGTCAATGTGAGGGTTTAAAAAGTGGTTATTCAATATGAGACCCAATCCAAAAGACATTTTGAATCATTTTTGACAGAGTCCAAAAAATCAATTTTCTGATGAAAAACGATGACCCCGGACTAGTCGAACATTGAAAAAATGGTCAATATTGATGAAATTTTAACATTTAATCTTTTGACTTTAAATGACGGTTGGATGTGAATTATTACTTTTTCAACTAAAATAAGTGTGTTTAAAGTCATTTCTGTGCCTGAAATTGGTCAAAATTGAAGATTTTGAGAAAGCAAAACTGTAAAAATGCCAATTTTGGTCACTGTGAGGGTTTAAAAAGTGGTTATTCAACATGAGGCCCGATCCAAATGACATTTTGAATAATTTTTGGTAGAGTCCAAAAAATCATTTTCTGATCGAAAACGATGACCCCGGACCAGTCGAACGTTGAAAAAATTGTCAATATTGATGAAATTTTAACATTTAATCTTTTGACTTTAAATTACGGTTGGATGTGAATTATTACTTTTTCAACTAAAATAAGTGTGTTTAAAGTCATTTCTGTGCCTGAAATTGGTCAAAATTGAAGATTTTGAGTAAGCAAAACTCTGTAAAAATGGCAATTTTGGTCACTGTGAGGGTTTAAAAAGTGGATATTCAACATGAGGCCCAATCCAAATAACATTTTGAATCATTTTTGGTAGAGTCCAAAAAATCAATTTTCTGATGAAAAACGATGACCCCGGACCAGTCGACGTTGAAAAAATGGTCAATATTGATGAAATTTTAACATTTAATCTTTTGACTTAAAATGACGGTTGGATGTGAATTATTACTTTTTCAACTAAAATAAGTGTGTTTAAAGTCATTTCTGTGCCTGAAATTGGTCAAAATTGAAGATTTTGAGTATGCAAAACTCTGTAAAAATGGCAATTTTGGTCACTGTGAGGGTTTAAAAAGTGGATATTCAACATGAGGCCCAATCCAAATGACATTTTGAATCATTTTTGGTAGAGTCCAAAAAATCAATTTTCTGATGAAAAACGATGACCCCGGACCAGTCGAACGTTGAAAAAATGGTCAATATTGATGAAATTTTAACATTTAATCTTTTGACTTTAAATGACGGTTGGATGTGAATTATTACTTTTTCAACGAAAATAAGTGTTTAAAGTCATTTCTGTGCCTGAAATTGGTCAAAATTGAAAATTTTGAGTAAGCAAAACTCTGAAAAAATGGCAATTTTGGTCACTGTGAGGGTTTAAAAAGTGGTTATTCAACATGAGGCCCGATCCAAATGACATTTTGAATCATTTTTGGTAGAGTCCAAAAAATCCATTTTCTGATGAAAAACGATGACCCCGGGCCAGTCGAACGTTGAAAAAATGGTCAATATTGATGAAAATTTAACATTTAATCTTTTGAGTTTAAATGAAGGTTGGATGTGAATTATTACTTTTTCAACTAAAATAAGTGTGTTTAAAGTCATTTCTGTGCCTGAAATTGGTCAAAATTGAAGATTTTGAGAAAGCAAAACTGTAAAAATGCCAATTTTGGTCACTGTGAGGGTTTAAAAAGTGGTTATTCAACATGAGGCCCGATCCAAATGACATTTTGAATAATTTTTGGTAGAGTCCAAAAAATCATTTTCTGATCGAAAACGATGACCCCGGACCAGTCGAACGTTGAAAAAATTGTCAATATTGATGAAATTTTAACATTTAATCTTTTGACTTTAAATTACGGTTGGATGTGAATTATTACTTTTTCAACTAAAATAAGTGTGTTTAAAGTCATTTCTGTGCCTGAAATTGGTCAAAATTGAAGATTTTGAGTAAGCAAAACTCTGTAAAAATGGCAATTTTGGTCACTGTGAGGGTTTAAAAAGTGGTTATTCAACATGAGGCCCGATCCAAATGACATTTTGAATCATTTTTGGTAGAGTCCAAAAAATCATTTTCTGATGGAAAACGATGACCCCGGACCAGTCGAACGTTGAAAAAATGGTCAATATTGATGAAATTTTAACATTTAATCTTTTGACTTTAAATGACGGTTGGATGTGAATTATTACTTTTTCAACTAAAATAAGTGTGTTTAAAGTCATTTCTGTGCCTGAAATTGGTCAAAATTGAAAATTTTGAGTAAGCAAAACTCTGAAAAAATGGCAATTTTGGTCACTGTGAGGGTTTAAAAAGTGGTTATTCAACATGAGGCCCGATCCAAATGACATTTTGAATCATTTTTGGTAGAGTCCAAAAAATCCATTTTCTGATGAAAAACGATGACCCCGGACCAGTCGAACGTTGAAAAAATTGTCAATATTGATGAAATTTTAACATTTAATCTTTTGAGTTTAAATGAAGGTTGGATGTGAGTTATTACTTTTTCAACTAAAATAAGTGTGTTTAAAGTAATTTCTGTGCCTGAAATTGGTCAAAATTGAAGATTTTGAGTAAGCAAAACTCTGTAAAAATGGCAATTTTGGTCACTGTGAGGGTTTAAAAAGTGGGTATTCAACATGAGGCCCGATCCAAATGACATTTTGAATCATTTTTGGTAGAATCCAAAAAATCAATTTTCTGATGAAAAACGATGACCCCGGACCAGTCGAATGTTGAAAAAATGGTCAATATTGATGAAATTTTAACATTTAATCTTTTGACTTTAAATTACGGTTGGATGTGAGTTATTACGTTTTCAACTAAAATAAGTGTGTTTAAAGTCATTTCTGTGCCTGAAATTGGTCAAAATTGAAGATTTTGAGTAAGCAAAACTCTGTAAAAATGGCAATTTTGGTCACTGTGAGGGTTTAAAAAGTGGTTATTCAACATGAGGCCCGATCCAAATGACATTTTGAATCATTTTTGGTAGAGTCCAAAAAATCATTTTCTGATGGAAAACGATGACCCCGGACCAGTCGAACGTTGAAAAAATGGTCAATATTGATGAAATTTTAACATTTAATCTTTTGACTTTAAATTACGGTTGGATGTGAATTATTACTTTTTCAACTAAAATAAGTGTGTTTAAAGTCATTTCTGTGCCTGAAATTGGTCAAAATTGAAGATTTTGAGTAAGCAAAACTCTGTAAAAATGGCAATTTTGGTCACTGTGAGGGTTTAAAAAGTGGATATTCAACATGAGGCCCAATCCAAATAACATTTTGAATCATTTTTGGTAGAGTCCAAAAAATCAATTTTCTGATGAAAAACGATGACCCCCGGACCAGTCGAACCTTGAAAAAATGGTCAATATTGATGAAATTTTAACATTTAATCTTTTGACTTTAAATGAAGGTTGGATGTGAGTTATTACTTTTTCAACTAAAATAAGTGTGTTTAAAGTCATTTCTGTGCCTGAAATTGGTCAAAATTGAAGATTTTGAGTAAGCAAAACTCTGTAAAAATGGCAATTTTGGTCACTGTGAGGGTTTAAAAAGTGGTTATTCAACATGAGGCCCGATCCAAATGACATTTTGAATCATTTTTGGTAGAATCCAAAAAATCAATTTTCTGATGAAAAATGATGACCCCGGACCAGTCGAACGTTGAAAAAATGGTCAATATTGATGAAATTTTAACATTTAATCTTTTGACTTTAAATTACGGTTGGATGTGAATTATTACTTTTTCAACTAAAATAAGTGTGTTTAAAGTCATTTCTGTGCCTGAAATTGGTCAAAATTGAAGATTTTGAGTAAGCAAAACTCTGTAAAAATGGCAATTTTGGTCACTGTGAGGGTTTAAAAAGTGGTTATTCAACATGAGGCCCGATCCAAATGACATTTTGAATCATTTTTGGTAAAGTCCAAACAATCATTTTCTGATGGAAAACGATGACCCCGGACCAGTCGAACGTTGAAAAAATGGTCAATATTGATGAAATTTTAACATTTAATCTTTTGACTTTAAATGACGGTTGAATGTGAGTTATTACTTTTTCAACGAAAATAAGTGTGTTAAAAGTCATTTCTGTGCCTGAAATTGGTCAAAATTGAAACTTTTGAGTAAGCAAAACTCTGAAAAAATGGCAATTTTGGTCACTGTGAGGGTTTAAAAAGTGGTTATTCAACATGAGGCCCGATCCAAATGACATTTTGAATCATTTTTGGTAGAGTCCAAAAAATCCATTTTCTGATGAAAAACGATGACCCCGGACCAGTCGAACGTTGAAAAAATGGTCAATATTGATGAAATTTTAACATTTAATCTTTTGACTTTAAATTACGGTTGGATATGAATTATTACTTTTTCAACTAAAATAAGTGTGTTTAAAGTCATTTCTGTGCCTGAAATTGGTCAAAATTGAAGATTTTGAGTAAGCAAAACTCTGTAGAAATGGCAATTTTGGTCACTGTGAGGGTTTAAAAAGTGGTTATTCAACATGAGGCCCGATCCAAATGACATTTTGAATCATTTTTAGTAGAATCCAAAAAATCAATTTTCTGATGAAAAACGATGACCCCGGACCAGTCAAATGTTGAAAAAATGGTCAATATTGATGAAATTTTAACATTTAATCTTTTGACTTTAAATGACGGTTGGATGTGAATTATTAATTTTTCAACTAAAATAAGTGTGTTTAAAGTCATTTCTGTGCCTGAAATTGGTCAAAATTGAAGATTTTGAGTAAGCAAAACTCTGTAAAAATGGCAATTTTGGTCACTGTGAGGGTTTAAAAAGTGGATATTCAACATGAGGCCCAATCCAAATGACATTTTGAATCATTTTTGGTAGAGTCCAAAAAATCAATTTTCTGATGAAAAAGGATGACCCCGGACCAGTCGAACGTTGTAAAAATGGTCAATATTGATGAAATTTTAACATTCAATCTTTTGACTTAAAATGACGGTTGGATGTGAATTATTACTTTTTCAAATAAAATGAGTGTGTTTAAAGTCATTTCTGTGCCTGAAATTGGTCAAAATTGAAGATTTTGAGTAAGCAAAACTCTGTAAAAATGGCAATTTTGGTCACTGTGAGGGTGTAAAAAGTGGTTATTCAACATGAGGCCCGATCCAAATGACATTTTGAATCATTTTTGATAGAGTCCAAAAAATCAATTTTCTGATAAAAAACGATGACCCCGGACCAGTCGAATGTTGAAAAAATTGTCAATATTGATGAAATTTTAACATTTAATCTTTTGACTTTAAAAGAAGGTTGGATGTGAGTTATTACTTTTTCAACTAAAATAAGTGTGTTTAAAGTCATTTCTGTGCCTGAAATTGGTCAAAATTGAAGATTTTGAGTAAGCAAAACTCTGTAAAAATGGCAATTTTGGTCACTGTGAGGGTTTAAAAAGTGGTTATTCAACATGAGGCCCGATCCAAATGACATTTTGAATCATTTTTGGTAGAGTCCAAAAAATCATTTTCTGATGGAAAACGATGACCCCGGACCAGTCGAACGTTGAAAAAATGGTCAATATTGATTAAATTTTAACATTTAATCTTTTGACTTAAAATGACGGTTGGATGTGAATTATTACTTTTTCAACTAAAATAAGTGTGTTTAAAGTCATTTCTGTGCCTGAAATTGGTCAAAATTGAAGATTTTGAGTATGCAAAACTCTGTAAAAATGGCAATTTTGGTCACTGTGAGGGTTTAAAAAGTGGATATTCAACATGAGGCCCAATCCAAATGACATTTTGAATCATTTTTGGTAGAGTCCAAAAAATCAATTTTCTGATGAAAAACGATGACCCCGGACCAGTCGAACGTTGAAAAAATGGTCAATATTGATGAAATTTTAACATTTAATCTTTTGACTTTAAATGACGGTTGGATGTGAATTATTACTTTTTCAACGAAAATAAGTGTTTAAAGTCATTTCTGTGCCTGAAATTGGTCAAAATTGAAAATTTTGAGTAAGCAAAACTCTGAAAAAATGGCAATTTTGGTCACTGTGAGGGTTTAAAAAGTGGTTATTCAACATGAGGCCCGATCCAAATGACATTTTGAATCATTTTTGGTAGAGTCCAAAAAATCCATTTTCTGATGAAAAACGATGACCCCGGGCCAGTCGAACGTTGAAAAAATGGTCAATATTGATGAAAATTTAACATTTAATCTTTTGAGTTTAAATGAAGGTTGGATGTGAATTATTACTTTTTCAACTAAAATAAGTGTGTTTAAAGTCATTTCTGTGCCTGAAATTGGTCAAAATTGAAGATTTTGAGTATGCAAAACTCTGTAAAAATGGCAATTTTGGTCACTGTGAGGGTTTAAAAAGTGGATATTCAACATGAGGCCCAATCCAAATGACATTTTGAATCATTTTTGGTAGAGTCCAAAAAATCAATTTTCTGATGAAAAACGATGACCCCGGACCAGTCGAACGTTGAAAAAATGGTCAATATTGATGAAATTTTAACATTTAATCTTTTGACTTTAAATGACGGTTGGATGTGAATTATTACTTTTTCAACGAAAATAAGTGTTTAAAGTCATTTCTGTGCCTGAAATTGGTCAAAATTGAAAATTTTGAGTAAGCAAAACTCTGAAAAAATGGCAATTTTGGTCACTGTGAGGGTTTAAAAAGTGGTTATTCAACATGAGGCCCGATCCAAATGACATTTTGAATCATTTTTGGTAGAGTCCAAAAAATCCATTTTCTGATGAAAAACGATGACCCCGGGCCAGTCGAACGTTGAAAAAATGGTCAATATTGATGAAAATTTAACATTTAATCTTTTGAGTTTAAATGAAGGTTGGATGTGAATTATTACTTTTTCAACTAAAATAAGTGTGTTTAAAGTCATTTCTGTGCCTGAAATTGGTCAAAATTGAAGATTTTGAGAAAGCAAAACTGTAAAAATGCCAATTTTGGTCACTGTGAGGGTTTAAAAAGTGGTTATTCAACATGAGGCCCGATCCAAATGACATTTTGAATAATTTTTGGTAGAGTCCAAAAAATCATTTTCTGATCGAAAACGATGACCCCGGACCAGTCGAACGTTGAAAAAATTGTCAATATTGATGAAATTTTAACATTTAATCTTTTGACTTTAAATTACGGTTGGATGTGAATTATTACTTTTTCAACTAAAATAAGTGTGTTTAAAGTCATTTCTGTGCCTGAAATTGGTCAAAATTGAAGATTTTGAGTAAGCAAAACTCTGTAAAAATGGCAATTTTGGTCACTGTGAGGGTTTAAAAAGTGGTTATTCAACATGAGGCCCGATCCAAATGACATTTTGAATCATTTTTGGTAGAGTCCAAAAAATCATTTTCTGATGGAAAACGATGACCCCGGACCAGTCGAACGTTGAAAAAATGGTCAATATTGATGAAATTTTAACATTTAATCTTTTGACTTTAAATGACGGTTGGATGTGAATTATTACTTTTTCAACTAAAATAAGTGTGTTTAAAGTCATTTCTGTGCCTGAAATTGGTCAAAATTGAAAATTTTGAGTAAGCAAAACTCTGAAAAAATGGCAATTTTGGTCACTGTGAGGGTTTAAAAAGTGGTTATTCAACATGAGGCCCGATCCAAATGACATTTTGAATCATTTTTGGTAGAGTCCAAAAAATCCATTTTCTGATGAAAAACGATGACCCCGGACCAGTCGAACGTTGAAAAAATTGTCAATATTGATGAAATTTTAACATTTAATCTTTTGAGTTTAAATGAAGGTTGGATGTGAGTTATTACTTTTTCAACTAAAATAAGTGTGTTTAAAGTAATTTCTGTGCCTGAAATTGGTCAAAATTGAAGATTTTGAGTAAGCAAAACTCTGTAAAAATGGCAATTTTGGTCACTGTGAGGGTTTAAAAAGTGGGTATTCAACATGAGGCCCGATCCAAATGACATTTTGAATCATTTTTGGTAGAATCCAAAAAATCAATTTTCTGATGAAAAACGATGACCCCGGACCAGTCGAATGTTGAAAAAATGGTCAATATTGATGAAATTTTAACATTTAATCTTTTGACTTTAAATTACGGTTGGATGTGAGTTATTACGTTTTCAACTAAAATAAGTGTGTTTAAAGTCATTTCTGTGCCTGAAATTGGTCAAAATTGAAGATTTTGAGTAAGCAAAACTCTGTAAAAATGGCAATTTTGGTCACTGTGAGGGTTTAAAAAGTGGTTATTCAACATGAGGCCCGATCCAAATGACATTTTGAATCATTTTTGGTAGAGTCCAAAAAATCATTTTCTGATGGAAAACGATGACCCCGGACCAGTCGAACGTTGAAAAAATGGTCAATATTGATGAAATTTTAACATTTAATCTTTTGACTTTAAATTACGGTTGGATGTGAATTATTACTTTTTCAACTAAAATAAGTGTGTTTAAAGTCATTTCTGTGCCTGAAATTGGTCAAAATTGAAGATTTTGAGTAAGCAAAACTCTGTAAAAATGGCAATTTTGGTCACTGTGAGGGTTTAAAAAGTGGATATTCAACATGAGGCCCAATCCAAATAACATTTTGAATCATTTTTGGTAGAGTCCAAAAAATCAATTTTCTGATGAAAAACGATGACCCCCGGACCAGTCGAACCTTGAAAAAATGGTCAATATTGATGAAATTTTAACATTTAATCTTTTGACTTTAAATGAAGGTTGGATGTGAGTTATTACTTTTTCAACTAAAATAAGTGTGTTTAAAGTCATTTCTGTGCCTGAAATTGGTCAAAATTGAAGATTTTGAGTAAGCAAAACTCTGTAAAAATGGCAATTTTGGTCACTGTGAGGGTTTAAAAAGTGGTTATTCAACATGAGGCCCGATCCAAATGACATTTTGAATCATTTTTGGTAGAATCCAAAAAATCAATTTTCTGATGAAAAATGATGACCCCGGACCAGTCGAACGTTGAAAAAATGGTCAATATTGATGAAATTTTAACATTTAATCTTTTGACTTTAAATTACGGTTGGATGTGAATTATTACTTTTTCAACTAAAATAAGTGTGTTTAAAGTCATTTCTGTGCCTGAAATTGGTCAAAATTGAAGATTTTGAGTAAGCAAAACTCTGTAAAAATGGCAATTTTGGTCACTGTGAGGGTTTAAAAAGTGGTTATTCAACATGAGGCCCGATCCAAATGACATTTTGAATCATTTTTGGTAAAGTCCAAACAATCATTTTCTGATGGAAAACGATGACCCCGGACCAGTCGAACGTTGAAAAAATGGTCAATATTGATGAAATTTTAACATTTAATCTTTTGACTTTAAATGACGGTTGAATGTGAGTTATTACTTTTTCAACGAAAATAAGTGTGTTAAAAGTCATTTCTGTGCCTGAAATTGGTCAAAATTGAAACTTTTGAGTAAGCAAAACTCTGAAAAAATGGCAATTTTGGTCACTGTGAGGGTTTAAAAAGTGGTTATTCAACATGAGGCCCGATCCAAATGACATTTTGAATCATTTTTGGTAGAGTCCAAAAAATCCATTTTCTGATGAAAAACGATGACCCCGGACCAGTCGAACGTTGAAAAAATGGTCAATATTGATGAAATTTTAACATTTAATCTTTTGACTTTAAATTACGGTTGGATATGAATTATTACTTTTTCAACTAAAATAAGTGTGTTTAAAGTCATTTCTGTGCCTGAAATTGGTCAAAATTGAAGATTTTGAGTAAGCAAAACTCTGTAGAAATGGCAATTTTGGTCACTGTGAGGGTTTAAAAAGTGGTTATTCAACATGAGGCCCGATCCAAATGACATTTTGAATCATTTTTAGTAGAATCCAAAAAATCAATTTTCTGATGAAAAACGATGACCCCGGACCAGTCAAATGTTGAAAAAATGGTCAATATTGATGAAATTTTAACATTTAATCTTTTGACTTTAAATGACGGTTGGATGTGAATTATTAATTTTTCAACTAAAATAAGTGTGTTTAAAGTCATTTCTGTGCCTGAAATTGGTCAAAATTGAAGATTTTGAGTAAGCAAAACTCTGTAAAAATGGCAATTTTGGTCACTGTGAGGGTTTAAAAAGTGGATATTCAACATGAGGCCCAATCCAAATGACATTTTGAATCATTTTTGGTAGAGTCCAAAAAATCAATTTTCTGATGAAAAAGGATGACCCCGGACCAGTCGAACGTTGTAAAAATGGTCAATATTGATGAAATTTTAACATTCAATCTTTTGACTTAAAATGACGGTTGGATGTGAATTATTACTTTTTCAAATAAAATGAGTGTGTTTAAAGTCATTTCTGTGCCTGAAATTGGTCAAAATTGAAGATTTTGAGTAAGCAAAACTCTGTAAAAATGGCAATTTTGGTCACTGTGAGGGTGTAAAAAGTGGTTATTCAACATGAGGCCCGATCCAAATGACATTTTGAATCATTTTTGATAGAGTCCAAAAAATCAATTTTCTGATAAAAAACGATGACCCCGGACCAGTCGAATGTTGAAAAAATTGTCAATATTGATGAAATTTTAACATTTAATCTTTTGACTTTAAATGAAGGTTGGATGTGAGTTATTACTTTTTCAACTAAAATAAGTGTGTTTAAAGTCATTTCTGTGCCTGAAATTGGTCAAAATTGAAGATTTTGAGTAAGCAAAACTCTGTAAAAATGGCAATTTTGGTCACTGTGAGGGTTTAAAAAGTGGTTATTCAACATGAGGCCCGATCCAAATGACATTTTGAATCATTTTTGGTAGAGTCCAAAAAATCATTTTCTGATGGAAAACGATGACCCCGGACCAGTCGAACGTTGAAAAAATGGTCAATATTGATTAAATTTTATCATTTAATCTTTTGACTTTAAATGACGGTTGGATGTGAATTATTACTTTTTCAACGAAAATAAGTGTGTTTAAAGTCATTTCTGTGCCTGAAATTGGTCAAAATTGAAAATTTTGAGTAAGCAAAACTCTGTAAAATTGGCAATTTTGGTCACTGTGAGGGTGTAAAAAGTGGTTATTCAACATGAGGCCCGATCCAAATGACATTTTGAATAATTTTTGATAGAGTCCAAAAAATCAATTTTCTGATAAAAAAACGATGACCCCGGACCAGTCGAACGTTGAAAAAATAGTCAATATTGATGAAATTTTAACATTTAATCTTTTGACTTTAAATGAAGGTTGGATGTGAGTTATTACTTTTGCAACTAAAATAAGTGTGTTTAAAGTCATTTCTGTGCCTGAAATTGGTCAAAATTGAAGATTTTGAGTAAGCAAAACTCTGTAAAAATGGCAATTTTGGTCACTGTGAGGGTTTAAAAAGTGGTTATTCAACATGAGGCCCGATCCAAATGACAATTTGAATCATTTTTGGTAGAGTCCAAAAAATCATTTTCTGATGGAAAACGATGACCCCGGACCAGTCGAACGTTGAAAAAATGGTCAATATTGATGAAATTTTAACATTTAATCTTTTGACTTTAAATGACGGTTGGATGTGAATTATTACTTTTTCAACGAAAATAAGTGTGTTTAAAGTAATTTCTGTGCCTGAAATTGGTCAAAATTGAAAATTTTGAGTAAGCAAAACTCTGAAAAAATGGCAATTTTGGTCACTGTGAGGGTTTAAAAAGTGGTTATTCAACATGAGGCCCGATCCAAATGACATTTTTAATCATTTTTGGTAGAGTCCAAAAAATCAATTTTCTGATGAAAAACGATGACCCCGGACCAGTCGAACGTTGAAAAAATGGTCAATATTGATGAAATTTTAACATTTAATCTTTTGACTTTAAATTACGGTTGGATGTGAATTATTACTTTTTCAACGAAAATAAGTGTGTTTAAAGTCATTTCTGTGCCTGAAATTGGTCAAAATTGAAGATTTTGAGTAAGCAAAACTCTGTAAAAATGGCAATTTTGGTCACTGTGAGGGTTTAAAAAGTGGATATTCAACATGAGGCCCAATCCAAATAACATTTTGAATCATTTTTGGTAGAGTCCAAAAAATCAATTTTCTGATGAAAAACGATGACCCCGGACCAGTCGAACGTTGAAAAAATGGTCAATATTGATGAAATTTTAACATTTAATCTTTTGACTTTAAATGACGGTTGGATGTGAGTTATTACTTTTTCAACTAAAATAAGTGTGTTTAAAGTCATTTCTGTGCCTGAAATTGGTCAAAATTGAAACTTTTGAGTAAGCAAAACTCTGAAAAAATGGCAATTTTGGTCACTGTGAGGGTTTAAAAAGTGGTTATTCAACATGAGGCCCGATCCAAATGACATTTTGAATCATTTTTGGTAGAGTCCAAAAAATCAATTTTCTGATGAAAAACGATGACCCCGGACCAGTCGAACGTTGAAAAAATGGTCAATATTGATGAAATTTTAACATTTAATCTTTTGACTTTAAATTACGGTTGGATATGAATTATTACTTTTTCAACTAAAATAAGTGTGTTTAAAGTCATTTCTGTGCCTGAAATTGGTCAAAATTGAAGATTTTGAGTAAGCAAAACTCTGTAAAAATGGCAATTTTGGTCACTGTGAGGGTTTAAAAAGTGGATATTCAACATGAGGCCCGATCCAAATGACATTTTGAATCATTTTTGGTAGAGTCCAAAAAATCAATTTTCTGATGAAAAAGGATGACCCCGGACCAGTCGAACGTTGAAAAAATGGTCAATATTGATGAAATTTTAACATTCAATCTTTTGACTTAAAATGACAGTTGGATGTGAATTATTACTTTTTCAAATAAAATGAGTGTGTTTAAAGTCATTTCTGTGCCTGAAATTGGTCAAAATTGAAGATTTTGAGTAAGCAAAACTCTGTAAAAATGGCAATTTTGGTCACTGTGAGGGTGTAAAAAGTGGTTATTCAACATGAGGCCCGATCCAAATGACATTTTGAATCATTTTTGATAGAGTCCAAAAAATCAATTTTCTGATAAAAAACGATGACCCCGGACCAGTCGAATGTTGAAAAAATTGTCAATATTGATGAAATTTTAACATTTAATCTTTTGACTTTAAATGAAGGTTGGATGTGAGTTATTACTTTTTCAACTAAAATAAGTGTGTTTAAAGTCATTTCTGTGCCTGAAATTGGTCAAAATTGAAGATTTTGAGTAAGCAAAACTCTGTAAAAATGGCAATTTTGGTCACTGTGAGGGTTTAAAAAGTGGTTATTCAACATGAGGCCCGATCCAA
The DNA here is from genome assembly GCF_964263255.1 of Lissotriton vulgaris. NCBI lineage: Eukaryota > Metazoa > Chordata > Amphibia > Caudata > Salamandridae > Lissotriton > Lissotriton vulgaris. Next base: position 120,680 of record NW_028242082.1, on the reverse strand, counting down.
ATGACATTTTGAATCATTTTTGGTAGAGTCCAAAAAATCATTTTCTGATGGAAAACGATGACCCCGGACCAGTCGAACGTTGAAAAAATGGTCAATATTGAGGAAATTTTAACATTTAATCTTTTGACTTTAAATTACGGTTGGATGTGAATTATTACTTTTTCAACTAAAATAAGTGTGTTTAAAGTCATTTCTGTGCCTGAAATTGGTCAAAATTGAAGATTTTGAGTAAGCAAAACTCTGTAAAAATGGCAATTTTGGTCACTGTGAGGGTTTAAAAAGTGGTTATTCAACATGAGGCCCGATCCAAATGACATTTTGAATCATTTTTGGTAGAATCCAAAAAATCAATTTTCTGATGAAAAATGATGACCCCGGACCAGTCGAACGTTGAAAAAATGGTCAATATTGATGAAATTTTAACATTTAATCTTTTGACTTTAAATTACGGTTGGATGTGAATTATTACTTTTCAACTAAAATAAGTGTGTTTAAAGTCATTTCTGTGCCTGAAATTGGTCAAAATTGAAGATTTTGAGTAAGCAAAACTCTGTAAAAATGGCAATTTTGGTCACTGTGAGGGTTTAAAAAGTGGTTATTCAACATGAGGCCCGATCCAAATGACATTTTGAATCATTTTTGGTAAAGTCCAAACAATCATTTTCTGATGGAAAACGATGACCCCGGACCAGTCGAACGTTGAAAAAATGGTCAATATTGATGAAATTTTAACATTTAATCTTTTGACTTTAAATGACGGTTGGATGTGAGTTATTACTTTTTCAACGAAAATAAGTGTGTTAAAAGTCATTTCTGTGCCTGAAATTGGTCAAAATTGAAACTTTTGAGTAAGCAAAACTCTGAAAAAATGGCAATTTTGGTCACTGTGAGGGTTTAAAAAGTGGTTATTCAACATGAGGCCCGATCCAAATGACATTTTGAATCATTTTTGGTAGAGTCCAAAAAATCCATTTTCTGATGAAAAACGATGACCCCGGACCAGTCGAACGTTGAAAAAATGGTCAATATTGATGAAATTTTAACATTTAATCTTTTGACTTTAAATTACGGTTGGATATGAATTATTACTTTTTCAACTAAAATAAGTGTGTTTAAAGTCATTTCTGTGCCTGAAATTGGTCAAAATTGAAGATTTTGAGTAAGCAAAACTCTGTAAAAATGGCAATTTTGGTCACTGTGAGGGTTTAAAAAGTGGATATTCAACATGAGGCCCAATCCAAATGACATTTTGAATCATTTTTGGTAGAGTCCAAAAAATCAATTTTCTGATGAAAAAGGATGACCCTGGACCAGTCGAACGTTGTAAAAATGGTCAATATTGATGAAATTTTAACATTCAATCTTTTGACTTAAAATGACGGTTGGATGTGAATTATTACTTTTTCAAATAAAATGAGTGTGTTTAAAGTCATTTCTGTGCCTGAAATTGGTCAAAATTGAAGATTTTGAGTAAGCAAAACTCTGTAAAAATGGCAATTTTGGTCACTGTGAGGGTGTAAAAAGTGGTTATTCAACATGAGGCCCGATCCAAATGACATTTTGAATCATTTTTGATAGAGTCCAAAAAATCAATTTTCTGATAAAAAACGATGACCCCGGACCAGTCGAATGTTGAAAAAATTGTCAATATTGATGAAATTTTAACATTTAATCTTTTGACTTTAAATGAAGGTTGGATGTGAGTTATTACTTTTTCAACTAAAATAAGTGTGTTTAAAGTCATTTCTGTGCCTGAAATTGGTCAAAATTGAAGATTTTGAGTAAGCAAAACTCTGTAAAAATGGCAATTTTGGTCACTGTGAGGGTTTAAAAAGTGGTTATTCAACATGAGGCCCGATCCAAATGACATTTTGAATCATTTTTGGTAGAGTCCAAAAAATCATTTTCTGATGGAAAACGATGACCCCGGACCAGTCGAACGTTGAAAAAATGGTCAATATTGATTAAATTTTATCATTTAATCTTTTGACTTTAAATGACGGTTGGATGTGAATTATTACTTTTTCAACGAAAATAAGTGTGTTTAAAGTCATTTCTGTGCCTGAAATTGGTCAAAATTGAAAATTTTGAGTAAGCAAAACTCTGTAAAAATGGCAATTTTGGTCACTGTGAGGGTGTAAAAAGTGGTTATTCAACATGAGGCCCGATCCAAATGACATTTTGAATAATTTTTGATAGAGTCCAAAAAATCAATTTTCTGATAAAAAACGATGACCCCGGACCAGTCGAACGTTGAAAAAATAGTCAATATTGATGAAATTTTAACATTTAATCTTTTGACTTTAAATGACGGTTGGATGTGAATTATTACTTTTTCAACGAAAATAAGTGTGTTTAAAGTCATTTCTGTGCCTGAAATTGGTCAAAATTGAAGATTTTGAGTAAGCAAAACTCTGTAAAAATGGCAATTTTGGTCACTGTGAGGGTTTAAAAAGTGGATATTCAACATGAGGCCCAATCCAAATAACATTTTGAATCATTTTTGGTAGAGTCCAAAAAATCAATTTTCTGATGAAAAACGATGACCCCGGACCAGTCGAACGTTGAAAAAATGGTCAATATTGATGAAATTTTAACATTTAATCTTTTGACTTTAAATGACGGTTGGATGTGAGTTATTACTTTTTCAACTAAAATAAGTGTGTTTAAAGTCATTTCTGTGCCTGAAATTGGTCAAAATTGAAACTTTTGAGTAAGCAAAACTCTGAAAAAATGGCAATTTTGGTCACTGTGAGGGTTTAAAAAGTGGTTATTCAACATGAGGCCCGATCCAAATGACATTTTGAATCATTTTTGGTAGAGTCCAAAAAATCAATTTTCTGATGAAAAACGATGACCCCGGACCAGTCGAACGTTGAAAAAATGGTCAATATTGATGAAATTTTAACATTTAATCTTTTGACTTTAAATTACGGTTGGATATGAATTATTACTTTTTCAACTAAAATAAGTGTGTTTAAAGTCATTTCTGTGCCTGAAATTGGTCAAAATTGAAGATTTTGAGTAAGCAAAACTCTGTAAAAATGGCAATTTTGGTCACTGTGAGGGTTTAAAAAGTGGATATTCAACATGAGGCCCGATCAAAATGACATTTTGAATCATTTTTGGTAGAGTCCAAAAAATCAATTTTCTGATGAAAAAGGATGACCCCGGACCAGTCGAACGTTGAAAAAATGGTCAATATTGATGAAATTTTAACATTCAATCTTTTGACTTAAAATGACAGTTGGATGTGAAATATTACTTTTTCAAATAAAATGAGTGTGTTTAAAGTCATTTCTGTGCCTGAAATTGGTCAAAATTGAAGATTTTGAGTAAGCAAAACTCTGTAAAAATGGCAATTTTGGTCACTGTGAGGGTGTAAAAAGTGGTTATTCAACATCAGGCCCGATCCAAATGACATTTTGAATCATTTTTGATAGAGTCCAAAAAATCAATTTTCTGATAAAAAACGATGACCCCGGACCAGTCGAATGTTGAAAAAATTGTCAATATTGATGAAATTTTAACATTTAATCTTTTGACTTTAAATGAAGGTTGGATGTGAGTTATTACTTTTACAACTAAAATAAGTGTGTTTAAAGTCATTTCTGTGCCTGAAATTGGTCAAAATTGAAGATTTTGAGTAAGCAAAACTCTGTAAAAATGGCAATTTTGGTCACTGTGAGGGTTTAAAAAGTGGTTATTCAACATGAGGCCCAATCCAAATGACATTTTGAATCATTTTTGGTAGAGTCCAAAAAATCATTTTCTGATGGAAAACGATGACCCCGGACCAGTCGAACGTTGAAAAAATGGTCAATATTGATGAAATTTTAACATTTAATCTTTTGACTTTAAATTACGGTTGGATGTGAATTATTACTTTTTCAACTAAAATAAGTGTGTTTAAAGTCATTTCTGTGCCTGAAATTGGTCAAAATTGAAGATTTTGAGTAAGCAAAACTCTGTAAAAAATGCAATTTTGGTCACTGTGAGGGTTTAAAAAGTGGATATTCAACATGAGGCCCAATCCAAATAACATTTTGAATCATTTTTGGTAGAGTCCAAAAAATCAATTTTCTGATGAAAAACGATGACCCCGGACCAGTCGAACGTTGAAAAAATGGTCAATATTGATGAAATTTTAACATTTAATCTTTTGACTTAAAATGACGGTTGGATGTGAATTATTACTTTTTCAAATAAAATAAGTGTGTTTAATGTCATTTCTGTGCATGAAATTGGTAAAAATTGAAGATTTTGAGTAAGCAAAACTCTGTAAAAATGGCAATTTTGGTCACTGTGAGGGTGTAAAAAGTGGTTATTCAACATGAGGCCCGATCCAAATGACATTTTGAATCATTTTTGATAGAGTCCAAAAAATCAATTTTCTGATAAAAAACGATGACCCCGGACCAGTCGAACGTTGAAAAAATGGTCAATATTGATGAAATTTTAACATTTAATCTTTTGACTTAAAATGACGGTTGGATGTGAAATATTACTTTTTCAACTAAAATAAGTGTGTTTAAAGTCATTTCTGTGCCTGAAATTGGTCAAAATTGAAGATTTTGAGTAAGCAAAACTCTGTAAAAATGGCAATTTTGGTCACTGTGAGGGTTTAAAAAGTGGTTATTCAACATGAGGCCCGATCCAAATGACATTTTGAATCATTTTTGGTAGAGTCCAAAAAATCATTTTCTGATGGAAAACGATGACCCCGGACCAGTCGAACGTTGAAAAAATGGTCAATATTGATGAAATTTTAACATTTAATCTTTTGACTTTAAATTACGGTTGGATGTGAATTATTACTTTTTCAACTAAAATAAGTGTGTTTAAAGTCATTTCTGTGCCTGAAATTGGTCAAAATTGAAGATTTTGAGTAAGCAATACTCTGTAAAAAATGCAATTTTGGTCACTGTGAGGGTTTAAAAAGTGGATATTCAACATGAGGCCCAATCCAAATAACATTTTGAATCATTTTTGGTAGAGTCCAAAAAATCAATTTTCTGATGAAAAACGATGACCCCGGACCAGTCGAACGTTGAAAAAATGGTCAATATTGATGAAATTTTAACATTTAATCTTTTGACTTAAAATGACGGTTGGATGTGAATTATTACTTTTTCAACTAAAATAAGTGTGTTTAAAGTCATTTCTGTGCCTGAAATTGGTCAAAATTGAAGATTTTGAGTAAGCAAAACTCTGTAAAAATGGCAATTTTGGTCACTGTGAGGGTTTAAAAAGTGGTTATTCAACATGAGGCCCGATCCAAATGACATTTTGAATCATTTTTGATAGAGTCCAAAAAATCAATTTTCTGATAAAAAACGATGACCCCGGACCAGTCGAATGTTGAAAAAATTGTCAATATTGATGAAATTTTAACATTTAATCTTTTGACTTTAAATGAAGGTTGGATGTGAGTTATTACTTTTTCAACTAAAATAAGTGTGTTTAAAGTCATTTCTGTGCCTGAAATTGGTCAAAATTGAAGATTTTGAGTAAGCAAAACTCTGTAAAAATGGCAATTTTGGTCACTGTGAGGGTTTAAAAAGTGGTTATTCAACATGAGGCCCGATCCAAATGACATTTTGAATCATTTTTGGTAGAGTCCAAAAAATCATTTTCTGATGGAAAACGATGACCCCGGACCAGTCGAACATTGAAAAAATGGTCAATATTGATGAAATTTTAACATTTAATCTTTTGACTTTAAATTACGGTTTGATGTGAATTATTACTTTTTCAACTAAAATAAGTGTGTTTAAAGTCATTTCTGTGCCTGAAATTGGTCAAAATTGAAGATTTTGAGTAAGCAAAACTCTGTAAAAAATGCAATTTTGGTCACTGTGAGGGTTTAAAAAGTGGATTTTCAACATGAGGCCCAATCCAAATAACATTTTGAATCATTTTTGGTAGAGTCCAAAAAATCAATTTTCTGATGAAAAACGATGACCCCGGACCAGTCGAACGTTGAAAAAATGGTCAATATTGATGAAATTTTAACATTTAATCTTTTGACTTAAAATGACGGTTGGATGTGAATTATTACTTTTTCAAATAAAATAAGTGTGTTTAATGTCATTTCTGTGCATGAAATTGGTAAAAATTGAAGATTTTGAGTAAGCAAAACTCTGTAAAAATGGCAATTTTGGTCACTGTGAGGGTGTAAAAAGTGGTTATTCAACATGAGGCCCGATCCAAATGACATTTTGAATCATTTTTGATAGAGTCCAAAAAATCAATTTTCTGATAAAAAACGATGACCCCGGACCAGTCGAACGTTGAAAAAATGGTCAATATTGATGAAATTTTAACATTTAATCTTTTGACTTAAAATGACGGTTGGATGTGAATTATTACTTTTTCAACTAAAATAAGTGTGTTTAAAGTCATTTCTGTGCCTGAAATTGGTAAAAATTGAAGATTTTGAGTAAGCACAACTCTGTAAAAATGGCAATTTTGGTCACTGTGAGGGTTTAAAAAGTGGTTATTCAACATGAGGCCCGATCCAAATGACATTTTGAATCATTTTTGGTAGAATCCAAAAAATCAATTTTCTGATGAAAAACGATGACCCCGGACCAGTCGAATGTTGAAAAAATTGTCAATATTGATGAAATTTTAACATTTAATCTTTTGACTTTAAATGACGGTTGGATGTGAATTATTACTTTTTCAACTAAAATAAGTGTGTTTAAAGTCATTTCTGTGCCTGAAATTGGTCAAAATTGAAGATTTTGAGTAAGCAAAACTCTGTAAAAATGGCAATTTTGGTCACTTGAGGGTGTAAAAAGTGGTTATTCAACATGAGGCCCGATCCAAATGACATTTTGAATCATTTTTGGTAGAGTTCAATAAATCAATTTTCTGATGAAAAACGATGACCCCGGACCAGTCGAACGTTGAAAAAATGGTCAATATTGATGAAATTTTAACATTTAATCTTTTGAGTTTAAATGAAGGTTGGATGTGAGTTATTACTTTTTCAACTAAAATAAGTGTGTTTAAAGTCATTTCTGTGCCTGAAATTGGTAAAAATTGAAGATTTTGAGTAAGCAAAACTCTGTAAAAATGGCAATTTTGGTCACTGTGAGGGTTTAAAAAGTGGTTATTCAACATGAGGCCCAATCCAAATGACATTTTGAATCATTTTTGGTAGAGTCCAAAAAATCAATTTTCTGATGAAAAACGATGACCCCGGACCAGTCGAACGTTGAAAAAATGGTCAATATTGATGAAATTTTAACATTTAATCTTTTGAGTTTAAATGAAGGTTGGATGTGAGTTATTACTTTTTCAACTAAAATAAGTGTGTTTAAAGTCATTTCTGTGCCTGAAATTGGTAAAAATTGAAGATTTTGAGTAAGCAAAACTCTGTAAAAATGGCAATTTTGGTCACTGTGAGGGTTTAAAAAGTGGTTATTCAACATGAGGCCCGATCCAAATGACATTTTGAATCATTTTTGGTAGAGTCCAAAAAATCATTTTCTGATGGAAAACGATGACCCCGGACCAGTCGAACGTTGAAAAAATGGTCAATATTGATTAAATTTTATCATTTAATCTTTTGACTTTAAATGACGGTTGGATGTGAATTATTACTTTTTCAACGAAAATAAGTGTGTTTAAAGTCATTTCTGTGCCTGAAATTGGTCAAAATTGAAAATTTTGAGTAAGCAAAACTCTGTAAAATTGGCAATTTTGGTCACTGTGAGGGTGTAAAAAGTGGTTATTCAACATGAGGCCCGATCCAAATGACATTTTGAATAATTTTTGATAGAGTCCAAAAAATCAATTTTCTGATAAAAAAACAATGACCCCGGACCAGTCGAACGTTGAAAAAATAGTCAATATTGATGAAATTTTAACATTTAATCTTTTGACTTTAAATGAAGGTTGGATGTGAGTTATTACTTTTGCAACTAAAATAAGTGTGTTTAAAGTCATTTCTGTGCCTGAAATTGGTCAAAATTGAAGATTTTGAGTAAGCAAAACTCTGTAAAAATGGCAATTTTGGTCACTGTGAGGGTTTAAAAAGTGGTTATTCAACATGAGGCCCGATCCAAATGACAATTTGAATCATTTTTGGTAGAGTCCAAAAAATCATTTTCTGATGGAAAACGATGACCCCGGACCAGTCGAACGTTGAAAAAATGGTCAATATTGATGAAATTTTAACATTTAATCTTTTGACTTTAAATGACGGTTGGATGTGAATTATTACTTTTTCAACGAAAATAAGTGTGTTTAAAGTAATTTCTGTGCCTGAAATTGGTCAAAATTGAAAATTTTGAGTAAGCAAAACTCTGAAAAAATGGCAATTTTGGTCACTGTGAGGGTTTAAAAAGTGGTTATTCAACATGAGGCCCGATCCAAATGACATTTTTAATCATTTTTGGTAGAGTCCAAAAAATCAATTTTCTGATGAAAAACGATGACCCCGGACCAGTCGAACGTTGAAAAAATGGTCAATATTGATGAAATTTTAACATTTAATCTTTTGACTTTAAATTACGGTTGGATGTGAATTATTACTTTTTCAACGAAAATAAGTGTGTTTAAAGTCATTTCTGTGCCTGAAATTGGTCAAAATTGAAGATTTTGAGTAAGCAAAACTCTGTAAAAATGGCAATTTTGGTCACTGTGAGGGTTTAAAAAGTGGATATTCAACATGAGGCCCAATCCAAATAACATTTTGAATCATTTTTGGTAGAGTCCAAAAAATCAATTTTCTGTGAAAAACGATGACCCCGGACCAGTCGAACGTTGAAAAAATGGTCAATATTGATGAAATTTTAACATTTAATCTTTTGACTTTAAATGACGGTTGGATGTGAGTTATTACTTTTTCAACTAAAATAAGTGTGTTTAAAGTCATTTCTGTGCCTGAAATTGGTCAAAATTGAAGATTTTGAGTAAGCAAAACTCTGTAAAAATGGCAATTTTGGTCACTGTGAGGGTTTAAAAAGTGGTTATTCAACATGAGGCCCGATCCAAATGACATTTTGAATCATTTTTGGTAGAGTCCAAAAAATCATTTTCTGATGGAAAACGATGACCCCGGACCAGTCGAACGTTGAAAAAATGGTCAATATTGATTAAATTTTATCATTTAATCTTTTGACTTTAAATGACGGTTGGATGTGAATTATTACTTTTTCAACGAAAATAAGTGTGTTTAAAGTCATTTCTGTGCCTGAAATTGGTCAAAATTGAAAATTTTGAGTAAGCAAAACTCTGTAAAAATGGCAATTTTGGTCACTGTGAGGGTGTAAAAAGTGGTTATTCAACATGAGGCCCGATCCAAATGACATTTTGAATAATTTTTGATAGAGTCCAAAAAATCAATTTTCTGATAAAAAACGATGACCCCGGACCAGTCGAACGTTGAAAAAATAGTCAATATTGATGAAATTTTAACATTTAATCTTTTGACTTTAAATGACGGTTGGATGTGAATTATTACTTTTTCAACGAAAATAAGTGTGTTTAAAGTCATTTCTGTGCCTGAAATTGGTCAAAATTGAAGATTTTGAGTAAGCAAAACTCTGTAAAAATGGCAATTTTGGTCACTGTGAGGGTTTAAAAAGTGGATATTCAACATGAGGCCCAATCCAAATAACATTTTGAATCATTTTTGGTAGAGTCCAAAAAATCAATTTTCTGATGAAAAACGATGACCCCGGACCAGTCGAACGTTGAAAAAATGGTCAATATTGATGAAATTTTAACATTTAATCTTTTGACTTTAAATGACGGTTGGATGTGAGTTATTACTTTTTCAACTAAAATAAGTGTGTTTAAAGTCATTTCTGTGCCTGAAATTGGTCAAAATTGAAACTTTTGAGTAAGCAAAACTCTGAAAAAATGGCAATTTTGGTCACTGTGAGGGTTTAAAAAGTGGTTATTCAACATGAGGCCCGATCCAAATGACATTTTGAATCATTTTTGGTAGAGTCCAAAAAATCAATTTTCTGATGAAAAACGATGACCCCGGACCAGTCGAACGTTGAAAAAATGGTCAATATTGATGAAATTTTAACATTTAATCTTTTGACTTTAAATTACGGTTGGATATGAATTATTACTTTTTCAACTAAAATAAGTGTGTTTAAAGTCATTTCTGTGCCTGAAATTGGTCAAAATTGAAGATTTTGAGTAAGCAAAACTCTGTAAAAATGGCAATTTTGGTCACTGTGAGGGTTTAAAAAGTGGATATTCAACATGAGGCCCGATCAAAATGACATTTTGAATCATTTTTGGTAGAGTCCAAAAAATCAATTTTCTGATGAAAAAGGATGACCCCGGACCAGTCGAACGTTGAAAAAATGGTCAATATTGATGAAATTTTAACATTCAATCTTTTGACTTAAAATGACAGTTGGATGTGAAATATTACTTTTTCAAATAAAATGAGTGTGTTTAAAGTCATTTCTGTGCCTGAAATTGGTCAAAATTGAAGATTTTGAGTAAGCAAAACTCTGTAAAAATGGCAATTTTGGTCACTGTGAGGGTGTAAAAAGTGGTTATTCAACATCAGGCCCGATCCAAATGACATTTTGAATCATTTTTGATAGAGTCCAAAAAATCAATTTTCTGATAAAAAACGATGACCCCGGACCAGTCGAATGTTGAAAAAATTGTCAATATTGATGAAATTTTAACATTTAATCTTTTGACTTTAAATGAAGGTTGGATGTGAGTTATTACTTTTACAACTAAAATAAGTGTGTTTAAAGTCATTTCTGTGCCTGAAATTGGTCAAAATTGAAGATTTTGAGTAAGCAAAACTCTGTAAAAATGGCAATTTTGGTCACTGTGAGGGTTTAAAAAGTGGTTATTCAACATGAGGCCCAATCCAAATGACATTTTGAATCATTTTTGGTAGAGTCCAAAAAATCATTTTCTGATGGAAAACGATGACCCCGGACCAGTCGAACGTTGAAAAAATGGTCAATATTGATGAAATTTTAACATTTAATCTTTTGACTTTAAATTACGGTTGGATGTGAATTATTACTTTTTCAACTAAAATAAGTGTGTTTAAAGTCATTTCTGTGCCTGAAATTGGTCAAAATTGAAGATTTTGAGTAAGCAAAACTCTGTAAAAAATGCAATTTTGGTCACTGTGAGGGTTTAAAAAGTGGATATTCAACATGAGGCCCAATCCAAATAACATTTTGAATCATTTTTGGTAGAGTCCAAAAAATCAATTTTCTGATGAAAAACGATGACCCCGGACCAGTCGAACGTTGAAAAAATGGTCAATATTGATGAAATTTTAACATTTAATCTTTTGACTTAAAATGACGGTTGGATGTGAATTATTACTTTTTCAAATAAAATAAGTGTGTTTAATGTCATTTCTGTGCATGAAATTGGTAAAAATTGAAGATTTTGAGTAAGCAAAACTCTGTAAAAATGGCAATTTTGGTCACTGTGAGGGTGTAAAAAGTGGTTATTCAACATGAGGCCCGATCCAAATGACATTTTGAATCATTTTTGATAGAGTCCAAAAAATCAATTTTCTGATAAAAAACGATGACCCCGGACCAGTCGAACGTTGAAAAAATGGTCAATATTGATGAAATTTTAACATTTAATCTTTTGACTTAAAATGACGGTTGGATGTGAAATATTACTTTTTCAACTAAAATAAGTGTGTTTAAAGTCATTTCTGTGCCTGAAATTGGTCAAAATTGAAGATTTTGAGTAAGCAAAACTCTGTAAAAATGGCAATTTTGGTCACTGTGAGGGTTTAAAAAGTGGTTATTCAACATGAGGCCCGATCCAAATGACATTTTGAATCATTTTTGGTAGAGTCCAAAAAATCATTTTCTGATGGAAAACGATGACCCCGGACCAGTCGAACGTTGAAAAAATGGTCAATATTGATGAAATTTTAACATTTAATCTTTTGACTTTAAATTACGGTTGGATGTGAATTATTACTTTTTCAACTAAAATAAGTGTGTTTAAAGTCATTTCTGTGCCTGAAATTGGTCAAAATTGAAGATTTTGAGTAAGCAAAACTCTGTAAAAAATGCAATTTTGGTCACTGTGAGGGTTTAAAAAGTGGATATTCAACATGAGGCCCAATCCAAATAACATTTTGAATCATTTTTGGTAGAGTCCAAAAAATCAATTTTCTGATGAAAAACGATGACCCCGGACCAGTCGAACGTTGAAAAAATGGTCAATATTGATGAAATTTTAACATTTAATCTTTTGACTTAAAATGACGGTTGGATGTGAATTATTACTTTTTCAAATAAAATAAGTGTGTTTAATGTCATTTCTGTGCATGAAATTGGTAAAAATTGAAGATTTTGAGTAAGCAAAACTCTGTAAAAATGGCAATTTTGGTCACTGTGAGGGTGTAAAAAGTGGTTATTCAACATGAGGCCCGATCCAAATGACATTTTGAATCATTTTTGATAGAGTCCAAAAAATCAATTTTCTGATAAAAAACGATGACCCCGGACCAGTCGAACGTTGAAAAAATGGTCAATATTGATGAAATTTTAACATTTAATCTTTTGACTTAAAATGACGGTTGGATGTGAAATATTACTTTTTCAACTAAAATAAGTGTGTTTAAAGTCATTTCTGTGCCTGAAATTGGTCAAAATTGAAGATTTTGAGTAAGCAAAACTCTGTAAAAATGGCAATTTTGGTCACTGTGAGGGTTTAAAAAGTGGTTATTCAACATGAGGCCCGATCCAAATGACATTTTGAATCATTTTTGGTAGAGTCCAAAAAATCATTTTCTGATGGAAAACGATGACCCCGGACCAGTCGAACGTTGAAAAAATGGTCAATATTGATGAAATTTTAACATTTAATCTTTTGACTTTAAATTACGGTTGGATGTGAATTATTACTTTTTCAACTAAAATAAGTGTGTTTAAAGTCATTTCTGTGCCTGAAATTGGTCAAAATTGAAGATTTTGAGTAAGCAATACTCTGTAAAAAATGCAATTTTGGTCACTGTGAGGGTTTAAAAAGTGGATATTCAACATGAGGCCCAATCCAAATAACATTTTGAATCATTTTTGGTAGAGTCCAAAAAATCAATTTTCTGATGAAAAACGATGACCCCGGACCAGTCGAACGTTGAAAAAATGGTCAATATTGATGAAATTTTAACATTTAATCTTTTGACTTAAAATGACGGTTGGATGTGAATTATTACTTTTTCAACTAAAATAAGTGTGTTTAAAGTCATTTCTGTGCCTGAAATTGGTCAAAATTGAAGATTTTGAGTAAGCAAAACTCTGTAAAAATGGCAATTTTGGTCACTGTGAGGGTTTAAAAAGTGGTTATTCAACATGAGGCCCGATCCAAATGACATTTTGAATCATTTTTGATAGAGTCCAAAAAATCAATTTTCTGATAAAAAACGATGACCCCGGACCAGTCGAATGTTGAAAAAATTGTCAATATTGATGAAATTTTAACATTTAATCTTTTGACTTTAAATGAAGGTTGGATGTGAGTTATTACTTTTTCAACTAAAATAAGTGTGTTTAAAGTCATTTCTGTGCCTGAAATTGGTCAAAATTGAAGATTTTGAGTAAGCAAAACTCTGTAAAAATGGCAATTTTGGTCACTGTGAGGGTTTAAAAAGTGGTTATTCAACATGAGGCCCGATCCAAATGACATTTTGAATCATTTTTGGTAGAGTCCAAAAAATCATTTTCTGATGGAAAACGATGACCCCGGACCAGTCGAACATTGAAAAAATGGTCAATATTGATGAAATTTTAACATTTAATCTTTTGACTTTAAATTACGGTTTGATGTGAATTATTACTTTTTCAACTAAAATAAGTGTGTTTAAAGTCATTTCTGTGCCTGAAATTGGTCAAAATTGAAGATTTTGAGTAAGCAAAACTCTGTAAAAAATGCAATTTTGGTCACTGTGAGGGTTTAAAAAGTGGATTTTCAACATGAGGCCCAATCCAAATAACATTTTGAATCATTTTTGGTAGAGTCCAAAAAATCAATTTTCTGATGAAAAACGATGACCCCGGACCAGTCGAACGTTGAAAAAATGGTCAATATTGATGAAATTTTAACATTTAATCTTTTGACTTAAAATGACGGTTGGATGTGAATTATTACTTTTTCAAATAAAATAAGTGTGTTTAATGTCATTTCTGTGCATGAAATTGGTAAAAATTGAAGATTTTGAGTAAGCAAAACTCTGTAAAAATGGCAATTTTGGTCACTGTGAGGGTGTAAAAAGTGGTTATTCAACATGAGGCCCGATCCAAATGACATTTTGAATCATTTTTGATAGAGTCCAAAAAATCAATTTTCTGATAAAAAACGATGACCCCGGACCAGTCGAACGTTGAAAAAATGGTCAATATTGATGAAATTTTAACATTTAATCTTTTGACTTAAAATGACGGTTGGATGTGAATTATTACTTTTTCAACTAAAATAAGTGTGTTTAAAGTCATTTCTGTGCCTGAAATTGGTAAAAATTGAAGATTTTGAGTAAGCACAACTCTGTAAAAATGGCAATTTTGGTCACTGTGAGGGTTTAAAAAGTGGTTATTCAACATGAGGCCCGATCCAAATGACATTTTGAATCATTTTTGGTAGAATCCAAAAAATCAATTTTCTGATGAAAAACGATGACCCCGGACCAGTCGAATGTTGAAAAAATTGTCAATATTGATGAAATTTTAACATTTAATCTTTTGACTTTAAATGACGGTTGGATGTGAATTATTACTTTTTCAACTAAAATAAGTGTGTTTAAAGTCATTTCTGTGCCTGAAATTGGTCAAAATTGAAGATTTTGAGTAAGCAAAACTCTGTAAAAATGGCAATTTTGGTCACTTGAGGGTGTAAAAAGTGGTTATTCAACATGAGGCCCGATCCAAATGACATTTTGAATCATTTTTGGTAGAGTTCAATAAATCAATTTTCTGATGAAAAACGATGACCCCGGACCAGTCGAACGTTGAAAAAATGGTCAATATTGATGAAATTTTAACATTTAATCTTTTGAGTTTAAATGAAGGTTGGATGTGAGTTATTACTTTTTCAACTAAAATAAGTGTGTTTAAAGTCATTTCTGTGCCTGAAATTGGTAAAAATTGAAGATTTTGAGTAAGCAAAACTCTGTAAAAATGGCAATTTTGGTCACTGTGAGGGTTTAAAAAGTGGTTATTCAACATGAGGCCCAATCCAAATGACATTTTGAATCATTTTTGGTAGAGTCCAAAAAATCAATTTTCTGATGAAAAACGATGACCCCGGACCAGTCGAACGTTGAAAAAATGGTCAATATTGATGAAATTTTAACATTTAATCTTTTGAGTTTAAATGAAGGTTGGATGTGAGTTATTACTTTTTCAACTAAAATAAGTGTGTTTAAAGTCATTTCTGTGCCTGAAATTGGTAAAAATTGAAGATTTTGAGTAAGCAAAACTCTGTAAAAATGGCAATTTTGGTCACTGTGAGGGTTTAAAAAGTGGTTATTCAACATGAGGCCCGATCCAAATGACATTTTGAATCATTTTTGGTAGAGTCCAAAAAATCATTTTCTGATGGAAAACGATGACCCCGGACCAGTCGAACGTTGAAAAAATGGTCAATATTGATTAAATTTTATCATTTAATCTTTTGACTTTAAATGACGGTTGGATGTGAATTATTACTTTTTCAACGAAAATAAGTGTGTTTAAAGTCATTTCTGTGCCTGAAATTGGTCAAAATTGAAAATTTTGAGTAAGCAAAACTCTGTAAAATTGGCAATTTTGGTCACTGTGAGGGTGTAAAAAGTGGTTATTCAACATGAGGCCCGATCCAAATGACATTTTGAATAATTTTTGATAGAGTCCAAAAAATCAATTTTCTGATAAAAAAACAATGACCCCGGACCAGTCGAACGTTGAAAAAATAGTCAATATTGATGAAATTTTAACATTTAATCTTTTGACTTTAAATGAAGGTTGGATGTGAGTTATTACTTTTGCAACTAAAATAAGTGTGTTTAAAGTCATTTCTGTGCCTGAAATTGGTCAAAATTGAAGATTTTGAGTAAGCAAAACTCTGTAAAAATGGCAATTTTGGTCACTGTGAGGGTTTAAAAAGTGGTTATTCAACATGAGGCCCGATCCAAATGACAATTTGAATCATTTTTGGTAGAGTCCAAAAAATCATTTTCTGATGGAAAACGATGACCCCGGACCAGTCGAACGTTGAAAAAATGGTCAATATTGATGAAATTTTAACATTTAATCTTTTGACTTTAAATGACGGTTGGATGTGAATTATTACTTTTTCAACGAAAATAAGTGTGTTTAAAGTAATTTCTGTGCCTGAAATTGGTCAAAATTGAAAATTTTGAGTAAGCAAAACTCTGAAAAAATGGCAATTTTGGTCACTGTGAGGGTTTAAAAAGTGGTTATTCAACATGAGGCCCGATCCAAATGACATTTTTAATCATTTTTGGTAGAGTCCAAAAAATCAATTTTCTGATGAAAAACGATGACCCCGGACCAGTCGAACGTTGAAAAAATGGTCAATATTGATGAAATTTTAACATTTAATCTTTTGACTTTAAATTACGGTTGGATGTGAATTATTACTTTTTCAACGAAAATAAGTGTGTTTAAAGTCATTTCTGTGCCTGAAATTGGTCAAAATTGAAGATTTTGAGTAAGCAAAACTCTGTAAAAATGGCAATTTTGGTCACTGTGAGGGTTTAAAAAGTGGATATTCAACATGAGGCCCAATCCAAATAACATTTTGAATCATTTTTGGTAGAGTCCAAAAAATCAATTTTCTGTGAAAAACGATGACCCCGGACCAGTCGAACGTTGAAAAAATGGTCAATATTGATGAAATTTTAACATTTAATCTTTTGACTTTAAATGACGGTTGGATGTGAGTTATTACTTTTTCAACTAAAATAAGTGTGTTTAAAGTCATTTCTGTGCCTGAAATTGGTCAAAATTGAAACTTTTGAGTAAGCAAAACTCTGAAAAAATGGCAATTTTGGTCACTGTGAGGGTTTAAAAAGTGGTTATTCAACATGAGGCCCGATCCAAATGACATTTTGAATCATTTTTGGTAGAGTCCAAAAAATCAATTTTCTGATGATAAACGATGACCCCGGACCAGTCGAACGTTGAAAAAATGGTCAATATTGATGAAATTTTAACATTTAATCTTTTGACTTAAAATGACGGTTGGATGTGAATTATTACTTTTTCAACTAAAATAAGTGTGTTTAAAGTCATTTCTGTGCCTGAAATTGGTCAAAATTGAAGATTTTGAGTATGCAAAACTCTGTAAAAATGGCAATTTTGGTCACTGTGAGGGTTTAAAAAGTGGATATTCAACATGAGGCCCAATCCAAATGACATTTTGAATCATTTTTGGTAGAGTCCAAAAAATCAATTTTCTGATGAAAAACGATGACCCCGGACCAGTCGAACGTTGAAAAAATGGTCAATATTGATGAAATTTTAACATTTAATCTTTTGACTTTAAATGACGGTTGGATGTGAATTATTACTTTTTCAACGAAAATAAGTGTTTAAAGTCATTTCTGTGCCTGAAATTGGTCAAAATTGAAAATTTTGAGTAAGCAAAACTCTGAAAAAATGGCAATTTTGGTCACTGTGAGGGTTTAAAAAGTGGTTATTCAACATGAGGCCCGATCCAAATGACATTTTGAATCATTTTTGGTAGAGTCCAAAAAATCCATTTTCTGATGAAAAACGATGACCCCGGGCCAGTCGAACGTTGAAAAAATGGTCAATATTGATGAAAATTTAACATTTAATCTTTTGAGTTTAAATGAAGGTTGGATGTGAATTATTACTTTTTCAACTAAAATAAGTGTGTTTAAAGTCATTTCTGTGCCTGAAATTGGTCAAAATTGAAGATTTTGAGAAAGCAAAACTGTAAAAATGCCAATTTTGGTCACTGTGAGGGTTTAAAAAGTGGTTATTCAACATGAGGCCCGATCCAAATGACATTTTGAATAATTTTTGGTAGAGTCCAAAAAATCATTTTCTGATCGAAAACGATGACCCCGGACCAGTCGAACGTTGAAAAAATTGTCAATATTGATGAAATTTTAACATTTAATCTTTTGACTTTAAATTACGGTTGGATGTGAATTATTACTTTTTCAACTAAAATAAGTGTGTTTAAAGTCATTTCTGTGCCTGAAATTGGTCAAAATTGAAGATTTTGAGTAAGCAAAACTCTGTAAAAATGGCAATTTTGGTCACTGTGAGGGTTTAAAAAGTGGTTATTCAACATGAGGCCCGATCCAAATGACATTTTGAATCATTTTTGGTAGAGTCCAAAAAATCATTTTCTGATGGAAAACGATGACCCCGGACCAGTCGAACGTTGAAAAAATGGTCAATATTGATGAAATTTTAACATTTAATCTTTTGACTTTAAATGACGGTTGGATGTGAATTATTACTTTTTCAACTAAAATAAGTGTGTTTAAAGTCATTTCTGTGCCTGAAATTGGTCAAAATTGAAAATTTTGAGTAAGCAAAACTCTGAAAAAATGGCAATTTTGGTCACTGTGAGGGTTTAAAAAGTGGTTATTCAACATGAGGCCCGATCCAAATGACATTTTGAATCATTTTTGGTAGAGTCCAAAAAATCCATTTTCTGATGAAAAACGATGACCCCGGACCAGTCGAACATTGAAAAAATTGTCAATATTGATGAAATTTTAACATTTAATCTTTTGAGTTTAAATGAAGGTTGGATGTGAGTTATTACTTTTTCAACTAAAATAAGTGTGTTTAAAGTAATTTCTGTGCCTGAAATTGGTCAAAATTGAAGATTTTGAGTAAGCAAAACTCTGTAAAAATGGCAATTTTGGTCACTGTGAGGGTTTAAAAAGTGGGTATTCAACATGAGGCCCGATCCAAATGACATTTTGAATCATTTTTGGTAGAATCCAAAAAATCAATTTTCTGATGAAAAACGATGACCCCGGACCAGTCGAATGTTGAAAAAATGGTCAATATTGATGAAATTTTAACATTTAATCTTTTGACTTTAAATTACGGTTGGATGTGAGTTATTACGTTTTCAACTAAAATAAGTGTGTTTAAAGTCATTTCTGTGCCTGAAATTGGTCAAAATTGAAGATTTTGAGTAAGCAAAACTCTGTAAAAATGGCAATTTTGGTCACTGTGAGGGTTTAAAAAGTGGTTATTCAACATGAGGCCCGATCCAAATGACATTTTGAATCATTTTTGGTAGAGTCCAAAAAATCATTTTCTGATGGAAAACGATGACCCCGGACCAGTCGAACGTTGAAAAAATGGTCAATATTGATGAAATTTTAACATTTAATCTTTTGACTTTAAATTACGGTTGGATGTGAATTATTACTTTTTCAACTAAAATAAGTGTGTTTAAAGTCATTTCTGTGCCTGAAATTGGTCAAAATTGAAGATTTTGAGTAAGCAAAACTCTGTAAAAATGGCAATTTTGGTCACTGTGAGGGTTTAAAAAGTGGATATTCAACATGAGGCCCAATCCAAATAACATTTTGAATCATTTTTGGTAGAGTCCAAAAAATCAATTTTCTGATGAAAAACGATGACCCCCGGACCAGTCGAACCTTGAAAAAATGGTCAATATTGATGAAATTTTAACATTTAATCTTTTGACTTTAAATGAAGGTTGGATGTGAGTTATTACTTTTTCAACTAAAATAAGTGTGTTTAAAGTCATTTCTGTGCCTGAAATTGGTCAAAATTGAAGATTTTGAGTAAGCAAAACTCTGTAAAAATGGCAATTTTGGTCACTGTGAGGGTTTAAAAAGTGGTTATTCAACATGAGGCCCGATCCAAATGACATTTTGAATCATTTTTGGTAGAATCCAAAAAATCAATTTTCTGATGAAAAATGATGACCCCGGACCAGTCGAACGTTGAAAAAATGGTCAATATTGATGAAATTTTAACATTTAATCTTTTGACTTTAAATTACGGTTGGATGTGAATTATTACTTTTTCAACTAAAATAAGTGTGTTTAAAGTCATTTCTGTGCCTGAAATTGGTCAAAATTGAAGATTTTGAGTAAGCAAAACTCTGTAAAAATGGCAATTTTGGTCACTGTGAGGGTTTAAAAAGTGGTTATTCAACATGAGGCCCGATCCAAATGACATTTTGAATCATTTTTGGTAAAGTCCAAACAATCATTTTCTGATGGAAAACGATGACCCCGGACCAGTCGAACGTTGAAAAAATGGTCAATATTGATGAAATTTTAACATTTAATCTTTTGACTTTAAATGACGGTTGAATGTGAGTTATTACTTTTTCAACGAAAATAAGTGTGTTAAAAGTCATTTCTGTGCCTGAAATTGGTCAAAATTGAAACTTTTGAGTAAGCAAAACTCTGAAAAAATGGCAATTTTGGTCACTGTGAGGGTTTAAAAAGTGGTTATTCAACATGAGGCCCGATCCAAATGACATTTTGAATCATTTTTGGTAGAGTCCAAAAAATCCATTTTCTGATGAAAAACGATGACCCCGGACCAGTCGAACGTTGAAAAAATGGTCAATATTGATGAAATTTTAACATTTAATCTTTTGACTTTAAATTACGGTTGGATATGAATTATTACTTTTTCAACTAAAATAAGTGTGTTTAAAGTCATTTCTGTGCCTGAAATTGGTCAAAATTGAAGATTTTGAGTAAGCAAAACTCTGTAGAAATGGCAATTTTGGTCACTGTGAGGGTTTAAAAAGTGGTTATTCAACATGAGGCCCGATCCAAATGACATTTTGAATCATTTTTAGTAGAATCCAAAAAATCAATTTTCTGATGAAAAACGATGACCCCGGACCAGTCAAATGTTGAAAAAATGGTCAATATTGATGAAATTTTAACATTTAATCTTTTGACTTTAAATGACGGTTGGATGTGAATTATTAATTTTTCAACTAAAATAAGTGTGTTTAAAGTCATTTCTGTGCCTGAAATTGGTCAAAATTGAAGATTTTGAGTAAGCAAAACTCTGTAAAAATGGCAATTTTGGTCACTGTGAGGGTTTAAAAAGTGGATATTCAACATGAGGCCCAATCCAAATGACATTTTGAATCATTTTTGGTAGAGTCCAAAAAATCAATTTTCTGATGAAAAAGGATGACCCCGGACCAGTCGAACGTTGTAAAAATGGTCAATATTGATGAAATTTTAACATTCAATCTTTTGACTTAAAATGACGGTTGGATGTGAATTATTACTTTTTCAAATAAAATGAGTGTGTTTAAAGTCATTTCTGTGCCTGAAATTGGTCAAAATTGAAGATTTTGAGTAAGCAAAACTCTGTAAAAATGGCAATTTTGGTCACTGTGAGGGTGTAAAAAGTGGTTATTCAACATGAGGCCCGATCCAAATGACATTTTGAATCATTTTTGATAGAGTCCAAAAAATCAATTTTCTGATAAAAAACGATGACCCCGGACCAGTCGAATGTTGAAAAAATTGTCAATATTGATGAAATTTTAACATTTAATCTTTTGACTTTAAATGAAGGTTGGATGTGAGTTATTACTTTTTCAACTAAAATAAGTGTGTTTAAAGTCATTTCTGTGCCTGAAATTGGTCAAAATTGAAGATTTTGAGTAAGCAAAACTCTGTAAAAATGGCAATTTTGGTCACTGTGAGGGTTTAAAAAGTGGTTATTCAACATGAGGCCCGATCCAAATGACATTTTGAATCATTTTTGGTAGAGTCCAAAAAATCATTTTCTGATGGAAAACGATGACCCCGGACCAGTCGAACGTTGAAAAAATGGTCAATATTGATTAAATTTTATCATTTAATCTTTTGACTTTAAATGACGGTTGGATGTGAATTATTACTTTTTCAACGAAAATAAGTGTGTTTAAAGTCATTTCTGTGCCTGAAATTGGTCAAAATTGAAAATTTTGAGTAAGCAAAACTCTGTAAAATTGGCAATTTTGGTCACTGTGAGGGTGTAAAAAGTGGTTATTCAACATGAGGCCCGATCCAAATGACATTTTGAATAATTTTTGATAGAGTCCAAAAAATCAATTTTCTGATAAAAAAACAATGACCCCGGACCAGTCGAACGTTGAAAAAATAGTCAATATTGATGAAATTTTAACATTTAATCTTTTGACTTTAAATGAAGGTTGGATGTGAGTTATTACTTTTGCAACTAAAATAAGTGTGTTTAAAGTCATTTCTGTGCCTGAAATTGGTCAAAATTGAAGATTTTGAGTAAGCAAAACTCTGTAAAAATGGCAATTTTGGTCACTGTGAGGGTTTAAAAAGTGGTTATTCAACATGAGGCCCGATCCAAATGACAATTTGAATCATTTTTGGTAGAGTCCAAAAAATCATTTTCTGATGGAAAACGATGACCCCGGACCAGTCGAACGTTGAAAAAATGGTCAATATTGATGAAATTTTAACATTTAATCTTTTGACTTTAAATTACGGTTGGATGTGAATTATTACTTTTTCAACGAAAATAAGTGTGTTTAAAGTCATTTCTGTGCCTGAAATTGGTCAAAATTGAAGATTTTGAGTAAGCAAAACTCTGTAAAAATGGCAATTTTGGTCACTGTGAGGGTTTAAAAAGTGGATATTCAACATGAGGCCCAATCCAAATAACATTTTGAATCATTTTTGGTAGAGTCCAAAAAATCAATTTTCTGTGAAAAACGATGACCCCGGACCAGTCGAACGTTGAAAAAATGGTCAATATTGATGAAATTTTAACATTTAATCTTTTGACTTTAAATGACGGTTGGATGTGAGTTATTACTTTTTCAACTAAAATAAGTGTGTTTAAAGTCATTTCTGTGCCTGAAATTGGTCAAAATTGAAACTTTTGAGTAAGCAAAACTCTGAAAAAATGGCAATTTTGGTCACTGTGAGGGTTTAAAAAGTGGTTATTCAACATGAGGCCCGATCCAAATGACATTTTGAATCATTTTTGGTAGAGTCCAAAAAATCAATTTTCTGATGATAAACGATGACCCCGGACCAGTCGAACGTTGAAAAAATGGTCAATATTGATGAAATTTTAACATTTAATCTTTTGACTTTAAATTACGGTTGGATATGAATTATTACTTTTTCAACTAAAATAAGTGTGTTTAAAGTCATTTCTGTGCCTGAAATTGGTCAAAATTGAAGATTTTGAGTAAGCAAAACTCTGTAAAAATGGCAATTTTGGTCACTGTGAGGGTTTAAAAAGTGGATATTCAACATGAGGCCCGATCCAAATGACATTTTGAATCATTTTTGGTAGAGTCCAAAAAATCAATTTTCTGATGAAAAAGGATGACCCCGGACCAGTCGAACGTTGAAAAAATGGTCAATATTGATGAAATTTTAACATTCAATCTTTTGACTTAAAATGACAGTTGGATGTGAATTATTACTTTTTCAAATAAAATGAGTGTGTTTAAAGTCATTTCTGTGCCTGAAATTGGTCAAAATTGAAGATTTTGAGTAAGCAAAACTCTGTAAAAATGGCAATTTTGGTCACTGTGAGGGTGTAAAAAGTGGTTATTCAACATGAGGCCCGATCCAAATGACATTTTGAATCATTTTTGATAGAGTCCAAAAAATCAATTTTCTGATAAAAAACGATGACCCCGGACCAGTCGAATGTTGAAAAAATTGTCAATATTGATGAAATTTTAACATTTAATCTTTTGACTTTAAATGAAGGTTGGATGTGAGTTATTACTTTTTCAACTAAAATAAGTGTGTTTAAAGTCATTTCTGTGCCTGAAATTGGTCAAAATTGAAGATTTTGAGTAAGCAAAACTCTGTAAAAATGGCAATTTTGGTCACTGTGAGGGTTTAAAAAGTGGTTATTCAACATGAGGCCCGATCCAAATGACATTTTGAATCATTTTTGGTAGAGTCCAAAAAATCATTTTCTGATGGAAAACGATGACCCCGGACCAGTCGAACGTTGAAAAAATGGTCAATATTGATGAAATTTTAACATTTAATCTTTTGACTTTAAATTACGGTTGGATGTGAATTATTACTTTTTCAACTAAAATAAGTGTGTTTAAAGTCATTTCTGTGCCTGAAATTGGTCAAAATTGAAGATTTTGAGTAAGCAAAACTCTGTAAAAATGGCAATTTTGGTCACTGTGAGGGTTTAAAAAGTGGTTATTCAACATGAGGCCCGATCCAAATGACATTTTGAATCATTTTTGGTAGAATCCAAAAAATCAATTTTCTGATGAAAAATGATGACCCCGGACCAGTCGAACGTTGAAAAAATGGTCAATATTGATGAAATTTTAACATTTAATCTTTTGACTTTAAATTACGGTTGGATGTGAATTATTACTTTTTCAACTAAAATAAGTGTGTTTAAAGTCATTTCTGTGCCTGAAATTGGTCAAAATTGAAGATTTTGAGTAAGCAAAACTCTGTAAAAATGGCAATTTTGGTCACTGTGAGGGTTTAAAAAGTGGTTATTCAACATGAGGCCCGATCCAAATGACATTTTGAATCATTTTTGGTAAAGTCCAAACAATCATTTTCTGATGGAAAACGATGACCCCGGACCAGTCGAACGTTGAAAAAATGGTCAATATTGATGAAATTTTAACATTTAATCTTTTGACTTTAAATGACGGTTGGATGTGAGTTATTACTTTTTCAACGAAAATAAGTGTGTTAAAAGTCATTTCTGTGCCTGAAATTGGTCAAAATTGAAACTTTTGAGTAAGCAAAACTCTGAAAAAATGGCAATTTTGGTCACTGTGAGGGTTTAAAAAGTGGTTATTCAACATGAGGCCCGATCCAAATGACATTTTGAATCATTTTTGGTAGAGTCCAAAAAATCCATTTTCTGATGAAAAACGATGACCCCGGACCAGTCGAACGTTGAAAAAATGGTCAATATTGATGAAATTTTAACATTTAATCTTTTGACTTTAAATTACGGTTGGATATGAATTATTACTTTTTCAACTAAAATAAGTGTGTTTAAAGTCATTTCTGTGCCTGAAATTGGTCAAAATTGAAGATTTTGAGTAAGCAAAACTCTGTAAAAATGGCAATTTTGGTCACTGTGAGGGTTTAAAAAGTGGATATTCAACATGAGGCCCAATCCAAATGACATTTTGAATCATTTTTGGTAGAGTCCAAAAAATCAATTTTCTGATGAAAAAGGATGACCCCGGACCAGTCGAACGTTGTAAAAATGGTCAATATTGATGAAATTTTAACATTCAATCTTTTGACTTAAAATGACGGTTGGATGTGAATTATTACTTTTTCAAATAAAATGAGTGTGTTTAAAGTCATTTCTGTGCCTGAAATTGGTCAAAATTGAAGATTTTGAGTAAGCAAAACTCTGTAAAAATGGCAATTTTGGTCACTGTGAGGGTGTAAAAAGTGGTTATTCAACATGAGGCCCGATCCAAATGACATTTTGAATCATTTTTGATAGAGTCCAAAAAATCAATTTTCTGATAAAAAACGATGACCCCGGACCAGTCGAATGTTGAAAAAATTGTCAATATTGATGAAATTTTAACATTTAATCTTTTGACTTTAAATGAAGGTTGGATGTGAGTTATTACTTTTTCAACTAAAATAAGTGTGTTTAAAGTCATTTCTGTGCCTGAAATTGGTCAAAATTGAAGATTTTGAGTAAGCAAAACTCTGTAAAAATGGCAATTTTGGTCACTGTGAGGGTTTAAAAAGTGGTTATTCAACATGAGGCCCGATCCAAATGACATTTTGAATCATTTTTGGTAGAGTCCAAAAAATCATTTTCTGATGGAAAACGATGACCCCGGACCAGTCGAACGTTGAAAAAATTGTCAATATTGATGAAATTTTAACATTTAATCTTTTGACTTTAAATGACGGTTGGATGTGAATTATTACTTTTTCAACGAAAATAAGTGTGTTTAAAGTCATTTCTGTGCCTGAAATTGGTCAAAATTGAAGATTTTGAGTAAGCAAAACTCTGTAAAAATGGCAATTTTGGTCACTGTGAGGGTTTAAAAAGTGGATATTCAACATGAGGCCCAATCCAAATAACATTTTGAATCATTTTTGGTAGAGTCCAAAAAATCAATTTTCTGATGAAAAACGATGACCCCGGACCAGTCGAACGTTGAAAAAATTGTCAATATTGATGAAATTTTAACATTTAATCTTTTGACTTTAAATGACGGTTGGATGTGAGTTATTACTTTTTCAACTAAAATAAGTGTGTTTAAAGTCATTTCTGTGCCTGAAATTGGTCAAAATTGAAACTTTTGAGTAAGCAAAACTCTGAAAAAATGGCAATTTTGGTCACTGTGAGGGTTTAAAAAGTGGTTATTCAACATGAGGCCCGATCCAAATGACATTTTGAATCATTTTTGGTAGAGTCCAAAAAATCAATTTTCTGATGAAAAACGATGACCCCGGACCAGTCGAACGTTGTAAAAATGGTCAATATTGATGAAATTTTAACATTCAATCTTTTGACTTAAAATGACGGTTGGATGTGAATTATTACTTTTTCAAATAAAATGAGTGTGTTTAAAGTCATTTCTGTGCCTGAAATTGGTCAAAATTGAAGATTTTGAGTAAGCAAAACTCTGTAAAAATGGCAATTTTGGTCACTGTGAGGGTGTAAAAAGTGGTTATTCAACATGAGGCCCGATCCAAATGACATTTTGAATCATTTTTGATAGAGTCCAAAAAATCAATTTTCTGATAAAAAACGATGACCCCGGACCAGTCGAATGTTGAAAAAATTGTCAATATTGATGAAATTTTAACATTTAATCTTTTGACTTTAAATGAAGGTTGGATGTGAGTTATTACTTTTTCAACTAAAATAAGTGTGTTTAAAGTCATTTCTGTGCCTGAAATTGGTCAAAATTGAAGATTTTGAGTAAGCAAAACTCTGTAAAAATGGCAATTTTGGTCACTGTGAGGGTTTAAAAAGTGGTTATTCAACATGAGGCCCGATCCAAATGACATTTTGAATCATTTTTGGTAGAGTCCAAAAAATCATTTTCTGATGGAAAACGATGACCCCGGACCAGTCGAACGTTGAAAAAATGGTCAATATTGATTAAATTTTATCATTTAATCTTTTGACTTTAAATGACGGTTGGATGTGAATTATTACTTTTTCAACGAAAATAAGTGTGTTTAAAGTCATTTCTGTGCCTGAAATTGGTCAAAATTGAAAATTTTGAGTAAGCAAAACTCTGTAAAATTGGCAATTTTGGTCACTGTGAGGGTGTAAAAAGTGGTTATTCAACATGAGGCCCGATCCAAATGACATTTTGAATAATTTTTGATAGAGTCCAAAAAATCAATTTTCTGATAAAAAAACAATGACCCCGGACCAGTCGAACGTTGAAAAAATAGTCAATATTGATGAAATTTTAACATTTAATCTTTTGACTTTAAATGAAGGTTGGATGTGAGTTATTACTTTTGCAACTAAAATAAGTGTGTTTAAAGTCATTTCTGTGCCTGAAATTGGTCAAAATTGAAGATTTTGAGTAAGCAAAACTCTGTAAAAATGGCAATTTTGGTCACTGTGAGGGTTTAAAAAGTGGTTATTCAACATGAGGCCCGATCCAAATGACAATTTGAATCATTTTTGGTAGAGTCCAAAAAATCATTTTCTGATGGAAAACGATGACCCCGGACCAGTCGAACGTTGAAAAAATGGTCAATATTGATGAAATTTTAACATTTAATCTTTTGACTTTAAATGACGGTTGGATGTGAATTATTACTTTTTCAACGAAAATAAGTGTGTTTAAAGTAATTTCTGTGCCTGAAATTGGTCAAAATTGAAAATTTTGAGTAAGCAAAACTCTGAAAAAATGGCAATTTTGGTCACTGTGAGGGTTTAAAAAGTGGTTATTCAACATGAGGCCCGATCCAAATGACATTTTTAATCATTTTTGGTAGAGTCCAAAAAATCAATTTTCTGATGAAAAACGATGACCCCGGACCAGTCGAACGTTGAAAAAATGGTCAATATTGATGAAATTTTAACATTTAATCTTTTGACTTTAAATTACGGTTGGATGTGAATTATTACTTTTTCAACGAAAATAAGTGTGTTTAAAGTCATTTCTGTGCCTGAAATTGGTCAAAATTGAAGATTTTGAGTAAGCAAAACTCTGTAAAAATGGCAATTTTGGTCACTGTGAGGGTTTAAAAAGTGGATATTCAACATGAGGCCCAATCCAAATAACATTTTGAATCATTTTTGGTAGAGTCCAAAAAATCAATTTTCTGATGAAAAACGATGACCCCGGACCAGTCGAACGTTGAAAAAATGGTCAATATTGATGAAATTTTAACATTTAATCTTTTGACTTTAAATGACGGTTGGATGTGAGTTATTACTTTTTCAACTAAAATAAGTGTGTTTAAAGTCATTTCTGTGCCTGAAATTGGTCAAAATTGAAACTTTTGAGTAAGCAAAACTCTGAAAAAATGGCAATTTTGGTCACTGTGAGGGTTTAAAAAGTGGTTATTCAACATGAGGCCCGATCCAAATGACATTTTGAATCATTTTTGGTAGAGTCCAAAAAATCAATTTTCTGATGAAAAACGATGACCCCGGACCAGTCGAACGTTGAAAAAATGGTCAATATTGATGAAATTTTAACATTTAATCTTTTGACTTTAAATTACGGTTGGATATGAATTATTACTTTTTCAACTAAAATAAGTGTGTTTAAAGTCATTTCTGTGCCTGAAATTGGTCAAAATTGAAGATTTTGAGTAAGCAAAACTCTGTAAAAATGGCAATTTTGGTCACTGTGAGGGTGTAAAAAGTGGTTATTCAACATGAGGCCCGATCCAAATGACATTTTGAATCATTTTTGATAGAGTCCAAAAAATCAATTTTCTGATAAAAAACGATGACCCCGGACCAGTCGAATGTTGAAAAAATTGTCAATATTGATGAAATTTTAACATTTAATCTTTTGACTTTAAATGAAGGTTGGATGTGAGTTATTACTTTTTCAACTAAAATAAGTGTGTTTAAAGTCATTTCTGTGCCTGAAATTGGTCAAAATTGAAGATTTTGAGTAAGCAAAACTCTGTAAAAATGGCAATTTTGGTCACTGTGAGGGTTTAAAAAGTGGTTATTCAACATGAGGCCCGATCCAAATGACATTTTGAATCATTTTTGGTAGAGTCCAAAAAATCATTTTCTGATGGAAAACGATGACCCCGGACCAGTCGAACGTTGAAAAAATGGTCAATATTGATGAAATTTTAACATTTAATCTTTTGACTTTAAATTACGGTTGGATGTGAATTATTACTTTTTCAACTAAAATAAGTGTGTTTAAAGTCATTTCTGTGCCTGAAATTGGTCAAAATTGAAGATTTTGAGTAAGCAAAACTCTGTAAAAATGGCAATTTTGGTCACTGTGAGGGTTTAAAAAGTGGTTATTCAACATGAGGCCCGATCCAAATGACATTTTGAATCATTTTTGGTAGAATCCAAAAAATCAATTTTCTGATGAAAAATGATGACCCCGGACCAGTCGAACGTTGAAAAAATGGTCAATATTGATGAAATTTTAACATTTAATCTTTTGACTTTAAATTACGGTTGGATGTGAATTATTACTTTTTCAACTAAAATAAGTGTGTTTAAAGTCATTTCTGTGCCTGAAATTGGTCAAAATTGAAGATTTTGAGTAAGCAAAACTCTGTAAAAATGGCAATTTTGGTCACTGTGAGGGTTTAAAAAGTGGTTATTCAACATGAGGCCCGATCCAAATGACATTTTGAATCATTTTTGGTAAAGTCCAAACAATCATTTTCTGATGGAAAACGATGACCCCGGACCAGTCGAACGTTGAAAAAATGGTCAATATTGATGAAATTTTAACATTTAATCTTTTGACTTTAAATGACGGTTGGATGTGAGTTATTACTTTTTCAACGAAAATAAGTGTGTTAAAAGTCATTTCTGTGCCTGAAATTGGTCAAAATTGAAACTTTTGAGTAAGCAAAACTCTGAAAAAATGGCAATTTTGGTCACTGTGAGGGTTTAAAAAGTGGTTATTCAACATGAGGCCCGATCCAAATGACATTTTGAATCATTTTTGGTAGAGTCCAAAAAATCCATTTTCTGATGAAAAACGATGACCCCGGACCAGTCGAACGTTGAAAAAATGGTCAATATTGATGAAATTTTAACATTTAATCTTTTGACTTTAAATTACGGTTGGATATGAATTATTACTTTTTCAACTAAAATAAGTGTGTTTAAAGTCATTTCTGTGCCTGAAATTGGTCAAAATTGAAGATTTTGAGTAAGCAAAACTCTGTAAAAATGGCAATTTTGGTCACTGTGAGGGTTTAAAAAGTGGATATTCAACATGAGGCCCAATCCAAATGACATTTTGAATCATTTTTGGTAGAGTCCAAAAAATCAATTTTCTGATGAAAAAGGATGACCCCGGACCAGTCGAACGTTGTAAAAATGGTCAATATTGATGAAATTTTAACATTCAATCTTTTGACTTAAAATGACGGTTGGATGTGAATTATTACTTTTTCAAATAAAATGAGTGTGTTTAAAGTCATTTCTGTGCCTGAAATTGGTCAAAATTGAAGATTTTGAGTAAGCAAAACTCTGTAAAAATGGCAATTTTGGTCACTGTGAGGGTGTAAAAAGTGGTTATTCAACATGAGGCCCGATCCAAATGACATTTTGAATCATTTTTGATAGAGTCCAAAAAATCAATTTTCTGATAAAAAACGATGACCCCGGACCAGTCGAATGTTGAAAAAATTGTCAATATTGATGAAATTTTAACATTTAATCTTTTGACTTTAAATGAAGGTTGGATGTGAGTTATTACTTTTTCAACTAAAATAAGTGTGTTTAAAGTCATTTCTGTGCCTGAAATTGGTCAAAATTGAAGATTTTGAGTAAGCAAAACTCTGTAAAAATGGCAATTTTGGTCACTGTGAGGGTTTAAAAAGTGGTTATTCAACATGAGGCCCGATCCAAATGACATTTTGAATCATTTTTGGTAGAGTCCAAAAAATCATTTTCTGATGGAAAACGATGACCCCGGACCAGTCGAACGTTGAAAAAATGGTCAATATTGATTAAATTTTATCATTTAATCTTTTGACTTTAAATGACGGTTGGATGTGAATTATTACTTTTTCAACGAAAATAAGTGTGTTTAAAGTCATTTCTGTGCCTGAAATTGGTCAAAATTGAAAATTTTGAGTAAGCAAAACTCTGTAAAAATGGCAATTTTGGTCACTGTGAGGGTGTAAAAAGTGGTTATTCAACATGAGGCCCGATCCAAATGACATTTTGAATAATTTTTGATAGAGTCCAAAAAATCAATTTTCTGATAAAAAACGATGACCCCGGACCAGTCGAACGTTGAAAAAATAGTCAATATTGATGAAATTTTAACATTTAATCTTTTGACTTTAAATGAAGGTTGGATGTGAGTTATTACTTTTGCAACTAAAATAAGTGTGTTTAAAGTCATTTCTGTGCCTGAAATTGGTCAAAATTGAAGATTTTGAGTAAGCAAAACTCTGTAAAAATGGCAATTTTGGTCACTGTGAGGGTTTAAAAAGTGGTTATTCAACATGAGGCCCGATCCAAATGACAATTTGAATCATTTTTGGTAGAGTCCAAAAAATCATTTTCTGATGGAAAACGATGACCCCGGACCAGTCGAACGTTGAAAAAATTGTCAATATTGATGAAATTTTAACATTTAATCTTTTGACTTTAAATGACGGTTGGATGTGAATTATTACTTTTTCAACGAAAATAAGTGTGTTTAAAGTCATTTCTGTGCCTGAAATTGGTCAAAATTGAAGATTTTGAGTAAGCAAAACTCTGTAAAAATGGCAATTTTGGTCACTGTGAGGGTTTAAAAAGTGGATATTCAACATGAGGCCCAATCCAAATAACATTTTGAATCATTTTTGGTAGAGTCCAAAAAATCAATTTTCTGATGAAAAACGATGACCCCGGACCAGTCGAACGTTGAAAAAATTGTCAATATTGATGAAATTTTAACATTTAATCTTTTGACTTTAAATGACGGTTGGATGTGAGTTATTACTTTTTCAACTAAAATAAGTGTGTTTAAAGTCATTTCTGTGCCTGAAATTGGTCAAAATTGAAACTTTTGAGTAAGCAAAACTCTGAAAAAATGGCAATTTTGGTCACTGTGAGGGTTTAAAAAGTGGTTATTCAACATGAGGCCCGATCCAAATGACATTTTGAATCATTTTTGGTAGAGTCCAAAAAATCAATTTTCTGATGAAAAACGATGACCCCGGACCAGTCGAACGTTGAAAAAATGGTCAATATTGATGAAATTTTAACATTTAATCTTTTGACTTTAAATTACGGTTGGATATGAATTATTACTTTTTCAACTAAAATAAGTGTGTTTAAAGTCATTTCTGTGCCTGAAATTGGTCAAAATTGAAGATTTTGAGTAAGCAAAACTCTGTAAAAATGGCAATTTTGGTCACTGTGAGGGTTTAAAAAGTGGATATTCAACATGAGGCCCGATCAAAATGACATTTTGAATCATTTTTGGTAGAGTCCAAAAAATCAATTTTCTGATGAAAAAGGATGACCCCGGACCAGTCGAACGTTGAAAAAATGGTCAATATTGATGAAATTTTAACATTCAATCTTTTGACTTAAAATGACAGTTGGATGTGAAATATTACTTTTTCAAATAAAATGAGTGTGTTTAAAGTCATTTCTGTGCCTGAAATTGGTCAAAATTGAAGATTTTGAGTAAGCAAAACTCTGTAAAAATGGCAATTTTGGTCACTGTGAGGGTGTAAAAAGTGGTTATTCAACATCAGGCCCGATCCAAATGACATTTTGAATCATTTTTGATAGAGTCCAAAAAATCAATTTTCTGATAAAAAACGATGACCCCGGACCAGTCGAATGTTGAAAAAATTGTCAATATTGATGAAATTTTAACATTTAATCTTTTGACTTTAAATGAAGGTTGGATGTGAGTTATTACTTTTACAACTAAAATAAGTGTGTTTAAAGTCATTTCTGTGCCTGAAATTGGTCAAAATTGAAGATTTTGAGTAAGCAAAACTCTGTAAAAATGGCAATTTTGGTCACTGTGAGGGTTTAAAAAGTGGTTATTCAACATGAGGCCCAATCCAAATGACATTTTGAATCATTTTTGGTAGAGTCCAAAAAATCATTTTCTGATGGAAAACGATGACCCCGGACCAGTCGAACGTTGAAAAAATGGTCAATATTGATGAAATTTTAACATTTAATCTTTTGACTTTAAATTACGGTTGGATGTGAATTATTACTTTTTCAACTAAAATAAGTGTGTTTAAAGTCATTTCTGTGCCTGAAATTGGTCAAAATTGAAGATTTTGAGTAAGCAAAACTCTGTAAAAAATGCAATTTTGGTCACTGTGAGGGTTTAAAAAGTGGATATTCAACATGAGGCCCAATCCAAATAACATTTTGAATCATTTTTGGTAGAGTCCAAAAAATCAATTTTCTGATGAAAAACGATGACCCCGGACCAGTCGAACGTTGAAAAAATGGTCAATATTGATGAAATTTTAACATTTAATCTTTTGACTTAAAATGACGGTTGGATGTGAATTATTACTTTTTCAAATAAAATAAGTGTGTTTAATGTCATTTCTGTGCATGAAATTGGTAAAAATTGAAGATTTTGAGTAAGCAAAACTCTGTAAAAATGGCAATTTTGGTCACTGTGAGGGTGTAAAAAGTGGTTATTCAACATGAGGCCCGATCCAAATGACATTTTGAATCATTTTTGATAGAGTCCAAAAAATCAATTTTCTGATAAAAAACGATGACCCCGGACCAGTCGAACGTTGAAAAAATGGTCAATATTGATGAAATTTTAACATTTAATCTTTTGACTTAAAATGACGGTTGGATGTGAAATATTACTTTTTCAACTAAAATAAGTGTGTTTAAAGTCATTTCTGTGCCTGAAATTGGTCAAAATTGAAGATTTTGAGTAAGCAAAACTCTGTAAAAATGGCAATTTTGGTCACTGTGAGGGTTTAAAAAGTGGTTATTCAACATGAGGCCCGATCCAAATGACATTTTGAATCATTTTTGGTAGAGTCCAAAAAATCATTTTCTGATGGAAAACGATGACCCCGGACCAGTCGAACGTTGAAAAAATGGTCAATATTGATGAAATTTTAACATTTAATCTTTTGACTTTAAATTACGGTTGGATGTGAATTATTACTTTTTCAACTAAAATAAGTGTGTTTAAAGTCATTTCTGTGCCTGAAATTGGTCAAAATTGAAGATTTTGAGTAAGCAAAACTCTGTAAAAAATGCAATTTTGGTCACTGTGAGGGTTTAAAAAGTGGATATTCAACATGAGGCCCAATCCAAATAACATTTTGAATCATTTTTGGTAGAGTCCAAAAAATCAATTTTCTGATGAAAAACGATGACCCCGGACCAGTCGAACGTTGAAAAAATGGTCAATATTGATGAAATTTTAACATTTAATCTTTTGACTTAAAATGACGGTTGGATGTGAATTATTACTTTTTCAACTAAAATAAGTGTGTTTAAAGTCATTTCTGTGCCTGAAATTGGTCAAAATTGAAGATTTTGAGTAAGCAAAACTCTGTAAAAATGGCAATTTTGGTCACTGTGAGGGTTTAAAAAGTGGTTATTCAACATGAGGCCCGATCCAAATGACATTTTGAATCATTTTTGGTAGAATCCAAAAAATCAATTTTCTGATGAAAAACGATGACCCCGGACCAGTCGAATGTTGAAAAAATTGTCAATATTGATGAAATTTTAACATTTAATCTTTTGACTTTAAATGACGGTTGGATGTGAATTATTACTTTTTCAACTAAAATAAGTGTGTTTAAAGTCATTTCTGTGCCTGAAATTGGTCAAAATTGAAGATTTTGAGTAAGCAAAACTCTGTAAAAATGGCAATTTTGGTCACTTGAGGGTGTAAAAAGTGGTTATTCAACATGAGGCCCGATCCAAATGACATTTTGAATCATTTTTGGTAGAGTTCAATAAATCAATTTTCTGATAAAAAACGATGACCCCGGACCAGTCGAACGTTGAAAAAATGGTCAATATTGATGAAATTTTAACATTTAATCTTTTGACTTTAAAGAACGGTTGGATGTGAATTATTACTTTTTCAACTAAAATAAGTGTGTTTAAAGTCATTTCTGTGCCTGAAATTGGTCAAAATTGAAGATTTTGAGAAAGCAAAACTCTGTAAAAATGGCAAATTTGGTCAATGTGAGGGTTTAAAAAGTGGTTATTCAATATGAGACCCGATCCAAAAGACATTTTGAATCATTTTTGGCAGAGTCCAAAAAATCAATTTTCTGATAAAAAACGATGACCCCGGACCAGTCGAACGTTGAAAAAATGGTCAATATTGATGAAATTTTAACATTTAATCTTTTGACTTTAAATTACGGTTGGATGTGAATTATTACTTTTTCAACTAAAATAAGTGTGTTTAAAGTCATTTCTGTGCCTGAAATTGGTCAAAATTGAAGATTTTGAGTAAGCAAAACTCTGTAAAAATGGCAATTTTGGTCACTGTGAGGGTTTAAAAAGTGGATATTCAACATGAGGCCCAATCCAAATGACATTTTGAATCATTTTTGGTAGAGTCCAAAAAATCAATTTTCTGATGAAAAACGATGACCCCGGACCAGTCGAACGTTGAAAAAATGGTCAATATTGATGAAATTTTAACATTTAATCTTTTGACTTTAAATGAAGGTTGGATGTGAGTTATTACTTTTTCAACTAAAATAAGTGTGTTTAAAGTCATTTCTGTGCCTGAAATTGGTAAAAATTGAAGATTTTGAGTAAGCAAAACTCTGTAAAAATGGCAATTTTGGTCACTGTGAGGGTTTAAAAAGTGGTTATTCAACATGAGGCCCGATCCAAATGAAATTTTGAATCATTTTTGGTAGAATCCAAAAAATCAATTTTCTGATGAAAAACGATCACCCCGGACCAGTCAAATGTTGAAAAAATGGTCAATATTGATGAAATTTTAACATTTAATCTTTTGACTTTAAATGACGGTTGGATGTGAATTATTACTTTTTCAACTAAAATAAGTGTGTTTAAAGTCATTTCTGTGCCTGAAATTGGTCAAAATTGAAGATTTTGAGTAAGCAAAACTCTGTAAAAATGGCAATTTTGGTCACTGTGAGGGTGTAAAAAGTGGTTATTCAACATGAGGCCCGATCCAAATGACATTTTGAATAATTTTTGATAGAGTCCAAAAAATCAATTTTCTGATAAAAAACGATGACCCCGGACCAGTCGAACGTTGAAAAAATAGTCAATATTGATGAAATTTTAACATTTAATCTTTTGACTTTAAATGAAGGTTGGATGTGAGTTATTACTTTTTCAACTAAAATAAGTGTGTTTAAAGTCATTTCTGTGCCTGAAATTGGTCAAAATTGAAGATTTTGAGTAAGCAAAACTCTGTAAAAATGGCAATTTTGGTCACTGTGAGGGTTTAAAAAGTGGTTATTCAACATGAGGCCCGATCCAAATGACATTTTGAATCATTTTTGGTAGAGTCCAAAAAATCATTTTCTGATGGAAAACGATGACCCCGGACCAGTCGAACGTTGAAAAAATGGTCAATATTGATGAAATTTTAACATTTAATCTTTTGACTTTAAATGACGGTTGGATGTGAATTATTACTTTTTCAACGAAAATAAGTGTGTTTAAAGTCATTTCTGTGCCTGAAATTGGTCAAAATTGAAAATTTTGAGTAAGTAAAACTCTGAATAAATGGCAATTTTGGTCACTGTGAGGGTTTAAAAAGTGGTTATTCAACATGAGGCCCGATCCAAATGACATTTTGAATCATTTTTGGTAGAGTTCAAAAAATCCATTTTCTGATGAAAGACGATGACCCCGGACCAGTCGAACGTTGAAAAAATGGTCAACATTGATGAAATTTTAACATTTAATCTTTTGACTTTAAATTACGGTTGGATGTGAATTATTACTTTTTCAACTAAAATAAGTGTGTTTAAAGTCATTTCTGTGCCTGAAATTGGTCAAAATTGAAGATTTTGAGTAAGCCACACTCTGTAAAAATGGCAATTTTGGTCACTGTGAGGGTTTAAAAAGTGGTTATTCAACATGAGGCCCGATCCAAATGACATTTTGAATCATTTTTGGTAGAATCCAAAAAATCAATTTTCTGATGAAAAACGATGACCCCGGACCAGTCAAATGTTGAAAAAATGGTCAATATTGATGAAATTTTAACATTTAATCTTTTGACTTTAAATGACGGTTGGATGTGAAATATTAATTTTTCAACTAAAATAAGTGTGTCTAATAGACCGAAGCTTCCAGGTTCAGCGAGGCAATTCCCTTTCTGACAGCATTGCCCTAGAACAGGGGGTGCCTCAGGGCTCTGCCCTGAGCCCCACCTTGTTTAACCTTTATATGGCTCCATTGGCGGAGGTGGTTCAATCGTACGGCATAAAAATAGTATCTTATGCCGACGATACCCAACTCCTCATCTCCCTATCCCAGACACCCACCTTGGCTGCTGCTAATTTCAAAACTTGCATGCAGGAGCTTGCAGGCTGGATGAACCAACACTTCCTCAAGCTCAATGGTTCAAAAACTGAGGTGCTGGTGATTGGGGGTAACTCGGCCAGTTGGACCCTGGACTGGTGGCCTTCCTGTCTAGGTCCTATGCCTTCCCCATGCAAGGAAGCAAAGAACCTGGGTGTATGGGTTGATCCCAGACTCTCCTATGACAGCCACGTCCAGAAGCTAACAGGAAAGTGCTTTGGTGTATTGAAGACCTTAAATCGCACCCTGGACCTCCTTCCTTTAGAGGCCAGACGCACGATGACTCAAGCTCTGGTTACCTCCCGTATTGATTACGGTAATGTTCTTCTCTTAGGAACCACTGAGAAGAACATTAAAAAACTTCAGGTTCTCCAGAACACGGCGGCCCGTCTGGTCCTCAGGCTTCCCAGAAGAGCGGCCTCCAAGCCTACACTTGTGGCTCTTCACTGGCTCCCTATAAAAAAGAGAATCCTGTTTAAAGCGCTCCTTATATGTTACAGGATTACCTCTCAGGTAGCCCCTGAATATCTGAAGGATCTCGCAATCCCCTATATGCCCAACAGAGAACTGCGCTCCAAGGGTACCGGGCTTCTGTGTGCCCCCCGGATAAACAAAGCTAGAATGGGAGGGCGCTCTTTTCGTGCGCTGGCGGCCAAGAATTGGAACCTTCTTCCTCTGCATATTAGACTGGCTGAGACAGAGACCGTATTTAGGAGACTCTTAAAAACTCACCTTTTCACCCTTTAGGTCGCTCATTTTTCCCCTGCTTCTTTCTCCACAGCGCGGGGACACGCCGTGATGGCGTCACCAGGCGCTTTATAAAATCCTTTATTATTATTATTATTATTATTAAAGTCATTTCTGTGCCTGAAATTGGTCAAAATTGAAGATTTTGAGTAAGCAAAACTCTGAAAAAATGGCAATTTTGGTCACTGTGAGGGTTTAAAAAGTGGTTATTCAACATGAGGCCCGATCCAAATGACATTTTGAATCATTTTTGGTAGAGTCCAAAAAATCCATTTTCTGATGAAAGACGATGACCCCGGACCAGTCGAACGTTGAAAAAATGGTCAATATTGATGACATTTTAACATTTAATCTTTTGACTTAAAATGACGGTTGGATGTGAATTATTACTTTTTCAAATAAAATAAGTGTGTTTAATGTCATTTCTGTGCATGAAATTGGTAAAAATTGAAGATTTTGAGTAAGCAAAACTCTGTAAAAATGGCAATTTTGGTCACTGTGAGGGTGTAAAAAGTGGTTATTCAACATGAGGCCCGATCCAAATGACATTTTGAATCATTTTTGATAGAGTCCAAAAAATCAATTTTCTGATAAAAAACGATGACCCCGGACCAGTCGAACGTTGAAAAAATGGTCAATATTGATGAAATTTTAACATTTAATCTTTTGACTTAAAATGAAGGTTGGATGTGAGTTATTACTTTTTCAACTAAAATAAGTGTGTTTAAAGTCATTTCTGTGCCTGAAATTGGTCAAAATTGAAGATTTTGAGTAAGCAAAACTCTGTAAAAATGGCAATTTTGGTCACTGTGAGGGTTTAAAAAGTGGTTATTCAACATGAGGCCCGATCCAAATGACATTTTGAATCATTTTTGGTAGAGTCCAAAAAATCATTTTCTGATGGAAAACGATGACCCCGGACCAGTCGAACGTTGAAAAAATGGTCAATATTGATGAAATTTTAACATTTAATCTTTTGACTTTAAATTACGGTTTGATGTGAATTATTACTTTTTCAACTAAAATAAGTGTGTTTAAAGTCATTTCTGTGCCTGAAATTTGTCAAAATTGAAGATTTTGAGTAAGCAAAACTCTGTAAAAAATGCAATTTTGGTCACTGTGAGGGTTTAAAAAGTGGATTTTCAACATGAGGCCCAATCCAAATAACATTTTGAATCATTTTTGGTAGAGTCCAAAAAATCAATTTTCTGATGAAAAACGATGACCCCGGACCAGTCGAACGTTGAAAAAATGGTCAATATTGATGAAATTTTAACATTTAATCTTTTGACTTAAAATGACGGTTGGATGTGAATTATTACTTTTTCAAATAAAATAAGTGTGTTTAATGTCATTTCTGTGCATGAAATTGGTAAAAATTGAAGATTTTGAGTAAGCAAAACTCTGTAAAAATGGCAATTTTGGTCACTGTGAGGGTGTAAAAAGTGGTTATTCAACATGAGGCCCGATCCAAATGACATTTTGAATCATTTTTGATAGAGTCCAAAAAATCAATTTTCTGATAAAAAACGATGACCCCGGACCAGTCGAACGTTGAAAAAATGGTCAATATTGATGAAATTTTAACATTTAATCTTTTGACTTAAAATGACGGTTGGATGTGAATTATTACTTTTTCAACTAAAATAAGTGTGTTTAAAGTCATTTCTGTGCCTGAAATTGGTCAAAATTGAAGATTTTGAGTAAGCAAAACTCTGTAAAAAATGCAATTTTGGTCACTGTGAGGGTTTAAAAAGTGGATATTCAACATGAGGCCCAATCCAAATAACATTTTGAATCATTTTTGGTAGAGTCCAAAAAATCAATTTTCTGATGAAAAACGATGACCCCGGACCAGTCGAACGTTGAAAAAATGGTCAATATTGATGAAATTTTAACATTTAATCTTTTGACTTAAAATGACGGTTGGATGTGAATTATTACTTTTTCAACTAAAATAAGTGTGTTTAAAGTCATTTCTGTGCCTGAAATTGGTCAAAATTGAAGATTTTGAGTAAGCAAAACTCTGTAAAAATGGCAATTTTGGTCACTGTGAGGGTTTAAAAAGTGGTTATTCAACATGAGGCCCGATCCAAATGACATTTTGAATCATTTTTGATAGAGTCCAAAAAATCAATTTTCTGATAAAAAACGATGACCCCGGACCAGTCGAATGTTGAAAAAATTGTCAATATTGATGAAATTTTAACATTTAATCTTTTGACTTTAAATGAAGGTTGGATGTGAGTTATTACTTTTTCAACTAAAATAAGTGTGTTTAAAGTCATTTCTGTGCCTGAAATTGGTCAAAATTGAAGATTTTGAGTAAGCAAAACTCTGTAAAAATGGCAATTTTGGTCACTGTGAGGGTTTAAAAAGTGGTTATTCAACATGAGGCCCGATCCAAATGACATTTTGAATCATTTTTGGTAGAGTCCAAAAAATCATTTTCTGATGGAAAACGATGACCCCGGACCAGTCGAACATTGAAAAAATGGTCAATATTGATGAAATTTTAACATTTAATCTTTTGACTTTAAATTACGGTTTGATGTGAATTATTACTTTTTCAACTAAAATAAGTGTGTTTAAAGTCATTTCTGTGCCTGAAATTGGTCAAAATTGAAGATTTTGAGTAAGCAAAACTCTGTAAAAAATGCAATTTTGGTCACTGTGAGGGTTTAAAAAGTGGATTTTCAACATGAGGCCCAATCCAAATAACATTTTGAATCATTTTTGGTAGAGTCCAAAAAATCAATTTTCTGATGAAAAACGATGACCCCGGACCAGTCGAACGTTGAAAAAATGGTCAATATTGATGAAATTTTAACATTTAATCTTTTGACTTAAAATGACGGTTGGATGTGAATTATTACTTTTTCAAATAAAATAAGTGTGTTTAATGTCATTTCTGTGCATGAAATTGGTAAAAATTGAAGATTTTGAGTAAGCAAAACTCTGTAAAAATGGCAATTTTGGTCACTGTGAGGGTGTAAAAAGTGGTTATTCAACATGAGGCCCGATCCAAATGACATTTTGAATCATTTTTGATAGAGTCCAAAAAATCAATTTTCTGATAAAAAACGATGACCCCGGACCAGTCGAACGTTGAAAAAATGGTCAATATTGATGAAATTTTAACATTTAATCTTTTGACTTAAAATGACGGTTGGATGTGAATTATTACTTTTTCAACTAAAATAAGTGTGTTTAAAGTCATTTCTGTGCCTGAAATTGGTAAAAATTGAAGATTTTGAGTAAGCACAACTCTGTAAAAATGGCAATTTTGGTCACTGTGAGGGTTTAAAAAGTGGTTATTCAACATGAGGCCCGATCCAAATGACATTTTGAATCATTTTTGGTAGAATCCAAAAAATCAATTTTCTGATGAAAAACGATGACCCCGGACCAGTCGAATGTTGAAAAAATTGTCAATATTGATGAAATTTTAACATTTAATCTTTTGACTTTAAATGACGGTTGGATGTGAATTATTACTTTTTCAACTAAAATAAGTGTGTTTAAAGTCATTTCTGTGCCTGAAATTGGTCAAAATTGAAGATTTTGAGTAAGCAAAACTCTGTAAAAATGGCAATTTTGGTCACTTGAGGGTGTAAAAAGTGGTTATTCAACATGAGGCCCGATCCAAATGACATTTTGAATCATTTTTGGTAGAGTTCAATAAATCAATTTTCTGATAAAAAACGATGACCCCGGACCAGTCGAACGTTGAAAAAATGGTCAATATTGATGAAATTTTAACATTTAATCTTTTGACTTTAAAGAACGGTTGGATGTGAATTATTACTTTTTCAACTAAAATAAGTGTGTTTAAAGTCATTTCTGTGCCTGAAATTGGTCAAAATTGAAGATTTTGAGAAAGCAAAACTCTGTAAAAATGGCAAATTTGGTCAATGTGAGGGTTTAAAAAGTGGTTATTCAATATGAGACCCGATCCAAAAGACATTTTGAATCATTTTTGGCAGAGTCCAAAAAATCAATTTTCTGATAAAAAACGATGACCCCGGACCAGTCGAACGTTGAAAAAATGGTCAATATTGATGAAATTTTAACATTTAATCTTTTGACTTTAAATTACGGTTGGATGTGAATTATTACTTTTTCAACTAAAATAAGTGTGTTTAAAGTCATTTCTGTGCCTGAAATTGGTCAAAATTGAAGATTTTGAGTAAGCAAAACTCTGTAAAAATGGCAATTTTGGTCACTGTGAGGGTTTAAAAAGTGGATATTCAACATGAGGCCCAATCCAAATGACATTTTGAATCATTTTTGGTAGAGTCCAAAAAATCAATTTTCTGATGAAAAACGATGACCCCGGACCAGTCGAACGTTGAAAAAATGGTCAATATTGATGAAATTTTAACATTTAATCTTTTGACTTTAAATGAAGGTTGGATGTGAGTTATTACTTTTTCAACTAAAATAAGTGTGTTTAAAGTCATTTCTGTGCCTGAAATTGGTAAAAATTGAAGATTTTGAGTAAGCAAAACTCTGTAAAAATGGCAATTTTGGTCACTGTGAGGGTTTAAAAAGTGGTTATTCAACATGAGGCCCGATCCAAATGAAATTTTGAATCATTTTTGGTAGAATCCAAAAAATCAATTTTCTGATGAAAAACGATCACCCCGGACCAGTCAAATGTTGAAAAAATGGTCAATATTGATGAAATTTTAACATTTAATCTTTTGACTTTAAATGACGGTTGGATGTGAATTATTACTTTTTCAACTAAAATAAGTGTGTTTAAAGTCATTTCTGTGCCTGAAATTGGTCAAAATTGAAGATTTTGAGTAAGCAAAACTCTGTAAAAATGGCAATTTTGGTCACTGTGAGGGTGTAAAAAGTGGTTATTCAACATGAGGCCCGATCCAAATGACATTTTGAATAATTTTTGATAGAGTCCAAAAAATCAATTTTCTGATAAAAAACGATGACCCCGGACCAGTCGAACGTTGAAAAAATAGTCAATATTGATGAAATTTTAACATTTAATCTTTTGACTTTAAATGAAGGTTGGATGTGAGTTATTACTTTTTCAACTAAAATAAGTGTGTTTAAAGTCATTTCTGTGCCTGAAATTGGTCAAAATTGAAGATTTTGAGTAAGCAAAACTCTGTAAAAATGGCAATTTTGGTCACTGTGAGGGTTTAAAAAGTGGTTATTCAACATGAGGCCCGATCCAAATGACATTTTGAATCATTTTTGGTAGAGTCCAAAAAATCATTTTCTGATGGAAAACGATGACCCCGGACCAGTCGAACGTTGAAAAAATGGTCAATATTGATGAAATTTTAACATTTAATCTTTTGACTTTAAATGACGGTTGGATGTGAATTATTACTTTTTCAACGAAAATAAGTGTGTTTAAAGTCATTTCTGTGCCTGAAATTGGTCAAAATTGAAAATTTTGAGTAAGCAAAACTCTGAATAAATGGCAATTTTGGTCACTGTGAGGGTTTAAAAAGTGGTTATTCAACATGAGGCCCGATCCAAATGACATTTTGAATCATTTTTGGTAGAGTTCAAAAAATCCATTTTCTGATGAAAGACGATGACCCCGGACCAGTCGAACGTTGAAAAAATGGTCAACATTGATGAAATTTTAACATTTAATCTTTTGACTTTAAATTACGGTTGGATGTGAATTATTACTTTTTCAACTAAAATAAGTGTGTTTAAAGTCATTTCTGTGCCTGAAATTGGTCAAAATTGAAGATTTTGAGTAAGCCACACTCTGTAAAAATGGCAATTTTGGTCACTGTGAGGGTTTAAAAAGTGGTTATTCAACATGAGGCCCGATCCAAATGACATTTTGAATCATTTTTGGTAGAATCCAAAAAATCAATTTTCTGATGAAAAACGATGACCCCGGACCAGTCAAATGTTGAAAAAATGGTCAATATTGATGAAATTTTAACATTTAATCTTTTGACTTTAAATGACGGTTGGATGTGAAATATTAATTTTTCAACTAAAATAAGTGTGTCTAATAGACCGAAGCTTCCAGGTTCAGCGAGGCAATTCCCTTTCTGACAGCATTGCCCTAGAACAGGGGGTGCCTCAGGGCTCTGCCCTGAGCCCCACCTTGTTTAACCTTTATATGGCTCCATTGGCGGAGGTGGTTCAATCGTACGGCATAAAAATAGTATCTTATGCCGACGATACCCAACTCCTCATCTCCCTATCCCAGACACCCACCTTGGCTGCTGCTAATTTCAAAACTTGCATGCAGGAGCTTGCAGGCTGGATGAACCAACACTTCCTCAAGCTCAATGGTTCAAAAACTGAGGT
Source organism: Lissotriton vulgaris (assembly GCF_964263255.1). NCBI lineage: Eukaryota > Metazoa > Chordata > Amphibia > Caudata > Salamandridae > Lissotriton > Lissotriton vulgaris. The sequence continues at coordinate 75,909 of NW_028242082.1, read as the reverse complement.
GCTGGTGATTGGGGGTAACTCGGCCAGTTGGACCCTGGACTGGTGGCCTTCCTGTCTAGGTCCTATGCCTTCCCCATGCAAGGAAGCAAAGAACCTGGGTGTATGGGTTGATCCCAGACTCTCCTATGACAGCCACGTCCAGAAGCTAACAGGAAAGTGCTTTGGTGTATTGAAGACCTTAAATCGCACCCTGGACCTCCTTCCTTTAGAGGCCAGACGCACGATGACTCAAGCTCTGGTTACCTCCCGTATTGATTACGGTAATGTTCTTCTCTTAGGAACCACTGAGAAGAACATTAAAAAACTTCAGGTTCTCCAGAACACGGCGGCCCGTCTGGTCCTCAGGCTTCCCAGAAGAGCGGCCTCCAAGCCTACACTTGTGGCTCTTCACTGGCTCCCTATAAAAAAGAGAATCCTGTTTAAAGCGCTCCTTATATGTTACAGGATTACCTCTCAGGTAGCCCCTGAATATCTGAAGGATCTCGCAATCCCCTATATGCCCAACAGAGAACTGCGCTCTAAGGGTACCGGGCTTCTGTGTGCCCCCCGGATAAACAAAGCTAGAATGGGAGGGCGCTCTTTTCGTGCGCTGGCGGCCAAGAATTGGAACCTTCTTCCTCTGCATATTAGACTGGCTGAGACAGAGACCGTATTTAGGAGACTCTTAAAAACTCACCTTTTCACCCTTTAGGTCGCTCATTTTTCCCCTGCTTCTCTCTCCACAGCGCGGGGACACGCCGTGATGGCGTCACCAGGCGCTTTATAAAATCCTTTATTATTATTATTATTATTATTAAAGTCATTTCTGTGCCTGAAATTGGTCAAAATTGAAGATTTTGAGTAAGCAAAACTCTGAAAAAATGGCAATTTTGGTCACTGTGAGGGTTTAAAAAGTGGTTATTCAACATGAGGCCCGATCCAAATGACATTTTGAATCATTTTTGGTAGAGTCCAAAAAATCCATTTTCTGATGAAAGACGATGACCCCGGACCAGTCGAACGTTGAAAAAATGGTCAATATTGATGACATTTTAACATTTAATCTTTTGACTTAAAATGACGGTTGGATGTGAATTATTACTTTTTCAAATAAAATAAGTGTGTTTAATGTCATTTCTGTGCATGAAATTGGTAAAAATTGAAGATTTTGAGTAAGCAAAACTCTGTAAAAATGGCAATTTTGGTCACTGTGAGGGTGTAAAAAGTGGTTATTCAACATGAGGCCCGATCCAAATGACATTTTGAATCATTTTTGATAGAGTCCAAAAAATCAATTTTCTGATAAAAAACGATGACCCCGGACCAGTCGAACGTTGAAAAAATGGTCAATATTGATGAAATTTTAACATTTAATCTTTTGACTTAAAATGACGGTTGGATGTGAATTATTACTTTTTCAACTAAAATAAGTGTGTTTAAAGTCATTTCTGTGCCTGAAATTGGTCAAAATTGAAGATTTTGAGTAAGCAAAACTCTGTAAAAATGGCAATTTTGGTCACTGTGAGGGTTTAAAAAGTGGTTATTCAACATGAGGCCCGATCCAAATGACATTTTGAATCATTTTTGATAGAGTCCAAAAAATCAATTTTCTGATAAAAAACGATGACCCCGGACCAGTCGAATGTTGAAAAAATTGTCAATATTGATGAAATTTTAACATTTAATCTTTTGACTTTAAATGAAGGTTGGATGTGAGTTATTACTTTTTCAACTAAAATAAGTGTGTTTAAAGTCATTTCTGTGCCTGAAATTGGTCAAAATTGAAGATTTTGAGTAAGCAAAACTCTGTAAAAATGGCAATTTTGGTCACTGTGAGGGTTTAAAAAGTGGTTATTCAACATGAGGCCCGATCCAAATGACATTTTGAATCATTTTTGGTAGAGTCCAAAAAATCATTTTCTGATGGAAAACGATGACCCCGGACCAGTCGAACGTTGAAAAAATGGTCAATATTGATGAAATTTTAACATTTAATCTTTTGACTTTAAATTACGGTTTGATGTGAATTATTACTTTTTCAACTAAAATAAGTGTGTTTAAAGTCATTTCTGTGCCTGAAATTGGTAAAAATTGAAGATTTTGAGTAAGCACAACTCTGTAAAAATGGCAATTTTGGTCACTGTGAGGGTTTAAAAAGTGGTTATTCAACATGAGGCCCGATCCAAATGACATTTTGAATCATTTTTGGTAGAATCCAAAAAATCAATTTTCTGATGAAAAACGATGACCCCGGACCAGTCGAATGTTGAAAAAATTGTCAATATTGATGAAATTTTAACATTTAATCTTTTGACTTTAAATGACGGTTGGATGTGAATTATTACTTTTTCAACTAAAATAAGTGTGTTTAAAGTCATTTCTGTGCCTGAAATTGGTCAAAATTGAAGATTTTGAGTAAGCAAAACTCTGTAAAAATGGCAATTTTGGTCACTGTGAGGGTGTAAAAAGTGGTTATTCAACATGAGGCCCGATCCAAATGACATTTTGAATCATTTTTGGTAGAGTTCAATAAATCAATTTTCTGATAAAAAACGATGACCCCGGACCAGTCGAACGTTGAAAAAATGGTCAATATTGATGAAATTTTAACATTTAATCTTTTGACTTAAAATGACGGTTGGATGTGAAATATTACTTTTTCAACTAAAATAAGTGTGTTTAAAGTCATTTCTGTGCCTGAAATTGGTCAAAATTGAAGATTTTGAGTAAGCAAAACTCTGTAAAAATGGCAATTTTGGTCACTGTGAGGGTTTAAAAAGTGGTTATTCAACATGAGGCCCGATCCAAATGAAATTTTGAATCATTTTTGGTAGAGTCCAAAAAATCATTTTCTGATGGAAAACGATGACCCCGGACCAGTCGAACGTTGAAAAAATGGTCAATATTGATGAAATTTTAACATTTAATCTTTTGACTTTAAATGACGGTTGGATGTGAATTATTACTTTTTCAACGAAAATAAGTGTGTTTAAAGTCATTTCTGTGCCTGAAATTGGTCAAAATTGAAAATTTTGAGTAAGCAAAACTCTGAAAAAATGGCAATTTTGGTCACTGTGAGGGTTTAAAAAGTGGTTATTCAACATGAGGCCCGATCTAAATGACATTTTGAATCATTTTTGGTAGAGTCCAAAAAATCCATTTTCTGATGAAAAACGATGACCCCGGACCAGTCGAACGTTGAAAAAATTGTCAATATTGATGAAATTTTAACATTTAATCTTTTGACTTTAAAGAACGGTTGGATGTGAATTATTACTTTTTCAACTAAAATAAGTGTGTTTAAAGTCATTTCTGTGCCTGAAATTGGTCAAAATTGAAGATTTTGAGAAAGCAAAACTCTGTAAAAATGGCAATTTTGGTCACTGTGAGGGTTTAAAAAGTGGATATTCAACATGAGGTCCAATCCAAATGACACTTTGAATCATTTTTGGTAGAGTCAAAAAAATCAATTTTCTGATGAAAAACGATGACCCCGGACCAGTCGAACGTTGAAAAAATGGTCAATATTGATGAAATTTTAACATTTAATCTTTTGACTTTAAATGACGGTTGGATGTGAATTATTACTTTTTCAAATAAAATAAGTGTGTTTAATGTCATTTCTGTGCATGAAATTGGTAAAAATTGAAGATTTTGAGTAAGCAAAACTCTGTAAAAATGGCAATTTTGGTCACTGTGAGGGTGTAAAAAGTGGTTATTCAACATGAGGCCCGATCCAAATGACATTTTGAATCATTTTTGATAGAGTCCAAAAAATCAATTTTCTGATAAAAAACGATGACCCCGGACCAGTCGAACGTTGAAAAAATGGTCAATATTGATGAAATTTTAACATTTAATCTTTTGACTTAAAATGACGGTTGGATGTGAATTATTACTTTTTCAACTAAAATAAGTGTGTTTAAAGTCATTTCTGTGCCTGAAATTGGTAAAAATTGAAGATTTTGAGTAAGCACAACTCTGTAAAAATGGCAATTTTGGTCACTGTGAGGGTTTAAAAAGTGGTTATTCAACATGAGGCCCGATCCAAATGACATTTTGAATCATTTTTGGTAGAATCCAAAAAATCAATTTTCTGATGAAAAACGATGACCCCGGACCAGTCGAATGTTGAAAAAATTGTCAATATTGATGAAATTTTAACATTTAATCTTTTGACTTTAAATGACGGTTGGATGTGAATTATTACTTTTTCAACTAAAATAAGTGTGTTTAAAGTCATTTCTGTGCCTGAAATTGGTCAAAATTGAAGATTTTGAGTAAGCAAAACTCTGTAAAAATGGCAATTTTGGTCACTGTGAGGGTGTAAAAAGTGGTTATTCAACATGAGGCCCGATCCAAATGACATTTTGAATCATTTTTGGTAGAGTTCAATAAATCAATTTTCTGATAAAAAACGATGACCCCGGACCAGTCGAACGTTGAAAAAATGGTCAATATTGATGAAATTTTAACATTTAATCTTTTGACTTAAAATGACGGTTGGATGTGAAATATTACTTTTTCAACTAAAATAAGTGTGTTTAAAGTCATTTCTGTGCCTGAAATTGGTCAAAATTGAAGATTTTGAGTAAGCAAAACTCTGTAAAAATGGCAATTTTGGTCACTGTGAGGGTTTAAAAAGTGGTTATTCAACATGAGGCCCGATCCAAATGAAATTTTGAATAATTTTTGGTAGAGTCCAAAAAATCATTTTCTGATGGAAAACGATGACCCCGGACCAGTCGAACGTTGAAAAAATGGTCAATATTGATGAAATTTTAACATTTAATCTTTTGACTTTAAATGACGGTTGGATGTGAATTATTACTTTTTCAACGAAAATAAGTGTGTTTAAAGTCATTTCTGTGCCTGAAATTGGTCAAAATTGAAAATTTTGAGTAAGCAAAACTCTGAAAAAATGGCAATTTTGGTCACTGTGAGGGTTTAAAAAGTGGTTATTCAACATGAGGCCCGATCTAAATGACATTTTGAATCATTTTTGGTAGAGTCCAAAAAATCCATTTTCTGATGAAAAACGATGACCCCGGACCAGTCGAACGTTGAAAAAATTGTCAATATTGATGAAATTTTAACATTTAATCTTTTGACTTTAAAGAACGGTTGGATGTGAATTATTACTTTTTCAACTAAAATAAGTGTGTTTAAAGTCATTTCTGTGCCTGAAATTGGTCAAAATTGAAGATTTTGAGAAAGCAAAACTCTGTAAAAATGGCAATTTTGGTCACTGTGAGGGTTTAAAAAGTGGATATTCAACATGAGGTCCAATCCAAATGACATTTTGAATCATTTTTGGTAGAGTCAAAAAAATCAATTTTCTGATGAAAAACGATGACCCCGGACCAGTCGAACGTTGAAAAAATGGTCAATATTGATGAAATTTTAACATTTCATCTTTTGACTTCAAATGAAGGTTGGATGTGAATTATTACTTTTTCAACTAAAATAAGTGTGTTTAAAGTCATTTCTGTGCCTGAAATTGGTCAAAATTGAAGATTTTGAGTAAGCAAAACTCTGTAAAAATGGCAAATTTGGTCAATGTGAGGGTTTAAAAAGTGGTTATTCAATATGAGACCCGATCCAAAAGACATTTTGAATCATTTTTGGCAGAGTCCAAAAAATCAATTTTCTGATAAAAAACGATGACCCCGGACCAGTCGAACGTTGAAAAAATAGTCAATATTGATGAAATTTTAACATTTAATCTTTTGACTTTAAATGAAGGTTGGATGTGAGTTATTACTTTTTCAACTAAAATAAGTGTGTTTAAAGTCATTTCTGTGCCTGAAATTGGTCAAAATTGAAGATTTTGAGTAAGCAAAACTCTGTAAAAATGGCAATTTTGGTCACTGTGAGGGTTTAAAAAGTGGTTATTTAACATGAGGCCTGATCCAAATGACATTTTGAATCATTTTTGGTAGAGTCCAAAAAATCATTTTCTGATGGAAAACGATGACCCCGGACCAGTCGAACGTTGAAAAAATGGTCAATATTGATGAAATTTTAACATTTAATCTTTTGACTTTAAATGACGGTTGGATGTGAATTATTACTTTTTCAACGAAAATAAGTGTGTTTAAAGTCATTTCTGTGCCTGAAATTGGTCAAAATTGAAAATTTTGAGTAAGCAAAACTCTGAAAAAATGGCAATTTTGGTCACTGTGAGGGTTTAAAAAGTGGTTATTCAACATGAGGCCCGATCCAAATGACATTTTGAATCATTTTTGGTAGAGTCCAAAAAATCCATTTTCTGATGAAAGACGATGACCCCGGACCAGTCGAACGTTGAAAAAATGGTCAATATTGATGACATTTCAACATTTAATCTTTTGACTTTAAATTACGGTTGGATGTGAATTATTACTTTTTCAACTAAAATAAGTGTGTTTAAAGTCATTTCTGTGCCTGAAATTGGTCAAAATTGAATATTTTGAGTAAGCAAAACTCTGTAAAAATGGCAATTTTGGTCACTGTGAGGGTTTAAAAAGTGGTTATTCAACATGAGGCCCGATCCAAATGACATTTTGAATCATTTTTAGTAGAATCCAAAAAATCAATTTTCTGATGAAAAACGATGACCCCGGACCAGTCAAATGTTGAAAAAATGGTCAATATTGATGAAATTTTAACATTTAATCTTTTGACTTTAAATGGCGGTTGGATGTGAATTATTACTTTTTCAACTAAAATAAGTGTGTTTAAAGTCATTTCTGTGCCTGAAATTGGTCAAAATTGAAGATTTTGAGTAAGCAAAACTCTGTAAAAATGGCAATTTTGGTCACTGTGAGGGTGTAAAAAGTGGTTATTCAACATGAGGCCCGATCCAAATGACATTTTGAATAATTTTTGGTAGAGTCCAAAAAATCAATTTTCTGATGAAAAACGATGACCCCGGACCAGTCGAACGTTGAAAAAATGGTCAATATTGATGAAATTTTAACATTTAATCTTTTGACTTTAAATTACGGTTGGATATGAATTATTACTTTTTCAACTAAAATAAGTGTGTTTAAAGTCATTTCTGTGCCTGAAATTGGTCAAAATTGAAGATTTTGAGTAAGCAAAACTCTGTAAAAATGGCAATTTTGGTCACTGTGAGGGTTTAAAAAGTGGATATTCAACATGAGGCCCGATCAAAATGACATTTTGAATCATTTTTGGTAGAGTCCAAAAAATCAATTTTCTGATGAAAAAGGATGACCCCGGACCAGTCGAACGTTGAAAAAATGGTCAATATTGATGAAATTTTAACATTCAATCTTTTGACTTAAAATGACAGTTGGATGTGAAATATTACTTTTTCAAATAAAATGAGTGTGTTTAAAGTCATTTCTGTGCCTGAAATTGGTCAAAATTGAAGATTTTGAGTAAGCAAAACTCTGTAAAAATGGCAATTTTGGTCACTGTGAGGGTGTAAAAAGTGGTTATTCAACATCAGGCCCGATCCAAATGACATTTTGAATCATTTTTGATAGAGTCCAAAAAATCAATTTTCTGATAAAAAACGATGACCCCGGACCAGTCGAATGTTGAAAAAATTGTCAATATTGATGAAATTTTAACATTTAATCTTTTGACTTTAAATGAAGGTTGGATGTGAGTTATTACTTTTACAACTAAAATAAGTGTGTTTAAAGTCATTTCTGTGCCTGAAATTGGTCAAAATTGAAGATTTTGAGTAAGCAAAACTCTGTAAAAATGGCAATTTTGGTCACTGTGAGGGTTTAAAAAGTGGTTATTCAACATGAGGCCCAATCCAAATGACATTTTGAATCATTTTTGGTAGAGTCCAAAAAATCATTTTCTGATGGAAAACGATGACCCCGGACCAGTCGAACGTTGAAAAAATGGTCAATATTGATGAAATTTTAACATTTAATCTTTTGACTTTAAATTACGGTTGGATGTGAATTATTACTTTTTCAACTAAAATAAGTGTGTTTAAAGTCATTTCTGTGCCTGAAATTGGTCAAAATTGAAGATTTTGAGTAAGCAAAACTCTGTAAAAAATGCAATTTTGGTCACTGTGAGGGTTTAAAAAGTGGATATTCAACATGAGGCCCAATCCAAATAACATTTTGAATCATTTTTGGTAGAGTCCAAAAAATCAATTTTCTGATGAAAAACGATGACCCCGGACCAGTCGAACGTTGAAAAAATGGTCAATATTGATGAAATTTTAACATTTAATCTTTTGACTTAAAATGACGGTTGGATGTGAATTATTACTTTTTCAAATAAAATAAGTGTGTTTAATGTCATTTCTGTGCATGAAATTGGTAAAAATTGAAGATTTTGAGTAAGCAAAACTCTGTAAAAATGGCAATTTTGGTCACTGTGAGGGTGTAAAAAGTGGTTATTCAACATGAGGCCCGATCCAAATGACATTTTGAATCATTTTTGATAGAGTCCAAAAAATCAATTTTCTGATAAAAAACGATGACCCCGGACCAGTCGAACGTTGAAAAAATGGTCAATATTGATGAAATTTTAACATTTAATCTTTTGACTTAAAATGACGGTTGGATGTGAAATATTACTTTTTCAACTAAAATAAGTGTGTTTAAAGTCATTTCTGTGCCTGAAATTGGTCAAAATTGAAGATTTTGAGTAAGCAAAACTCTGTAAAAATGGCAATTTTGGTCACTGTGAGGGTTTAAAAAGTGGTTATTCAACATGAGGCCCGATCCAAATGACATTTTGAATCATTTTTGGTAGAGTCCAAAAAATCATTTTCTGATGGAAAACGATGACCCCGGACCAGTCGAACGTTGAAAAAATGGTCAATATTGATGAAATTTTAACATTTAATCTTTTGACTTTAAATTACGGTTGGATGTGAATTATTACTTTTTCAACTAAAATAAGTGTGTTTAAAGTCATTTCTGTGCCTGAAATTGGTCAAAATTGAAGATTTTGAGTAAGCAAAACTCTGTAAAAAATGCAATTTTGGTCACTGTGAGGGTTTAAAAAGTGGATATTCAACATGAGGCCCAATCCAAATAACATTTTGAATCATTTTTGGTAGAGTCCAAAAAATCAATTTTCTGATGAAAAACGATGACCCCGGACCAGTCGAACGTTGAAAAAATGGTCAATATTGATGAAATTTTAACATTTAATCTTTTGACTTAAAATGACGGTTGGATGTGAATTATTACTTTTTCAACTAAAATAAGTGTGTTTAAAGTCATTTCTGTGCCTGAAATTGGTCAAAATTGAAGATTTTGAGTAAGCAAAACTCTGTAAAAATGGCAATTTTGGTCACTGTGAGGGTTTAAAAAGTGGTTATTCAACATGAGGCCCGATCCAAATGACATTTTGAATCATTTTTGATAGAGTCCAAAAAATCAATTTTCTGATAAAAAACGATGACCCCGGACCAGTCGAATGTTGAAAAAATTGTCAATATTGATGAAATTTTAACATTTAATCTTTTGACTTTAAATGAAGGTTGGATGTGAGTTATTACTTTTTCAACTAAAATAAGTGTGTTTAAAGTCATTTCTGTGCCTGAAATTGGTCAAAATTGAAGATTTTGAGTAAGCAAAACTCTGTAAAAATGGCAATTTTGGTCACTGTGAGGGTTTAAAAAGTGGTTATTCAACATGAGGCCCGATCCAAATGACATTTTGAATCATTTTTGGTAGAGTCCAAAAAATCATTTTCTGATGGAAAACGATGACCCCGGACCAGTCGAACATTGAAAAAATGGTCAATATTGATGAAATTTTAACATTTAATCTTTTGACTTTAAATTACGGTTTGATGTGAATTATTACTTTTTCAACTAAAATAAGTGTGTTTAAAGTCATTTCTGTGCCTGAAATTGGTCAAAATTGAAGATTTTGAGTAAGCAAAACTCTGTAAAAAATGCAATTTTGGTCACTGTGAGGGTTTAAAAAGTGGATTTTCAACATGAGGCCCAATCCAAATAACATTTTGAATCATTTTTGGTAGAGTCCAAAAAATCAATTTTCTGATGAAAAACGATGACCCCGGACCAGTCGAACGTTGAAAAAATGGTCAATATTGATGAAATTTTAACATTTAATCTTTTGACTTAAAATGACGGTTGGATGTGAATTATTACTTTTTCAAATAAAATAAGTGTGTTTAATGTCATTTCTGTGCATGAAATTGGTAAAAATTGAAGATTTTGAGTAAGCAAAACTCTGTAAAAATGGCAATTTTGGTCACTGTGAGGGTGTAAAAAGTGGTTATTCAACATGAGGCCCGATCCAAATGACATTTTGAATCATTTTTGATAGAGTCCAAAAAATCAATTTTCTGATAAAAAACGATGACCCCGGACCAGTCGAACGTTGAAAAAATGGTCAATATTGATGAAATTTTAACATTTAATCTTTTGACTTAAAATGACGGTTGGATGTGAATTATTACTTTTTCAACTAAAATAAGTGTGTTTAAAGTCATTTCTGTGCCTGAAATTGGTAAAAATTGAAGATTTTGAGTAAGCACAACTCTGTAAAAATGGCAATTTTGGTCACTGTGAGGGTTTAAAAAGTGGTTATTCAACATGAGGCCCGATCCAAATGACATTTTGAATCATTTTTGGTAGAATCCAAAAAATCAATTTTCTGATGAAAAACGATGACCCCGGACCAGTCGAATGTTGAAAAAATTGTCAATATTGATGAAATTTTAACATTTAATCTTTTGACTTTAAATGACGGTTGGATGTGAATTATTACTTTTTCAACTAAAATAAGTGTGTTTAAAGTCATTTCTGTGCCTGAAATTGGTCAAAATTGAAGATTTTGAGTAAGCAAAACTCTGTAAAAATGGCAATTTTGGTCACTTGAGGGTGTAAAAAGTGGTTATTCAACATGAGGCCCGATCCAAATGACATTTTGAATCATTTTTGGTAGAGTTCAATAAATCAATTTTCTGATAAAAAACGATGACCCCGGACCAGTCGAACGTTGAAAAAATGGTCAATATTGATGAAATTTTAACATTTAATCTTTTGACTTTAAAGAACGGTTGGATGTGAATTATTACTTTTTCAACTAAAATAAGTGTGTTTAAAGTCATTTCTGTGCCTGAAATTGGTCAAAATTGAAGATTTTGAGAAAGCAAAACTCTGTAAAAATGGCAAATTTGGTCAATGTGAGGGTTTAAAAAGTGGTTATTCAATATGAGACCCGATCCAAAAGACATTTTGAATCATTTTTGGCAGAGTCCAAAAAATCAATTTTCTGATAAAAAACGATGACCCCGGACCAGTCGAACGTTGAAAAAATGGTCAATATTGATGACATTTTAACATTTAATCTTTTGACTTTAAATGAAGGTTGGATGTGAGTTATTACTTTTTCAACTAAAATAAGTGTGTTTAAAGTCATTTCTGTGCCTGAAATTGGTAAAAATTGAAGATTTTGAGTAAGCAAAACTCTGTAAAAATGGCAATTTTGGTCACTGTGAGGGTTTAAAAAGTGGTTATTCAACATGAGGCCCGATCCAAATGAAATTTTGAATCATTTTTGGTAGAATCCAAAAAATCAATTTTCTGATGAAAAACGATCACCCCGGACCAGTCAAATGTTGAAAAAATGGTCAATATTGATGAAATTTTAACATTTAATCTTTTGACTTTAAATGACGGTTGGATGTGAATTATTACTTTTTCAACTAAAATAAGTGTGTTTAAAGTCATTTCTGTGCCTGAAATTGGTCAAAATTGAAGATTTTGAGTAAGCAAAACTCTGTAAAAATGGCAATTTTGGTCACTGTGAGGGTGTAAAAAGTGGTTATTCAACATGAGGCCCGATCCAAATGACATTTTGAATAATTTTTGATAGAGTCCAAAAAATCAATTTTCTGATAAAAAACGATGACCCCGGACCAGTCGAACGTTGAAAAAATAGTCAATATTGATGAAATTTTAACATTTAATCTTTTGACTTTAAATGAAGGTTGGATGTGAGTTATTACTTTTTCAACTAAAATAAGTGTGTTTAAAGTCATTTCTGTGCCTGAAATTGGTCAAAATTGAAGATTTTGAGTAAGCAAAACTCTGTAAAAATGGCAATTTTGGTCACTGTGAGGGTTTAAAAAGTGGTTATTCAACATGAGGCCCGATCCAAATGACATTTTGAATCATTTTTGGTAGAGTCCAAAAAATCATTTTCTGATGGAAAACGATGACCCCGGACCAGTCGAACGTTGAAAAAATGGTCAATATTGATGAAATTTTAACATTTAATCTTTTGACTTTAAATGACGGTTGGATGTGAATTATTACTTTTTCAACGAAAATAAGTGTGTTTAAAGTCATTTCTGTGCCTGAAATTGGTCAAAATTGAAAATTTTGAGTAAGTAAAACTCTGAATAAATGGCAATTTTGGTCACTGTGAGGGTTTAAAAAGTGGTTATTCAACATGAGGCCCGATCCAAATGACATTTTGAATCATTTTTGGTAGAGTTCAAAAAATCCATTTTCTGATGAAAGACGATGACCCCGGACCAGTCGAACGTTGAAAAAATGGTCAACATTGATGAAATTTTAACATTTAATCTTTTGACTTTAAATTACGGTTGGATGTGAATTATTACTTTTTCAACTAAAATAAGTGTGTTTAAAGTCATTTCTGTGCCTGAAATTGGTCAAAATTGAAGATTTTGAGTAAGCCACACTCTGTAAAAATGGCAATTTTGGTCACTGTGAGGGTTTAAAAAGTGGTTATTCAACATGAGGCCCGATCCAAATGACATTTTGAATCATTTTTGGTAGAATCCAAAAAATCAATTTTCTGATGAAAAACGATGACCCCGGACCAGTCAAATGTTGAAAAAATGGTCAATATTGATGAAATTTTAACATTTAATCTTTTGACTTTAAATGACGGTTGGATGTGAAATATTAATTTTTCAACTAAAATAAGTGTGTCTAATAGACCGAAGCTTCCAGGTTCAGCGAGGCAATTCCCTTTCTGACAGCATTGCCCTAGAACAGGGGGTGCCTCAGGGCTCTGCCCTGAGCCCCACCTTGTTTAACCTTTATATGGCTCCATTGGCGGAGGTGGTTCAATCGTACGGCATAAAAATAGTATCTTATGCCGACGATACCCAACTCCTCATCTCCCTATCCCAGACACCCACCTTGGCTGCTGCTAATTTCAAAACTTGCATGCAGGAGCTTGCAGGCTGGATGAACCAACACTTCCTCAAGCTCAATGGTTCAAAAACTGAGGTGCTGGTGATTGGGGGTAACTCGGCCAGTTGGACCCTGGACTGGTGGCCTTCCTGTCTAGGTCCTATGCCTTCCCCATGCAAGGAAGCAAAGAACCTGGGTGTATGGGTTGATCCCAGACTCTCCTATGACAGCCACGTCCAGAAGCTAACAGGAAAGTGCTTTGGTGTATTGAAGACCTTAAATCGCACCCTGGACCTCCTTCCTTTAGAGGCCAGACGCACGATGACTCAAGCTCTGGTTACCTCCCGTATTGATTACGGTAATGTTCTTCTCTTAGGAACCACTGAGAAGAACATTAAAAAACTTCAGGTTCTCCAGAACACGGCGGCCCGTCTGGTCCTCAGGCTTCCCAGAAGAGCGGCCTCCAAGCCTACACTTGTGGCTCTTCACTGGCTCCCTATAAAAAAGAGAATCCTGTTTAAAGCGCTCCTTATATGTTACAGGATTACCTCTCAGGTAGCCCCTGAATATCTGAAGGATCTCGCAATCCCCTATATGCCCAACAGAGAACTGCGCTCCAAGGGTACCGGGCTTCTGTGTGCCCCCCGGATAAACAAAGCTAGAATGGGAGGGCGCTCTTTTCGTGCGCTGGCGGCCAAGAATTGGAACCTTCTTCCTCTGCATATTAGACTGGCTGAGACAGAGACCGTATTTAGGAGACTCTTAAAAACTCACCTTTTCACCCTTTAGGTCGCTCATTTTTCCCCTGCTTCTTTCTCCACAGCGCGGGGACACGCCGTGATGGCGTCACCAGGCGCTTTATAAAATCCTTTATTATTATTATTATTATTATTAAAGTCATTTCTGTGCCTGAAATTGGTCAAAATTGAAGATTTTGAGTAAGCAAAACTCTGAAAAAATGGCAATTTTGGTCACTGTGAGGGTTTAAAAAGTGGTTATTCAACATGAGGCCCGATCCAAATGACATTTTGAATCATTTTTGGTAGAGTCCAAAAAATCCATTTTCTGATGAAAGACGATGACCCCGGACCAGTCGAACGTTGAAAAAATGGTCAATATTGATGACATTTTAACATTTAATCTTTTGACTTAAAATGACGGTTGGATGTGAATTATTACTTTTTCAAATAAAATAAGTGTGTTTAATGTCATTTCTGTGCATGAAATTGGTAAAAATTGAAGATTTTGAGTAAGCAAAACTCTGTAAAAATGGCAATTTTGGTCACTGTGAGGGTGTAAAAAGTGGTTATTCAACATGAGGCCCGATCCAAATGACATTTTGAATCATTTTTGATAGAGTCCAAAAAATCAATTTTCTGATAAAAAACGATGACCCCGGACCAGTCGAACGTTGAAAAAATGGTCAATATTGATGAAATTTTAACATTTAATCTTTTGACTTAAAATGAAGGTTGGATGTGAGTTATTACTTTTTCAACTAAAATAAGTGTGTTTAAAGTCATTTCTGTGCCTGAAATTGGTCAAAATTGAAGATTTTGAGTAAGCAAAACTCTGTAAAAATGGCAATTTTGGTCACTGTGAGGGTTTAAAAAGTGGTTATTCAACATGAGGCCCGATCCAAATGACATTTTGAATCATTTTTGGTAGAGTCCAAAAAATCATTTTCTGATGGAAAACGATGACCCCGGACCAGTCGAACGTTGAAAAAATGGTCAATATTGATGAAATTTTAACATTTAATCTTTTGACTTTAAATTACGGTTTGATGTGAATTATTACTTTTTCAACTAAAATAAGTGTGTTTAAAGTCATTTCTGTGCCTGAAATTTGTCAAAATTGAAGATTTTGAGTAAGCAAAACTCTGTAAAAAATGCAATTTTGGTCACTGTGAGGGTTTAAAAAGTGGATTTTCAACATGAGGCCCAATCCAAATAACATTTTGAATCATTTTTGGTAGAGTCCAAAAAATCAATTTTCTGATGAAAAACGATGACCCCGGACCAGTCGAACGTTGAAAAAATGGTCAATATTGATGAAATTTTAACATTTAATCTTTTGACTTAAAATGACGGTTGGATGTGAATTATTACTTTTTCAAATAAAATAAGTGTGTTTAATGTCATTTCTGTGCATGAAATTGGTAAAAATTGAAGATTTTGAGTAAGCAAAACTCTGTAAAAATGGCAATTTTGGTCACTGTGAGGGTGTAAAAAGTGGTTATTCAACATGAGGCCCGATCCAAATGACATTTTGAATCATTTTTGATAGAGTCCAAAAAATCAATTTTCTGATAAAAAACGATGACCCCGGACCAGTCGAACGTTGAAAAAATGGTCAATATTGATGAAATTTTAACATTTAATCTTTTGACTTAAAATGACGGTTGGATGTGAATTATTACTTTTTCAACTAAAATAAGTGTGTTTAAAGTCATTTCTGTGCCTGAAATTGGTCAAAATTGAAGATTTTGAGTAAGCAAAACTCTGTAAAAAATGCAATTTTGGTCACTGTGAGGGTTTAAAAAGTGGATATTCAACATGAGGCCCAATCCAAATAACATTTTGAATCATTTTTGGTAGAGTCCAAAAAATCAATTTTCTGATGAAAAACGATGACCCCGGACCAGTCGAACGTTGAAAAAATGGTCAATATTGATGAAATTTTAACATTTAATCTTTTGACTTAAAATGACGGTTGGATGTGAATTATTACTTTTTCAACTAAAATAAGTGTGTTTAAAGTCATTTCTGTGCCTGAAATTGGTCAAAATTGAAGATTTTGAGTAAGCAAAACTCTGTAAAAATGGCAATTTTGGTCACTGTGAGGGTTTAAAAAGTGGTTATTCAACATGAGGCCCGATCCAAATGACATTTTGAATCATTTTTGATAGAGTCCAAAAAATCAATTTTCTGATAAAAAACGATGACCCCGGACCAGTCGAATGTTGAAAAAATTGTCAATATTGATGAAATTTTAACATTTAATCTTTTGACTTTAAATGAAGGTTGGATGTGAGTTATTACTTTTTCAACTAAAATAAGTGTGTTTAAAGTCATTTCTGTGCCTGAAATTGGTCAAAATTGAAGATTTTGAGTAAGCAAAACTCTGTAAAAATGGCAATTTTGGTCACTGTGAGGGTTTAAAAAGTGGTTATTCAACATGAGGCCCGATCCAAATGACATTTTGAATCATTTTTGGTAGAGTCCAAAAAATCATTTTCTGATGGAAAACGATGACCCCGGACCAGTCGAACATTGAAAAAATGGTCAATATTGATGAAATTTTAACATTTAATCTTTTGACTTTAAATTACGGTTTGATGTGAATTATTACTTTTTCAACTAAAATAAGTGTGTTTAAAGTCATTTCTGTGCCTGAAATTGGTCAAAATTGAAGATTTTGAGTAAGCAAAACTCTGTAAAAAATGCAATTTTGGTCACTGTGAGGGTTTAAAAAGTGGATTTTCAACATGAGGCCCAATCCAAATAACATTTTGAATCATTTTTGGTAGAGTCCAAAAAATCAATTTTCTGATGAAAAACGATGACCCCGGACCAGTCGAACGTTGAAAAAATGGTCAATATTGATGAAATTTTAACATTTAATCTTTTGACTTAAAATGACGGTTGGATGTGAATTATTACTTTTTCAAATAAAATAAGTGTGTTTAATGTCATTTCTGTGCATGAAATTGGTAAAAATTGAAGATTTTGAGTAAGCAAAACTCTGTAAAAATGGCAATTTTGGTCACTGTGAGGGTGTAAAAAGTGGTTATTCAACATGAGGCCCGATCCAAATGACATTTTGAATCATTTTTGATAGAGTCCAAAAAATCAATTTTCTGATAAAAAACGATGACCCCGGACCAGTCGAACGTTGAAAAAATGGTCAATATTGATGAAATTTTAACATTTAATCTTTTGACTTAAAATGACGGTTGGATGTGAATTATTACTTTTTCAACTAAAATAAGTGTGTTTAAAGTCATTTCTGTGCCTGAAATTGGTAAAAATTGAAGATTTTGAGTAAGCACAACTCTGTAAAAATGGCAATTTTGGTCACTGTGAGGGTTTAAAAAGTGGTTATTCAACATGAGGCCCGATCCAAATGACATTTTGAATCATTTTTGGTAGAATCCAAAAAATCAATTTTCTGATGAAAAACGATGACCCCGGACCAGTCGAATGTTGAAAAAATTGTCAATATTGATGAAATTTTAACATTTAATCTTTTGACTTTAAATGACGGTTGGATGTGAATTATTACTTTTTCAACTAAAATAAGTGTGTTTAAAGTCATTTCTGTGCCTGAAATTGGTCAAAATTGAAGATTTTGAGTAAGCAAAACTCTGTAAAAATGGCAATTTTGGTCACTTGAGGGTGTAAAAAGTGGTTATTCAACATGAGGCCCGATCCAAATGACATTTTGAATCATTTTTGGTAGAGTTCAATAAATCAATTTTCTGATAAAAAACGATGACCCCGGACCAGTCGAACGTTGAAAAAATGGTCAATATTGATGAAATTTTAACATTTAATCTTTTGACTTTAAAGAACGGTTGGATGTGAATTATTACTTTTTCAACTAAAATAAGTGTGTTTAAAGTCATTTCTGTGCCTGAAATTGGTCAAAATTGAAGATTTTGAGAAAGCAAAACTCTGTAAAAATGGCAAATTTGGTCAATGTGAGGGTTTAAAAAGTGGTTATTCAATATGAGACCCGATCCAAAAGACATTTTGAATCATTTTTGGCAGAGTCCAAAAAATCAATTTTCTGATAAAAAACGATGACCCCGGACCAGTCGAACGTTGAAAAAATGGTCAATATTGATGAAATTTTAACATTTAATCTTTTGACTTTAAATTACGGTTGGATGTGAATTATTACTTTTTCAACTAAAATAAGTGTGTTTAAAGTCATTTCTGTGCCTGAAATTGGTCAAAATTGAAGATTTTGAGTAAGCAAAACTCTGTAAAAATGGCAATTTTGGTCACTGTGAGGGTTTAAAAAGTGGATATTCAACATGAGGCCCAATCCAAATGACATTTTGAATCATTTTTGGTAGAGTCCAAAAAATCAATTTTCTGATGAAAAACGATGACCCCGGACCAGTCGAACGTTGAAAAAATGGTCAATATTGATGAAATTTTAACATTTAATCTTTTGACTTTAAATGAAGGTTGGATGTGAGTTATTACTTTTTCAACTAAAATAAGTGTGTTTAAAGTCATTTCTGTGCCTGAAATTGGTAAAAATTGAAGATTTTGAGTAAGCAAAACTCTGTAAAAATGGCAATTTTGGTCACTGTGAGGGTTTAAAAAGTGGTTATTCAACATGAGGCCCGATCCAAATGAAATTTTGAATCATTTTTGGTAGAATCCAAAAAATCAATTTTCTGATGAAAAACGATCACCCCGGACCAGTCAAATGTTGAAAAAATGGTCAATATTGATGAAATTTTAACATTTAATCTTTTGACTTTAAATGACGGTTGGATGTGAATTATTACTTTTTCAACTAAAATAAGTGTGTTTAAAGTCATTTCTGTGCCTGAAATTGGTCAAAATTGAAGATTTTGAGTAAGCAAAACTCTGTAAAAATGGCAATTTTGGTCACTGTGAGGGTGTAAAAAGTGGTTATTCAACATGAGGCCCGATCCAAATGACATTTTGAATAATTTTTGATAGAGTCCAAAAAATCAATTTTCTGATAAAAAACGATGACCCCGGACCAGTCGAACGTTGAAAAAATAGTCAATATTGATGAAATTTTAACATTTAATCTTTTGACTTTAAATGAAGGTTGGATGTGAGTTATTACTTTTTCAACTAAAATAAGTGTGTTTAAAGTCATTTCTGTGCCTGAAATTGGTCAAAATTGAAGATTTTGAGTAAGCAAAACTCTGTAAAAATGGCAATTTTGGTCACTGTGAGGGTTTAAAAAGTGGTTATTCAACATGAGGCCCGATCCAAATGACATTTTGAATCATTTTTGGTAGAGTCCAAAAAATCATTTTCTGATGGAAAACGATGACCCCGGACCAGTCGAACGTTGAAAAAATGGTCAATATTGATGAAATTTTAACATTTAATCTTTTGACTTTAAATGACGGTTGGATGTGAATTATTACTTTTTCAACGAAAATAAGTGTGTTTAAAGTCATTTCTGTGCCTGAAATTGGTCAAAATTGAAAATTTTGAGTAAGCAAAACTCTGAATAAATGGCAATTTTGGTCACTGTGAGGGTTTAAAAAGTGGTTATTCAACATGAGGCCCGATCCAAATGACATTTTGAATCATTTTTGGTAGAGTTCAAAAAATCCATTTTCTGATGAAAGACGATGACCCCGGACCAGTCGAACGTTGAAAAAATGGTCAACATTGATGAAATTTTAACATTTAATCTTTTGACTTTAAATTACGGTTGGATGTGAATTATTACTTTTTCAACTAAAATAAGTGTGTTTAAAGTCATTTCTGTGCCTGAAATTGGTCAAAATTGAAGATTTTGAGTAAGCCACACTCTGTAAAAATGGCAATTTTGGTCACTGTGAGGGTTTAAAAAGTGGTTATTCAACATGAGGCCCGATCCAAATGACATTTTGAATCATTTTTGGTAGAATCCAAAAAATCAATTTTCTGATGAAAAACGATGACCCCGGACCAGTCAAATGTTGAAAAAATGGTCAATATTGATGAAATTTTAACATTTAATCTTTTGACTTTAAATGACGGTTGGATGTGAAATATTAATTTTTCAACTAAAATAAGTGTGTCTAATAGACCGAAGCTTCCAGGTTCAGCGAGGCAATTCCCTTTCTGACAGCATTGCCCTAGAACAGGGGGTGCCTCAGGGCTCTGCCCTGAGCCCCACCTTGTTTAACCTTTATATGGCTCCATTGGCGGAGGTGGTTCAATCGTACGGCATAAAAATAGTATCTTATGCCGACGATACCCAACTCCTCATCTCCCTATCCCAGACACCCACCTTGGCTGCTGCTAATTTCAAAACTTGCATGCAGGAGCTTGCAGGCTGGATGAACCAACACTTCCTCAAGCTCAATGGTTCAAAAACTGAGGTGCTGGTGATTGGGGGTAACTCGGCCAGTTGGACCCTGGACTGGTGGCCTTCCTGTCTAGGTCCTATGCCTTCCCCATGCAAGGAAGCAAAGAACCTGGGTGTATGGGTTGATCCCAGACTCTCCTATGACAGCCACGTCCAGAAGCTAACAGGAAAGTGCTTTGGTGTATTGAAGACCTTAAATCGCACCCTGGACCTCCTTCCTTTAGAGGCCAGACGCACGATGACTCAAGCTCTGGTTACCTCCCGTATTGATTACGGTAATGTTCTTCTCTTAGGAACCACTGAGAAGAACATTAAAAAACTTCAGGTTCTCCAGAACACGGCGGCCCGTCTGGTCCTCAGGCTTCCCAGAAGAGCGGCCTCCAAGCCTACACTTGTGGCTCTTCACTGGCTCCCTATAAAAAAGAGAATCCTGTTTAAAGCGCTCCTTATATGTTACAGGATTACCTCTCAGGTAGCCCCTGAATATCTGAAGGATCTCGCAATCCCCTATATGCCCAACAGAGAACTGCGCTCTAAGGGTACCGGGCTTCTGTGTGCCCCCCGGATAAACAAAGCTAGAATGGGAGGGCGCTCTTTTCGTGCGCTGGCGGCCAAGAATTGGAACCTTCTTCCTCTGCATATTAGACTGGCTGAGACAGAGACCGTATTTAGGAGACTCTTAAAAACTCACCTTTTCACCCTTTAGGTCGCTCATTTTTCCCCTGCTTCTCTCTCCACAGCGCGGGGACACGCCGTGATGGCGTCACCAGGCGCTTTATAAAATCCTTTATTATTATTATTATTATTATTAAAGTCATTTCTGTGCCTGAAATTGGTCAAAATTGAAGATTTTGAGTAAGCAAAACTCTGAAAAAATGGCAATTTTGGTCACTGTGAGGGTTTAAAAAGTGGTTATTCAACATGAGGCCCGATCCAAATGACATTTTGAATCATTTTTGGTAGAGTCCAAAAAATCCATTTTCTGATGAAAGACGATGACCCCGGACCAGTCGAACGTTGAAAAAATGGTCAATATTGATGACATTTTAACATTTAATCTTTTGACTTAAAATGACGGTTGGATGTGAATTATTACTTTTTCAAATAAAATAAGTGTGTTTAATGTCATTTCTGTGCATGAAATTGGTAAAAATTGAAGATTTTGAGTAAGCAAAACTCTGTAAAAATGGCAATTTTGGTCACTGTGAGGGTGTAAAAAGTGGTTATTCAACATGAGGCCCGATCCAAATGACATTTTGAATCATTTTTGATAGAGTCCAAAAAATCAATTTTCTGATAAAAAACGATGACCCCGGACCAGTCGAACGTTGAAAAAATGGTCAATATTGATGAAATTTTAACATTTAATCTTTTGACTTAAAATGACGGTTGGATGTGAATTATTACTTTTTCAACTAAAATAAGTGTGTTTAAAGTCATTTCTGTGCCTGAAATTGGTCAAAATTGAAGATTTTGAGTAAGCAAAACTCTGTAAAAATGGCAATTTTGGTCACTGTGAGGGTTTAAAAAGTGGTTATTCAACATGAGGCCCGATCCAAATGACATTTTGAATCATTTTTGATAGAGTCCAAAAAATCAATTTTCTGATAAAAAACGATGACCCCGGACCAGTCGAATGTTGAAAAAATTGTCAATATTGATGAAATTTTAACATTTAATCTTTTGACTTTAAATGAAGGTTGGATGTGAGTTATTACTTTTTCAACTAAAATAAGTGTGTTTAAAGTCATTTCTGTGCCTGAAATTGGTCAAAATTGAAGATTTTGAGTAAGCAAAACTCTGTAAAAATGGCAATTTTGGTCACTGTGAGGGTTTAAAAAGTGGTTATTCAACATGAGGCCCGATCCAAATGACATTTTGAATCATTTTTGGTAGAGTCCAAAAAATCATTTTCTGATGGAAAACGATGACCCCGGACCAGTCGAACGTTGAAAAAATGGTCAATATTGATGAAATTTTAACATTTAATCTTTTGACTTTAAATTACGGTTTGATGTGAATTATTACTTTTTCAACTAAAATAAGTGTGTTTAAAGTCATTTCTGTGCCTGAAATTGGTAAAAATTGAAGATTTTGAGTAAGCACAACTCTGTAAAAATGGCAATTTTGGTCACTGTGAGGGTTTAAAAAGTGGTTATTCAACATGAGGCCCGATCCAAATGACATTTTGAATCATTTTTGGTAGAATCCAAAAAATCAATTTTCTGATGAAAAACGATGACCCCGGACCAGTCGAATGTTGAAAAAATTGTCAATATTGATGAAATTTTAACATTTAATCTTTTGACTTTAAATGACGGTTGGATGTGAATTATTACTTTTTCAACTAAAATAAGTGTGTTTAAAGTCATTTCTGTGCCTGAAATTGGTCAAAATTGAAGATTTTGAGTAAGCAAAACTCTGTAAAAATGGCAATTTTGGTCACTGTGAGGGTGTAAAAAGTGGTTATTCAACATGAGGCCCGATCCAAATGACATTTTGAATCATTTTTGGTAGAGTTCAATAAATCAATTTTCTGATAAAAAACGATGACCCCGGACCAGTCGAACGTTGAAAAAATGGTCAATATTGATGAAATTTTAACATTTAATCTTTTGACTTAAAATGACGGTTGGATGTGAAATATTACTTTTTCAACTAAAATAAGTGTGTTTAAAGTCATTTCTGTGCCTGAAATTGGTCAAAATTGAAGATTTTGAGTAAGCAAAACTCTGTAAAAATGGCAATTTTGGTCACTGTGAGGGTTTAAAAAGTGGTTATTCAACATGAGGCCCGATCCAAATGAAATTTTGAATCATTTTTGGTAGAGTCCAAAAAATCATTTTCTGATGGAAAACGATGACCCCGGACCAGTCGAACGTTGAAAAAATGGTCAATATTGATGAAATTTTAACATTTAATCTTTTGACTTTAAATGACGGTTGGATGTGAATTATTACTTTTTCAACGAAAATAAGTGTGTTTAAAGTCATTTCTGTGCCTGAAATTGGTCAAAATTGAAAATTTTGAGTAAGCAAAACTCTGAAAAAATGGCAATTTTGGTCACTGTGAGGGTTTAAAAAGTGGTTATTCAACATGAGGCCCGATCTAAATGACATTTTGAATCATTTTTGGTAGAGTCCAAAAAATCCATTTTCTGATGAAAAACGATGACCCCGGACCAGTCGAACGTTGAAAAAATTGTCAATATTGATGAAATTTTAACATTTAATCTTTTGACTTTAAAGAACGGTTGGATGTGAATTATTACTTTTTCAACTAAAATAAGTGTGTTTAAAGTCATTTCTGTGCCTGAAATTGGTCAAAATTGAAGATTTTGAGAAAGCAAAACTCTGTAAAAATGGCAATTTTGGTCACTGTGAGGGTTTAAAAAGTGGATATTCAACATGAGGTCCAATCCAAATGACACTTTGAATCATTTTTGGTAGAGTCAAAAAAATCAATTTTCTGATGAAAAACGATGACCCCGGACCAGTCGAACGTTGAAAAAATGGTCAATATTGATGAAATTTTAACATTTAATCTTTTGACTTTAAATGACGGTTGGATGTGAATTATTACTTTTTCAAATAAAATAAGTGTGTTTAATGTCATTTCTGTGCATGAAATTGGTAAAAATTGAAGATTTTGAGTAAGCAAAACTCTGTAAAAATGGCAATTTTGGTCACTGTGAGGGTGTAAAAAGTGGTTATTCAACATGAGGCCCGATCCAAATGACATTTTGAATCATTTTTGATAGAGTCCAAAAAATCAATTTTCTGATAAAAAACGATGACCCCGGACCAGTCGAACGTTGAAAAAATGGTCAATATTGATGAAATTTTAACATTTAATCTTTTGACTTAAAATGACGGTTGGATGTGAATTATTACTTTTTCAACTAAAATAAGTGTGTTTAAAGTCATTTCTGTGCCTGAAATTGGTAAAAATTGAAGATTTTGAGTAAGCACAACTCTGTAAAAATGGCAATTTTGGTCACTGTGAGGGTTTAAAAAGTGGTTATTCAACATGAGGCCCGATCCAAATGACATTTTGAATCATTTTTGGTAGAATCCAAAAAATCAATTTTCTGATGAAAAACGATGACCCCGGACCAGTCGAATGTTGAAAAAATTGTCAATATTGATGAAATTTTAACATTTAATCTTTTGACTTTAAATGACGGTTGGATGTGAATTATTACTTTTTCAACTAAAATAAGTGTGTTTAAAGTCATTTCTGTGCCTGAAATTGGTCAAAATTGAAGATTTTGAGTAAGCAAAACTCTGTAAAAATGGCAATTTTGGTCACTGTGAGGGTGTAAAAAGTGGTTATTCAACATGAGGCCCGATCCAAATGACATTTTGAATCATTTTTGGTAGAGTTCAATAAATCAATTTTCTGATAAAAAACGATGACCCCGGACCAGTCGAACGTTGAAAAAATGGTCAATATTGATGAAATTTTAACATTTAATCTTTTGACTTAAAATGACGGTTGGATGTGAAATATTACTTTTTCAACTAAAATAAGTGTGTTTAAAGTCATTTCTGTGCCTGAAATTGGTCAAAATTGAAGATTTTGAGTAAGCAAAACTCTGTAAAAATGGCAATTTTGGTCACTGTGAGGGTTTAAAAAGTGGTTATTCAACATGAGGCCCGATCCAAATGAAATTTTGAATAATTTTTGGTAGAGTCCAAAAAATCATTTTCTGATGGAAAACGATGACCCCGGACCAGTCGAACGTTGAAAAAATGGTCAATATTGATGAAATTTTAACATTTAATCTTTTGACTTTAAATGACGGTTGGATGTGAATTATTACTTTTTCAACGAAAATAAGTGTGTTTAAAGTCATTTCTGTGCCTGAAATTGGTCAAAATTGAAAATTTTGAGTAAGCAAAACTCTGAAAAAATGGCAATTTTGGTCACTGTGAGGGTTTAAAAAGTGGTTATTCAACATGAGGCCCGATCTAAATGACATTTTGAATCATTTTTGGTAGAGTCCAAAAAATCCATTTTCTGATGAAAAACGATGACCCCGGACCAGTCGAACGTTGAAAAAATTGTCAATATTGATGAAATTTTAACATTTAATCTTTTGACTTTAAAGAACGGTTGGATGTGAATTATTACTTTTTCAACTAAAATAAGTGTGTTTAAAGTCATTTCTGTGCCTGAAATTGGTCAAAATTGAAGATTTTGAGAAAGCAAAACTCTGTAAAAATGGCAATTTTGGTCACTGTGAGGGTTTAAAAAGTGGATATTCAACATGAGGTCCAATCCAAATGACATTTTGAATCATTTTTGGTAGAGTCAAAAAAATCAATTTTCTGATGAAAAACGATGACCCCGGACCAGTCGAACGTTGAAAAAATGGTCAATATTGATGAAATTTTAACATTTCATCTTTTGACTTCAAATGAAGGTTGGATGTGAATTATTACTTTTTCAACTAAAATAAGTGTGTTTAAAGTCATTTCTGTGCCTGAAATTGGTCAAAATTGAAGATTTTGAGTAAGCAAAACTCTGTAAAAATGGCAAATTTGGTCAATGTGAGGGTTTAAAAAGTGGTTATTCAATATGAGACCCGATCCAAAAGACATTTTGAATCATTTTTGGCAGAGTCCAAAAAATCAATTTTCTGATAAAAAACGATGACCCCGGACCAGTCGAACGTTGAAAAAATAGTCAATATTGATGAAATTTTAACATTTAATCTTTTGACTTTAAATGAAGGTTGGATGTGAGTTATTACTTTTTCAACTAAAATAAGTGTGTTTAAAGTCATTTCTGTGCCTGAAATTGGTCAAAATTGAAGATTTTGAGTAAGCAAAACTCTGTAAAAATGGCAATTTTGGTCACTGTGAGGGTTTAAAAAGTGGTTATTTAACATGAGGCCTGATCCAAATGACATTTTGAATCATTTTTGGTAGAGTCCAAAAAATCATTTTCTGATGGAAAACGATGACCCCGGACCAGTCGAACGTTGAAAAAATGGTCAATATTGATGAAATTTTAACATTTAATCTTTTGACTTTAAATGACGGTTGGATGTGAATTATTACTTTTTCAACGAAAATAAGTGTGTTTAAAGTCATTTCTGTGCCTGAAATTGGTCAAAATTGAAAATTTTGAGTAAGCAAAACTCTGAAAAAATGGCAATTTTGGTCACTGTGAGGGTTTAAAAAGTGGTTATTCAACATGAGGCCCGATCCAAATGACATTTTGAATCATTTTTGGTAGAGTCCAAAAAATCCATTTTCTGATGAAAGACGATGACCCCGGACCAGTCGAACGTTGAAAAAATGGTCAATATTGATGACATTTTAACATTTAATCTTTTGACTTTAAATTACGGTTGGATGTGAATTATTACTTTTTCAACTAAAATAAGTGTGTTTAAAGTCATTTCTGTGCCTGAAATTGGTCAAAATTGAATATTTTGAGTAAGCAAAACTCTGTAAAAATGGCAATTTTGGTCACTGTGAGGGTTTAAAAAGTGGTTATTCAACATGAGGCCCGATCCAAATGACATTTTGAATCATTTTTAGTAGAATCCAAAAAATCAATTTTCTGATGAAAAACGATGACCCCGGACCAGTCAAATGTTGAAAAAATGGTCAATATTGATGAAATTTTAACATTTAATCTTTTGACTTTAAATGACGGTTGGATGTGAATTATTAATTTTTCAACTAAAATAAGTGTGTTTAAAGTCATTTCTGTGCCTGAAATTGGTCAAAATTGAAGATTTTGAGTAAGCAAAACTCTGTAAAAATGGCAATTTTGGTCACTGTGAGGGTGTAAAAAGTGGTTATTCAACATGAGGCCCGATCCAAATGACATTTTGAATAATTTTTGATAGAGTCCAAAAAATCAATTTTCTGATAAAAAACGATGACCTCGGACCAGTCGAACGTTGAAAAAATAGTCAATATTGATGAAATTTTAACATTTAATCTTTTGACTTTAAATGAAGGTTGGATGTGAGTTATTACTTTTTCAACTAAAATAAGTGTGTTTAAAGTCATTTCTGTGCCTGAAATTGGTCAAAATTGAAGATTTTGAGTAAGCAAAACTCTGTAAAAATGGCAATTTTGGTCACTGTGAGGGTTTAAAAAGTGGTTATTCAACATGAGGCCCGATCCAAATGACATTTTGAATCATTTTTGGTAGAGTCCAAAAAATCATTTTCTGATGGAAAACGATGACCCCGGACCAGTCGAACGTTGAAAAAATTGTCAATATTGATGAAATTTTAACATTTAATCTTTTGACTTTAAATGACGGTTGGATGTGAATTATTAATTTTTCAACGAAAATAAGTGTGTTTAAAGTCATTTCTGTGCCTGAAATTGGTCAAAATTGAAAATTTTGAGTAAGCAAAACTCTGAAAAAATGGCAATTTTGGTCACTGTGAGGGTTTAAAAAGTGGTTATTCAACATGAGGCCCGATCCAAATGACATTTTGAATCATTTTTGGTAGAGTCCAAAAAATCCATTTTCTGATGAAAGACGATGACCCCGGACCAGTCGAACGTTGAAAAAATGGTCAATATTGATGACATTTTAACATTTAATCTTTTGACTTTAAATTACGGTTGGATGTGAATTATTACTTTTTCAACTAAAATAAGTGTGTTTAAAGTCATTTCTGTGCCTGAAATTGGTCAAAATTGAATATTTTGAGTAAGCAAAACTCTGTAAAAATGGCAATTTTGGTCACTGTGAGGGTTTAAAAAGTGGTTATTCAACATGAGGCCCGATCCAAATGACATTTTGAATCATTTTTAGTAGAATCCAAAAAATCAATTTTCTGATGAAAAACGATGACCCCGGACCAGTCAAATGTTGAAAAAATGGTCAATATTGATGAAATTTTAACATTTAATCTTTTGACTTTAAATGACGGTTGGATGTGAATTATTGATTTTTCAACTAAAATAAGTGTGTTTAAAGTCATTTCTGTGCCTGAAATTGGTCAAAATTGAAGATTTTGAGTAAGCAAAACTCTGTAAAAATGGCAATTTTGGTCACTGTGAGGGTGTAAAAAGTGGTTATTCAACATGAGGCCCGATCCAAATGACATTTTGAATAATTTTTGATAGAGTCCAAAAAATCAATTTTCTGATAAAAAACGATGACCTCGGACCAGTCGAACGTTGAAAAAATAGTCAATATTGATGAAATTTTAACATTTAATCTTTTGACTTTAAATGAAGGTTGGATGTGAGTTATTACTTTTTCAACTAAAATAAGTGTGTTTAAAGTCATTTCTGTGCCTGAAATTGGTCAAAATTGAAGATTTTGAGTAAGCAAAACTCTGTAAAAATGGCAATTTTGGTCACTGTGAGGGTTTAAAAAGTGGTTATTCAACATGAGGCCCGATCCAAATGACATTTTGAATCATTTTTGGTAGAATCCAAAAAATCAATTTTCTGATGAAAAATGATGACCCCGGACCAGTCGAACGTTGAAAAAATGGTCAATATTGATGAAATTTTAACATTTAATCTTTTGACTTTAAATTACGGTTGGATGTGAATTATTACTTTTTCAACTAAAATAAGTGTGTTTAAAGGCATTTCTGTGCCTGAAATTGGTCAAAATTGAAGATTTTGAGTAAGCAAAACTCTGTAAAAATGGCAATTTTGGTCACTGTGAGGGTTTAAAAAGTGGTTATTCAACATGAGGCCCGATCCAAATGACATTTTGAATCATTTTTGGTAAAGTCCAAACAATCATTTTCTGATGGAAAACGATGACCCCGGACCAGTCGAACGTTGAAAAAATGGTCAATATTGATGAAATTTTAACATTTAATCTTTTGACTTTAAATGACGGTTGGATGTGAGTTATTACTTTTTCAACGAAAATAAGTGTGTTTAAAGTCATTTCTGTGCCTGAAATTGGTCAAAATTGAAACTTTTGAGTAAGCAAAACTCTGAAAAAATTGCAATTTTGGTCACTGTGAGGGTTTAAAAAGTGGTTATTCAACATGAGGCCCGATCCAAATGACATTTTGAATCATTTTTGGTAGAGTCCGAAAAATCCATTTTCTGATGAAAAACGATGACCCCGGACCAGTCGAACGTTGAAAAAATTGTCAATATTGATGAAATTTTAACATTTAATCTTTTGACTTTAAATTACGGTTGGATATGAATTATTACTTTTTCAACTAAAATAAGTGTGTTTAAAGTCATTTCTGTGCCTGCAATTGGTCAAAATTGAAGATTTTGTGTAAGCAAAACTCTGTAAAAATGGCAATTTTGGTCACTGTGAGGGTTTAAAAAGTGGATATTCAACATGAGGCCCAATCCAAATGACATTTTGAATCATTTTTGGTAGAGTCCAAAAAATCAATTTTCTGATGAAAAAGGATGACCCCGGACCAGTCGAACGTTGAAAAATTTTCAATATTGATGAAATTTTAACATTCAATCTTTTGACTTAAAATGACGGTTGGATGTGAATTATTACTTTTTCAAATAAAATGAGTGTGTTTAAAGTCATTTCTGTGCCTGAAATTGGTCAAAATTGAAGATTTTGAGTAAGCAAAACTCTGTAAAAATGGCAATTTTGGTCACTGTGAGGGTGTAAAAAGTGGTTATTCAACATGAGGCCCGATCCAAATGACATTTTGAATCATTTTTGATAGAGTCCAAAAAATCAATTTTCTGATAAAAAACGATGACCCCGGACCAGTCGAATGTTGAAAAAATTGTCAATATTGATGAAATTTTAACATTTAATCTTTTGACTTTAAATGAAGGTTGGATGTGAGTTATTACTTTTTCAACTAAAATAAGTGTGTTTAAAGTCATTTCTGTGCCTGAAATTGGTCAAAATTGAAGATTTTGAGTAAGCAAAACTCTGTAAAAATGGCAATTTTGGTCACTGTGAGGGTTTAAAAAGTGGTTATTCAACATGAGGCCCGATCCAAATGACATTTTGAATCATTTTTGGTAGAGTCCAAAAAATCATTTTCTGATGGAAAACGATGACCCCGGACCAGTCGAACGTTGAAAAAATGGTCAATATTGATTAAATTTTATCATTTAATCTTTTGACTTTAAATGACGGTTGGATGTGAATTATTACTTTTTCAACGAAAATAAGTGTGTTTAAAGTCATTTCTGTGCCTGAAATTGGTCAAAATTGAAAAATTTGAGTAAGCAAAACTCTGTAAAAATGGCAATTTTGGTCACTGTGAGGGTGTAAAAAGTGGTTATTCAACATGAGGCCCGATCCAAATGACATTTTGAATAATTTTTGATAGAGTCCAAAAAATCAATTTTCTGATAAAAAACGATGACCCCGGACCAGTCGAACGTTGAAAAAATAGTCAATATTGATGAAATTTTAACATTTAATCTTTTGACTTTAAATTACGGTTGGATGTGAATTATTACTTTTTCAACTAAAATAAGTGTGTTTAAAGTCATTTCTGTGCCTGAAATTGGTCAAAATTGAAGATTTTGAGTAAGCAAAACTCTGTAAAAAATGCAATTTTGGTCACTGTGAGGGTTTAAAAAGTGGATATTCAACATGAGGCCCAATCCAAATAACATTTTGAATCATTTTTGGTAAAGTCCAAAAAATCAATTTTCTGATGAAAAACGATGACCCCGGACCAGTCGAACGTTGAAAAAATGGTCAATATTGATGATATTTTAACATTTAATCTTTTGACTTAAAATGACGGTTGGATGTGAATTATTACTTTTTCAAATAAAATAAGTGTGTTTAATGTCATTTCTGTGCATGAAATTGGTAAAAATTGAAGATTTTGAGTAAGCAAAACTCTGTAAAAATGGCAATTTTGGTCACTGTGAGGGTGTAAAAAGTGGTTATTCAACATGAGGCCCGATCCAAATGACATTTTGAATCATTTTTGATAGAGTCCAAAAAATCAATTTTCTGATAAAAAACGATGACCCCGGACCAGTCGAACGTTGAAAAAATGGTCAATATTGATGAAATTTTAACATTTAATCTTTTGACTTTAAATTACGGTTGGATGTGAATTATTACTTTTTCAACTAAAATAAGTGTGTTTAAAGTCATTTCTGTGCCTGAAATTGGTCAAAATTGAAGATTTTGAGTAAGCAAAACTCTGTAAAAAATGCAATTTTGGTCACTGTGAGGGTTTAAAAAGTGGATATTCAACATGAGGCCCAATCCAAATAACATTTTGAATCATTTTTGGTAGAGTCCAAAAAATCAATTTTCTGATGAAAAACGATGACCCCGGACCAGTCGAACGTTGAAAAAATGGTCAATATTGATGAAATTTTAACATTTAATCTTTTGACTTAAAATGACGGTTGGATGTGAATTATTACTTTTTCAACTAAAATAAGTGTGTTTAAAGTCATTTCTGTGCCTGAAATTGGTCAAAATTGAAGATTTTGAGTAAGCAAAACTCTGTAAAAATGGCAATTTTGGTCACTGTGAGGGTTTAAAAAGTGGTTATTCAACATGAGGCCCGATCCAAATGACATTTTGAATCATTTTTGATAGAGTCCAAAAAATCAATTTTCTGATAAAAAACGATGACCCCGGACCAGCCGAATGTTGAAAAAATTGTCAATATTGATGAAATTTTAACATTTAATCTTTTGACTTTAAATGAAGGTTGGATGTGAGTTATTACTTTTTCAACTAAAATAAGTGTGTTTAAAGTCATTTCTGTGCCTGAAATTGGTCAAAATTGAAGATTTTGAGTAAGCAAAACTCTGTAAAAATGGCAATTTTGGTCACTGTGAGGGTTTAAAAAGTGGTTATTCAACATGAGGCCCGATCCAAATGACATTTTGAATCATTTTTGGTAGAGTCCAAAAAATCATTTTCTGATGGAAAACGATGACCCCGGACCAGTCGAACGTTGAAAAAATGGTCAATATTGATGAAATTTTAACATTTAATCTTTTGACTTTAAATTACGGTTTGATGTGAATTATTACTTTTTCAACTAAAATAAGTGTGTTTAAAGTCATTTCTGTGCCTGAAATTGGTCAAAATTGAAGATTTTGAGTAAGCAAAACTCTGTAAAAAATGCAATTTTGGTCACTGTGAGGGTTTAAAAAGTGGATTTTCAACATGAGGCCCAATCCAAATAACATTTTGAATCATTTTTGGTAGAGTCCAAAAAATCAATTTTCTGATGAAAAACGATGACCCCGGACCAGTCGAACGTTGAAAAAATGGTCAATATTGATGAAATTTTAACATTTAATCTTTTGACTTAAAATGACGGTTGGATGTGAATTATTACTTTTTCAAATAAAATAAGTGTGTTTAATGTCATTTCTGTGCATGAAATTGGTAAAAATTGAAGATTTTGAGTAAGCAAAACTCTGTAAATATGGCAATTTTGGTCACTGTGAGGGTGTAAAAAGTGGTTATTCAACATGAGGCCCGATCCAAATGACATTTTGAATCATTTTTGATAGAGTCCAAAAAATCAATTTTCTGATAAAAAACGATGACCCCGGACCAGTCGAACGTTGAAAAAATGGTCAATATTGATGAAATTTTAACATTTAATCTTTTGACTTAAAATGACGGTTGGATGTGAATTATTACTTTTTCAACTAAAATAAGTGTGTTTAAAGTCATTTCTGTGCCTGAAATTGGTAAAAATTGAAGATTTTGAGTAAGCACAACTCTGTAAAAATGGCAATTTTGGTCACTGTGAGGGTTTAAAAAGTGGTTATTCAACATGAGGCCCGATCCAAATGACATTTTGAATCATTTTTGGTAGAATCCAAAAAATCAATTTTCTGATGAAAAACGATGACCCCGGACCAGTCGAATGTTGAAAAAATTGTCAATATTGATGAAATTTTAACATTTAATCTTTTGACTTTAAATGACGGTTGGATGTGAATTATTACTTTTTCAACTAAAATAGTGTGTTTAAAGTCATTTCTGTGCCTGAAATTGGTCAAAATTGAAGATTTTGAGTAAGCAAAACTCTGTAAAAATGGCAATTTTGGTCACTGTGAGGGTGTAAAAAGTGGTTATTCAACATGAGGCCCGATCCAAATGACATTTTGAATCATTTTTGGTAGAGTTCAATAAATCAATTTTCTGATAAAAAACGATGACCCCGGACCAGTCGAACGTTGAAAAAATGGTCAATATTGATGAAATTTTAACATTTAATCTTTTGACTTAAAATGACGGTTGGATGTGAAATATTACTTTTTCAACTAAAATAGGTGTGTTTAAAGTCATTTCTGTGCCTGAAATTGGTCAAAATTGAAGATTTTGAGTAAGCAAAACTCTGTAAAAATGGCAATTTTGGTCACTGTGAGGGTTTAAAAAGTGGTTATTCAACATGAGGCCCGATCCAAATGAAATTTTGAATCATTGTTGGTAGAGTCCAAAAAATCATTTTCTGATGGAAAACGATGACCCCGGACCAGTCGAACGTTGAAAAAATGGTCAATATTGATGAAATTTTAACATTTAATCTTTTGACTTTAAATGACGGTTGGATGTGAATTATTACTTTTTCAACGAAAATAAGTGTGTTTAAAGTCATTTCTGTGCCTGAAATTGGTCAAAATTGAAAATTTTGAGTAAGCAAAACTCTGAAAAAATGGCAATTTTGGTCACTGTGAGGGTTTAAAAAGTGGTTATTCAACATGAGGCCCGATCTAAATGACATTTTGAATCATTTTTGGTAGAGTCCAAAAAATCCATTTTCTGATGAAAAACGATGACCCCGGACCAGTCGAACGTTGAAAAAATTGTCAATATTGATGAAATTTTAACATTTAATCTTTTGACTTTAAAGAACGGTTGGATGTGAATTATTACTTTTTCAACTAAAATAAGTGTGTTTAAAGTCATTTCTGTGCCTGAAATTGGTCAAAATTGAAGATTTTGAGAAAGCAAAACTCTGTAAAAATGGCAATTTTGGTCACTGTGAGGGTTTAAAAAGTGGATATTCAACATGAGGTCCAATCCAAATGACATTTTGAATCATTTTTGGTAGAGTCAAAAAAATCAATTTTCTGATGAAAAACGATGACCCCGGACCAGTCGAACGTTGAAAAAATGGTCAATATTGATGACATTTTAACATTTAATCTTTTGACTTTAAATTACGGTTGGATGTGAATTATTACTTTTTCAACTAAAATAAGTGTGTTTAAAGTCATTTCTGTGCCTGAAATTGGTCAAAATTGAATATTTTGAGTAAGCAAAACTCTGTAAAAATGGCAATTTTGGTCACTGTGAGGGTTTAAAAAGTGGTTATTCAACATGAGGCCCGATCCAAATGACATTTTGAATCATTTTTAGTAGAATCCAAAAAATCAATTTTCTGATGAAAAACGATGACCCCGGACCAGTCAAATGTTGAAAAAATGGTCAATATTGATGAAATTTTAACATTTAATCTTTTGACTTTAAATGACGGTTGGATGTGAATTATTAATTTTTCAACTAAAATAAGTGTGTTTAAAGTCATTTCTGTGCCTGAAATTGGTCAAAATTGAAGATTTTGAGTAAGCAAAACTCTGTAAAAATGGCAATTTTGGTCACTGTGAGGGTGTAAAAAGTGGTTATTCAACATGAGGCCCGATCCAAATGACATTTTGAATAATTTTTGATAGAGTCCAAAAAATCAATTTTCTGATAAAAAACGATGACCTCGGACCAGTCGAACGTTGAAAAAATAGTCAATATTGATGAAATTTTAACATTTAATCTTTTGACTTTAAATGAAGGTTGGATGTGAGTTATTACTTTTTCAACTAAAATAAGTGTGTTTAAAGTCATTTCTGTGCCTGAAATTGGTCAAAATTGAAGATTTTGAGTAAGCAAAACTCTGTAAAAATGGCAATTTTGGTCACTGTGAGGGTTTAAAAAGTGGTTATTCAACATGAGGCCCGATCCAAATGACATTTTGAATCATTTTTGGTAGAGTCCAAAAAATCATTTTCTGATGGAAAACGATGACCCCGGACCAGTCGAACGTTGAAAAAATTGTCAATATTGATGAAATTTTAACATTTAATCTTTTGACTTTAAATGACGGTTGGATGCGAATTATTAATTTTTCAACGAAAATAAGTGTGTTTAAAGTCATTTCTGTGCCTGAAATTGGTCAAAATTGAAAATTTTGAGTAAGCAAAACTCTGAAAAAATGGCAATTTTGGTCACTGTGAGGGTTTAAAAAGTGATTATTCAACATGAGGCCCGATCCAAATGACATTTTGAATCATTTTTGGTAGAGTCCAAAAAATCCATTTTCTGATGAAAGACGATGACCCCGGACCAGTCGAACGTTGAAAAAATGGTCAATATTGATGACATTTTAACATTTAATCTTTTGACTTTAAATTACGGTTGGATGTGAATTATTACTTTTTCAACTAAAATAAGTGTGTTTAAAGTCATTTCTGTGCCTGAAATTGGTCAAAATTGAATATTTTGAGTAAGCAAAACTCTGTAAAAATGGCAATTTTGGTCACTGTGAGGGTTTAAAAAGTGGTTATTCAACATGAGGCCCGATCCAAATGACATTTTGAATCATTTTTAGTAGAATCCAAAAAATCAATTTTCTGATGAAAAACGATGACCCCGGACCAGTCAAATGTTGAAAAAATGGTCAATATTGATGAAATTTTAACATTTAATCTTTTGACTTTAAATGACGGTTGGATGTGAATTATTGATTTTTCAACTAAAATAAGTGTGTTTAAAGTCATTTCTGTGCCTGAAATTGGTCAAAATTGAAGATTTTGAGTAAGCAAAACTCTGTAAAAATGGCAATTTTGGTCACTGTGAGGGTGTAAAAAGTGGTTATTCAACATGAGGCCCGATCCAAATGACATTTTGAATAATTTTTGATAGAGTCCAAAAAATCAATTTTCTGATAAAAAACGATGACCTCGGACCAGTCGAACGTTGAAAAAATAGTCAATATTGATGAAATTTTAACATTTAATCTTTTGACTTTAAATGAAGGTTGGATGTGAGTTATTACTTTTTCAACTAAAATAAGTGTGTTTAAAGTCATTTCTGTGCCTGAAATTGGTCAAAATTGAAGATTTTGAGTAAGCAAAACTCTGTAAAAATGGCAATTTTGGTCACTGTGAGGGTTTAAAAAGTGGTTATTCAACATGAGGCCCGATCCAAATGACATTTTGAATCATTTTTGGTAGAATCCAAAAAATCAATTTTCTGATGAAAAATGATGACCCCGGACCAGTCGAACGTTGAAAAAATGGTCAATATTGATGAAATTTTAACATTTAATCTTTTGACTTTAAATTACGGTTGGATGTGAATTATTACTTTTTCAACTAAAATAAGTGTGTTTAAAGGCATTTCTGTGCCTGAAATTGGTCAAAATTGAAGATTTTGAGTAAGCAAAACTCTGTAAAAATGGCAATTTTGGTCACTGTGAGGGTTTAAAAAGTGGTTATTCAACATGAGGCCCGATCCAAATGACATTTTGAATCATTTTTGGTAAAGTCCAAACAATCATTTTCTGATGGAAAACGATGACCCCGGACCAGTCGAACGTTGAAAAAATGGTCAATATTGATGAAATTTTAACATTTAATCTTTTGACTTTAAATGACGGTTGGATGTGAGTTATTACTTTTTCAACGAAAATAAGTGTGTTTAAAGTCATTTCTGTGCCTGAAATTGGTCAAAATTGAAACTTTTGAGTAAGCAAAACTCTGAAAAAATTGCAATTTTGGTCACTGTGAGGGTTTAAAAAGTGGTTATTCAACATGAGGCCCGATCCAAATGACATTTTGAATCATTTTTGGTAGAGTCCGAAAAATCCATTTTCTGATGAAAAACGATGACCCCGGACCAGTCGAACGTTGAAAAAATTGTCAATATTGATGAAATTTTAACATTTAATCTTTTGACTTTAAATTACGGTTGGATATGAATTATTACTTTTTCAACTAAAATAAGTGTGTTTAAAGTCATTTCTATGCCTGCAATTGGTCAAAATTGAAGATTTTGTGTAAGCAAAACTCTGTAAAAATGGCAATTTTGGTCACTGTGAGGGTTTAAAAAGTGGATATTCAACATGAGGCCCAATCCAAATGACATTTTGAATCATTTTTGGTGAAGTCCAAAAAATCAATTTTCTGATGAAAAAGGATGACCCCGGACCAGTCGAACGTTGAAAAATTTTCAATATTGATGAAATTTTAACATTCAATCATTTGACTTAAAATGACGGTTGGATGTGAATTATTACTTTTTCAAATAAAATGAGTGTGTTTAAAGTCATTTCTGTGCCTGAAATTGGTCAAAATTGAAGATTTTGAGTAAGCAAAACTCTGTAAAAATGGCAATTTTGGTCACTGTGAGGGTGTAAAAAGTGGTTATTCAACATGAGGCCCGATCCAAATGACATTTTGAATCATTTTTGATAGAGTCCAAAAAATCAATTTTCTGATAAAAAACGATGACCCCGGACCAGTCGAATGTTGAAAAAATTGTCAATATTGATGAAATTTTAACATTTAATCTTTTGACTTTAAATGAAGGTTGGATGTGAGTTATTACTTTTTCAACTAAAATAAGTGTGTTTAAAGTCATTTCTGTGCCTGAAATTGGTCAAAATTGAAGATTTTGAGTAAGCAAAACTCTGTAAAAATGGCAATTTTGGTCACTGTGAGGGTTTAAAAAGTGGTTATTCAACATGAGGCCCGATCCAAATGACATTTTGAATCATTTTTGGTAGAGTCCAAAAAATCATTTTCTGATGGAAAACGATGACCCCGGACCAGTCGAACGTTGAAAAAATGGTCAATATTGATTAAATTTTATCATTTAATCTTTTGACTTTAAATGACGGTTGGATGTGAATTATTACTTTTTCAACGAAAATAAGTGTGTTTAAAGTCATTTCTGTGCCTGAAATTGGTCAAAATTGAAAAATTTGAGTAAGCAAAACTCTGTAAAAATGGCAATTTTGGTCACTGTGAGGGTGTAAAAAGTGGTTATTCAACATGAGGCCCGATCCAAATGACATTTTGAATAATTTTTGATAGAGTCCAAAAAATCAATTTTCTGATAAAAAACGATGACCCCGGACCAGTCGAACGTTGAAAAAATAGTCAATATTGATGAAATTTTAACATTTAATCTTTTGACTTTAAATTACGGTTGGATGTGAATTATTACTTTTTCAACTAAAATAAGTGTGTTTAAAGTCATTTCTGTGCCTGAAATTGGTCAAAATTGAAGATTTTGAGTAAGCAAAACTCTGTAAAAAATGCAATTTTGGTCACTGTGAGGGTTTAAAAAGTGGATATTCAACATGAGGCCCAATCCAAATGACATTTTGAATCATTTTTGATAGAGTCCAAAAAATCAATTTTCTGATAAAAAACGATGACCCCGGACCAGTCGAACGTTGAAAAAATGGTCAATATTGATGAAATTTTAACATTTAATCTTTTGACTTAAAATGACGGTTGGATGTGAATTATTACTTTTTCAACTAAAATAAGTGTGTTTAAAGTCATTTCTGTGCCTGAAATTGGTAAAAATTGAAGATTTTGAGTAAGCACAACTCTGTAAAAATGGCAATTTTGGTCACTGTGAGGGTTTAAAAAGTGGTTATTCAACATGAGGCCCGATCCAAATGACATTTTGAATCATTTTTGGTAGAATCCAAAAAATCAATTTTCTGATGAAAAACGATGACCCCGGACCAGTCGAATGTTGAAAAAATTGTCAATATTGATGAAATTTTAACATTTAATCTTTTGACTTTAAATGACGGTTGGATGTGAATTATTACTTTTTCAACTAAAATAAGTGTGTTTAAAGTCATTTCTGTGCCTGAAATTGGTCAAAATTGAAGATTTTGAGTAAGCAAAACTCTGTAAAAATGGCAATTTTGGTCACTGTGAGGGTGTAAAAAGTGGTTATTCAACATGAGGCCCGATCCAAATGACATTTTGAATCATTTTTGGTAGAGTTCAATAAATCAATTTTCTGATAAAAAACGATGACCCCGGACCAGTCGAACGTTGAAAAAATGGTCAATATTGATGAAATTTTAACATTTAATCTTTTGACTTAAAATGACGGTTGGATGTGAAATATTACTTTTTCAACTAAAATAAGTGTGTTTAAAGTCATTTCTGTGCCTGAAATTGGTCAAAATTGAAGATTTTGAGTAAGCAAAACTCTGTAAAAATGGCAATTTTGGTCACTGTGAGGGTTTAAAAAGTGGTTATTCAACATGAGGCCCGATCCAAATGAAATTTTGAATCATTTTTGGTAGAGTCCAAAAAATCATTTTCTGATGGAAAACGATGACCCCGGACCAGTCGAACGTTGAAAAAATGGTCAATATTGATGAAATTTTAACATTTAATCTTTTGACTTTAAATGACGGTTGGATGTGAATTATTACTTTTTCAACGAAAATAAGTGTGTTTAAAGTCATTTCTGTGCCTGAAATTGGTCAAAATTGAAAATTTTGAGTAAGCAAAACTCT
Source organism: Lissotriton vulgaris (assembly GCF_964263255.1). Taxonomy (NCBI): domain Eukaryota; kingdom Metazoa; phylum Chordata; class Amphibia; order Caudata; family Salamandridae; genus Lissotriton; species Lissotriton vulgaris. Next base: position 36,190 of record NW_028242082.1, on the reverse strand, counting down.
GAAAAAATGGCAATTTTGGTCACTGTGAGGGTTTAAAAAGTGGTTATTCAACATGAGGCCCGATCTAAATGACATTTTGAATCATTTTTGGTAGAGTCCAAAAAATCCATTTTCTGATGAAAAACGATGACCCCGGACCAGTCGAACGTTGAAAAAATTGTCAATATTGATGAAATTTTAACATTTAATCTTTTGACTTTAAAGAACGGTTGGATGTGAATTATTACTTTTTCAACTAAAATAAGTGTGTTTAAAGTCATTTCTGTGCCTGAAATTGGTCAAAATTGAAGATTTTGAGAAAGCAAAACTCTGTAAAAATGGCAATTTTGGTCACTGTGAGGGTTTAAAAAGTGGATATTCAACATGAGGTCCAATCCAAATGACATTTTGAATCATTTTTGGTAGAGTCAAAAAAATCAATTTTCTGATGAAAAACGATGACCCCGGACCAGTCGAACGTTGAAAAAATGGTCAATATTGATGAAATTTTAACATTTAATCTTTTGACTTCAAATGAAGGTTGGATGTGAATTATTACTTTTTCAACTAAAATAAGTGTGTTTAAAGTCATTTCTGTGCCTGAAATTGGTCAAAATTGAAGATTTTGAGTAAGCAAAACTCTGTAAAAATGGCAAATTTGGTCAATGTGAGGGTTTAAAAAGTGGTTATTCAATATGAGACCCGATCCAAAAGACATTTTGAATCATTTTTGGCAGAGTCCAAAAAATCAATTTTCTGATAAAAAACGATGACCCCGGACCAGTCGAACGTTGAAAAAATGGTCAATATTGATGAAATTTTAACATTTAATCTTTTGACTTTAAATTACGGTTGGATGTGAATTATTACTTTTTCAACGAAAATAAGTGTGTTTAAAGTCATTTCTGTGCCTGAAATTGGTCAAAATTGAAAATTTTGAGTAAGCAAAACTCTGAAAAAATGGCAATTTTGGTCACTGTGAGGGTTTAAAAAGTGGTTATTCAACATGAGGCCCGATCTAAATGACATTTTGAATCATTTTTGGTAGAGTCCAAAAAATCCATTTTCTGATGAAAAACGATGACCCCGGACCAGTCGAACGTTGAAAAAATTGTCAATATTGATGAAATTTTAACATTTAATCTTTTGACTTTAAAGAACGGTTGGATGTGAATTATTACTTTTTCAACTAAAATAAGTGTGTTTAAAGTCATTTCTGTGCCTGAAATTGGTCAAAATTGAAGATTTTGAGAAAGCAAAACTCTGTAAAAATGGCAATTTTGGTCACTGTGAGGGTTTAAAAAGTGGATATTCAACATGAGGTCCAATCCAAATGACATTTTGAATCATTTTTGGTAGAGTCAAAAAAATCAATTTTCTGATGAAAAACGATGACTCCGGACCAGTCGAACGTTGAAAAAATGGTCAATATTGATGAAATTTTAACATTTAATCTTTTGACTTCAAATGAAGGTTGGATGTGAATTATTACTTTTTCAACTAAAATAAGTGTGTTTAAAGTCATTTCTGCGCCTGAAATTGGTCAAAATTGAAGATTTTGAGTAAGCAAAACTCTGTAAAAATGGCAAATTTGGTCAATGTGAGGGTTTAAAAAGTGGTTATTCAATATGAGACCCGATCCAAAAGACATTTTGAATCATTTTTGGCAGAGTCCAAAAAATCAATTTTCTGATAAAAAACGATGACCCCGGACCAGTCGAACGTTGAAAAAATGGTCAATATTGATGAAATTTTAACATTTAATCTTTTGACTTTAAATTACGGTTGGATGTGAATTATTACTTTTTCAACTAAAATAAGTGTGTTTAAAGTCATTTCTGTGCCTGAAATTGGTCAAAATTGAAGATTTTGAGTAAGCAAAACTCTGTAAAAATGGCAATTTTGGTCACTGTGAGGGTTTAAAAAGTGGATATTCAACATGAGGCCCAATCCAAATGACATTTTGAATCATTTTTGGTAGAGTCCAAAAAATCAATTTTCTGATGAAAAACGATGACCCCGGACCAGTCGAACGTTGAAAAAATGGTCAATATTGATGAAATTTTAACATTTAATCTTTTGACTTTAAATGAAGGTTGGATGTGAGTTATTACTTTTTCAACTAAAATAAGTGTGTTTAAAGTCATTTCTGTGCCTGAAATTGGTAAAAATTGAAGATTTTGAGTAAGCAAAACTCTGTAAAAATGGCAATTTTGGTCACTGTGAGGGTTTAAAAAGTGGTTATTCAACATGAGGCCCGATCCAAATGAAATTTTGAATCATTTTTGGTAGAATCCAAAAAATCAATTTTCTGATGAAAAACGATCACCCCGGACCAGTCAAATGTTGAAAAAATGGTCAATATTGATGAAATTTTAACATTTAATCTTTTGACTTTAAATGGCGGTTGGATGTGAATTATTACTTTTTCAACTAAAATAAGTGTGTTTAAAGTCATTTCTGTGCCTGAAATTGGTCAAAATTGAAGATTTTGAGTAAGCAAAACTCTGTAAAAATGGCAATTTTGGTCACTGTGAGGGTGTAAAAAGTGGTTATTCAACATGAGGCCCGATCCAAATGACATTTTGAATAATTTTTGATAGAGTCCAAAAAATCAATTTTCTGATAAAAAACGATGACCCCGGACCAGTCGAACGTTGAAAAAATAGTCAATATTGATGAAATTTTAACATTTAATCTTTTGACTTTAAATGAAGGTTGGATGTGAGTTATTACTTTTTCAACTAAAATAAGTGTGTTTAAAGTCATTTCTGTGCCTGAAATTGGTCAAAATTGAAGATTTTGAGTAAGCAAAACTCTGTAAAAATGGCAATTTTGGTCACTGTGAGGGTTTAAAAAGTGGTTATTCAACATGAGGCCCGATCCAAATGACATTTTGAATCATTTTTGGTAGAGTCCAAAAAATCATTTTCTGATGGAAAACGATGACCCCGGACCAGTCGAACGTTGAAAAAATGGTCAATATTGATAAAATTTTAACATTTAATCTTTTGACTTTAAATGACGGTTGGATGTGAATTATTACTTTTTCAACGAAAATAAGTGTGTTTAAAGTCATTTCTGTGCCTGAAATTGGTCAAAATTGAAAATTTTGAGTAAGCAAAACTCTGAAAAAATGGCAATTTTGGTCACTGTGAGGGTTTAAAAAGTGGTTATTCAACATGAGGACCGATCCAAATGACATTTTGAATCATTTTTGGTAGAGTTCAAAAAATCCATTTTCTGATGAAAGACGATGACCCCGGACCAGTCAAATGTTGAAAAAATGGTCAATATTGATGAAATTTTAACATTTAATCTTTTGACTTTAAATGACGGTTGGATGTGAAATATTAATTTTTCAACTAAAATAAGTGTGTCTAATAGACCGAAGCTTCCAGGTTCAGCGAGGCAATTCCCTTTCTGACAGCATTGCCCTAGAACAGGGGGTGCCTCAGGGCTCTGCCCTGAGCCCCACCTTGTTTAACCTTTATATGGCTCCATTGGCGGAGGTGGTTCAATCGTACGGCATAAAAATAGTATCTTATGCCGACGATACCCAACTCCTCATCTCCCTATCCCAGACACCCACCTTGGCTGCTGCTAATTTCAAAACTTGCATGCAGGAGCTTGCAGGCTGGATGAACCAACACTGCCTCAAGCTCAATGGTTCAAAAACTGAGGTGCTGGTGATTGGGGGTAACTCGGCCAGTTGGACCCTGGACTGGTGGCCTTCCTGTCTAGGTCCTATGCCTTCCCCATGCAAGGAAGCAAAGAACCTGGGTGTATGGGTTGATCCCAGACTCTCCTATGACAGCCACGTCCAGAAGCTAACAGGAAAGTGCTTTGGTGTATTGAAGACCTTAAATCGCACCCTGGACCTCCTTCCTTTAGAGGCCAGACGCACGATGACTCAAGCTCTGGTTACCTCCCGTATTGATTACGGTAATGTTCTTCTCTTAGGAACCACTGAGAAGAACATTAAAAAACTTCAGGTTCTCCAGAACACGGCGGCCCGTCTGGTCCTCAGGCTTCCCAGAAGAGCGGCCTCCAAGCCTACACTTGTGGCTCTTCACTGGCTCCCTATAAAAAAGAGAATCCTGTTTAAAGCGCTCCTTATATGTTACAGGATTACCTCTCAGGTAGCCCCTGAATATCTGAAGGATCTCGCAATCCCCTATATGCCCAACAGAGAACTGCGCTCCAAGGGTACCGGGCTTCTGTGTGCCCCCCGGATAAACAAAGCTAGAATGGGAGGGCGCTCTTTTCGTGCGCTGGCGGCCAAGAATTGGAACCTTCTTCCTCTGCATATTAGACTGGCTGAGACAGAGACCGTATTTAGGAGACTCTTAAAAACTCACCTTTTCACCCTTTAGGTAACTCATTTTTCCCCTTCTTCTCTCTCCACAGCGCGGGGACACGCCGTGATGGCGTCACCAGGCGCTTTATAAAATCCTTTATTATTATTATTATTATTATTAAAGTCATTTCTGTGCCTGAAATTGGTCAAAATTGAAGATTTTGAGTAAGCAAAACTCTGTAAAAATGGCAATTTTGGTCACTGTGAGGGTGTAAAAAGTGGTTATTCAACATGAGGCCCGATCCAAATGACATTTTGAATAATTTTTGATAGAGTCCAAAAAATCAATTTTCTGATAAAAAACGATGACCCCGGACCAGTCGAACGTTGAAAAAATGGTCAATATTGATGAAATTTTAACATTTAATCTTTTGACTTAAAATGACAGTTGGATGTGAAATATTACTTTTTCAACTAAAATAAGTGTGTTTAAAGTCATTTCTGTGCCTGAAATTGGTCAAAATTGAAGATTTTGAGTAAGCAAAACTCTGTAAAAATGGCAATTTTGGTCACTGTGAGGGTTTAAAAAGTGGTTATTCAACATGAGGCCCGATCCAAATGAAATTTTGAATCATTTTTGGTAGAGTCCAAAAAATCATTTTCTGATGGAAAACGATGACCCCGGACCAGTCGAACGTTGAAAAAATGGTCAATATTGATGAAATTTTAACATTTAATCTTTTGACTTTAAATGACGGTTGGATGTGAATTATTACTTTTTCAACGAAAATAAGTGTGTTTAAAGTCATTTCTGTGCCTGAAATTGGTCAAAATTGAAAATTTTGAGTAAGCAAAACTCTGAAAAAATGGCAATTTTGGTCACTGTGAGGGTTTAAAAAGTGGTTATTCAACATGAGGCCCGATCCAAATGACATTTTGAATCATTTTTGGTAGAGTCCAAAAAATCCATTTTCTGATGAAAAACGATGACCCCGGACCAGTCGAACGTTAAAAAAATTGTCAATATTGATGAAATTTTAACATTTAATCTTTTGACTTTAAAGAACGGTTGGATGTGAATTATTACTTTTTCAACTAAAATAAGTGTGTTTAAAGTCATTTCTGTGCCTGAAATTGGTCAAAATTGAAGATTTTGAGTAAGCAAAACTCTGTAAAAATGGCAATTTTGGTCACTGTGAGGGTTTAAAAAGTGGATATTCAACATGAGGCCCAATCCAAATGACATTTTGAATCATTTTTGGTAGAGTCCAAAAAATCAATTTTCTGATGAAAAACGATGACCCCGGACCAGTCGAACGTTGAAAAAATGGTCAATATTGATGAAATTTTAACATTTAATCTTTTGACTTCAAATGAAGGTTGGATGTGAGTTATTACTTTTTCAACTAAAATAAGTGTGTTTAAAGTCATTTCTGTGCCTGAAATTGGTCAAAATTGAAGATTTTGAGTAAGCAAAACTCTGTAAAAATGGCAATTTTGGTCACTGTGAGGGTGTAAAAAGTGGTTATTCAACATGAGGCCCGATCCAAATGACATTTTGAATAATTTTTGATAGAGTCCAAAAAATCAATTTTCTGATAAAAAACGATGACCCCGGACCAGTCGAACGTTGAAAAAATAGTCAATATTGATGAAATTTTAACATTTAATCTTTTGACTTTAAATGAAGGTTAGATGTGAGTTATTACTTTTTCAACTAAAATAAGTGTGTTTAAAGTCATTTCTGTGCCTGAAATTGGTCAAAATTGAAGATTTTGAGTAAGCAAAACTCTGTAAAAATGGCAATTTTGGTCACTGTGAGGGTTTAAAAAGTGGTTATTTAACATGAGGCCCGATCCAAATGACATTTTGAATCATTTTTGGTAGAGTCCAAAAAATCATTTTCTGATGGAAAACGATGACCCCGGACCAGTCGAACGTTGAAAAAATGGTCAATATTGATGAAATTTTAACATTTAATCTTTTGACTTTAAATGACCGTTGGATGTGAATTATTACTTTTTCAACGAAAATAAGTGTGTTTAAAGTCATTTCTGTGCCTGAAATTGGTCAAAATTGAAAATTTTGAGTAAGCAAAACTCTGAAAAAATGGCAATTTTGGTCACTGTGAGGGTTTAAAAAGTGGTTATTCAACATGAGGCCCGATCCAAATGACATTTTGAATCATTTTTGGTAGAGTCCAAAAAATCCATTTTCTGATGAAAGACGATGACCCCGGACCAGTCGAACGTTGAAAAAATGGTCAATATTGATGACATTTTAACATTTAATCTTTTGACTTTAAATTACGGTTGGATGTGAATTATTACTTTTTCAACTAAAATAAGTGTGTTTAAAGTCATTTCTGTGCCTGAAATTGGTCAAAATTGAATATTTTGAGTAAGCAAAACTCTGTAAAAATGGCAATTTTGGTCACTGTGAGGGTTTAAAAAGTGGTTATTCAACATGAGGCCCGATCCAAATGACATTTTGAATCATTTTTAGTAGAATCCAAAAAATCAATTTTCTGATGAAAAACGATGACCCCGGACCAGTCAAATGTTGAAAAAATGGTCAATATTGATGAAATTTTAACATTTAATCTTTTGACTTTAAATGACGGTTGGATGTGAATTATTAATTTTTCAACTAAAATAAGTGTGTTTAAAGTCATTTCTGTGCCTGAAATTGGTCAAAATTGAAGATTTTGAGTAAGCAAAACTCTGTAAAAATGGCAATTTTGGTCACTGTGAGGGTGTAAAAAGTGGTTATTCAACATGAGGCCCGATCCAAATGACATTTTGAATAATTTTTGATAGAGTCCAAAAAATCAATTTTCTGATAAAAAACGATGACCTCGGACCAGTCGAACGTTGAAAAAATAGTCAATATTGATGAAATTTTAACATTTAATCTTTTGACTTTAAATGAAGGTTGGATGTGAGTTATTACTTTTTCAACTAAAATAAGTGTGTTTAAAGTCATTTCTGTGCCTGAAATTGGTCAAAATTGAAGATTTTGAGTAAGCAAAACTCTGTAAAAATGGCAATTTTGGTCACTGTGAGGGTTTAAAAAGTGGTTATTCAACATGAGGCCCGATCCAAATGACATTTTGAATCATTTTTGGTAGAGTCCAAAAAATCTTTTTCTGATGGAAAACGATGACCCCGGACCAGTCGAACGTTGAAAAAATTGTCAATATTGATGAAATTTTAACATTTAATCTTTTGACTTTAAATGACGGTTGGATGTGAATTATTACTTTTTCAACGAAAATAAGTGTGTTTAAAGTCATTTCTGTGCCTGAAATTGGTCAAAATTGAAAATTTTGAGTAAGCAAAACTCTGAAAAAATGGCAATTTTGGTCACTGTGAGGGTTTAAAAAGTGGTTATTCAACATGAGGCCCGATCCAAATGACATTTTTAATCATTTTTGGTAGAGTCCAAAAAATCAATTTTCTGATGAAAAACGATGACCCCGGACCAGTCGAACGTTGAAAAAATGGTCAATATTGATGAAATTTTAACATTTGATCTTTTGACTTTAAATTACGGTTGGATGTGAATTATTACTTTTTCAACTAAAATAAGTGTGTTTAAAGTCATTTCTGTGCCTGAAATTGGTCAAAATTGAAGATTTTGAGTAAGCAAAACTCTGTAAAAATGGCAATTTTGGTCACTGTGAGGGTTTAAAAAGTGGATATTCAACATGAGGCCCAATCCAAATAACATTTTGAATCATTTTTGGTAGAGTCCAAAAAATCATTTTCTGATGGAAAACGATGACCCCGGACCAGTCGAACGTTGAAAAAATGGTCAATATTGATGAAATTTTAACATTTAATCTTTTGACTTTAAATGACGGTTGGATGTGAATTATTACTTTTTCAACGAAAATAAGTGTGTTTAAAGTCATTTCTGTGCCTGAAATTGGTCAAAATTGAAAATTTTGAGTAAGCAAAACTCTGAAAAAATGGCAATTTTGGTCACTGTGAGGGTTTAAAAAGTGGTTATTCAACATGAGGCCCGATCTAAATGACATTTTGAATCATTTTTGGTAGAGTCCAAAAAATCCATTTTCTGATGAAAAACGATGACCCCGGACCAGTCGAACGTTGAAAAAATTGTCAATATTGATGAAATTTTAACATTTAATCTTTTGACTTTAAAGAACGGTTGGATGTGAATTATTACTTTTTCAACTAAAATAAGTGTGTTTAAAGTCATTTCTGTGCCTGAAATTGGTCAAAATTGAAGATTTTGAGAAAGCAAAACTCTGTAAAAATGGCAATTTTGGTCACTGTGAGGGTTTAAAAAGTGGATATTCAACATGAGGTCCAATCCAAATGACATTTTGAATCATTTTTGGTAGAGTCAAAAAAATCAATTTTCTGATGAAAAACGATGACCCCGGACCAGTCGAACGTTGAAAAAATGGTCAATATTGATGAAATTTTAACATTTAATCTTTTGACTTCAAATGAAGGTTGGATGTGAATTATTACTTTTTCAACTAAAATAAGTGTGTTTAAAGTCATTTCTGTGCCTGAAATTGGTCAAAATTGAAGATTTTGAGTAAGCAAAACTCTGTAAAAATGGCAAATTTGGTCAATGTGAGGGTTTAAAAAGTGGTTATTCAATATGAGACCCGATCCAAAAGACATTTTGAATCATTTTTGGCAGAGTCCAAAAAATCAATTTTCTGATAAAAAACGATGACCCCGGACCAGTCGAACGTTGAAAAAATGGTCAATATTGATGAAATTTTAACATTTAATCTTTTGACTTTAAATTACGGTTGGATGTGAATTATTACTTTTTCAACGAAAATAAGTGTGTTTAAAGTCATTTCTGTGCCTGAAATTGGTCAAAATTGAAAATTTTGAGTAAGCAAAACTCTGAAAAAATGGCAATTTTGGTCACTGTGAGGGTTTAAAAAGTGGTTATTCAACATGAGGCCCGATCTAAATGACATTTTGAATCATTTTTGGTAGAGTCCAAAAAATCCATTTTCTGATGAAAAACGATGACCCCGGACCAGTCGAACGTTGAAAAAATTGTCAATATTGATGAAATTTTAACATTTAATCTTTTGACTTTAAAGAACGGTTGGATGTGAATTATTACTTTTTCAACTAAAATAAGTGTGTTTAAAGTCATTTCTGTGCCTGAAATTGGTCAAAATTGAAGATTTTGAGAAAGCAAAACTCTGTAAAAATGGCAATTTTGGTCACTGTGAGGGTTTAAAAAGTGGATATTCAACATGAGGTCCAATCCAAATGACATTTTGAATCATTTTTGGTAGAGTCAAAAAAATCAATTTTCTGATGAAAAACGATGACTCCGGACCAGTCGAACGTTGAAAAAATGGTCAATATTGATGAAATTTTAACATTTAATCTTTTGACTTCAAATGAAGGTTGGATGTGAATTATTACTTTTTCAACTAAAATAAGTGTGTTTAAAGTCATTTCTGCGCCTGAAATTGGTCAAAATTGAAGATTTTGAGTAAGCAAAACTCTGTAAAAATGGCAAATTTGGTCAATGTGAGGGTTTAAAAAGTGGTTATTCAATATGAGACCCGATCCAAAAGACATTTTGAATCATTTTTGGCAGAGTCCAAAAAATCAATTTTCTGATAAAAAACGATGACCCCGGACCAGTCGAACGTTGAAAAAATGGTCAATATTGATGAAATTTTAACATTTAATCTTTTGACTTTAAATTACGGTTGGATGTGAATTATTACTTTTTCAACTAAAATAAGTGTGTTTAAAGTCATTTCTGTGCCTGAAATTGGTCAAAATTGAAGATTTTGAGTAAGCAAAACTCTGTAAAAATGGCAATTTTGGTCACTGTGAGGGTTTAAAAAGTGGATATTCAACATGAGGCCCAATCCAAATGACATTTTGAATCATTTTTGGTAGAGTCCAAAAAATCAATTTTCTGATGAAAAACGATGACCCCGGACCAGTCGAACGTTGAAAAAATGGTCAATATTGATGAAATTTTAACATTTAATCTTTTGACTTTAAATGAAGGTTGGATGTGAGTTATTACTTTTTCAACTAAAATAAGTGTGTTTAAAGTCATTTCTGTGCCTGAAATTGGTAAAAATTGAAGATTTTGAGTAAGCAAAACTCTGTAAAAATGGCAATTTTGGTCACTGTGAGGGTTTAAAAAGTGGTTATTCAACATGAGGCCCGATCCAAATGAAATTTTGAATCATTTTTGGTAGAATCCAAAAAATCAATTTTCTGATGAAAAACGATCACCCCGGACCAGTCAAATGTTGAAAAAATGGTCAATATTGATGAAATTTTAACATTTAATCTTTTGACTTTAAATGGCGGTTGGATGTGAATTATTACTTTTTCAACTAAAATAAGTGTGTTTAAAGTCATTTCTGTGCCTGAAATTGGTCAAAATTGAAGATTTTGAGTAAGCAAAACTCTGTAAAAATGGCAATTTTGGTCACTGTGAGGGTGTAAAAAGTGGTTATTCAACATGAGGCCCGATCCAAATGACATTTTGAATAATTTTTGATAGAGTCCAAAAAATCAATTTTCTGATAAAAAACGATGACCCCGGACCAGTCGAACGTTGAAAAAATAGTCAATATTGATGAAATTTTAACATTTAATCTTTTGACTTTAAATGAAGGTTGGATGTGAGTTATTACTTTTTCAACTAAAATAAGTGTGTTTAAAGTCATTTCTGTGCCTGAAATTGGTCAAAATTGAAGATTTTGAGTAAGCAAAACTCTGTAAAAATGGCAATTTTGGTCACTGTGAGGGTTTAAAAAGTGGTTATTCAACATGAGGCCCGATCCAAATGACATTTTGAATCATTTTTGGTAGAGTCCAAAAAATCATTTTCTGATGGAAAACGATGACCCCGGACCAGTCGAACGTTGAAAAAATGGTCAATATTGATAAAATTTTAACATTTAATCTTTTGACTTTAAATGACGGTTGGATGTGAATTATTACTTTTTCAACGAAAATAAGTGTGTTTAAAGTCATTTCTGTGCCTGAAATTGGTCAAAATTGAAAATTTTGAGTAAGCAAAACTCTGAAAAAATGGCAATTTTGGTCACTGTGAGGGTTTAAAAAGTGGTTATTCAACATGAGGACCGATCCAAATGACATTTTGAATCATTTTTGGTAGAGTTCAAAAAATCCATTTTCTGATGAAAGACGATGACCCCGGACCAGTCAAATGTTGAAAAAATGGTCAATATTGATGAAATTTTAACATTTAATCTTTTGACTTTAAATGACGGTTGGATGTGAAATATTAATTTTTCAACTAAAATAAGTGTGTCTAATAGACCGAAGCTTCCAGGTTCAGCGAGGCAATTCCCTTTCTGACAGCATTGCCCTAGAACAGGGGGTGCCTCAGGGCTCTGCCCTGAGCCCCACCTTGTTTAACCTTTATATGGCTCCATTGGCGGAGGTGGTTCAATCGTACGGCATAAAAATAGTATCTTATGCCGACGATACCCAACTCCTCATCTCCCTATCCCAGACACCCACCTTGGCTGCTGCTAATTTCAAAACTTGCATGCAGGAGCTTGCAGGCTGGATGAACCAACACTGCCTCAAGCTCAATGGTTCAAAAACTGAGGTGCTGGTGATTGGGGGTAACTCGGCCAGTTGGACCCTGGACTGGTGGCCTTCCTGTCTAGGTCCTATGCCTTCCCCATGCAAGGAAGCAAAGAACCTGGGTGTATGGGTTGATCCCAGACTCTCCTATGACAGCCACGTCCAGAAGCTAACAGGAAAGTGCTTTGGTGTATTGAAGACCTTAAATCGCACCCTGGACCTCCTTCCTTTAGAGGCCAGACGCACGATGACTCAAGCTCTGGTTACCTCCCGTATTGATTACGGTAATGTTCTTCTCTTAGGAACCACTGAGAAGAACATTAAAAAACTTCAGGTTCTCCAGAACACGGCGGCCCGTCTGGTCCTCAGGCTTCCCAGAAGAGCGGCCTCCAAGCCTACACTTGTGGCTCTTCACTGGCTCCCTATAAAAAAGAGAATCCTGTTTAAAGCGCTCCTTATATGTTACAGGATTACCTCTCAGGTAGCCCCTGAATATCTGAAGGATCTCGCAATCCCCTATATGCCCAACAGAGAACTGCGCTCCAAGGGTACCGGGCTTCTGTGTGCCCCCCGGATAAACAAAGCTAGAATGGGAGGGCGCTCTTTTCGTGCGCTGGCGGCCAAGAATTGGAACCTTCTTCCTCTGCATATTAGACTGGCTGAGACAGAGACCGTATTTAGGAGACTCTTAAAAACTCACCTTTTCACCCTTTAGGTCGCTCATTTTTCCCCTTCTTCTCTCTCCACAGCGCGGGGACACGCCGTGATGGCGTCACCAGGCGCTTTATAAAATCCTTTATTATTATTATTATTATTATTAAAGTCATTTCTGTGCCTGAAATTGGTCAAAATTGAAGATTTTGAGTAAGCAAAACTCTGTAAAAATGGCAATTTTGGTCACTGTGAGGGTGTAAAAAGTGGTTATTCAACATGAGGCCCGATCCAAATGACATTTTGAATAATTTTTGATAGAGTCCAAAAAATCAATTTTCTGATAAAAAACGATGACCCCGGACCAGTCGAACGTTGAAAAAATGGTCAATATTGATGAAATTTTAACATTTAATCTTTTGACTTAAAATGACAGTTGGATGTGAAATATTACTTTTTCAACTAAAATAAGTGTGTTTAAAGTCATTTCTGTGCCTGAAATTGGTCAAAATTGAAGATTTTGAGTAAGCAAAACTCTGTAAAAATGGCAATTTTGGTCACTGTGAGGGTTTAAAAAGTGGTTATTCAACATGAGGCCCGATCCAAATGAAATTTTGAATCATTTTTGGTAGAGTCCAAAAAATCATTTTCTGATGGAAAACGATGACCCCGGACCAGTCGAACGTTGAAAAAATGGTCAATATTGATGAAATTTTAACATTTAATCTTTTGACTTTAAATGACGGTTGGATGTGAATTATTACTTTTTCAACGAAAATAAGTGTGTTTAAAGTCATTTCTGTGCCTGAAATTGGTCAAAATTGAAAATTTTGAGTAAGCAAAACTCTGAAAAAATGGCAATTTTGGTCACTGTGAGGGTTTAAAAAGTGGTTATTCAACATGAGGCCCGATCCAAATGACATTTTGAATCATTTTTGGTAGAGTCCAAAAAATCCATTTTCTGATGAAAAACGATGACCCCGGACCAGTCGAACGTTAAAAAAATTGTCAATATTGATGAAATTTTAACATTTAATCTTTTGACTTTAAAGAACGGTTGGATGTGAATTATTACTTTTTCAACTAAAATAAGTGTGTTTAAAGTCATTTCTGTGCCTGAAATTGGTCAAAATTGAAGATTTTGAGTAAGCAAAACTCTGTAAAAATGGCAATTTTGGTCACTGTGAGGGTTTAAAAAGTGGATATTCAACATGAGGCCCAATCCAAATGACATTTTGAATCATTTTTGGTAGAGTCCAAAAAATCAATTTTCTGATGAAAAACGATGACCCCGGACCAGTCGAACGTTGAAAAAATGGTCAATATTGATGAAATTTTAACATTTAATCTTTTGACTTCAAATGAAGGTTGGATGTGAGTTATTACTTTTTCAACTAAAATAAGTGTGTTTAAAGTCATTTCTGTGCCTGAAATTGGTAAAAATTGAAGATTTTGAGTAAGCAAAACTCTGTAGAAATGGCAATTTTGGTCACTGTGAGGGTTTAAAAAGTGGTTATTCAACATGAGGCCCGATCCAAATGACATTTTGAATCATTTTTGGTAGAATCCAAAAAATCAATTTTCTGATGAAAAACGATGACCCCGGACCAGTCAAATGTTGAAAAAATGGTCAATATTGATGAAATTTTAACATTTAATCTTTTGACTTTAAATGACGGTTGGATGTGAATTATTACTTTTTCAACTAAAATAAGTGTGTTTAAAGTCATTTCTGTGCCTGAAATTGGTCAAAATTGAAGATTTTGAGTAAGCAAAACTCTGTAAAAATGGCAATTTTGGTCACTGTGAGGGTGTAAAAAGTGGTTATTCAACATGAGGCCCGATCCAAATGACATTTTGAATAATTTTTGATAGAGTCCAAAAAATCAATTTTCTGATAAAAAACGATGACCCCGGACCAGTCGAACGTTGAAAAAATAGTCAATATTGATGAAATTTTAACATTTAATCTTTTGACTTTAAATGAAGGTTAGATGTGAGTTATTACTTTTTCAACTAAAATAAGTGTGTTTAAAGTCATTTCTGTGCCTGAAATTGGTCAAAATTGAAGATTTTGAGTAAGCAAAACTCTGTAAAAATGGCAATTTTGGTCACTGTGAGGGTTTAAAAAGTGGTTATTTAACATGAGGCCCGATCCAAATGACATTTTGAATCATTTTTGGTAGAGTCCAAAAAATCATTTTCTGATGGAAAACGATGACCCCGGACCAGTCGAACGTTGAAAAAATGGTCAATATTGATGAAATTTTAACATTTAATCTTTTGACTTTAAATGACCGTTGGATGTGAATTATTACTTTTTCAACGAAAATAAGTGTGTTTAAAGTCATTTCTGTGCCTGAAATTGGTCAAAATTGAAAATTTTGAGTAAGCAAAACTCTGAAAAAATGGCAATTTTGGTCACTGTGAGGGTTTAAAAAGTGGTTATTCAACATGAGGCCCGATCCAAATGACATTTTGAATCATTTTTGGTAGAGTCCAAAAAATCCATTTTCTGATGAAAGACGATGACCCCGGACCAGTCGAACGTTGAAAAAATGGTCAATATTGATGACATTTTAACATTTAATCTTTTGACTTTAAATTACGGTTGGATGTGAATTATTACTTTTTCAACTAAAATAAGTGTGTTTAAAGTCATTTCTGTGCCTGAAATTGGTCAAAATTGAATATTTTGAGTAAGCAAAACTCTGTAAAAATGGCAATTTTGGTCACTGTGAGGGTTTAAAAAGTGGTTATTCAACATGAGGCCCGATCCAAATGACATTTTGAATCATTTTTAGTAGAATCCAAAAAATCAATTTTCTGATGAAAAACGATGACCCCGGACCAGTCAAATGTTGAAAAAATGGTCAATATTGATGAAATTTTAACATTTAATCTTTTGACTTTAAATGACGGTTGGATGTGAATTATTAATTTTTCAACTAAAATAAGTGTGTTTAAAGTCATTTCTGTGCCTGAAATTGGTCAAAATTGAAGATTTTGAGTAAGCAAAACTCTGTAAAAATGGCAATTTTGGTCACTGTGAGGGTGTAAAAAGTGGTTATTCAACATGAGGCCCGATCCAAATGACATTTTGAATAATTTTTGATAGAGTCCAAAAAATCAATTTTCTGATAAAAAACGATGACCTCGGACCAGTCGAACGTTGAAAAAATAGTCAATATTGATGAAATTTTAACATTTAATCTTTTGACTTTAAATGAAGGTTGGATGTGAGTTATTACTTTTTCAACTAAAATAAGTGTGTTTAAAGTCATTTCTGTGCCTGAAATTGGTCAAAATTGAAGATTTTGAGTAAGCAAAACTCTGTAAAAATGGCAATTTTGGTCACTGTGAGGGTTTAAAAAGTGGTTATTCAACATGAGGCCCGATCCAAATGACATTTTGAATCATTTTTGGTAGAGTCCAAAAAATCTTTTTCTGATGGAAAACGATGACCCCGGACCAGTCGAACGTTGAAAAAATTGTCAATATTGATGAAATTTTAACATTTAATCTTTTGACTTTAAATGACGGTTGGATGTGAATTATTACTTTTTCAACGAAAATAAGTGTGTTTAAAGTCATTTCTGTGCCTGAAATTGGTCAAAATTGAAAATTTTGAGTAAGCAAAACTCTGAAAAAATGGCAATTTTGGTCACTGTGAGGGTTTAAAAAGTGGTTATTCAACATGAGGCCCGATCCAAATGACATTTTTAATCATTTTTGGTAGAGTCCAAAAAATCAATTTTCTGATGAAAAACGATGACCCCGGACCAGTCGAACGTTGAAAAAATGGTCAATATTGATGAAATTTTAACATTTGATCTTTTGACTTTAAATTACGGTTGGATGTGAATTATTACTTTTTCAACTAAAATAAGTGTGTTTAAAGTCATTTCTGTGCCTGAAATTGGTCAAAATTGAAGATTTTGAGTAAGCAAAACTCTGTAAAAATGGCAATTTTGGTCACTGTGAGGGTTTAAAAAGTGGATATTCAACATGAGGCCCAATCCAAATAACATTTTGAATCATTTTTGGTAGAGTCCAAAAAATCAATTTTCTGATGAAAAACGATGACCCCGGACCAGTCGAACCTTGAAAAAATGGTCAATATTGATGAAATTTTAACATTTAATCTTTTGACTTTAAATTACGGTTGGATGTGAATTATTACTTTTTCAACTAAAATAAGTGTGTTTAAAGGCATTTCTGTGCCTGAAATTGGTCAAAATTGAAGATTTTGAGTAAGCAAAACTCTGTAAAAATGGCAATTTTGGTCACTGTGAGGGTTTAAAAAGTGGTTATTCAACATGAGGCCCGATCCAAATGACATTTTGAATCATTTTTGGTAAAGTCCAAACAATCATTTTCTGATGGAAAACGATGACCCCGGACCAGTCGAACGTTGAAAAAATGGTCAATATTGATGAAATTTTAACATTTAATCTTTTGACTTTAAATGACGGTTGGATGTGAGTTATTACTTTTTCAACGAAAATAAGTGTGTTTAAAGTCATTTCTGTGCCTGAAATTGGTCAAAATTGAAACTTTTGAGTAAGCAAAACTCTGAAAAAATGGCAATTTTGGTCACTGTGAGGGTTTAAAAAGTGGTTATTCAACATGAGGCCCGATCCAAATGACATTTTGAATCATTTTTGGTAGAGTCCGAAAAATCCATTTTCTGATGAAAAACGATGACCCCGGACCAGTCGAACGTTGAAAAAATTGTCAATATTGATGAAATTTTAACATTTAATCTTTTGACTTTAAATTACGGTTGGATATGAATTATTACTTTTTCAACTAAAATAAGTGTGTTTAAAGTCATTTCTGTGCCTGCAATTGGTCAAAATTGAAGATTTTGAGTAAGCAAAACTCTGTAAAAATGGCAATTTTGGTCACTGTGAGGGTTTAAAAAGTGGATATTCAACATGAGGCCCAATCCAAATGACATTTTGAATCATTTTTGGTAGAGTCCAAAAAATCAATTTTCTGATGAAAAAGGATGACCCCGGACCAATCGAACGTTGAAAAAATGGTCAATATTGATGAAATTTTAACATTCAATCTTTTGACTTAAAATGACGGTTGGATGTGAATTATTACTTTTTCAAATAAAATGAGTGTGTTTAAAGTCATTTCTGTGCCTGAAATTGGTCAAAATTGAAGATTTTGAGTAAGCAAAACTCTGTAAAAATGGCAATTTTGGTCACTGTGAGGGTGTAAAAAGTGGTTATTCAACATGAGGCCCGATCCAAATGACATTTTGAATCATTTTTGATAGAGTCCAAAAAATCAATTTTCTGATAAAAAACGATGACCCTGGACCAGTCGAATGTTGAAAAAATGGTCAATATTGATTAAATTTTATCATTTAATCTTTTGACTTTAAATGACGGTTGGATGTGAATTATTACTTTTTCAACGAAAATAAGTGTGTTTAAAGTCATTTCTGTGCCTGAAATTGGTCAAAATTGAAGATTTTGAGTAAGCAAAACTCTGTAAAAATGGCAATTTTGGTCACTGTGAGGGTGTAAAAAGTGGTTATTCAACATGAGGCCCGATCCAAATTACATTTTGAATAATTTTTGATAGAGTCCAAAAAATCATTTTCTGATGGAAAACGATGACCCCGGACCAGTCGAACGTTGAAAAAATAGTCAATATTGATGAAATTTTAACATTTAATCTTTTGACTTTAAATGAAGGTTGGATGTGAGTTATTACTTTTTCAACTAAAATAAGTGTGTTTAAAGTCATTTCTGTGCCTGAAATTGGTCAAAATTGAAGATTTTGAGTAAGCAAAACTCTGTAAAAATGGCAATTTTGGTCACTGTGAGGGTTTAAAAAGTGGTTATTCAACATGAGGCCCGATCCAAATGACATTTTGAATCATTTTTGGTAGAGTCCAAAAAATCATTTTCTGATGGAAAAACGATGACCCCGGACCAGTCGAACGTTGAAAAAATTGTCAATATTGATGAAATTTTAACATTTAATCTTTTGACTTTAAATGACGGTTGGATGTGAATTATTACTTTTTCAACTAAAATAAGTGTGTTTAAAGTCATTTCTGTGCCTGAAATTGGTCAAAATTGAAGATTTTGAGTAAGCAAAACTCTGTAAAAATGGCAATTTTGGTCACTGTGAGGGTTTAAAAAGTGGATATTCAACATGAGGCCCAATCCAAATAACATTTTGAATCATTTTTGGTAGAGTCCAAAAAATCAATTTTCTGATGAAAAACGATGACCCCGGACCAGTCGAACCTTGAAAAAATGGTCAATATTGATGAAATTTTAACATTTAATCTTTTGACTTTAAATGAAGGTTGGATGTGAGTTATTACTTTTTCAACTAAAATAAGTGTGTTTAAAGTCATTTCTGTGCCTGAAATTGGTCAAAATTGAAGATTTTGAGTAAGCAAAACTCTGTAAAAATGGCAATTTTGGTCACTGTGAGGGTTTAAAAAGTGGTTATTCAACATGAGGCCCGATCCAAATGACATTTTGAATCATTTTTGGTAGAATCCAAAAAATCAATTTTCTGATGAAAAACGATGACCCCGGACCAGTCGAACGTTGAAAAAATGGTCAATATTGATGAAATGTTAACATTTAATCTTTTGACTTTAAATTACGGTTGGATGTGAATTATTACTTTTTCAACTAAAATAAGTGTGTTTAAAGTCATTTCTGTGCCTGAAATTGGTCAAAATTGAAGATTTTGAGTAAGCAAAACTCTGTAAAAATGGCAATTTTGGTCACTGTGAGGGTGTAAAAAGTGGTTATTCAACATGAGGCCCGATCCAAATGACATTTTGAATCATTTTTGATAGAGTCCAAAAAATCAATTTTCTGATAAAAAACGATGACCCCGGACCAGTCGAATGTTGAAAAAATTGTCAATATTGATGAAATTTTAACATTTAATCTTTTGACTTTAAATGAAGGTTGGATGTGAGTTATTACTTTTTCAACTAAAATAAGTGTGTTTAAAGTCATTTCTGTGCCTGAAATTGGTCAAAATTGAAGATTTTGAGTAAGCAAAACTCTGTAAAAATGGCAATTTTGGTCACTGTGAGGGTTTAAAAAGTGGTTATTCAACATGAGGCCCGATCCAAATGACATTTTGAATCATTTTTGGTAGAGTCCAAAAAATCATTTTCTGATGGAAAACGATGACCCCGGACCAGTCGAACGTTGAAAAAATGGTCAATATTGATTAAATTTTATCATTTAATCTTTTGACTTTAAATGACGGTTGGATGTGAATTATTACTTTTTCAACGAAAATAAGTGTGTTTAAAGTCATTTCTGTGCCTGAAATTGGTCAAAATTGAAAATTTTGAGTAAGCAAAACTCTGAAAAAATGGCAATTTTGGTCACTGTGAGGGTTTAAAAAGTGGTTATTCAACATGAGGCCCGATCCAAATGACATTTTGAATCATTTTTGGTAGAGTCCAAAAAAATCAATTTTCTGATGAAAAATGATGACCCCGGACCAGTCGAACGTTGAAAAAATGGTCAATATTGATGAAATTTTAACATTTAATCTTTTGACTTTAAATTACGGTTGGATGTGAATTATTACTTTTTCAACTAAAATAAGTGTGTTTAAAGTCATTTCTGTGCCTGAAATTGGTCAAAATTGAAGATTTTGAGTAAGCAAAACTCTGTAAAAATGGCAATTTTGGTCACTGTGAGGGTTTAAAAAGTGGATATTCAACATGAGGCCCAATCCAAATGACATTTTGAATCATTTTTGGTAGAGTCCAAAAAATCAATTTTCTGATGAAAAACGATGACCCCGGACCAGTCGAACGTTGAAAAAATGGTCAATATTGATGAAATTTTAACATTTAATCTTTTGACTTTAAATGACGGTTGGATGTGAATTATTACTTTTTCAACTAAAATAAGTGTGTTTAAAGTCATTTCTGTGCCTGAAATTGATCAAAATTGAAGATTTTGAGAAAGCAAAACTCTGTAAAAATGCCAATTTTGGTCACTGTGAGGGTTTAAAAAGTGGATATTCAACATGAGGCCCGATCCAAATGACATTTTGAATCATTTTTGGTAGAGTCCAAAAAATCATTTTCTGATGGAAAACGATGACCCCGGACCAGTCGAACGTTGAAAAAATGGTCAATATTGATGAAATTTTAACATTTAATCTTTTGACTTTAAATGACGGTTGGATGTGAATTATTACTTTTTCAACGAAAATAAGTGTGTTTAAAGTCATTTCTGTGCCTGAAATTGGTCAAAATTGAAAATTTTGAGTAAGCAAAACTCTGAAAAAATGGCAATTTTGGTCACTGTGAGGGTTTAAAAAGTGGTTATTCAACATGAGGCCCGATCCAAATGACATTTTGAATCATTTTTGGTAGAGTCCAAAAAATCCATTTTCTGATGAAAAACGATGACCCCGGACCAGTCGAACGTTGAAAAAATGGTCAATATTGATGAAATTTTAACATTTAATCTTTTGACTTTAAAGAACGGTTGGATGTGAATTATTACTTTTTCAACTAAAATAAGTGTGTTTAAAGTCATTTCTGTGCCTGAAATTGGTCAAAATTGAAGATTTTGAGTAAGCAAAACTCTGTAAAAATGGCAATTTTGGTCACTGTGAGGGTTTAAAAAGTGGATATTCAACATGAGGCCAAATCCAAATGACATTTTGAATCATTTTTGGTAGAGTCCAAAAAATCAATTTTCTGATGAAAAACGATGACCCCGGACCAGTCCAACGTTGAAAAAATGGTCAATATTGATGAAATTTTAACATTTAATCTTTTGACTTCAAATGAAGGTTGGATGTGAGTTATTACTTTTTCAACTAAAATAAGTGTGTTTAAAGTCATTTCTGTGCCTGAAATTGGTAAAAATTGAAGATTTTGAGTAAGCAAAACTCTGTAAAAATGGCAATTTTGGTCACTGTGAGGGTTTAAAAAGTGGTTATTCAACATGAGGCCCGATCCAAATGACATTTTGAATCATTTTTGGTAGAATCCAAAAAATCAATTTTCTGATGAAAAACGATGACCCCGGACCAGTCGAATGTTGAAAAAATGGTCAATATTGATCAAATTTTAACATTTAATCTTTTGACTTTAAATGATGGTTGGATGTGAATTATTACTTTTTCAACTAAAATAAGTGTGTTTAAAGTCATTTCTGTGCCTGAAATTGGTCAAAATTGAAGATTTTGAGTAAGCAAAACTCTGTAAAAATGGCAAATTTGGTCAATGTGAGGGTTTAAAAAGTGGTTATTCAATATGAGACCCGATCCAAAAGATATTTTGAATCATTTTTGGCAGAGTCCAAAAAATCAATTTTCTGATAAAAAACGATGACCCCGGACCAGTCGAACGTTGAAAAAATGGTCAATATTGATGAAATTTTAACATTTAATCTTTTGACTTTAAATGACGGTTGGATGTGAATTATTACTTTTTCAACTAAAATAAGTGTGTTTAAAATCATTTCTGTGCCTGAAATTGGTCAAAATTGAAGATTTTGAGAAAGCAAAACTCTGTAAAAATGCCAATTGTGGTCACTGTGAGGGTTTAAAAAGTGGTTATTCAACATGGGGCCCGATCCAAATGACATTTTGAATAATTTTTGGTAGAGTCCAAAAAATCAATTTTCTGATAAAAAACGATGACCCCGGACCAGTCGAACGTTGAAAAAATGGTCAATATTGATGAAATTTTAACATTTAATCTTTTGACTTAAAATGACGGTTGGATGTGAAATATTACTTTTTCAACTAAAATAAGTGTGTTTAAAGTCATTTCTGTGCCTGAAATTGGTCAAAATTGAAGATTTTGAGTAAGCAAAACTCTGTAAAAAATGCAATTTTGGTCACTGTGAGGGTTTAAAAAGTGGATATTCAACATGAGGCCCAATCCAAATAACATTTTGAATCATTTTTGGTAGAGTCCAAAAAATCAATTTTCTGATGAAAAACGATGACCCCGGACCAGTCGAACGTTGAAAAAATGGTCAATATTGATGAAATTTTAACATTTAATCTTTTGACTTAAAATGACGGTTGGATGTGAATTATTACTTTTTCAACTAAAATAAGTGTGTTTAAAGTCATTTCTGTGCCTGAAATTGGTAAAAATTGAAGATTTTGAGTAAGCACAACTCTGTAAAAATGGCAATTTTGGTCACTGTGAGGGTTTAAAAAGTGGTTATTCAACATGAGGCCCGATCCAAATGACATTTTGAATCATTTTTGGTAGAATCCAAAAAATCAATTTTCTGATGAAAAACGATGACCCCGGACCAGTCGAATGTTGAAAAAATTGTCAATATTGATGAAATTTTAACATTTAATCTTTTGACTTTAAATGACGGTTGGATGTGAATTATTACTTTTTCAACTAAAATAAGTGTGTTTAAAGTCATTTCTGTGCCTGAAATTGGTCAAAATTGAAGATTTTGAGTAAGCAAAACTCTGTAAAAATGGCAATTTTGGTCACTGTTAGGGTGTAAAAAGTGGTTATTCAACATGAGGCCCGATCCAAATGACATTTTGAATCATTTTTGGTAGAGTTCAAAAAATCAATTTTCTGATAAAAAACGATGACCCCGGACCAGTCGAACGTTGAAAAAATGGTCAATATTGATGAAATTTTAACATTTAATCTTTTGACTTAAAATGACGGTTGGATGTGAAATATTACTTTTTCAACTAAAATAAGTGTGTTTAAAGTCATTTCTGTGCCTGAAATTGGTCAAAATTGAAGATTTTGAGTAAGCAAAACTCTGTAAAAATGGCAATTTTGGTCACTGTGAGGGTTTAAAAAGTGGTTATTCAACATGAGGCCCGATCCAAATGACATTTTGAATCATTTTTGGTAGAGTCCAAAAAATCATTTTCTGATGGAAAACGATGACCCCGGACCAGTCGAACGTTGAAAAAATGGTCAATATTGATGAAATTTTATCATTTAATCTTTTGACTTTAAATGACGGTTGGATGCGAATTATTACTTTTTCAACGAAAATAAGTGTGTTTAAAGTCATTTCTGTGCCTGAAATTGGTCAAAATTGAAAATTTTGAGTAAGCAAAACTCTGAAAAAATGGCAATTTTGGTCACTGTGAGGGTTTAAAAAGTGGTTATTCAACATGAGGCCCGATCCAAATGACATTTTGAATCATTTTTGGTAGAGTCCAAAAAATCAATTTTCTGATGAAAAACGATGACCCCGGACCAGTCGAACGTTGAAAAAATGGTCAATATTGATGAAATTTTAACATTTAATCTTTTGACTTTAAATTACGGTTGGATGTGAATTATTACTTTTTCAACTAAAATAAGTGTGTTTAAAGTAATTTCTGTGCCTGAAATTGGTCAAAATTGAAGATTTTGAGTAAGCAAAACTCTGTAAAAATGGCAATTTTGGTCACTGTGAGGGTTTAAAAAGTGGATATTCAACATGAGGCCCAATCCAAATGACATTTTGAATCATTTTTGGTAGAGTCCAAAAAATCAATTTTCTGATGAAAAACGATGACCCCGGACCAGTCGAACGTTGAAAAAATGGTCAATATTGATGAAATTTTAACATTTAATCTTTTGACTTTAAATGACGGTTGGATGTGAATTATTACTTTTTCAACTAAAATAAGTGTGTTTAAAGTCATTTCTGTGCCTGAAATTGATCAAAATTGAAGATTTTGAGAAAGCAAAACTCTGTAAAAATGCCAATTTTGGTCACTGTGAGGGTTTAAAAAGTGGTTATTCAACATGAGGCCCGATCCAAATGACATTTTGAATCATTTTTGGTAGAGTCCAAAAAATCATTTTCTGATGGAAAACGATGACCCCGGACCAGTCGAACGTTGAAAAAATGGTCAATATTGATGAAATTTTAACATTTAATCTTTTGACTTTAAATGACGGTTGGATGTGAATTATTACTTTTTCAACGAAAATAAGTGTGTTTAAAGTCATTTCTGTGCCTGAAATTGGTCAAAATTGAAAATTTTGAGTAAGCAAAACTCTGAAAAAATGGCAATTTTGGTCACTGTGAGGGTTTAAAAAGTGGTTATTCAACATGAGGCCCGATCCAAATGACATTTTGAATCATTTTTGGTAGAGTCCAAAAAATCCATTTTCTGATGAAAAACGATGACCCCGGACCAGTCGAACGTTGAAAAAATGGTCAATATTGATGAAATTTTAACATTTAATCTTTTGACTTTAAAGAACGGTTGGATGTGAATTATTACTTTTTCAACTAAAATAAGTGTGTTTAAAGTCATTTCTGTGCCTGAAATTGGTCAAAATTGAAGATTTTGAGTAAGCAAAACTCTGTAAAAATGGCAATTTTGGTCACTGTGAGGGTTTAAAAAGTGGATATTCAACATGAGGCCCAATCCAAATGACATTTTGAATCATTTTTGGTAGAGTCCAAAAAATCAATTTTCTGATGAAAAACGATGACCCCGGACCAGTCCAACGTTGAAAAAATGGTCAATATTGATGAAATTTTAACATTTAATCTTTTGACTTCAAATGAAGGTTGGATGTGAGTTATTACTTTTTCAACTAAAATAAGTGTGTTTAAAGTCATTTCTGTGCCTGAAATTGGTAAAAATTGAAGATTTTGAGTAAGCAAAACTCTGTAAAAATGGCAATTTTGGTCACTGTGAGGGTTTAAAAAGTGGTTATTCAACATGAGGCCCGATCCAAATGACATTTTGAATCATTTTTGGTAGAATCCAAAAAATCAATTTTCTGATGAAAAACGATGACCCCGGACCAGTCGAATGTTGAAAAAATGGTCAATATTGATCAAATTTTAACATTTAATCTTTTGACTTTAAATGACGGTTGGATGTGAATTATTACTTTTTCAACTAAAATAAGTGTGTTTAAAGTAATTTCTGTGCCTGAAATTGGTCAAAATTGAAGATTTTGAGTAAGCAAAACTCTGTAAAAATGGCAAATTTGGTCAATGTGAGGGTTTAAAAAGTGGTTATTCAATATGAGACCCGATCCAAAAGACATTTTGAATCATTTTTGGCAGAGTCCAAAAAATCAATTTTCTGATAAAAAACGATGACCCCGGACCAGTCGAACGTTGAAAAAATGGTCAATATTGATGAAATTTTAACATTTAATCTTTTGACTTAAAATGACGGTTGGATGTGAAATATTACTTTTTCAACTAAAATAAGTGTGTTTAAAGTCATTTCTGTGCCTGAAATTGGTCAAAATTGAAGATTTTGAGTAAGCAAAACTCTGTAAAAATGGCACTTTTGGTCACTGTGAGGGTTTAAAAAGTGGTTATTCAACATGAGGCCCGATCCAAATGACATTTTGAATCATTTTTGGTAGAGTCCAAAAAATCATTTTCTGATGGAAAACGATGACCCCGGACCAGTCGAACGTTGAAAAAATGGTCAATATTGATGAAATTTTAACATTTAATCTTTTGACTTTAAATTACGGTTGGATGTGAATTATTACTTTTTCAACTAAAATAAGTGTGTTTAAAGTCATTTCTGTGCCTGAAATTGGTCAAAATTGAAGATTTTGAGTAAGCAAAACTCTGTAAAAAATGCAATTTTGGTCACTGTGAGGGTTTAAAAAGTGGATATTCAACATGAGGCCCAATCCAAATAACATTTTGAATCATTTTTGGTAGAGTCCAAAAAATCAATTTTCTGATGAAAAACTGATGACCCCGGACCAGTCGAACGTTGAAAAAATGGTCAATATTGATGAAATTTTAACATTTAATCTTTTGACTTAAAATGACGGTTGGATGTGAATTATTACTTTTTCAACTAAAATAAGTGTGTTTAAAGTCGTTTCTGTGCCTGAAATTGGTAAAAATTGAAGATTTTGAGTAAGCACAACTCTGTAAAAATGGCAATTTTGGTCACTGTGAGGGTTTAAAAAGTGGTTATTCAACAAGAGGCCCGATCCAAATGACATTTTGAATCATTTTTGGTAGAATCCAAAAAATCAATTTTCTGATGAAAAACAATGACCCCGGACCAGTCGAATGTTGAAAAAATTGTCAATATTGATGAAATTTTAACATTTAATCTTTTGACTTTAAATGACGGTTGGATGTGAATTATTACTTTTTCAACTAAAATAAGTGTGTTTAAAGTCATTTCTGTGCCTGAAATTGGTAAAAATTGAAGATTTTGAGTAAGCAAAACTCTGTAAAAATGGCAATTTTGGTCACTGTGAGGGTTTAAAAAGTGGTTATTCAACATGAGGCCCGATCCAAATGACATTTTGAATCATTTTTGGTAGAATCCAAAAAATCAATTTTCTGATGAAAAACGATGACCCCGGACCAGTCAAATGTTGAAAAAATGGTCAATATTGATGAAATTTTAACATTTAATCTTTTGACTTTAAATGACGGTTGGATGTGAATTATTACTTTTTCAACTAAAATAAGTGTGTTTAAAGTCATTTCTGTGCCTGAAATTGGTCAAAATTGAAGATTTTGAGTAAGCAAAACTCTGTAAAAATGGCAATTTTGGTCACTGTGAGGGTGTAAAAAGTGGTTATTCAACATGAGGCCCGATCCAAATGACATTTTGAATCATTTTTGGTAGAGTTCAAAAAATCAATTTTCTGATAAAAAACGATGACCCCGGACCAGTCGAACGTTGAAAAAATGGTCAATATTGATGAAATTTTAACATTTAATCTTTTGACTTTAAATGACGGTTGGATGTGAATTATTACTTTTTCAACGAAAATAAGTGTGTTTAAAGTCATTTCTGTGCCTGAAATTGGTCAAAATTGAAAATTTTGAGTAAGCAAAACTCTGAAAAAATGGCAATTTTGGTCACTGTGAGGGTTTAAAAAGTGGTTATTCAACATGAGGCCCGATCCAAATGACATTTTGAATCATTTTTGGTAGAGTCCAAAAAATCCATTTTCTGATGAAAAACGATGACCCCGGACCAGTCGAACGTTGAAAAAATGGTCAATATTGATGAAATTTTAACATTTAATCTTTTGACTTTAAATGACGGTTGGATGTGAATTATTACTTTTTCAACGAAAATAAGTGTGTTTAAAGTCATTTCTGTGCCTGAAATTGGTCAAAATTGAAAATTTTGAGTAAGCAAAACTCTGAAAAAATGGCAATTTTGGTCACTGTGAGGGTTTAAAAAGTGGTTATTCAACATGAGGCCCGATCCAAATGACATTTTGAATCATTTTTGGTAGAGTCCAAAAAATCCATTTTCTGATGAAAAACGATGACCCCGGACCAGTCGAACGTTGAAAAAATGGTCAATATTGATGAAATTTTAACATTTAATCTTTTGACTTTAAAGAACGGTTGGATGTGAATTATTACTTTTTCAACTAAAATAAGTGTGTTTAAAGTCATTTCTGTGCCTGAAATTGGTCAAAATTGAAGATTTTGAGTAAGCAAAACTCTGTAAAAATGGCAATTTTGGTCACTGTGAGGGTTTAAAAAGTGGATATTCAACATGAGGCCCAATCCAAATGACATTTTGAATCATTTTTGGTAGAGTCCAAAAAATCAATTTTCTGATGAAAAACGATGACCCCGGACCAGTCCAACGTTGAAAAAATGGTCAATATTGATGAAATTTTAACATTTAATCTTTTGACTTCAAATGAAGGTTGGATGTGAGTTATTACTTTTTCAACTAAAATAAGTGTGTTTAAAGTCATTTCTGTGCCTGAAATTGGTAAAAATTGAAGATTTTGAGTAAGCAAAACTCTGTAAAAATGGCAATTTTGGTCACTGTGAGGGTTTAAAAAGTGGTTATTCAACATGAGGCCCGATCCAAATGACATTTTGAATCATTTTTGGTAGAATCCAAAAAATCAATTTTCTGATGAAAAACGATGACCCCGGACCAGTCGAATGTTGAAAAAATGGTCAATATTGATCAAATTTTAACATTTAATCTTTTGACTTTAAATGACGGTTGGATGTGAATTATTACTTTTTCAACTAAAATAAGTGTGTTTAAAGTAATTTCTGTGCCTGAAATTGGTCAAAATTGAAGATTTTGAGTAAGCAAAACTCTGTAAAAATGGCAAATTTGGTCAATGTGAGGGTTTAAAAAGTGGTTATTCAATATGAGACCCGATCCAAAAGACATTTTGAATCATTTTTGGCAGAGTCCAAAAAATCAATTTTCTGATAAAAAACGATGACCCCGGACCAGTCGAACGTTGAAAAAATGGTCAATATTGATGAAATTTTAACATTTAATCTTTTGACTTTAAATGACGGTTGGATGTGAATTATTACTTTTTCAACTAAAATAAGTGTGTTTAAAGTCATTTCTGTGCCTGAAATTGGTCAAAATTGAAGATTTTGAGAAAGCAAAACTCTGTAAAAATGGCAATTTTGGTCACTGTGAGGGTTTAAAAAGTGGTTATTCAACATGGGGCCCGATCCAAATGACATTTTGAATAATTTTTGGTAGAGTCCAAAAAATCATTTTCTGATCGAAAACGATGACCCCGGACCAGTCGAACGTTGAAAAAATGGTCAATATTGATGAAATTTTAACATTTAATCTTTTGACTTAAAATGACGGTTGGATGTGAAATATTACTTTTTCAACTAAAATAAGTGTGTTTAAAGTCATTTCTGTGCCTGAAATTGGTCAAAATTGAAGATTTTGAGTAAGCAAAACTCTGTAAAAATGGCAATTTTGGTCACTGTGAGGGTTTAAAAAGTGGTTATTCAACATGAGGCCCGATCCAAATGACATTTTGAATCATTTTTGGTAGAGTCCAAAAAATCATTTTCTGATGGAAAACGATGACCCCGGACCAGTCGAACGTTGAAAAAATGGTCAATATTGATGAAATTTTAACATTTAATCTTTTGACTTTAAATTACGGTTGGATGTGAATTATTACTTTTTCAACTAAAATAAGTGTGTTTAAAGTCATTTCTGTGCCTGAAATTGGTCAAAATTGAAGATTTTGAGTAAGCAAAACTCTGTAAAAAATGCAATTTTGGTCACTGTGAGGGTTTAAAAAGTGGATATTCAACATGAGGCCCAATCCAAATAACATTTTGAATCATTTTTGGTAGAGTCCAAAAAATCAATTTTCTGATGAAAAACTGATGACCCCGGACCAGTCGAACGTTGAAAAAATGGTCAATATTGATGAAATTTTAACATTTAATCTTTTGACTTAAAATGACGGTTGGATGTGAATTATTACTTTTTCAACTAAAATAAGTGTGTTTAAAGTCGTTTCTGTGCCTGAAATTGGTAAAAATTGAAGATTTTGAGTAAGCAAAACTCTGTAAAAATGGCAATTTTGGTCACTGTGAGGGTTTAAAAAGTGGTTATTCAACATGAGGCCCGATCCAAATGACATTTTGAATCATTTTTGGTAGAATCCAAAAAATCAATTTTCTGATGAAAAACGATGACCCCGGACCAGTCAAATGTTGAAAAAATGGTCAATATTGATGAAATTTTAACATTTAATCTTTTGACTTTAAATGACGGTTGGATGTGAATTATTACTTTTTCAACTAAAATAAGTGTGTTTAAAGTCATTTCTGTGCCTGAAATTGGTCAAAATTGAAGATTTTGAGTAAGCAAAACTCTGTAAAAATGGCAATTTTGGTCACTGTGAGGGTGTAAAAAGTGGTTATTCAACATGAGGCCCGATCCAAATGACATTTTGAATCATTTTTGGTAGAGTTCAAAAAATCAATTTTCTGATAAAAAACGATGACCCCGGACCAGTCGAACGTTGAAAAAATGGTCAATATTGATGAAATTTTAACATTTAATCTTTTGACTTTAAATGACGGTTGGATGTGAATTATTACTTTTTCAACGAAAATAAGTGTGTTTAAAGTCATTTCTGTGCCTGAAATTGGTCAAAATTGAAAATTTTGAGTAAGCAAAACTCTGAAAAAATGGCAATTTTGGTCACTGTGAGGGTTTAAAAAGTGGTTATTCAACATGAGGCCCGATCCAAATGACATTTTGAATCATTTTTGGTAGAGTCCAAAAAATCCATTTTCTGATGAAAAACGATGACCCCGGACCAGTCGAACGTTGAAAAAATGGTCAATATTGATGAAATTTTAACATTTAATCTTTTGACTTTAAAGAACGGTTGGATGTGAATTATTACTTTTTCAACTAAAATAAGTGTGTTTAAAGTCATTTCTGTGCCTGAAATTGGTCAAAATTGAAGATTTTGAGTAAGCAAAACTCTGTAAAAATGGCAATTTTGGTCACTGTGAGGGTTTAAAAAGTGGTTATTCAACATGAGGCCCGATCCAAATGACATTTTGAATCATTTTTGGTAGAATCCAAAAAATCAATTTTCTGATGAAAAACGATGACCCCGGACCAGTCGAATGTTGAAAAAATGGTCAATATTGATCACATTTTAACATTTAATCTTTTGACTTTAAATGACGGTTGGATGTGAATTATTACTTTTTCAACTAAAATAAGTGTGTTTAAAGTCATTTCTGTGCCTGAAATTGGTCAAAATTGAACATTTTGAGTAAGCAAAACTCTGTAAAAATGGCAAATTTGGTCAATGTGAGGGTTTAAAAAGTGGTTATTCAATATGAGACCCGATCCAAAAGACATTTTGAATCATTTTTGGCAGAGTCCAAAAAATCAATTTTCTGATAAAAAACGATGACCCCGGACCAGTCGAACGTTGAAAAAATGGTCAATATTGATGAAATTTTAACATTTAATCTTTTGACTTAAAATGACGGTTGGATGTGAAATATTACTTTTTCAACTAAAATAAGTGTGTTTAAAGTCATTTCTGTGCCTGAAATTGGTCAAAATTGAAGATTTTGAGTAAGCAAAACTCTGTAAAAATGGCAATTTTGGTCACTGTGAGGGTTTAAAAAGTGGTTATTCAACATGAGGCCCGATCCAAATGACATTTTGAATCATTTTTGATAGAACCCAAAAAATCAATTTTCTGAAAAAAAACGATGACCCCGGACCAGTCCAACGTTGAAAAAATGGTCAATATTGATGAAATTTTAACATTTAATCTTTTGACTTCAAATGAAGGTTGGATGTGAGTTATTACTTTTTCAACTAAAATAAGTGTGTTTAAAGTCATTTCTGTGCCTGAAATTGGTAAAAATTGAAGATTTTGAGTAAGCAAAACTCTGTAAAAATGGCAATTTTGGTCACTGTGAGGGTTTAAAAAGTGGTTATTCAACATGAGGCCCGATCCAAATGACATTTTGAATCATTTTTGGTAGAATCCAAAAAATCAATTTTCTGATGAAAAACGATGACCCCGGACCAGTCGAATGTTGAAAAAATGGTCAATATTGATCAAATTTTAACATTTAATCTTTTGACTTTAAATGACGGTTGGATGTGAATTATTACTTTTTCAACTAAAATAAGTGTGTTTAAAGTAATTTCTGTGCCTGAAATTGGTCAAAATTGAAGATTTTGAGTAAGCAAAACTCTGTAAAAATGGCAAATTTGGTCAATGTGAGGGTTTAAAAAGTGGTTATTCAATATGAGACCCGATCCAAAAGACATTTTGAATCA
Source organism: Lissotriton vulgaris (assembly GCF_964263255.1). Classification (NCBI taxonomy): domain Eukaryota; kingdom Metazoa; phylum Chordata; class Amphibia; order Caudata; family Salamandridae; genus Lissotriton; species Lissotriton vulgaris. Next base: position 4,069 of record NW_028242082.1, on the reverse strand, counting down.
TTTTTGGCAGAGTCCAAAAAATCAATTTTCTGATAAAAAACGATGACCCCGGACCAGTCGAACGTTGAAAAAATGGTCAATATTGATGAAATTTTAACATTTAATCTTTTGACTTAAAATGACGGTTGGATGTGAAATATTACTTTTTCAACTAAAATAAGTGTGTTTAAAGTCATTTCTGTGCCTGAAATTGGTCAAAATTGAAGATTTTGAGTAAGCAAAACTCTGTAAAAATGGCAATTTTGGTCACTGTGAGGGTTTAAAAAGTGGTTATTCAACATGAGGCCCGATCCAAATGACATTTTGAATCATTTTTGGTAGAGTCCAAAAAATCATTTTCTGATGGAAAACGATGACCCCGGACCAGTCGAACGTTGAAAAAATGGTCAATATTGATGAAATTTTAACATTTAATCTTTTGACTTTAAATTACGGTTGGATGTGAATTATTACTTTTTCAACTAAAATAAGTGTGTTTAAAGTCATTTCTGTGCCTGAAATTGGTCAAAATTGAAGATTTTGAGTAAGCAAAACTCTGTAAAAAATGCAATTTTGGTCACTGTGAGGGTTTAAAAAGTGGATATTCAACATGAGGCCCAATCCAAATAACATTTTGAATCATTTTTGGTAGAGTCCAAAAAATCAATTTTCTGATGAAAAACTGATGACCCCGGACCAGTCGAACGTTGAAAAAATGGTCAATATTGATGAAATTTTAACATTTAATCTTTTGACTTAAAATGACGGTTGGATGTGAATTATTACTTTTTCAACTAAAATAAGTGTGTTTAAAGTCGTTTCTGTGCCTGAAATTGGTAAAAATTGAAGATTTTGAGTAAGCACAACTCTGTAAAAATGGCAATTTTGGTCACTGTGAGGGTTTAAAAAGTGGTTATTCAACAAGAGGCCCGATCCAAATGACATTTTGAATCATTTTTGGTAGAATCCAAAAAATCAATTTTCTGATGAAAAACAATGACCCCGGACCAGTCGAATGTTGAAAAAATTGTCAATATTGATGAAATTTTAACATTTAATCTTTTGACTTTAAATGACGGTTGGATGTGAATTATTACTTTTTCAACTAAAATAAGTGTGTTTAAAGTCATTTCTGTGCCTGAAATTGGTAAAAATTGAAGATTTTGAGTAAGCAAAACTCTGTAAAAATGGCAATTTTGGTCACTGTGAGGGTTTAAAAAGTGGTTATTCAACATGAGGCCCGATCCAAATGACATTTTGAATCATTTTTGGTAGAATCCAAAAAATCAATTTTCTGATGAAAAACGATGACCCCGGACCAGTCAAATGTTGAAAAAATGGTCAATATTGATGAAATTTTAACATTTAATCTTTTGACTTTAAATGACGGTTGGATGTGAATTATTACTTTTTCAACTAAAATAAGTGTGTTTAAAGTCATTTCTGTGCCTGAAATTGGTCAAAATTGAAGATTTGAGTAAGCAAAACTCTGTAAAAATGGCAATTTTGGTCACTGTGAGGGTGTAAAAAGTGGTTATTCAACATGAGGCCCGATCCAAATGACATTTTGAATCATTTTTGGTAGAGTTCAAAAAATCAATTTTCTGATAAAAAACGATGACCCCGGACCAGTCGAACGTTGAAAAAATGGTCAATATTGATGAAATTTTAACATTTAATCTTTTGACTTTAAATGACGGTTGGATGTGAATTATTACTTTTTCAACGAAAATAAGTGTGTTTAAAGTCATTTCTGTGCCTGAAATTGGTCAAAATTGAAAATTTTGAGTAAGCAAAACTCTGAAAAAATGGCAATTTTGGTCACTGTGAGGGTTTAAAAAGTGGTTATTCAACATGAGGCCCGATCCAAATGACATTTTGAATCATTTTTGGTAGAGTCCAAAAAATCCATTTTCTGATGAAAAACGATGACCCCGGACCAGTCGAACGTTGAAAAAATGGTCAATATTGATGAAATTTTAACATTTAATCTTTTGACTTTAAATGACGGTTGGATGTGAATTATTACTTTTTCAACGAAAATAAGTGTGTTTAAAGTCATTTCTGTGCCTGAAATTGGTCAAAATTGAAAATTTTGAGTAAGCAAAACTCTGAAAAAATGGCAATTTTGGTCACTGTGAGGGTTTAAAAAGTGGTTATTCAACATGAGGCCCGATCCAAATGACATTTTGAATCATTTTTGGTAGAGTCCAAAAAATCCATTTTCTGATGAAAAACGATGACCCCGGACCAGTCGAACGTTGAAAAAATGGTCAATATTGATGAAATTTTAACATTTAATCTTTTGACTTTAAAGAACGGTTGGATGTGAATTATTACTTTTTCAACTAAAATAAGTGTGTTTAAAGTCATTTCTGTGCCTGAAATTGGTCAAAATTGAAGATTTTGAGTAAGCAAAACTCTGTAAAAATGGCAATTTTGGTCACTGTGAGGGTTTAAAAAGTGGATATTCAACATGAGGCCCAATCCAAATGACATTTTGAATCATTTTTGGTAGAGTCCAAAAAATCAATTTTCTGATGAAAAACGATGACCCCGGACCAGTCCAACGTTGAAAAAATGGTCAATATTGATGAAATTTTAACATTTAATCTTTTGACTTCAAATGAAGGTTGGATGTGAGTTATTACTTTTTCAACTAAAATAAGTGTGTTTAAAGTCATTTCTGTGCCTGAAATTGGTAAAAATTGAAGATTTTGAGTAAGCAAAACTCTGTAAAAATGGCAATTTTGGTCACTGTGAGGGTTTAAAAAGTGGTTATTCAACATGAGGCCCGATCCAAATGACATTTTGAATCATTTTTGGTAGAATCCAAAAAATCAATTTTCTGATGAAAAACGATGACCCGGACCAGTCGAATGTTGAAAAAATGGTCAATATTGATCAAATTTTAACATTTAATCTTTTGACTTTAAATGACGGTTGGATGTGAATTATTACTTTTTCAACTAAAATAAGTGTGTTTAAAGTAATTTCTGTGCCTGAAATTGGTCAAAATTGAAGATTTTGAGTAAGCAAAACTCTGTAAAAATGGCAAATTTGGTCAATGTGAGGGTTTAAAAAGTGGTTATTCAATATGAGACCCGATCCAAAAGACATTTTGAATCATTTTTGGCAGAGTCCAAAAAATCAATTTTCTGATAAAAAACGATGACCCCGGACCAGTCGAACGTTGAAAAAATGGTCAATATTGATGAAATTTTAACATTTAATCTTTTGACTTTAAATGACGGTTGGATGTGAATTATTACTTTTTCAACTAAAATAAGTGTGTTTAAAGTCATTTCTGTGCCTGAAATTGGTCAAAATTGAAGATTTTGAGAAAGCAAAACTCTGTAAAAATGGCAATTTTGGTCACTGTGAGGGTTTAAAAAGTGGTTATTCAACATGGGGCCCGATCCAAATGACATTTTGAATAATTTTTGGTAGAGTCCAAAAAATCATTTTCTGATCGAAAACGATGACCCCGGACCAGTCGAACGTTGAAAAAATGGTCAATATTGATGAAATTTTAACATTTAATCTTTTGACTTAAAATGACGGTTGGATGTGAAATATTACTTTTTCAACTAAAATAAGTGTGTTTAAAGTCATTTCTGTGCCTGAAATTGGTCAAAATTGAAGATTTTGAGTAAGCAAAACTCTGTAAAAATGGCAATTTTGGTCACTGTGAGGGTTTAAAAAGTGGTTATTCAACATGAGGCCCGATCCAAATGACATTTTGAATCATTTTTGGTAGAGTCCAAAAAATCATTTTCTGATGGAAAACGATGACCCCGGACCAGTCGAACGTTGAAAAAATGGTCAATATTGATGAAATTTTAACATTTAATCTTTTGACTTTAAATTACGGTTGGATGTGAATTATTACTTTTTCAACTAAAATAAGTGTGTTTAAAGTCATTTCTGTGCCTGAAATTGGTCAAAATTGAAGATTTTGAGTAAGCAAAACTCTGTAAAAAATGCAATTTTGGTCACTGTGAGGGTTTAAAAAGTGGATATTCAACATGAGGCCCAATCCAAATAACATTTTGAATCATTTTTGGTAGAGTCCAAAAAATCAATTTTC